>NW_026136709.1:14883061-15518061 GCF_905237075.1 Dicentrarchus labrax | reverse complement strand
AGCATGCAGACATGTGTTGCATACTGTCATGTTGCCTGCCTGACGTCACCACTTGTATTTGTGTGTTTTGTTCTGTCTTGTTGTTGACAGTGAGCTGCTTTTGAGAAACTTCTCTACCTGCCATGCACCGTTGGGGCCTGTCCATCTCCAATGGTCACTTTTACCTCACGCAATGGCCACCACCGTGCTCTGTTACCCCACACAAATGGCTGCCACTGTGAACCATAACCTCATTCAAAATTGCATGCTCTGACATTATGCCGACAACAGCCACACCGCTCTTATTAACCCTTACGCAAGCTGGCTGCAGTTGTGTTGCTCCTTACTGTGTTTAGCTGCAGCTTGCCATGGACTCAGTGGTCTGTCATTAAGACTATTTATCATTCCTGTCCAGGAGAGAAGGATGCCCCCTCCCGTGCCAAAGAAGCCCCTGAAGGGCCACCCTTCCCTGGCAAGGGACCGCTCACTGGAGAGCTCTGAGCGCCAGCGTCTGGAGGCTCGCAAACGCCTGCTAGCTGCCAAACGTGCCGCTTCGGTTCGGCAGAGCTCTGCTACTGAGAGCGCAGACAGTATTGAGATCTATATCCCCGAGGCTCAGACCAGACTATGAGACACACAAACACATGTACCTACACACATGCCCAAAACACAGTCCCATCCACACAATAGCACTGAATGGTAAGGCTAGGGTGCTAATAAAACATAATCACATTTTTAACAGACTTCACAGATCACTGTAGGGTCAGTCACGATGGAAGTTGTTTGAACAAGAAATGTATATTTACAGTATTTATTTATTTATTTCCCCTCGTTTCTCCCAGCTTTGATGTAGCAGTCCCTCCTCTTCCTGTACCTCCACCCGCCCCTCACTCTCAAAGACGTATCTTATAAATCCCTTTTTTTAAGTGGCCTAATATTTCAATGTAAGCCAGGTGTAGCACAGCAGTGATGCTTCACGTTAATGTGTTTCAGGTGCTGAGAATCAGAGAAGAACAGGGCAGGCAGCATGCATGTCCATGTGGAGTGTGCGCATGTACTGTATATACATGCAAACACATGCAGCAAGTGATATATTTTATCTGATTAGCTCAGATCAAATGTGTCAAATCAAATGGAGACCAGACCAGACCTATTGACTCGTAAATGATCTTATTTTTATACTTGTATAAAATCCCATGATCAGATTATGAAAAAAACATAAGCATGGAAGTCTTTGATTTGTATAATGAGGTCAAACATTAGAAATAATGGTGAAAAAACCAGACAAGGAAACTATAGATTCAGTTAGTGACACAATTGCCCTCTGTGTGGGTCTTTCCAGCAGAAGGAGGCTGACCCTGTAGGAAAGGTCAAGAGGTCCTCCAGGTGAGGCAAAGTTGATATTGAGCCAGGAGCAATCTTTGGGCTTCTGCAAAGAGTTAAATTCACTGAAAGAATCACTGTTCAAAACATGCCACAAACCTAATCTATGTGTGTGTGTGTGTGTGTGTGTGTGTGTGTGTGTGTGTGTGTGTGTGTGTGTAATAGAAAGAGCATATGTGTGTGTGTGTGTGTGTGTGTGTTATGATTCAGATGTTCATTTCAGAAGTGCTTCCTATTTTTCTAGGTCTAAAGGGTCCTAGTTGTAAAATGAAGGTAGCAGTATCAACAAACTGTAAACAAACCACCCATCTTGTCTCATTTTAAACTGAGCAAACCATGTTTGTATAAAGATCATACAGTATAATGACATGACATGCATGCTGACACAAGGTAACTAATATTTTTGTCTTTTCTAACCAGGTTCAATCCTTTCTCATGTTGCGTTCAAACTCTTCAGTGTTACAGGCAGCGCTAAAATACTGATATTTGGTACAATACTGGTAGTTGTACTATATTTTATTATGTCATTTTTAGACAAGAGAGGTATATTGACAGTATTGAGACTAAAGGACTGAAAAGGGACTATTTTCTCCTCACTGTGTGTGCACTATCTCTGCCTCCAAATGAAGCAATTATTTGAGGTCATACAAAAGAATCCAATTTGTAATATTTTGTATTCATGTTTAATTTATTGATTAGAAGAACAATGACTGTTTATTGACATTGCGATTATTATTATGCACTGACAACAAGGCCCTTATACTGTGTTTATGTTTTATTTATGTTGGTTCTTTTGCATGGCAGGCACCTTTTTTTTTGTCTTTTTCTGTTTCAGTGATCAGCCTTAATTTCTAATATGATAGTTGAGCACAACAGCAGTCTCAGGGGAAGAAGTGTGTGTGTGTGTGTGTGTGTGTGTGAGAGAGAGAGAGAGAGAGAGAGTGAGAGAGAGTGAGAGAGAGAGTGACTTCATGTGACTGTATGTGACCCATGGCTTTGTCTCTTACTGTATATAACCCCAGCCACAAGGATAGGCCATGATGTTAAACAAGGGAATAGTATCCATGCCATCTTTTGAGTGATGTTCCTCTTGAACACCTCAGCCCTAATACCTAATTACTTCAGTATAACAAGATATTTCTGTCAGCTGCTTGAATGTGGAGACAATCCTGAGCTGGTTTAGCCATCACATAATTGTTTTGATAACAGAATAGTAGGACATTGGTGTCCAATTCTCTGTATTGATCTTTTTGTGCCATTGAATAACTATTAAGTAAGGATATATTCCTACTATTTGTCCCTGTTGAACAGCTACCTGAAGCTTTCATTGAGAGACGTTTGTGAAGGAACTCAAGTGATGAAGTAACCGTACAGTATGAGTTGTATTTCCTTTAGTTGGTCGATAGGAAGTTTAGAGAGGGTGCATAAAAGTAACAATAGCTCAAACTTAATGCCATTTTATGTAGATGAAGCTCATTTTAGTATTTTTTACTTTGGAAACTTGTATTTTAATTGAATTGTCTGTCAAATGATTGACTTCTTATTTATGTTTATTATATTAACATATCAATATAATACTCCTGATATAGCAGGGAGTTAGAAACCAGAATGTTGGATTGTGGTTAATTGCTAAACTCAAAAGACACTCCAGCAATTCTGAAGCTTGTGACGTAGTTATATTAAGAGAAAAACATTCAAATAAACATTTGTACATAAATGAATGTTTCCCTATGTAAATGTAAACTAAAAAACCCCAATCAAATAACATATTAAGCAGATATACATTTTGTAATTAATGTTATTACACTGTTGATGTTATGGCACGTGTATGAGCTCTTATCAGCATTAAAAAAAATATCATTGCCATCATTTTGTGGTGTTCATTTCTTTCCCTGTCTCCACATGTGTTTTCAATTGGAATATAATTAAACAGATTACAAGGCCAGCATGGTGTGTTTTTAGGGCATTTCCCTTCCGCAGGGGCGGGTCCCCATAATTAGACAGCACTTTTGGCCTTGGCTGAGTCTCGTCACTCCTGTACATGCAGCTTCTGGTGATCTGTCATTCACACATCAGTCTGAGGGGAGGCACGCTGACCTCAGTGGCCAGAGGTCGTGGGGGAGGGGGGGTGGAAGTGGGTGTCGTCTTTGTATGAAGCCTGGCCCTGGGTCTGTCTGTCTTTCAGATGGCCTACCATGGTGGGCTACAACTGCCCGCTGTGTGCCTGGAGGTCTGTTTAAGCCCTCATTAGTGATTACATTCCCAACTTTGGACCCAACCTCCACCACAAAAGCTGTAACTTTGGATAGGGAACATCTGACAAAAGGTGGTACACTCAAAATACATTCTGAACATTTGTTGATGACCAGCAGGGACAGGATTACTCTGATAAACCAACCACATATTTTAGCTAGCGGATTAATGGAGAACTGATTCACCCTTGTTTTTTTTAATGATACAAAAGACAACCTCAGCAGGTTTTTACTCTTTTCAAAACTGAAAAATAGATTGGTGTTGAGCTTCAGAGAACAACTTGTAATAAATGAAAGGGTGACTGTCTCTGCAAATATAGACAACAAATCCTATTGAGGCCAATAGAACAGCTTTAGCAGGACCAGAAGGGAACAGCTGTCCTCTTCGCCTTGAACGAGCCAGCGTACTCGGTTGAAAGCTGCCTTACATTGACTCTATTGAGACACAGCCCCACATAAAGCCCCGCTGGCAAGAAACTGTTGACGTCTGCTGTATGCTTGTGTTAATTTATGCAGGATTATGCTAATTGGCAGGAGCCGTTGTAAACCTCTCACACACAGGAATGTCTCTGAATGCCTAACGGTAGCCTGTGGAAAGGCATGAGCGCTATACTATTTCTGTCCTGCCTTACTCCCATCTTTTATTTACTGAACATTCTGACTCAATACACTCTCCTTATCCTAGAGGGATGAATCTGTAATCTTCACAAAGTTCAGTGGGATTTACAAGAATACAGCCTGTATAAATGTGCCTTAGATTTAAGTGATCCAGCTGATCCGCAGGAGGGAAAATACCAAACGATCACTGTGAGATGTAGAAAAACAAAACTTTATTTGAATCCCATGTGACCCCTATTTGCCACAAACATTGCACAGTATGAAAAGAAATCACATCATTGGGCATCGTGTCACATTAACTATACACATGGTCCTATTATACATGAAAATGCTTTTTTGGTGATTTCATAAATGCTGTCTTTGTCAGGTTTATAAAACAGCAAATGCAGAAAAGACATCTGTAGTGTTTAATTTTCCAGTCCACTGGCCGTCGTTTTCGCTGAGTGATGGGATGAAGGCTCAGACTAAGAACCTGCTACATTGGTCATCTGAAATATCCCTTGGTGGGAAAAAAAAAGGAGTAAAAAAAAAAAAAAAGCATAGAGGTTTTTTCTTTAAAATAGCTAAAAGTAAATTACAAAATCAAAACTATACTTATACTCATGAAAACACATAACATTACTACAGTAGTGAATAAGTTTGTCATAGATGCCAAGAGCAAAGTATGTTTAAGACACTGAGATGACCTTCCTCTGCCTTTAGTGTGCAAACAAACGAGGCAGACTAATCATGAACTGATCTCTGAAATGTATAACAGTAAACGCGTGGATGCAACCAATCCGTCTGATTGGTCAGTGGAGGAGATGGAGGAGGGGCTGACTCTAGCTCTTGCTCCGTTCTCTACAATGATAAACAGTATAATGGAAAGACATAAGACAGGCAGCATTTCTCTGATAACATTTTTGGTCCCTGTGTGCAAATAAGATACACGTGTAGATACATACGCATGTACGTGAAATGAATAAACAACTTACAGCCAAGGCACCTCGATACAGTTTTTTTTTTTTTCATAAAAAAACATCCTCATTAATTTGATTGGTATACCAAAAATAGAAATGATCAGGCTTTCATGTGGATTTGTTCTCTGTTGCGTGCAGACAAGTCAATGAACTCAGGGGAGATCCATAGTAGACACAAAGTCAGTCTCTATTCCCTCCTCTTCTTCTTCTGTCACTTTCTCCCTTTAGGAGACCAGCTGTTTAGCTTGCAGCTCCATCTCTGCAGCCCGTTTGAGGGCCACGTCCACCAGGAGCTGGAAGCCGCTGAAGTCTTGTGTGAGGTCTGGAGGGGTGGGGGGAGGGGTGTTGAAGAGCCCACTGCGGGGACTCAGGTTGCCCTCCATGCCGGTGCTGCTGAGGATGGTGGTAGTGGTGGGGGGCGGCTGGCTGCCTGGCCCTTCATCCCGGCACCTGAGCAGCACCTGCGCAGACTGCCACAGCTCAGCCGCCCTGTCACAGTTCATTCCTGGCACAGAGGGGTGGGAGGATGTCGGGCTGGCCTGCATTGCTGTGGTGACAGTGGTGTGACAGATGACAGACGGGCGGGTGGGCATGAGCCCTGGAGAGGGGGACATGGAAGTTGGTGAAGGTAAGGATGGAGACACAGCCTTCCTCAGGACCCCGGGCATGGTGGGTTCAAAGCTGGAGGGGTGGAGAACGCGTTTGTCATAGCTCTCCTCTGTACCTGCTGTGGGACTGCTGTGTTTCGGGGACTGGGAGCTGTCAGAGAAGCTGTCGCCGGCCTTGCTACCTTTCCTGGATATGGTGAACTGGTTGGGATCTTTGCCATCTTTCCTCAGCATCTCTGGAAGAAGCCGCCGCCGTGCGTTAATGAACCAGTTGCACACCTGGAAAAGAACAACAACAAAAATCCATGCTGTGAGAAAGCCGTATCACATGGCTCACTGAGGTTCTGCCTTGCAATTTAAAAGAAAATCTGCTGGTACGCCTACCCTCAGGTGCAGTTTGCACCTGTGTTTTCAATAGGGAAAACAAAATGAAAGGATGAACACCTACCATCACACAGTATTTCACACATATATTCCTCACAATTAGCATTTCCTGTATATCATTCCAGCACTGCAGACACTAAAAAACAGACCTCTAAGATTTACTTCAAAGATTAAAATCACATCTCAAACTATGAGAAGCTAAACCTTAACTTTAAACAAGAAGTCTAGTTTGGACTTCTTAATCCTGCATTTAAAAGAGTTTTCAATACAAAGTAATCTCCTTTGTCATAGCAGTAATCATGGTCATCTCTCTTCTTTTTTCCTCCGTCCTCCAGGCTAGTCGTAACTGGCTCAGGGAGACTTGCAGCTCTAACCATGTAAATGACTCTGCATTGTTCCCAGACAGCTGGGATGGAAAGGGGCTGGAGGGAGGGAAATTCCTGTCCAAGTGCCTCAGCCAAGCCCACAGCATACAGGGAGTGAGTTTACTCATGTTGTCTCAGCCTTTAATGTTGCAACATCAAGCTGGTTTGGATGACCTTCAATTCAATGTTTATGTGTCATGTTTTGTTTGCCATCTAGACAGGAAATGATTCAGTCGAGGTGACACTTGCTTTCTCTTGACTTCACAGTGTGTGTTTACACTCGGAGGGTTTTTACTGACAATCTCATCTGTTCTGTTATGTCTGCGTCCGTACCTGTAGTGTGGAGAGCTGAGTCTGCTTGGACAGGAGGGCTTTCTCCTGTTCAGAGGGGTAAGCGTTGTAACGGTGCTCGTACAACCAGTCCCGGAGGATCTGAACCGACTCCTTTGGTAGATTCCCCCGTCGTTTCCTCTTCCCGTTGCTCCCTGCACTGGATGACAGATCCAGGGGGGCGTCCACGCTGTCCTCATCATCCGTCTCGCTCCCCGACAGCATCATGAAACCTGGGCAAGTGGGGAGAAAAAAAGAGCGTATGAGATAAAGGACAAAGACGACTATGTATCCTCTTATGTCAGCCACCCTGCTGTCGGTCTCCCTGCTGCAGCCGTTTACCAAACGCAAGCTGTTTGGGAGGCAGCTGATGTGTCAGAAGCAAGCTGTCAAGTTCAGCCATGTGATTCATATAAGGAGTGAGGGAGGGTGTGAGGAGGAGGAGGAGGAGGGAGGGAGGGAGGGAGGGAGGGAAGGATGGAAGGGGAGGGGGGGGGACGTCACAAAGGCTGGTCTGATGCTGTGGCAGTTATAAAACCTGCCTCGACAAATACAAGCCAGGTCTACTGCACAGACAGAGCACACCTTGCATGCTTGGATAAGTTAAGTACACTGGGCTGACCACAAGAACAATCACTCTGTAAAGGGAGATTTTGTTTTGAAGAACGACCAGTGTATTTGCAAAGATTAGAGAGCTGCTTTCTTTATTGATTTAGTGTTTTTAGGCATGTCTAATCAAAGTCAATCATGATCAAACAGGATTTGGGCCTTTGAATTACTCAAAATGTGAAGCCAGGGAAAACAAACCTGTTTATAATGTATAATAATGTGTGTTTTTAAAACCCACTTTAAATCAGACTTTTTTGTCAACAATTAGTCTGATTTTAATCTAGTTTTCAACATTTTAAATTATACAAAAAACATTGGCAGAAATATAAAGCACATATTTTTTTATGATATACTATTAATGGATCATAGTATGCTATGCAGCCACCCAGACGCCATTAAGAAAATTCAGAAATGTGGAGGATATTCAATCCACAAGCCAATGTAGTCAGCTCTGGGGCAAACTAGTGGGAAAGGAATAAGAAAGTTCCCAAGTCTGAGCGGCCAACAGGATGAGGTAATTACGTAGGCTGGAGCGAGGGGAAGGGGAAGGGGGAGGGGAGACCTGTTGCAAATCAGCTTCTCCAGACTAAACAAAAGAATCTGGGGCTGCGTGGTTCTTTGTATGCGATTCAAAAGTTTCTACACGAAAAACAGCGAGTTCGCCACAAACTTAACTCCCTCCAAAACACCACAGTTGAACAGAGTGGGCAGAAAATACGTTTAAAGTCCACGAAGACACTGTTTTTAGTGAGTTTAAAACAACTTGTAAGGGCTTTTCTATTGTGTGTATGTGTGTGTGTGCTGCACCACGAGGTCCGTGAATGTAACAAGGCAACAGCAACTTCCCACAATTAGGTCAGGATGAACATTAGCCTACATTTGGCATTAAGATACAATTTTAAAAATGGTGCTGAATGTGTTTCCGGTCGTCGTAAACCGTTGAAAGATACAATATATCATTTTTTAAAAAACAAATTTTGACACTTGAAAACTCTTGAACTGACAATAGTCGCCAAACTTTAACTTGCATCCTCACTTTCGTCCAACTTCGACATAAACGTAGCGTTCGTCAAATTAGCTTGTAGTAAAACTAAAAAGAGCCTCGTTTAATCCCGTTTTCTGACATTTTACGTGAGCTATAAAAGTTAGCCTAATTGCACCGTGACGACAAAAACAACACGCATGGCGAAACAGCCGTGTGTTATTGTGTCAAAACTTGAATAAAACACATGTAGAAGAAAACAAACCCAAAAAAAAATAATCACAAACGATGAGAAAAGCTAGCTAGATCCGACTTTTGACATCGCGCCAGCACATGGCAGAAAAAGCCCCCTGTCATGTCTGGAAAGGAAACAATAGACTGCATGGTTTGCATATGAGGGAAATCGCTCTGTTAATCGTTTTCTGTCCGCTGCCGCTGTGTGTTTATCCGAACTCATTTTGACTTCATTTTCCTAAAAAGCATCCAACCTACCCTTTTTCGTCTTCATGTCCGTCCTGGAAATGCCCACTTTTTGTTTTTTGGCCGTCAAGCGCAGAAGAAAAATTGCCTTTGTGTTTTCCTCTTCTTTTCTCCAGATATCCCCAGCGTGTATCCGAATATGCGAAAATCCTTATTCATCAAAACTCGCGTCTTTTCTCCCCTTTTTTTTTTTTTTTTTTTTTTAGGGGTATTTTGTTCCTCTCTTCGGGTCGTCCTTGTTTGGAGACTTAACCAGGGGGGAAAGGGAGGAGGAGGGGGGGTTACCTGAGATCTCTTGCGTCCCTTCGGCTCAAAGCCCTTTTTCTCATTGACTGTGTGTTTGATCCTGAAACTGGGTGACAGCTATCTTTGACAGCTGCGTGACTCAACGCACGGAGATCCTCCCACTGTGGAGGGCAGAGGAAAAATCTCTGACATCAGCATGCCTTGTTCCACTGACATGGATACAGTCTCACTTTAAGCTCTAACTGCTGCAGACCCCCCCCACCTAACAAAGCCAAACCAAAAAAAAAAAAAAAAAACCACAACAACATAGTATATTCAATTATGATCCTGCAGAAAGGCGTTCATTTAGGCGGGCAGTCAGAATGACAACAACAACAACAACAGGCTTGCTGGAGAGCACTGCGGACCTCGTGGTAACATCTTACATAAATAATAACCCTCCCAATGAGAAATCACAGAATTATTGCTACAGGCTATACTTTTTTTTGATGTATTTTTTTTTTTTTTTGCCTTGTGGTGTGTTTATGATGTTCAGTAATCCGTTTAGTCACCTTATCGCACTTTGTGGTTTTATCTCATTTGGTACCGCTTGTCTGTGGTATTTAATTGCTTTATATGATACCCATAGTGTATGTGTTTAAGGGTAACATTTGTGATAATTGTCCTTTGTTTTTTTAATCATGTCGCATCACCATATTGTGTAAGGGGGCTCATATTATGTTTACGGGAATACCAGCAAACGCTGTGGTTATACTACAGCCCTTTCACTATAGTAGCTCATTCTATTGCAGGAAATGTGTAAAAAAAAAAAAAAATCCAGTATGTATATGTGGGGTTTAATTTGGAGAATTTTGCGCCAACCTCGTTCCTGCTGGAGGTTAGTGCACCAGTTCAGGTTACTAAAGACAACAGTGCCGCGAAGGAAACGATCAATGGCCTCATTTGTATGCGGTGCACAACCTTGCGACAGCTGCTGTAGCATCGTCTCTTTGCATGCATTTGTTCCAGACGGGCGTTCATTTCTCCCCCGTGAAGCTAAATGTCGCCTCCGTGTGTGTACGTGTGGTACCGTACTTGAACGCATCATAGCTTGACTGACATAAAGGTCCTCGGACTCCCTCTGGTGGTTCAATGGAGCCTCGCCAGGAGGAATAATAATAATTTTGGCCGATTGTTTACACACACATCACCAAAACGCTCTATGTTGTAATGTTTCACTGTACAAACGACAATTACACGTGTGACAAAGTAATTAAAGAGTGGCTCCACAGACTTCTTTAATGATGTTTCATTATAAGTTGACTTTAAGGCCGCAGTTGCATCTGACTGCACTGAGGTAATACCTATATTAAGCACTCACATCCTTACCAAACACAAGTAGTGCGACTCTGTTTCAAGCGGACAAGCTGAAACAGTCAACGTGTTAAAAATAGAGATGTGAGCAGGTTAGGCATGCAGCAGCCTGCTGTTGCCAGTAAGTCAATATCAGCCAGTTCATTCTTATATTCTCTGTGTCACACCCCATTTCAGACTGAAACAGATCTAAATGATAAGAAGAATCATAATAATAATAATAGGTAGGCTACTGGTAGTAAATACATGTATTTAATAATCGAAATTCAGGAAGTTGTTTTGAGATTTTATTTGGTTATTTTTTAAAATAACATATAGTGCCATAAGGAAGTATAAATGATTGGTTGTGAATATCCAGGCAATGCTCAATACTCACTAAACCTAGATGGTACGTCTGAAAATGTCCATGTTACTTTTTTGATGGCCATTTTCATACAGGAAATAACTTTTTGTTAGTTGTTTTGCCTAAATATAGAAGGAGAACACTTGTCTACGTACTTATGTTACTGTTTTACACATTATCACACTTTAGCTGTGACACATCAAATCCTTTACATTTTTTGACTTGTGGTCAAACACTAGCGCACTCCTTCAGTCAGGACCTGAAAGTTGAGAGCTCGGTCAAGCGACCTACAGGCAGCATGAACGATACCGGAAATTACGCGGGTTTGACTTCAAAATAAAGTTGAAATGCTCACTTAATTCTGGTACCAGTCATCTGTGTTGCCTGTTTTTATTAGCCTACAAGGGTGGTGTCTGCATATAGCTAAGGTTTGTTAGTCATCAATTTCAACATAAAGTCTGGGGCACTTATTTTCTTTACGTGTTTTGGTGGGAATAGAATCAAAGAGAGACCACATGGTCACAGCCACAGCTTAGTTTTCTTGTTACCTCAGGTTATCAAGATTGTGGCTTCTTTCCTCTCCAAAGTGATTTAAGTAATAATAAAATAAAAATATAATACAAAATTCATGTTTGGATAAGCCTTCACTTCTTAAATCATCCATTTTGCAGCCAATTGGATTTAAAAAACATGATTAGTTAAATGGAGATAATCCCCTTCCCTTTTATATCTATATTGTAACTTTAAGCAATTGTGCAGAACATTTAATTGCATATTTTCTATTATTATTATCAGGTATATAATTATTATTATTATTGTTTATGTTGTAAGACTATAAAACATAAAAATCTCCAAAGGAGTTGAATAAACTTTTTCTTAAATTTTATGCATGGCTTATGTTATGAGTTGCACCTCAATTTACTGTGTTAAACATGGTTTTTAGTCCAGCATAGGGAGTGCTACTATGTATCTAATTATTTAACTAACTTAAAATTCCAGTTTTACTTTTCATAGTACTTTGTATTTCCAGTGGTGGAATGCAACAAAGTTAAATTTACTCAAGTACTGCATTTAAGTACACTTATGGGATTTCCATTTTATGTTATGTATTTTATGTTTACTCAACAACGATGTATTATTATGGATTAAGATTCTGGACAGTTTATAAAGTAGTTGAAATAAGCTCCACCTTTACCAGCTAAAACATTATATCATTATAATTCATTAATATGATATACATAGTTCTGAAATACTTTTACTTTTCATACTTTAAGTATATTTTGATGCTAATGCTTTTGTACTTTAATTTAAGCTTTTAAATGTAGGACTTTTATTTATAACAGGGTATTTACGTTTTTATTTTTACACTGTGTTATTGCTGGTATTTACTTCTTCCACCTCTGCGTAAAAAACGAATGTAATGTCCAGCGATGAGGATTTTATTTTGCACGCCTGTAAACGGAAGCAGTACAGGTTTCATTCTGCCACACTTGACTCAGTTAAAGCAAACAGTGTCCTGTAACAATTTGAAGTCTAAAATTAGGGAGGCACCCCAACAGCAAATGACGCAAGAAGGCTAAAGTGGACAGTCTACTGGTCTCTGCGTGTCTCTCAGGACCATGGAAACGTCCCCTACAACTTTGCTGTTGTTGATGACATGGAGGGTATTTTTAGATCTTGTTGTCATCTTTCCGTAACAGCCCGGCTGCGGCGTTCAGTATAAAGGACTCTTTCAAAATGCAGCTGTACAACAGTGCGCTGACACACTACCCGAGGTCGTCTCGCAAAGTTACACTAACTTTATCGACCGGATCCGAGCGTTTGAACGGGACGACACCGAGTTCCTCTGAGGAGGCGGATAAAACAGCATTTACGCAACCAGGCACAACTTCAACGACCAACGGGGATCCGGTGAGAGAGACTGCTTCTTCTGCAAACATGCCTGCCTTTTCGTGCTACGAGGCTTCATCTATGAGGCCGATTTACTTCACATCGACTGCTGAGATATTAATCCGCAGACCTGATGGAGTGGAGAGGTCTGTGCCTGTCCACATCATGAGGGAGACCAAGACCAAACCACCCTCCCCCGTCTCCCATAATGGTGAAAGTATCCTCTGTAATGACTGTGACACTGATGTGATTGTGGACTTAATAGATCATCTAAGAAATGGGTCAGATGAGCTTTTTCCTGACTGCCCAGAGCTGGTTGGAAATCACATGTTCAATAGTAACAACATCTCTAGACCCAGAATAGAAGAAAACAAGAGGATGCTTGGAAATTCAAGTGAGGATGATACAGTTTCCCCCTTCAGAAGCAATGGATGGGCCTCATTACACGAAGAGGAGCTAGTCCCCTCCGGTGTTCCACAGCCTGAAGACCTCATAAAGGAAGACATCAATGATCGGAGCAGTGCCAAAGCTGCTCCAGCATCGGATGAGAGACGGGCCTTTGAGCTCAGCGTCCTGCAGGAGTCTCCTTCTCAGAGAGAGGGTGTCAACGATAAAGTCACCCGGTACCTGGCTGAAGTGGACAAGCAAAACAAATACCTCCAGGAGAGGTATAAATACAGGTACCACGTCATTCCAGACGGCAACTGTCTGTACAGGGCTGTGTGCAAAGCCACGTACGGGGACCAGGCGAGGCACGGGGAGCTGAGGGAGCAGACGGTGCACCACATCGCCGACCACTTGGACGAGTTCAACCCCATCATTGAAGGGGACGTGGGGGAGTTCCTGATCAACGCGGCTCAGGACGGTGCCTGGGCAGGATACACCGAGCTCCTCGCCATGAGCCAGATGCTGAATGTCAACATCCACCTGACAACTGGGGGGAGCCTGGAAAGCCCCACCGTCTCCACCATGGTGCACTACCTCGGGGAGGAGGATGCTACCAAACCCGCGATCTGGCTGAGTTGGCTCAGCAACGGTCACTACGACGTCCTTCTGGACAAGTGCCTCCCCAACCCAGAGTATGAGGACTGGTGCAGACACTCGCAGATGCAGAGGAAACGAGACGAGGAACTGGCCAAATCGATGGCAGCCTCATTATCCAAAATGTACATTGAGCAAAATGGATCTGCGTGAGAGTGATACTGTATGTGGAGAATTAAAGGATGCACACTGATATAGTAGAATGCAGAACCACTGATTCTGCTTGGTTTCTACATGCTTGAATATTTTTTTTTATAAGATTTATATCAGGAGAGAAAGGAAGTGCAGTGCACATACTTTTGTTTTTTTTTGTATATACTAGCAATGCCAAATTAGTGGCAGTGGTCTCTGAAAGAGTTTGAAAGTGTGTGAGATTGTCCTTGTTGATAGTCAGGGTTATGTGGACATGACTGAAATGCTGTGCAATTACTGTACAGTGCAGTGCTTTTGAGTGCACAGTATTTATTTGCCTTTTATTGTCAGATCAGTTATTTTTCTATAATGTTTGTGCGTTGTAGGCCACTGCAAATGACAGAGAAACTTGGTTTGTCATTTTTCATTGTTTAATATCTGTATCACTACTCTCTTTTGCACAAAAGTCCTATCAGACAAGTCCAGAGAGTTTGATTTGTGTCTGTGAGAACAATTCAAGGGGTTCCTTTTCTATTATTCCACTTCTTTTTAGGCTTTTGACAAAATATTTCAAAATAAAGTTTTGGAAAAAACCTGATTTGCAATCATTTCCTGTTAATGAAATGCTCATTGCTGATTGTCTGTCTCTTGTGTACATCTCCACAGAAATTGTTATCCAGTATTACAATAATAATGTTAGCTATGTCATCTTGTGACATTTTGCAGAATTGCAAGTTCCTGTAATGGGATCCATTTATTAAATTGCGGCGAGGCAGGCTAGATGAAAGGATGTGTGCAGTAGTCATCCACCCCCTGCTGTCCTAAAGTGAAAAGTGATGTTTGCAATTTATTAAATGCAGTGACCCTGGAGCATGCAGCCTTTCATTCAGGTCAGGCTCTATAACTTAGCGTATTAAGTGACTGCGGTCTCAGTGCACAGATCACAAGGGCCGTGTGAGTCCAATATTCACTCTTCGGTATTTTTGGTCTACCCTGAGGAAAATATCTGTCTCTTTAGCTGCTAAATGCTCCACTATGTTCATCAGCTAGTTGCTTACTGTGCCAGACTGTCGTTTGGTGCTGAGCATAAAGTGTACAGTGTTTTTTTTTTTTGGAGCTTTTCCAGTGAAAACAGCTGCCTCCTGTAAACGACACTATGAAAAGGGGTGAGCCAGAACAGTAAATTTGGAGGCCAGACAACTTAATAATGAACCGTAACTTACTTCTAATTTCCATGAAGAAGAGGGGGGCTGCAGAGCCAGGTGACAGTTCCTTGTAGATTCACCGCTACGAGCAACCCCTTTCATATTGTTACACTGTTTTTACATCCTGATTTGATAGATTATTATTATGAATATATATATATTGTAGCAGCTTTTAGTTTGTTGCACACAACCAACTCCATACTTTGAACTCCAAACTTTTTCTCTCTCAAAAGTCTTTGGGAGAGTGCAATTAACCCAAAGAAATCAACCTTACATTTTTTAACCTTAAAGAAACTATTTTCATGTAAAAATTCAGAAAAAACTATTTGAAAGTTGTCATGTTTGTCACCTGTCTTGGCCCTAGACAGTACGTAGGCTACATGTAAATTTATGTAGGCTATATTCCCAAAAGATGCTGTCCACCAGTAAGGAACCTTTTCCCAGTATCAAGGCAATGTATTGTGGGTCAAGAATTTGTATATGTTTTAAAATACAGCAAATGATGAAAAAGCTTGTGAGGGAGACATAAACACTACAGGCAAACATTAGAATTATACTAGAATATAACAGAGACTGTGTATAACAGTGATCAGCAGAAGCCAACAGTTTGATACAATAGCCCATTTATTTTTCCACAGAGGAACTGATTCAGCTCTTGTGACTGCATGTGTCATTTATGAAACTCCAGTTCGTACTGCAGTTGTGCCAGATTGCATAATATTGTTCCTGGTATTTGTGAAGCTATCTAGGATGCCTGCCCTCTGATAACGTTACACTTTTTCCTCCATTAGGTGGCACTGTAGCCCCCTCCATATACTCTGACAAAGTTATTGTATATTAAAGGGAATTAGATATCTTTTCAAACTGATTACAACCTGGGATTAGCGGACCTACTGCACTGAGTTACATGGGCTTCATAGTGCTCCCACTTCTTAAAACAAAACGTGGAATGTTGGGATTAGTGATAGATGATGAAGATGAAACTGTGGAATACTGTTTTAGAAAGTTTTAATTCATTATTACGCAGATTGCCCAACAAAGCTCTTTTAAAACAGAATAAAAGATGAAAAACTTTATCTTAGCCTCCTGATTAAGTAAAACATGTGTCCCATATGTTCCTACAATAGGCTATAGCCATGAAACATCAGTATATTAATCTTCCTGCCTAAACTTTATTATGGGGTTATTATGGATCTTTTTCCCTGAAAGCTTTACAGTGATGACGTAACCCTGCAGTCATGTGGACAAAAAAAAAAGTTTTATCTTTTTTTTTTTTTTTTTAATGCGGGAGGAGAGATATTGCCTCTCCCTGCCCCAGTGCGTCTCGTATGGAGCGTAAAGTATCAGGCTACAGAGCAGAGGGCAGGTGAGAGTGGACCGAGCCGCAGTACTGGCACACAGTCAGCACAGACACACACACACACACACACACACACACACACACACACACACACATAGAGGGAGCAGAGGGAAAGTCAATGACAGACGCTCCCCACCGGTGCTCAGCGCGTCTGTGAAGGATTCCCACGCCTGAAACAGCACGAGGGACGCGGGGTCACCTCGACGCTCGGAAGTTACCGGATACTTTGAAACAAAACAATAAAACACAAGAAGAACACAGTCAGTTGTGTCGCGTGGCTCCTGACCTGAGAGAGAGACAGAGAGAGAGAGAGAGCTGGTATCGGACATGTCGGGACACCGGGTGCAGTTCGCAGACCTTCCTCCGAGTGATCACAAAGGAAGTCCCAAATTTCACAGTAAGGAAAAAATAAATAAATATTGAGCTGTAATCTCTGCTGACCTTGGTTTCACATTAACTCCACAGTGTGTGTGTGTGTGTGTGTGTTGTGTGTGTGTGTGTGTGTGTGAAGTTTTTCCACTTATTTTAGGGGCAGGCATCCCCCTTTCTTTAGCTGTCAAGTAATATTTAGTAGCTGTGTAGTCATTTAGGACGCAGGAAGAGTTGAAGTTAATTTCACATGGAAATCCCCATTGGAGTATGAGTTTTCTCTTTTTCTTTCATTATTGGCTTAATGTAGCCATGGTGTAAGTTATTACACATCACTCATCTGTTGTCTTAAGTGAAACAGTTGTGCTCCATGAAAACCTTGGTCAATAATGTGTCATTAGTAACAATGATTGGGGGCGAAAAAGTCAATTAAGAGGAAGTTTTTTTTTCTATTATGCCTTTCAATTTTTAAGCAAAACTTTAGTTATTTGCTGTCTAATGTCTTTGAGGGAATATGATAATTGTTTCTGACATAAACAAGCATTTCCACTACTCACATGACATGTATGTTGCTGGGTATGCTGCATGCATGTTATGTTCTTTATGGTTTGTGGAGGCTGTGATGAACCTTTACTTGTGATGCACTCTGCATGTGCATCAGTGGTGTGATCCAGTTCTGTCCCCACTTAATACACTTATCCAAAGTGGCAGTTGCCCTTTACGTGCTGCTGCTAACTTTTTTTTAAACCCTCAGTGACTGTAACACTTCTGATGCTCTGTCTTAGTAAGGTGACGCTCACCTTGAGATGCATTCAGCGACCACTTCACTGCACCCTATAAGTATAACACATAAATGGCTCCCAAATAGGAGCAAAGCATTCAGGGCTTCTGTGCTTTTATTGCACAAGTGGATGGTTTAAAGGCGTGCTTCTGATTGCACATGAGGTGCATCAGTGTCAGCTGTGCCTGCCTCTGCTGCTGTGTGCTGCAGTGTATGCACTACAGCATGAGACACAGAGAAGCTGAGCTCATCTCCATGGTGACAGGTTGAATGACAGGACACGTGAGGAAGGACGCAATGGAAAATTGCCAGTTTGCTGCAAAGCCCTCCAGAGGGGTGCATCTACAGTACACTCTGGTTCTATGACAGCGCATGTGCAAGCTTGTGATATATTTGTATCTACGATGGCAGCTGTTCTGGTAGTTTGGTGTGGTTTTTTTTTTTGTGTCACAATCTGTCAGTAACATGCATGTGAAAAGGGCTGATGTTGTGTGCAGCTCAAGCTCAGGTTGTACGCAGAGCATGCTGTGTTGGTGTGTGGAAGGAAGGACAGAAAAGCCAGCTTCAGCAGCAAACCACAGGTTCTGACTCAGCCCGTTTCTCCAGCTGTGCAGATGCAAGTGACAGTGGGGTCAAGTTTCAGTCTCTTCTCTTTCTCTCTCTCCAGTGTCTCACAAACACACACGCCCCACTCACATGCACAACCTCACACTCATTCCTGGTTTAAGCTCAGGGATAGATCAGCAAGTTTTAATACTCATTCACTCACCACATTAAGACAAGTGAAATACAAAAAACACACCTGATAGCAACAGAGGAGAAGCTCATCCATCACTCCACTCATTGTCAGACGGCTATAACAGCTAATGATCTTGGCGTTACCTAGAGGGAATACTTCATCAGATGTGAGTAGTTTGTTGTTCAAAGAGAGAAGCCAGCTCTGACCATTTTACTTGAGTTAAAGCAGTTATCTGCAGCATCTATGTTTTGACATTTTTTGAAGAGTTATGGTCATTGTTGTGGCGTTTCTACATTGGACTCCTGTCAAAAGTTTGAGTTAGAAGTTTGCTGTGACATTCTTTTTGGGTTATTTTATATTGATGGAGCACCGACCATCTTTTCCTCGCTGTTTCTGCTGCTGGCAGGGAAACAACATGTCTGTGTGATGGAGGACGTTTCTCAGGAAAGCCCTAGTAAAGCAAACGTAAAGGCTTTCATTAACAGGTTATCCATCTAATCTTGTGCGGAAAGAATAAGATAGAAGTGTTCAGATTATTACTTTAACCTTTTCCCCCTCCGGCTGCATTAAAAGCTGTTTGGATAGAATTACAGAAAGAGAAGGTGTGAGTAATAGTGTCTTGTTATTGCTAAATGGAAGTACTAACGTGTCGATGAAAGGCTGATAATTGTATGTCAGTACTTTTGAAAAGCCACACTCATCCCCTCCTGAGATCGCTTCAGAAAATCTCAATTTCCAGCGGTGAGAAATTCTGGGTTAGTATGGATTGAAGGCCAAGAGACAGAACGAAAGAGATTGGTGGTCATGTTCTAGTTATTATAGTTGTATCAGGGACAAGGTCAAACCATACTGTAGGGGCCAGCTCAGTTTTCATCCTCAGAGATTCATTCCCTCATCTGAGTCTGGATTACCTGAAGAAGGGCTTGTTTCTCCCTTGTTCATAATCAGTTCCACCATGTTCCCATTTTCCATTTTCTAAAGCTGTTGCTTTACTGTTCACCACTGCCACAGTGGGACTTTTTGAGTCATCATTACTTTCAGTGTCCTTTAGATTTAAATTCAATATAGGGTTAGGGTTAGTTATTATGATTAGTCTTTGCTCCTTCTTACAGTGAGGTGAATGTAGAGCTGCACATTCAATGAGTTAAACAGTGTCACAAGGTGTCTTTCAATAAGCTGCTTTACATCCTGAACAGCTGCACTGTGAGCCATGTTGCTCATCGTCTCAGTTTCTGGAGATGGATAAATGCAGTTTTAATTGGATGGCTGAATGACGATGTGGCCCTCTCTTCTCTTCTTCCCATCAGTCTGGTAACTCATAAAGAGAGGGTGGAGCACTTTAACATCCAACTCAATCACTAACTTCTTCGTCACAAAGAACATCTCAAAGCTCTCCTTGGTTTGCTCTCTGCCAGAAAGTTCTGGTGTTACTGTAGTTCATTCGATAGGTCTTTGTCAAGTAATTCAAGTCTGTCATGTCTCTTTGTCCATGAGCCAATTTAATCAAACAGACTTGTTGTGAGTCCAAATTTTCTGTCATTCCTCTGCACTCTCTCCCTTTCAAGAGCCATCTGCTTGTAGACTGTTATATCGCTGTGGGATGGAACGTCATTCTGCCCTTTATACACATGAAGTTTATGTATGAGATGTTGGTATTACTTGAAAGAGATTATATTAATAATGGACACCAACTAGGACCAGTTTAATTACAACCAAAATGATTAGTTAATTAAGTGAATAGTCAATTGAGAAAAATAACCGGCAACTATTTTGATCATTGAGTTTTTTTCTTCTGTCTTATATGATAAACTGTATTCATTTAACCCAGGGTTATGCAAAACAAGCGATTTCAAGAGATCACTTTATAAAGACGTATCGACATACAGCATGAAAAGTAATAATGAGAGATTTAGTTGATATTAGAATAGATCACGTTTGCTCTGGCAGGTATCAAATTCCAAGCATACTGTGTGGTATTGGGACGCGTTGTTGGCTGGGAGTGTCGGGTCACACCTGTCCAGTAAACAACCTTAGCGCCCTCTTACCTCACCACCGCAGTAAATTAGATATTTGCACGTGTGTTATTGACGGTGACAACATTTACCATGCATACCGACAACAACCACGTTAAACAACTTGTTTGTGCAAAGTTTATGCTCCGCTGTAGTTATATAGTAGTATGTGTGAGGAGTTACAGATTGCAGCTTTAAATGAACACAGCTGGGTGGTATCTTGGGTGTTTTAAAAACAGAATGTATTTGCATATTACAATGCAATATCTTGCCTGACCTACCTTTAATTAGAAGCTCTAAACTAATTGACATAATAAAGTGCTATACAAGAAAAAGGTTGAAATAAACTATCACAATAAATGTGAGACCTTGCAGTGCTGCAGACTCCATTAGCCCATTAACACTCACTTTGAATGAATTTCCACTTTGCCCTTGTTAAGACTACATTGCTGTAATCACTTATCAGTGTTCCTTTGTCAGGATGTCCAGGACAAACAATAAACATGGCTTTGTGCTATCATACTCGAAGTCCCTATATTTGATTGCCTGGAAATGGCAAATGCTGTGTTGGAATGATAATCACAGAATGTGCTTCTTTACCAGCTCAGTAATGCAGATGGTGTCTGAGCCGGTGTCAAGCTTTAAAACCAGGGGCGGGTGCTGTCTTTGTAGCATATAATTCTCTGTGAAAAACAAATCAAATAGTCGTGAAGGTGAGGATAAAACATGGCCTTAATTTCCTATGACATATTTTCTATACATAGCTCACTCACTGCTATTAATGTCATCTTTTTTCGTGAGTGGCTGTCCACCCTGTTGAGGTGTGAAATGCCATGTTTGGTAGGTTGTCGGTCCCATTGAAGATGCTGATCACACTGGATAGGCACTTGAGATGATCCTTCTGGAAATAACCCAGCTCCTGAGACGCTAAACAGCTGTTTTCACAGCGGATTAAAAGCCTGTCCCTTAAGGGCTCTTAAGTTCCCGTAGAGTTTAAAACACAAAGATTTAAGGGTACACTGTGGCCTTCTCTGCCCAAGAGTAATATGCTGTTGTTTTTCTAGCTTTAACTGAGGATGCTGCTCTCTGATAAAAGGCAGTAACCTTGAGTTGATATCCACTTTGTTTTTTTGTTGCTTGAATACTGAGCATATTTTTAGGCATGAGACTAGTGAACCACAGAGCCTATCTCCATGAGCTTTGGCTGCAAAGGTACTTTCAACTTAATTATCTTACCAGTGTTTCTTTCAACTTTAATACATATTTACTGAAGCCATTGTTGATTCTACTGTTATTTATTTTGCGGGGCATCAAGTTTATTGAGACTATTGTTCTGAAAAGGTCGTTGATGATGGTGCAAATACAAATCAAATCCATTACAGACATTTCAGAAGAGCCTCGTACACAGTTAAAATATATTGTTTATTTAATCTCCGGCACTCACATTTCATCCATTTTCTGCTGACCTTTTCATATCTTTCCAGGAACTTTATTCACTATATGAAAGAGAATGCACTCTGCTCTCTCTGGCCTATTCTTGGAACAAAAAATACTATTTTCTGACTTCTGACATTTTTTTCCCTCTGTCAAGCATTTGTGCTAGGAGTTCAACATATAAAGTTTGTTCTCGAGAAGGGAAATGGTATTTTGAATAGACCAAAAAAATCACAGAGATTTACCATAAGAGTGTACCATACTGTACAGTAGATGGTATCCTGTGGCTAGAATTACTCCTGGTTGAGTCATCTCTGTCTCACTGAATGGCTGTGCATCATGAAACTTTGCGTGCCTAATGAATTATCCACCCTGTTCTTACTTTCTGTCTGTCTCTTCAGCAGCGGGATGCCGGTGCTAGGTGGAGAGGAACCAGATGTTTGCTTCTTATTCATTCCCCCTTATGAGTTCCTTTCCTGAAGAGGACACGATGAAATATCTCTAGTTTTCTCAAAACTGCAGTAGAACTAAAGTGGCACGTAATGACAGTGCAAACTTTCACCACCTGTTACGTGAAGCATAGGGAGATAATCAGGTTCACCTGTTCAGCAGCAACAAGTGACACATGGACCTCTCATCACCAGGCACTTAAAGCTTCTTATTGGCTGCTGCAGCTGAGCCGGGGCTCGCTCACAGTGCCCGTAGACACCGCGGCATTGTCATTCTCACTGCTGCTCTTTGTGTCGCCTGTGGAATAAGCTGAGGAGTAAACAAACACTTCTATCTTGTTTATAGTCATCTCAAGTCTGGAAGGATCTAAGGCCTGATAATACACAGATGGGAATGTACACTGTTAAAATGATGACTCCCAAAGGCTGCCACAGCTCTCCGCACAGTTGTCATTCATCCGCCCTGAGCAGCGGTCTTGAAATATCTGCGCTTCTTTATTGGTGATTAGAGACAATCTGGCTGTATATCTGTGCTGTTGGGATGTAGGGATGTAATAACATTCTCTGTGTGCTCTCCTGCAGCACTAATGATGCATGATGCCAGCCTCGATGACATTGTTTTTTTAGTTTTTTAAGGAGCAATGAGAACAAAAAATTGATTTGGACACAGATGAGTGAGAAGTCAAATAGTCTCTCCTTTGATGTTACAGCGAGGTCATGTTCAAAGGAAAATATCAAATAGGTATGTGGGGGATAGATGAGGCAGTGTTTATGTGAGCAAGGTTTAGCGCTGATGCTTAATATTAAGTGTGGGTCTGTGTGTCTATGTGTGTGTGGGTACCTGATAATTAGGCTTATCTTAGGCTTATCTTCAAACTCCATGCTGATGACATCCAGTCTTTTATTCACCAGCTGTGATTTTAATGACTTTACAAATCAATCAAAAGATCTGGGTCACTGCCACAGAGGTCGGCCTAGACAAACACACACATACTTAAACAAAAGAACTCCTGTGTCTGCAGTCCTCGTTGTTATCACTGTGAAAGACATTTTTAGCCTAATTTTTTCATGTTAAAAGAGTAGTTTAACATTTTGGGACTTAACACTGACTAGCTTTCTTGGTGAGAGTTGGATGAGAGGAACAAAACCACTCTCATATCTGCATGGTAAATATGAAGGTTATAGTCAGTTAGCTTAACTAAAGAAAAAACTAAAGACAGCTAACTGTCCGAAGGTAACCCCTAAAGCTTGTTGTTTCTTTAATTAACTAATAAACATGTTTAATTAATGAACATTTTGTATATTGTTTGTTTAAGCCCTATAAAAAAAGTGTAAAATAATTAATTTACACAGTTAGTACACTGTTTCGTCTTGACTTCCAAGAGTGACAACAAGATTCAATACAAGAAATTATATAAGCGTTATATGAATTATTCTTTTAAAGGGATTTAGTAGCATCTAGCAGTGAAGTTGCAAATTGCAACCAACTGAATATTGCTCACGTTCCACGCATGTGGGATAAACTATACATTGGCTTTTTTAGACATAAAAGCCTCATTCTAATGTAACGAAAATGCAATGATTCTTATTTTCATATTGTTATACACTAATGAAAACATGCTTATATTCCATTTCTGCAAATATTAATAACTGGACCTTTAAGTTGTAAGAAATGTGTATAACTACTGCAACATCTCCCCTTATGTGTGTGTATATGTGTGTGTGTTAATGTTTGAGTGTGTGTCTAGTCGTTATGTTGGAAGATCCAATAATATTTCATGGGAAGTGTGTTGCTTAGACACATGATCTGTACAAACCAAGACTCCTAAGACACATATTTCACCATAACTGATAGAGGTATAAGAGGAACTAAAAACACACAGACATACGCATTTTCTCAGAACCACACTGTATTTGATAAGTCCCTCCTGATTGCAAGTAATTTATGCTCACTTAGCTAAAAAACAAGCCATCTGACACCACTCATTTAACATTCCAAACATTTTGCTTCAGTATCTAATTTGATAACTGAGCTTGTGGATGGGAAAAGAATCCACTCCCAGTCAATAACCGCAAGCCGCTCCTGTCAATGTGATAAATGGGAGGTTTAGTGTGAGGATACAAGTGGGTGTTTATAAGTGGAGGGGACGCCACTGATTGGGTGCGGTCACAGCAAGGGGCTGTGGGAGGAAAGCATACATCTAGAAATTGCTGAGAAGTTCTGTGATGATCCTACAGCACGTTTTTAGCAGCAACTTTTCCTCCCAGAATGGATGAAAAACACCTTCAGCTGCAGCAATTATCCAACTTCTATTTTTGATGATAAGAGAGAAAAATGAGTGGCAGAATAAGCAGCGACCTATTGCTTTATCAGCAAACGTCTTATAGAAAACTTTATCAGCAGCATTGCCTATGTGAAAATGAGGAAGTGAATATAGGCATTGCTGTGCGCAGTAAATTCTTTGGCACTTCCTGTGAATTTTCAGGTCAAGTTGGGCTAATCCACTTTACTCCCTGCAAAGTCTATGAAATACCAGCATGCCAATAAGAATGGTGCTGGCCTCAGCAAATGGCTGTTGGTCCAAGCTATAATCTGAAGACAAAGGATTTGTTTTAATTAAGAGTCCTTTCTATTAAATTGAGCCACCTAGTAGTTTTTTTTTCTTATTTTTTACAGAAATGTTACCAATTAGAAATGTTTAGAGTATTTCAATCACTATATAGAGTTTGATAAATTATATATTATAATTGATTACTGTGATGATTTTGTCACATAATTCCCAAGCCCATCGCAGCTCAACACACCTTTCACTTCAGCTTATCAGAGCTCTTACAGCCGCTATGGTAGAGGTGATATTTAACAATCAAATATGATGTGCTGCCTTTTTGTGAAGCTGAACACCGTTGATGCAGACTTGGCTGTCAGGAGCCACTGCAATGGCCAGCAGTTGTGTAAGAGATTTAATGGCCGAGCCTGGCAGTCTAAAGAGGGGGCAGCAATCATCAGACCTTTTGGCAAGGTCACCAAGGTTCTTTTTTCCCTGCTTTTTCTCATTCAATCACTCTGTTAGTCATCCTAAAAGTACTTTGGTGCTCCAAACCTCCAGATAAGATAAAAAAAGATAAGACTTTATTGATCAAACACTGGAGAAATTCACACGTTATGTTGCTTTGCTTTGTTCTTTTGTCTGTCAAAATTGCTCTTCATAGTCTAATGTTTTGATTCATAGTGCTTATGTTGCCACTAGCGTTTGAGCACAATGAATACAATAATGACTTAATGGTATTTTTGATATTTTAGTTTGTTAAGAGGGATGAATTAAAGTGTGGCTTTTGTCTGCTGTCCTCTATTTGAACTGTCGCCTCTAACCACAGCATAACTGCTTGTAAACTTAAATAATGACAGACAGATGCATATGTGTGTCTTTTGGGGGCATCGGTGCCAAATGTGTCAATTTGTGTGTACGTATGACAATCATGCATGGATCTGCAGTTTATTGTACGTTTTATCACTTCGCTAACTCTTAAGGCTCCGGGTGTTTCAAGCCCTCTTTTTGGTTCATGTCCCAGCACGGCCAGATGAAAGAAGAGTTTTCGGTGTGTGTTTGATGCCTGCTGTGTCTATGATAGAAACAGCCCCTTCAGTCATCCTGTGCTGTTGTGACCTGACTGCCCAGCTGTACATTTTGGACCACCTAGGTGGAATGTATGCTTAGCGTTTATATTTTCTTTAAAATGCAACCATGCACTGTACATGTCTCCTAGTTTCGTATATAGCTCTCTTGAGGTCTTCTTTTTTGCAATGAAAGTTTTCTTCTTGTTGGTATTCCTGTGGTTCTTTCTCACAAAGACCAAGTTAAAAATGTGCACATAATATTAGATAGTGAATCATTGTTAGAATATCTCGCACTGTATAAAAAAAGCTACTTTTTTGTGAAATCAACTGATCTTTAATCTTTTAAGTCCCTCTCCATTCAAAAATAGTGTTTTTCCACTGTATCCTACAGTTTCGAAACTAGAAGCATCTTTAAGGGGTGGGGCCTACGAGGATAGTTTGTGACATTACAAATAATTCATTGTAAATCCTGGTCCAATTTGTAACTTGTACAAGTGAGATGTAGAAACTTGAAGCCGCCTGTGCACATACACTGAGGAAGGATTTTACAATGAAGTAGGAGACATCTTGTGTCCAGCCAGAAAACTCTAGAAATGATATAAATTTGCATGTTCATTTATCATGGCATTTTTAATGAGGTTGAAGAAGTAGATGCCTTTTTGAAGGATTTCCATCGGGAAATAATACTTTTTTGCGGAAAAACGTATCAGACACACATTAATGTTCCAAGCAGACTACTATTATTATTGTATATGTCATAATACATGTCTGGAGTGGAGCTTTAAAGGTGCACCAATCAGTATTTTCATATTAAATTAAAAAGTGGAGGACCTCATTGTGTATTACCATATTAACAAGTATGTAGTGTTTTCAGGGTTTACTGTTACTGTTACATTTTTGAGAAGTTTGTCTCATGTCTTTCCTCTGATAAAAATGACAGACATAACCATGATAGAGATTAGTATGCAGTCCAGTCCCTGTGCACACACTCCTTATTTTAACAGTCACTGAGAGTCCCCATAGATGTTCTACCTTCATATTAGTATTACCATGATATGAAAGTGGCTCTTAACTTTGCTGGGAGAGCTGAAAAGATTTTGTAGTATATGAAGAACTGACCTTGATACAACTTCAAAGTGAGAGAATAAATGTAACTGGAAAGCAAAGCTGACCAGTGACCCTTGCAAATATGACTCAATAGTTGTTGATTGAGCTTTACGTCTGAAGTTTATGAAACAGACATTTCCAATTTTAGTGAAGCTAAAGTGGTTTTACATTACAGCAAATCATGAATACACAATATTTCTGAACCAGTTTAGTTAGCTCCCAGTTTTAGGTCAGCAGGGGGACTTACATTTTTAGTTTTAAATAGTTTAACATGTTTTACAGTGTCTCACAGCTGCTAGTTACCATTATCTACCCACAGCTGCGAGTTATCAGTGTCCTACTTTTTTCAGCAGCAGCCAATTACTAAGGTGAGGAGAAGCTAGCACAAACTTTCCATTGACCTTCAGGACCTTGAAGTCCCCCAACCCCTGAGTCACCGAGCCCCTGCGCCTGCCTCAGAACTTGACACTGAATGGCGCCCAGGAGTTTTAATATCATGGGGATTGTGGGTGCTCCTGACTGATAGAGGTTTGGGGTTGGTCTTTGATGTTCTTTGTGCTTCTTAATGAGGATCAGACTCTAGGGTTTTTGGCCAAAGTCCTCCCCCCTCCCTCTTCCACTGGAAGCAGAGGGACAGCAGAGATTGAAGGACCGGTTCTACCTCAAGAGAGGAGTTTTCCCCCTTTTTCTTCATCTCCCTCTCCTTCTTTCTTTAATCAGCTTCTCTGGCACCCAGAGCGTCTCTGTGCGTCTCAGAGTGAGTTCATCAGTTCATTAAGGAGGCCATAGCCCAGATGAATCGGGCCTCTGAACTCTTTTCAACAGCACCTTGGGGAAACGGGAGGTGTGTTTATGGGAGACAGAGAGCACGAAACAGAACAGGAAACACACCCACGGGGGTCCAGCTCAGTGTTGCCTGGGTGCGAACACTGAAACGTGTGTACACAAACCTGTGACAAGGCGAAGGGTCAGGGCAAATGTCAGACAAAGGGTGGGCCCGATAAACCCCTGACCCAAGTTCTGAAATTAAAGACCAATCAAAAACATGTGTGCTAGTGCTCTAGTTAGGTTGTCTTTCCTGATGAAAAGACATATTTGATGAATTACCTCTGGGAAACAAAGAACCACTGTAGTGTCATTGCGCTCCCTCTTAGCAGGGCACGGCTGTGAGTCTTAGTGGATGTGATTGACTCTTGTCAAGTGAGATCTTGTACTCTTGTCAGCCAGTAGTTGTGAAAACTTCCACTTTTAAATGACACTTACAGAAAGCCTGTCTTTTTCCCAAAGTGGGCCTGAGATTGAGTAGAAAAACGCCAGATGTTAAGGCATGAGAATACACTCATCCTACATTAAAATTAGACATAACTCTGTTTCCCATAGGCTGGGCTGTCAACAATGGCCTGCAGCTATTTCTTGTGCAATTTATTACAATTAGCCTCAAGTCAATGCTATTTCTAGCTGAGGAACTGGACTGTTAATTCGTGTTATTGCCATAGAGGAAAGTCATAAAGACTGAAGCTCATTATTCCTGTAAGAACATTTGGGCCGTAGC
Organism: Dicentrarchus labrax; assembly: GCF_905237075.1. Taxonomy (NCBI): domain Eukaryota; kingdom Metazoa; phylum Chordata; class Actinopteri; family Moronidae; genus Dicentrarchus; species Dicentrarchus labrax. The sequence continues at coordinate 15,489,483 of NW_026136709.1, read as the reverse complement.
ATAATTAAGAGAAGTGGAGCTAAAGAATCTGTATCTTTTACCTCTAGACCAGACCCATACAGCGAGGCTTCATATCTCGCATGACTAGTTCCTCCAAACCTGTCCTTCATCCATTCAGTCTTGCACCTTTCCCTCCGTCATTAGCAGTCTTTTAGCCCTGATTTATTTTTACACCGCCCCTATTTCAGGCATTTTGTGGCCTCATGTGCCCTTCTTTGTGTCTTCATCACTTTGTGTCCCTTTGCGTCAGATGCTTATCTCTGTCCTGTGTTCGCTCAGTTGCTGTTGGTTCAGCAGATCTCTGCTGCTGACTGAAGCCTTGTGTGTTTTTGTGGCTGTGCATGTGTCTATGTGTGCCTGCCTACTTGCATTGATGTGTGCAGTTGGAGACTTCCTGTTGTGTTGTGACATAGATGCTGGTGTTGGTTGTCCCTGCAGTTCACTTGTCGCTCTGTCCCTGCTGTTGCTCACTGGCTACTAGGGACTTTTAAAAATCTTTTCTTTGGGCTTCATCTCTTAATATCTCTCAACATAATATTGTTTACTCTTGTTTGTGTGTGTACGATGGGGTTAGACCAATCAACTGGCCTAGCTGATATACTGGCCCGATATTAGCTTATTGCAGACATAGGTAACATAAATGAAAGAAATTATGTTTGAGATCATTTAGAAATAATGGCACCTTTCCATAGTTTGTCTGCCAGAGAGGACTGAAGAGGGTTTTTTAGCCTAAGGATGTTTTTGTTCAAAGTATATCTTTGATTGTTGCAGATTTAGTCATATATTTGCAGTTGTAGAGAAAAACACTGCAAGGCATCCTTATGAAAAACATTTGTCTTATGTTTAAAAAAAGACTATTGGCAGATTTTTACCATCAAGTCATTTGAATTTTTTTTAAACCCACAAATATCAATATTGGTTATTTCCAGTGATCTTTTTATCTTTCCGAACAGTTTCCAATCCCCCACTCCAAGCTAATTTCAGCCTAGAGCATGTGGCGCCGTCACTTGGTTTACACTCATCCCCACAACCTTTGTCATGAATAAGAGTTTGGAAAAGCATTCACATTCATATATCATCTCCCATCCAAGAACTCGGCCAAGCCTCCCGCCTTGCAGTGGAGGAACGCAGAAGGTGCTCAACGAGAAATTAAAGAAATTCCACATTAATGAAGATCTGTAGATCGTTGCATGGCTGACTGGCCTAATCTATCTTGCCTGTGCAGACACAGGTTATAAAGATTTAGAGATTAAACCAAGCTTTGAAATTAATTACAGTTTTAATAGACCCTGTTAAATGGCAAAACAGAATTCACTGATGAGGTCATACTCTGAGAAACATGTACAAACTTCTATCTTGTGAATTATTAGTGACATATTTTTGCCACTGTAAAATTCCCACCATGTGCTCCACATACTTCAACTCAGTGTGATTTATAACATATGATATAATTGTAATGATTGGTGCATTTCTGATGTTGATTGGAATGATGTTCACAGGCGAAAGTATGCAAATTTATAGGGATGATAATCGGTCGTTTGAAAGCTGTCAGCTTGATTTAGAGACTGAAGCCATGAAAACATCCACTGAAAATCTACTTTCTTGGCAAGCATGTGTACACACTGACATGCACACACGCAGATATAGACACATACACACACAGATTTTTCACAATCCCCCTGAGAGCGCTTAGACAAAATGGCATTTTCACATGTTAAAGGTTATAAATGAAATAGCCGTTGTGAGCATAAAAAAACTCTTCTACCGATTCTATGGCAGAAAGGGAGTCATCAGTATAAAACATTACATACTTCAGGTTGAGAAACCGTCGCATTAACTGCTGAGTAATTCATGCTTGACCACATTAAGGTTCATATCATTCAGTGAGCAGATTCGTGAGCAGCATGTTCAAGATAAGATGGAGTGTTTCTCTTCCCATAAAGCGAAATTCTGTGCTGCAGTTAAACTTAGAACATCCCCTCACTAACCTTAATAGTAGAATAATCTTATTCAGTTTAGTTTAAATATGACATTTTGACCAAGTTGACCACAAGTGAGACAAACAGAAGAGAGATTGTAGCGATGAGGAAATAAGTTTCATCAAATTTGTATGTGGTGTCCTCATTGTGGTTTATAATCATGAGTATTTAAGTTATGAGTGTGTATAAACTTGTCATGTACTTCATTTTTTCATCTGCAAATTCCATACATGTTTCTCACAGTGCTGCCTCCTAGTGGCTCAAATCACAGACCATTTTTGCTCATTTTTTAACACAATTTAAGAATCAGAAATACTTTAATAATCCCAGGGGGAAATTACTTTAACATGACACCTATCATATATCTGAGAGATTATAGATTAACAAGCATCTAGACTTGAATTCTGCACAGGGATACAGATGCTTTTATGCAGTACATGCAGGACCATATAGCATATATTTTAAACATTTACTTGAGAACATCTCTCCCTTTTTTGAGAAAGGACGAAAACAACGTTACAGCTGTTCCAGCATGAAAAACATTATCGTTCCTCTTCCATAATATATGAGTCACCAAAAGACTCCTTAAGCTCCTAAAGCTGTTTACAGGATGCTAACAACAAGATCTAACAGGTCCTTATGGTGTAGATGTGTGCGCCTGCTTGGGTGTGTGCTCGAATGCGTGCTCGAATGCATGCTCTTATATATTTTTGTTTTCATGTTAAATTTAGCTCTACTGAAGATAAACAGGTGTATATATTACCTTTCTTCCCCTGCACAGAAAGACTTCAGCATATATTTTAATATATTAACCTTTTTTTTGTTTCTTGAATTGATGTAAATGTTTTGGCTGTGAATGTATTTGTGGCAAAAGCAACCTTTTCATTTGACTTCAGAATCAAAATCAGCCCAGACTTGACTCTCTGTAATACTAGAATATTGTTCACCCGACATGTGAATACATTCATTGTGTTTTCCCACCACTTCTGACAGGAGGTTCATGCTTTCATTCTTTTGGTTACTTAAAAACACAGTATGCGATATCACAGCAAAAATCTGTTCATTACCATAAAGCCCTGACAACATAATTATCTCACAGTACTTACTCTCTTTCATAGGGGCTCTGATTTCATTACGACACACCTTGCTGCTTGTGTTTATACACTTGTGTGTGTACATTCTCACTTAATCACATGTTATTCTCATGAGGTTCATGGTGCAAAAGAGCCATTAATGTGGTTGTGCTTTTGTTCCCAGAAAGATGCTAGTGTTTCAGAATTCTGTAACTACTCCTCTCTGTCTTTCTTTCCATCCCTCCCTCCCTCTTTTCTCCGTTTCTGCCTGCAGCCAGCCATCGAACTAAAAATCAATAAGCCATAAAGAAAATGGAGAAGCTTCTTATTTACATCAGTCTGAATAGGGAGGTGGTTTGTCTCTCCTCATATCCTGTTTATAGACTTCAGGCAGACGCATTCAGTTTGCCTCCAATAACACCCTTGACAGGCTGTCCAGATAAGAAGCTAAACTTTCCTAAAATGCTGAGGCGTAAAGGATAGGACCAGTCTGCTGAGAGCTTAATGCGTAGCCACCGCCTCTGGTGTAACTGGATGAAAATATGAGTTAGAGGTAGATGTTTCCTGTGTGAGTTTTGCGCATCTGAATGCTCACATGTCGATGCCTATTGAGGGTAAAGAGCAGGAGTGATTCATAAGGCCACAGGGGGGCCCCAGAGACAGGACATGAGGAGAAAGAATTCATGATGACAATGACTGTGGGACTTTTCGCTGTAAGCGGTAAAATGACTCAATATTGACTCTTTTTTCATTAGAGTTTGTCCTGTTTGTTGTCTTGTGTGAATAGTGAAAACATTTAAGGTAAACATTTCCTGTTTCAGCATCTGTTACAGTAATCCTCTTATGGGTCCATGTTAAAAAGGGGTTCTACTAATTTCCAAGGACAGGAGCTCACCAAAATGAGATGACATGACTTTATTCTCTAAAGCAGTTTGCTTTTTCTTCCATTTTAGCCCAGTCATTTTAAGAGGATACTGCATCTAGTGTCCATAACCAGTGTTTCTCTGCGAGTTTTAGTCTGTTAACTACAAATTCCAGATGTTCTATATTCACTGATTTGTTTTTGTTGTTGAACACACATTTGATCAAAATGTGCTTTAGATAAATAATAAACTTTATTGCTTCATGCTGCTGCAGTTGCCTGAAAGTCTTGCAAGCTCTCAATATTGACATGTTTGCTAATGCTCAAAACAAGATTTGACAGTCAGTTGATGCAAGAAGTGAAATTCAACAAACAACAAAAAATCTCTGCTCATTGCGTATACCACAGATAGTGTTGGGCTAGTTACCCAGAAAATGTAATATATTACTCATTACTCATTATTCTAAATAATGACTTTATAATTACTTTACTTATTATTCCATGCCAACAGTAATTAGTTACACTACTAGTTGAATCACTTTTCTGCTACTCCCCATAAAATTGGTAATAGTGTCCTTCCTCCCCAAAATTCAGATTTAGAGCAATTAAAATCCAGTTGTTTGTTAAAATCAAAGTAATTAAATATTTCCAGCTGCTGAAGTGTTTCTATCTTCCAAAATAGTTTCCACCACGATAACAAAAATGTATCCAGGGATGTGATTGGGTTGTTGGATTTCAGATCAATAGAGGGTGACAACAAGTACTATTGTAAGAAATAATTTTTTGGAGGAGTAACAGTAATATTATTACTGAAATATATTAGTAATTAGTTACACTACTAGTTACTGGGAAAAGTAATATTATTACTGTAACAATATTACTAGTAATGAGTTACTGGCCACAGAGATGAACCTTTCTGTCTGTTTGTTCATCTTTTTGTTCTCAGAAATAAGAAAATAGACTGTAATCAAATATGGAGGAAAGTTAGGCCAACAGAAAAAGTGATCAGTTTTTGGTGTGGGTCTGGATACAAATATGTGTACAAATATGTATACAATAATTCTAGTGTTTGGTAACATTGTGAAATTCTGCTCTTCTTTCATGAATGACCTTACTTCATCCTATTAATATCAATCATCGTGTGTATTTTCTTTTTGATCAAGATCCAGATGCAGACTAAACATGTCTAAACATTTCCTCTTGTTAGAATAACACATTTAGATGATCTTGTGGCCTCTATGGAGACACGTGATCACCGAATGCTTCTGGATTTGTATTTTAAACAACATAGTTTGTCAGTGTAATGTTTTTTGGCAGCTGATTAACAATTCTTGGACTTGGGAGCATCGTTCAAGTCTTTAGAAACTAATTTCCTTAGTATACCACAATGAATAAAGGCAAGAAATCAAATTTGAAGACTTATGGTATATTTTAACAAACGTACTTTCTTAATTGTCTGAAGTGTATGTTCCAAACAATCTAAAAGGCATGATAAGACTTAATTAGAGCACAGGTGAGTCGACAATAATGCAGGCTCACTTTGATCAAGTTTGTTGAAGCAGCACTTCTCCTGACTGTGTCATCGTCTCCCCTGGTCAGTTGAATGAGTGGCAGCCCCTCTGCCACGATCTGCGCTGTATTTACTGTGACTTAATGTAGCAGATAATGTGCCATGTTGTGTGGCTTTCCCCAGGGAGCAGCTGAGCGTTAACACTAATTGGTCCCAACTGCCAGCGAGTCTCATCGTCTTATAGACTTCTTTTCTGCCTTTGAGTCACTTTTCTTCACCCGGGAGTGGGAGCAGTCAACAGCTAGAACTACAGAGGAGAGTAAAGGAATTCATATTGGAAAGAAAAAAAGCACAGTTTGTCGTTGTTGAAGTTGTTGACCAATTTAAGATACAGTATGTGTTCCAGATAGAGATTCAGATTCAGATGTTCATTTCATGAGTCTGTGAACTACTAAAAAGTCTGTGATGAAATATTGATTGTTTGCTAGTGTGAGAAATTGTTATTCTGAGGAACATTCAAGTTTTACTGTAGCCTCTGTACAAGTTTGACCAAGTTTGCCTCTTAGTGTTATGCTTTTCTAGGTAAAATCAATAAAATATATTCTAGATGATGCAGCAATTTCCAATAGGTTGTAAATTAAAAGATTATTTTATGGTATTTCTGTCCCAATGTATAACGCATCATGGATGATAACCGTAAAGCCAGAAGAGGGAGAAAGGCAACCTGGTCTCTAACCTTTGTTTTTTGCACATGGTTGGCACCCCATTTTACTGCAGTACTGGCCCTACATGGTCTACGCTATTGCTGTGTATGTGTGCATTTTCTGCAGAGCTTCTGTGCCGTCAGTAACTGATTCAGCAGCTGATATTGAGTGAATGTTACAGTCAGTAATGACTCATGATATGTTTGGGAGGGAGTGCTGAGATGGAATGTAGAAAAGAAACAACCAACCCCTGAGGGCTTGGAAAACATACTCAACCTTAATCCTCAGCAGAGAGGTACACAGCTCACCCATCCCCCCCAATTGCTTCCCAAATCCCCTAACCCGAAGTCCACCACAAGCCCTGTGTAAACTTGGCCTTTGTGTTTATTCTGTTGCATCAAAAACCAGGAACTAGCTAGTTAAAGCTCCTTTAATCAATATTTTTATATTAACAATGGATTTAATGACTATGTATGTGAAAGGGGTCGCTCATAGTGAGGAATTCACAGATAATTACAACCCCGGTCTTGAGGTCCACAAGTTTTTTGTTTGGTTCACTCTCAGCACTCTCATCAGTGTTGTTTCCAGCTGCAGCAGGAAGCAGTTTCGAGTGAAGAATCTCTGATAAACCTGCTGCACACCGCAAGCTCCAAACAGCAGACAGACAAAGTTAGCGACTAGCTGTTGAACATAGCGTAGCCAAGTATTTTTCTAAAAGAGTTGGTGAAGAGCAAAACAGAGCTAAGAGGCGAATGATTACTGGGCTTATAGTTTATTCATGGCCAGAAACATGACCCTGAAATACATGCTAATGTTGTTCCGTACTTGCTGGATTATTCAATGTAAGTTTAATATTGACCCTGCAATAACTACTTAAAATTAAATGTTGATATGCTGCACTAGTAGGTCCAATGTTGACTCTTGTTTTTAAGCTCTATGTAAAAATATTGATTATAGTAACTTTAAACTACACGTTTTGTTTCTATTCCATTTCTCTGAGCTTGAAAGACGGGAATCGTTCTTGTGTATATCAAAATGTAGATGTAAAACTGTGGGCAGATTCTGCACAAACAGCTCATACAAGCAAGCCCAGCCTACACTGGCCTCATCTCAGCTTGTGGGGAGAGAGCCATTTGTAACCTCTGCACCCAGTTTAATAATAACCCTCAGACAGAAAAGTCAGTTAATTAGAAAAAATACCACAGAGGCACTCAGACAACTCTTGCTGAGCCCACCACCCTTCTTAAACATATCCAGCAGCCCCTCCTCCACACACTTATGGCCCATATGCAGCTATACCCAAACTTGTGGGATTTTCTGCACCATCGTATTTCCATAACCGCCCATCCCAACCTACTGTTCCACAGCTAAAACTTCTCAATCCCCAACTGCCTACTCCCTGCTTGAAAAGTAACAAAACAGTAGTTGGCTCTTTGGCACTTGGAAGCATGGTGCTGGCCAGGGCTAGATGCTTAGACAGCTGTGGGTGGCAGTTTTGTCATTCAGGTCTGTAGTGTGTCAAAGTCAATTTCAACTCCTCAGATAATCATCATCAGAAGTCTTTTTGAAGTTGAAATACTTGTGGTTGGTTGTTTTCCACTTCTAGTTTGAAATGCAAATTGTTGCAGTGCCCTGGTAGTGTGTCAACGTCGGGGTTTGTTATTTGATACATAGATGTACTTTATGATCTATCACATTGCACAAAATCACAGGCTTAATTAGGAAACTCAAATTATATCCATTCCTAAATGCTATGTTATTTAAAGCCTCTGAACCAAGTTCCCGCCGTTTGCCTACAGTTAGAACTGGCTTAAAGCCTGGGAGGCATCCAGTCCACACAGAGGGCTTTCATTTACTCCCAGCATGTACACACACACACACACAAATAGCAATATAACCATGAGAGAGTTACAGTTCACCCACTCACTAAAACCTATATGGAGTCTGTTTTTTCATGGTCAACCTTTTTTTTAGGTTTGATGTAATCCTTAGTACTACGATGCTGTAAACACAGTAAAACTCAGCCAAACTGGTGACGCACAAATATAATCTGACACAATTCTAATATTTAATCTTATGCAAATGTCTCTATCTTCTTTACTTTTTCTCTCTTTCAAAAATCCGTCAGACATGCAAGCAGTTCCCATGAGGTTCTTAGCCCTCCGATTTTGTCAGCGAACTATTCATTGGGAAAGTATGTAGGTCAATCTGCTTTGCTTTTTATCTAAAGCCATACAGATATGTAGCAATATGATTCATATTTCATATCTATATGATCAGTGATGACTGTCGTTGTGTTCAGAGGGCTTAGTAGTCTAAAATGCAGTCATCGGGGGGAGAGAGGCTTGGTATGGAGGAATTGATCAAATCTTCTGTACAGATCTCAGCAAATCTGATTGCATTTTTGTACTTCTAAATCCAAATGTAAACGTCTCACATGTACATCAGTCTATAATCATGCAGTTCCAAACAGCAAAAATCTAGTGAAATACCGAATCTCTCTTTGAACTGGCATGTTTTATGATATCTATGTGACACAGCACCAGTTTAGAGAAAGAGAAATTATCCCTGTGTAAAACTAAGCCAGTGGTCCAGTCCATGTGGATTGTTGCTCTTTTATAACGTGTTGCCTGGTCACTGTTGATCCTTTTGCTCACTGTAATCCATTTTCTGGTGTTTAGTCAGTAAGCACGCAAAGGCGTCCCTGTGTGTTATATCACATGTCCATTTCGAATGCTGTGGCATATTACAAAAGTATCGTCAGCTCGGAGCACAAAGTATGGTGACCTGTCTGCAGAGTTAATGAATTTGACAAGTTCATGGGATTGTGGTTTACTTTCCAGAGTCGGCCTGTGTCAGCAAAATGTGCCTTTTCACAAAGAAACAGACTGGTTCTCACTTTTTTTTTTTTTTAAATGGCCATAAAATATTTCTTTAATGGTTCAAAATTGTTGTTTTTGCACTTTCTGCCCTCCCAACAATGATTCATACTTTATTGTGCTTGTCTGGCAATGATCACTGTGTATTGTAGAGGGAATTTCTGTGGGTCAGACAATTGTTCCAAGCACTTTGTCTAAGAGAAGAATTGTTTTTGCTTTTTTGAGGATGAGAAGTGGATTTGTTTTGTTTTTTTTAAGGACAAAGAGTAAGTGGAAGTAAGGAAGTGTCTGAAAGCTGTTTCTCTCCCAGCCAACTTCTGCTGTACTTTTTATTTTTTTGAAGATGATGTCTTTAGTGCAGGAGATCAGAACAGCTCCACTGTGTGTCTCTTGTATACACACACACACACACGGTGTAACGCTCCCCTCCTTTGCGCTCTTTAATTCTCTGTAAATTCCACCAGTGAATGAAGGGCTTGGTGTGTTGTCTTGTGCATGTGTGTGTGTGTGTGTGTGTGTGTGTGTGTGTGTGTGTGTGTGTGTGTGTGTGTGTGTGTGTGTGTGTGTGTGTGTGTGCATTCCTGCCTCTGGTAGCCTGAACATCTCATCACATGTGAGGAGTACAGGCTGTGAGACGGACAGAGAAAAAGATGAAGAAGGAGGAAAGAGGGAAAATAGGACGAGGTGAAGCCTGTGATTGTACCAGAGTGTGGCTCTGAGCAGTCGGCTGATGACGTGAAGCGCGGCACACACATCTGGAACAGCTTGAGCAGCTGCACCTGAAGAGAAGGGCTCTACCACAAAGCCTCTGCCGGCACTTTCTCTTTCTCCCTTGTGCCCTTTTTTTCTTTTTTCTCTTGCTGTCTCTAAATCTTTCTCTCAGTGGTCTCCGCCTGCCGGAGCGCTAGAACGGTTACCCGCTGAGCATCAGCAAAGAAGAGCGAGTGAACCGAAACGAAAGAGAAGAGGAGAGAGATGGCACAAGAGGACAGTGACATGGGAAAGAATTATTAGGCATGAGGTAGGAGAAGTTGACAACCATATTATGAGTGCAAGTGAAGAAGAGAGGGAGCACGAGAAATGTACTTAAAAAAGAGAGGGATGGAGGAAAGAGTGTGAAAGACGGGGAAGGAGAGACGGAGTGGGGATTAAAAAGCCGGAATGCGCTGACATTGGAGACCTGAGTTTCTGTTTGCATTTGGCACAGCAAGTCCTGTCACTCCACAGGTTTATCTACACACACACCAATTTACCAGCACACACACACACACACACACACACACACACACACACACACACACACACACACACACACACACACACACACACACACTGTTAGCTTTGGAGGATGATCCCAGGAGGCCACGTCAGGAGAAGAGAACACCTTCCAAGGAGCTATTAACCCCCCACCCCTCACCCTCAGCTCACCTCCCACCCGACTTCCCAAAAGTGCCCTCCCTCTGGCCCTCTCAGCCTACCTGCACCAGTCACAACACGCTGGAGCTGGAGAGTCACACAGTCACACTCACTGAGAGCTGAGAAACCCTGGATTGCCCACGGGACACAGCTGCAGTCACACTGGCTGAGAAAGAGGAGCTTTACTGATCCGCTGACCTGCAGGATGTCTAAAACCTCCAGGCTGACCCGCCCCCCCTCATTAGGGGCTGGATCCAAGCTGCCCTCCCCCAGGAAGGAATGCCCTGGCACGGCTGCTGCGGCCGGTCGAGCCCGGGTGCTGAGCGTGGGGGAAAAGCTGATGAGGGCAGGTAGCGATGGTATCCTGAGCAGACAGAAGTCTTTAACGGTCGCTGTGCCACAGGACAAAGCACAGAGGGAGACCCAGACTGAGACTCAGGCCCCCAGCCAGAGTCCAGGTGAGAAGGGCCAAAATATGGAGATCGTCCCTCCCAAGAGCAGGATCAGCCCACCTAAAGCCTCAAGTCAAGCCTCTGTGCACAGTAAGTAAAGCACCAAACTTCATAATCTGAATTCTAAACTAGGTCTTCAATGGTCATTTGGTCTACTTTTTTTTATACATGATCTGTTACATGAGAATTTTAGATGTTCAGTCCATGTAATTGCATGTTTAGAGTGCATTCAGATTTCAAAGTTGAGTTGTAAATCAAATGTTGTTTTTTTCCCCCCTAAACTGGGTAGTGTGATATGGTTTGCCCTCTTTCTACTCATCTGTCATCATTTGTTGGTCAGTTCAGCATGTAGGGGATTAGGCTTTTTCTGCTTGTCGCGTGTCCCCTGTAATGCTAGATCATTGTGTTGTGTAGCATTGGGATTAGGTCTTCCTGGCTTATCTGGGCTCTCCTTCCTGCCCTGGGGCAAAGGATGGGATGTTCAGGTCAAGCAATTAACAGGCATTCATCTTGACAATCGTTAGATAAAGTGTAGAATTACATTTTACATTTTACAAGATATTCTATTAGGAATGCACACTTGCACTGTCTGGCCTAAATTATGCCTTGCGTGATGATGTTGGAATGAATTGCAGCAAAACCTGGTTGAACTTTTTTGTCCAACAGCCTTGCATTTTTCACTGGGTGAGCCTGCAGTTTCACCCCTGTGCCTTGTGCGTCCATAACCCTGCTGTGCCAATGCATTGATCTCATTGAAATGAATGCTTCATTTTTTTTCGCAGTGCTATTGTCAGTGTGAATGCGGCCTTGATGGAGGAGAGTGAAATTACTACTAATGGGATCTCTGTCACTATCCCACTGCCTTGGTCTCTGTGGGGCGCAGATTAAGAAATGGGGGCCAAGAGGTTGTAGAAAGTGGTCTTATCAATCCCATTTGGCCTTCTCACCGGATTCCTAACTCTGCAGGGGGCCAGCTTTCATGTTTTTGTCAGGTCACAGTCATCTTGCACACTCAAAGGCAACTTGACCAAGTTCAAAGAATGAATTGTGTACCCGGTGCATATACTGTTAGCAACAGTTAAGAGGCTGATTGACAGACTGGTCATTTTTTTCCCCGTCCGTTGAAATGTTTTCTGTCAGTCATTCCTGAATCACACTTGACTGTTCAGCTTGTTATCAAAGACAGCAGTTGGGACGTCTAAGGGGGTTTAATTGTGTAGATGTAGGCAACGGGGGTGAGTCAAGTGAGAGAGTGACAGAAGGAGGTCAGGAATGTGAGCAGGGCATGCTGGGAAATCAACAGGTCTTGAGCTGTGTCTGTGTGTGAATCCCTCCCTGCACTAAAGACAGGTTATGGGTTATAAGGGGGCATGTTTGTACTGGAAACCAGATGTTCTTGTCTATGCAGCTTCTAGTTTCTTTTTTACAGTATTTAATATATAGTATTCACTCCTCAAGGTTTAGGGTCAGTGTGTCTACAGCTCATTTGGTCCCATATGTGGGCTTAAGCAACACTGATACAGTTAAGTAAACTTTCCTTCAAAAAATAATCTGAAATTGAACCTAAATAGTTTAATGGAATGTACATCTCAATCTGAGGGCATCCAAAGTGATCCAGCCCCTCTTTTTACAGTCCACAGTGCTACGCAATTCTTCTTTTGTCTTATTTTCTCCTGTCCTCCCTCGCTCGTCGCTTTTCTTTTGCCCACTTTCTTGTGTCTTTGTCTTTCTTCTCTCTAACACCCTCTCCACTTTTGTTTCTCTCTGCGTCTTTCTCCACTTCATTCCATTTTTTCCCCCATCGTGTTTTGACAGCGGTTGAATCAGTTATTGAAAGATGCCACCTCCGCCCACACACACATACAGATAAACTCACAAAAGACTATCAAAAAGAATAAATGAACTGTGTGTATTCTCTGAATTTTGTTCCTCTCCTAGTGTGTGTTTTCAAGTGTGAGTTTGGAGACAGTGAGAACTTGTTACAGACAGTAACTTTGAAGTTCCACGTTGAAAAGGCAGTGCTCCAACAGCAGTCTCTTCAGAAACTAGCTATACAGTAGACTGGTTCCACAGCCCTTTGATATGTAACACTTTATTTTTACATGCCATGCAAGGTCTTCACTTTGGGGAACTGGGCTACATGGAGCCATGTGCTGTTTAAGTATTTGGATTTTAAATAGGCCAACACAATTAAATACCCTTTCACTGCAGGCTAATGGGCAGCTCATCATATTCCCTATCCACTTATGGCTTGTATACAAACAAGGCTGGTTAATGTGGGGGGTTCAGACCATGCCAGGTCTCCATCTCCCCTGCTAATGCAAGTTACAGGGCATGACGGCAGCTAAAGCACAGGCCTACAGGGTCACACAGAGCTGATGCACACTGCACTGGCAGATGATAAGTGCGTGTGACAGGTGACATTTCCACTGTGTGAAAGCTTCAGAGCTGACTGCTGCTCGCCAAAGGGCCCAATTTCAGTCTTAAAGTGGCAGCTTCTACCGAAAGCAAAATCCGACATTTTTTGTCCAGAAAGGGTATAATACGAGTCTCAAGTACAGGTTCAAGTTCTTTTGATACTGTGTGACATTGCATCAACCCACTGTTAAGCAACATTTCTGCTTATTCGTTCAGGCTCCCCTCATCCTGGATGTATGTCTATATGTAGGCTTTATTTAATATTATACACACTCCAAGGCAAAAGTATGTTGACCCCCAACATGTCACTCCAATTCCTTTACAGCCTCCACCCTTCTGAAAGATTTTTCCACAAGAATTTGGAACCCAGCTGTAGGGATTTGTTTCCATTCAGCAACAAGAGTATTAGTGAGGTCGGGCACCACCGTTGGCCGATAAGGCCTGGCTTGCAAAATTCTTTTCAAAGGTGTTGGATGGGGTTAAGGTCAAGGCTCTGTGCAGTTCTTCCACGCCAAACTCTGAAGACCATTTCTTTATATACTTTGTTGAGTGCACAGGAGCAAAAGGTCAGATAGTGTAGGTCCGTACACAATGCTTAGCAGTGTTCCTTTAGGGATAAAGTTTATTGATCAACTAAAGAAGGCTATAGTATTTTTTTCTGCTCTTCAGCTTTAAAGTGAGACTACGCAACTTCTATTGAACAGCAACTGAAAGTGACAATTATGAGATCATGGTAACAAAGTGTAACATAAGAAAAAAGGAGAAGAACATTAGCTAACACTAGTCACCATAAGCTAGTGGTCACACCAGGCCAGGTTTGGTTGTATTGAGGAATGGTGCATGTTATTACTCATCCTTTCAAGTTTTTCATTTGTTAGAGGAATAATGTGTTATGTCTTCTCAAAAAAAGTTACATAGGCTAATCATTAGCACCGATTATTGTACAAAACTACTACGCAGTTGATGAAAACATCTGGAAAGGTGAAGACTTAACCTCTCTCTTTGCTCTCTTATCAATCTTTGCTATCTCCAAACCTCACAGACTCTTTAACTTTCTTTGTGTCTGGATCAGCTTGAAAGTATTTCACATCTTGTGTAACCACATGTGCCCTTAGATCCCATGCCCCATCATGCAAGGATTTGTTTTCATGATAGTCACTGCCCAGATTTTTGGATGACCTCACCTTCTGGTGATTGAGAAGGTGAGTCAATAAAAGAAACAGAGAACAGCATGATTGGGGGGGGGAGTCTTCATAAGCTTGTCTGCATTTTTTTTTTTTACTCATCCAGACACCAGAGCAAGGACTTGTGTTGTGTTATTTCTTGCCTGTTATGGTTTTGCAAGATTTTTACCACATAAGTATGTGCAGAGTTATTTGGCCTGTTTTCAAGTGTCAGGGGTTATTAAGACATTTCTGTGTTGCCCCAGGTATAATAATGTACATGTTTTTTCTCCTAACAACAGCGTTAACACAGCGTGTGGATATGAATCACTGGCTAGAGAAGTGTTACATGCTCCTACATGCTTACTGTTGGTACACTGTGTGTTCGTTTCGCTCAAACACTCACTAGTGATAGAGTGGTGTGTATCTATGACAGACTTTTTACACAGATGTTGCCTCACTTCCTTTTGGAAAAAAGTTGAAAAAACGGCTTAGTGTAATGGGAATGAGTTTTAGGATTGGGATGTGATCACCCATTTCTTTGACATTGAAGCCAAGAGTAGGGATTACATTAATTGCAGCCTCTCGTGACTCTTTAAACCCCTAGTTGTCTCTCTGGGTATTTTCTTCTTTGACAACTATCAGGCAGACTGCAAGCATTATTAAGATTACAAAATACCCTGCCTCCACATCAATCGGCCCACTAAAATGGATTTGTAGTTCTGATTCTTCAGAAATCCATTTTAATTACCCTTTTGTGTGCATATCTTTTACAGAATTGGATCGTTTACAAGTTTCTGACACACTGTGCTGTGTCTTGAAAGTGCTTTTTACTCTGCCAAAAGGGAATTTGAGAGAGTGACTTCCTTTGTACTATCCATTTATTTTTTTTTTTTTTGTGATTGAGCTGACAAATTGAAGTCTGTAAGTAGGGGGTTGATTTTAAGCAAACCCCCCAACTCTTGTTCTGAATCAAGTAATCACAAGCTTTTACTGTATGGATTGATATGGTTTAGTTACTATTACCGTCATACATAGACCGTCAGACATTTACCTCAATAGTGTCTGAAAGAGGACCACACGCTTAGAAAAGGAGAGCAGAAAACAAGAGAAATTAAAACTTTTGAAACACCTTTGAACGTAAATAAAAGGGGACAGCATTTATTACATATTTACTTCACTTCCCCTAACTCACTCAGATATTTCTTCTTTCTAAATTAAATTAGGAGAGGCTTGACAAATGTCAAAAGAACTTATCCTCCAAATGCCACAAGGTAGGAAGTGAGAATGCCTTAATGTTTTCTCAGCTGTGGGAAACAGCTCACCTTTGTCTGTGGCTGGTCAATAAGTCCCCGATGACTGAAGACAAGTCCAATGACTCATTGGAAGCCTGGGAGTAGGTGAGTTGATGGTGTGTTCATGGACCTGGGGTCTGTGTTCAGAAAAGGAGTGGATGTGACTCATCCCAGAACAGAAACAGACAATAATCGGGCCACTGAGCAAGAAGAAAGAGCTTTGGTTATGTGACTACTCATGAGTGTGTATTGTAAATCCCCCTGTTGGGTCTGGTGTGTGTTTTTCTTTCGGGGTGTAGCTTGGGGCAATGTTGCTTCCTCCTGATTCCTGAGGCTATGCGGCTTTTAAAGAGAGACAGCAGAGGGGGATTGGCTTTCTCTCCATGTCAGATTAATGATAAAACAAAAGCCTTAATCTCTTTAATGCCCACCCTGACTTCAAGTCCCTAGGTTTTCACTTGTTAAAGTCAAACTGATTACCACGTCTACATTTTCTGCATATTTACTTTCCAGTGTGGCCTGTTAGTTTGGCTTGATTACACAGCAAAGTCCTCAAAGCTACTACTGCAAATGTGGCATGAAATTCCTTCAAACCAGACATCTCACTACTAGATTGTTTTTTCAGTTAAATGTAATGTGCGTGTGTATGTGTGTGTTCTAGCCCAAAGCATAAATGTGGTTAATTCACCCAACTGAGGGGTGTAAGCGGATGCAAGGCGTCCCTCAGGGTTTCCTCTCAAAGAGTCGACAGAGAAATCAATATCTCCACCTCCCCTCTTACACCCTCTTGACCTCGAGGCAAACGTGATGCGGTGTGTGTGTGTGTATGTGTGTGTTGGTCTGCCTGTCTGTTTTTCTGTCTGTGTGGGCCTGAGTGAATGTGCACACAAATTGCTGTAGGCCTATGCACAAACTGCTAAATATTTGCACACTTTTATCTCCGTAGTTCAGACGATACAAATTGAATCTCCAGCTGTGTTTATTTCTTTCACGTCGACATGCTGTCTCAGGGGAATAGATTCTTCATTAATACGTTTTATTAATATTACATTAATATTTAGTGTTGCTGGTGGTACCCATCTGTGATCATCTGTGAGAAGAATATTTATTTGAGGTAATTAAAATAATGTTTTTGTCCATGTAGCATGCAGATTAGAAGAGTTGTTCTACCAGAATTTATTTCAAGGTTAAGTTGAAATAAATATTTTGACAATTTGATAAATATGCTAATTCACTTTCTTGCAAAGAGTAGATGAGAAGATACCACACTCGTGTCTATGTGCTAAGCTAGCGTACAGACTGGAAGCAGGGGGAAAAGTCTGCTAACTCCTCTAATTTAACATTGTGCAAACTAAAAACAAAAGGTAAGTACTAACAAGTTACATAACTACATACAAAACTCGATGACAAGACTATGGGGCTAAATCCAGGACACAGTTGGCTTAAGGTTAGCATAGAGACTGGAAGCAGGGAGAACAGCTAATCTGGTGCACTCCAGTGTTAAAATATACACATGTAAAGCTCAGTACACCGTGTATCATGTTTGTTTAATGTGTGTACAAACTGAAACATACGAACAAGTTTTTGTTTTGCCATGAATTTTATGCTATCTATTTCTTGAACAACCAGCTGTTGAGTGTCTCCTGGAGTCTGGATAATACAAGATACAATGTGAGCTTTAGAGGTTTTGGTAGACGTATTTTTTCACTTTTGACAGATCCAGTCTATCCAGTCCTTATGCTAAGCTAAGCTTATTTTCTCCTGGCTCCAGCTCCAGCCTGTGTGGAGATATGGACCACATGATCCACTTCAGGGAAGCTACCTCCTATACTCTGTCAGATGATTATAGGACATGTGAAATGTCTAACATGGCTGAATAATTGTGCTGCGTAGTAACAAGGTGTAAACAAGGTGCATGTGATATTGTGTGATGCAATATTACAATAAGTGATTTCTCCATTCCTGGCATCAGTATGAAGCTTCACATTATGGAAATAACCACATTTTTACTGCTTTCAATTAACTGCCATTATTCTTTTATTTGTTGTTGTTTCTAGGTCTAAACCGGAACATTGGTCATGCCATCATGGGAATGATTTCTGGTCCTTGTATATTCGCTTTCTTAGAGACTGAGAGAGTGTTTTTCATTACCACAGGCCATGACAGGCATGAAAGTAGAGTTGTGAAATCCTGGGTCAGCAAAGTTTAGGACCTTCTGACCTTTAGCTGACACTGTGTGGCTAAATGTCCTCATATAAATCATAGCTAAGATAACAATGAAATTCAGTCTCCACCCCACAACTGTGTCCAGAGATTTGAAATAAACCACATTCTTTCTCCAGTTGTTTAGGGTGTTCCAGTGGGTTTCCTTGTGTACTTTTGCAGTCTGTTTAGAGAGTAAAGGGTGCTACTTCTTTCTGCATTGAAAATGCCCATTTTTTAAGGTCACTTCCCAAACAAGAACTTCAGTGATGCTCAGCAGAAGCACTATCAGAATTCTGAGTTCTCTGATAGGGCATAAAGCTTTTAAGGGCATTTCTTGAAAGCATAGTTGTGGTTTATGGTCAGGAAAAGGAACCAGTGGCAACACAAACCAGTTGCTATTCATTGTTGAGGACAGAAAGGACGCCCAGTTTACTTCTTGGTTGATCCCTGAACTTTTTAAAAGGAAATGGAAATGTCATATTTCATATCCACATTGGAAAAGAATATCTTCACTTTCTGTTCAGTAAATGCTAGTTCAAAAATAGAAGCACTATACATGTCCGAAGCGCCATAGTAATTTGGGATTTTCCTCTTGACTTTACCATGATTTCTGTGCCACTTTACTGCAACAGCAGCTTTTAGTGCCTCAAAACTGTCCTTGTCGGTCCCAGTTTCCAAAACCGAAAGTGACAACAGACTGTGAACATACAGTATCTGGTGTGACAGTCACACAGCTCACCAAACGACCAGGATAAAAGGAAATAATTTCTTACAATACCGCTTGTTGATGAATCTTCATCTGTGATCCAGTTATAAAACTGTACATGCAAGGATACAAATAACAGATAAATTGCTTATCTTGTGGTCAATCTGTGTCAAAAATGATGTTGCCAAGCCTCATTCTGTCTGCCAGAGATGGATCTCTAAGCCAGCATCCTGTGTTTGTCGGAGAAGCCTATTAAAATACATAATGGTCTTTTTTAATGTTGTGATGCAATTACATTGCTGAAAATAAACACTGAAAATAAGTTCCAAGATGCCTGGGTTGGGAGTTTGTGCTTGCAGCACGAGCAACACATTACCCCTGTGTTTTAGCCAAGGCACTGGCTCGTAAAGATTATTGATGATGTACACCATGTGATTCGAGCGCTGAGCAGGATGAGGCAGCATTAAATCTCACTGATGTATAGCCCTCTTTTTTTCTCTCTCTCTGTCCTGGGAGAGGGAGAGAGAGGCTGACAGATGAAGAAGAGAAATTAAAAAAGTTGCAGGAAGACAAAAATGCCAGACAGAGCTGGCCCATACTTTGTATTTTTCTTCTTTTATCTTTTTTTTTTCTTTCTCGTCGGCATCAGCAGCATTTCTTGGTCAGGGTTCATCTCTGTGTTTATGTTTCAGTGTTGACTTGCAATCGCAGTGCTGAGAGCGCACAAAACACTTTGCACAGGTGCATGTATCAACTTGTATTTAATAAAGGTGCATGTGGAATGGGATGTGAAAAAAGTGTGCTTACCCACAGTTGTAGTTCGTTACGGAGGTTTTATCGACCCATTTGACTGTATCAGTTTCCCAGCAGCAACTAAGCTTTTCACAAGAATCTGCCCGACATTATGTTTACTATACCTACTGCTGCAATGTATAAATAATGAATAATGACTCTTTTGGCAAAAGGCCACTTCAGGTTTGCAAGATGGGACACATAAATTGCATTCACCCTAAGCAACTGTTGCTGTGCGAGAAAGCCCCCCCCCCCCACACACACACACATTTTTATTGTCTAATTATGAAACTGATAAGGGAAACTGGTTTTCCCCTCTGTTGGAGAAATGTGTCAACTCTGTCAGCATTTGCTCACCAAAAAATACTAGACTGTGTTTATTTACAAAGGCGAACTGTTACAGTTTCTCCACAGACTCAGAAGCTTGTGTGTGGTTTTGCTTTTAGAAATGGATGCCAGGAGTCAAGAGAGGTTTTTGTTTGTGGGAGTCTCTATTGATATTGGATTATATCAAGGCAAAGCAAAGTAACTTTATTTATATAGCACATTTCAAACTCGGGTGCCAATTCAAAGTGCTTTACATAGGCAAAGCATTAAAATAACATTCAAAACAATAAGCAATAAAAAACTGAATAAAATCAATTAAGGAATAATAAAATAAGATCTAGAAAACTATATCAAATGAATAAATGAGTAGACCTGAATTACAGTGAGACCTGATCTATGCTTATCTCAGCCCCAACAAGGACTTAAAGCCAAAGTAATCACATTCATTATAAATGAATTAGAAAGATAGAGATTTAGGATGTATATCATGGTGTGAAGCAGCAAGTGCACTGAATGCTTGTTCTTAAAGGGTACAGGGCTGATATCAGATGCTGCAACATCCTACGAGTTAATAACTGTGTGCAGCCCTAACTGTGGCTAAACCAAAAATAATTGAGTCAATTTTAAATGTACCTCATTTGCCAGCAGAACAGACAGACATTTTGCTGTAATTGTCAGGTGCTCAGCAGGGTCTCGGCCTTTCATAGTTAACATAATGACTGTCAGATACAGAGAACACCCTCGCCCTGCTCTGAAGCCATTAAGATCACTGGGACCCATGTGCACTGAATTATAAATTCCTGGTTGTGTGTGTTCTGTTAATTTGAGAAAATGATTAAGGGGATAAGTTCATAACACAGATACCCGTGTCTGTCATTTTATCCTCATTTATTTCTTTGACTTTGCCATTTTGCTTCTCCATTGCCTCTAATTTAACAGCTGATTGTGTTTTTACATCCTTGTTTTCCACACTTTCTTGTACTGATATTCATGGTCTATGTGCTTTATGTGGAAGAGCAGAGCTGTAAAACATAGAACATGTGTGTTGTTTACTACAAACGACTGTAAGATTTGTCTCTGCTGCAGTGGACTGTATACTTATGGCAACTGGAAATAAAACAGACTTCCTGGCCACATACAGAATCCCTCCTCTTTAGCTTTTGATAGAGAGCAGGTTTCCTACCACCTCACATAATTACACCTCACAACACTTAAGTCTTTGACATCAGTGAAATTGTGGTGAGTTTCTCCCACTCCATATTGGCAAGTTCAATAGCTCCTGGCATGTAGCGCCCCCAGCTGTACAGTTAATAGGATTTCAGGTTGAACTTGATTCATTATGCCCACACTGGAGTTCCAGTCCTCATGTAGGTCTATGCCTCTCATGCGGTTTTATCAGAGTTTGATTTGACGTTTATTCATTTTATCCCTGCTAGCACAGCTTGTTCAATTAGGCTGTGACTAAAAACTTCACTTTTTTTGCCAAGTTTCTTTTCCCGTAAATATGAAACACCGAGATGGGTTTGACAGCAACCCTGTGCCTCTGAGCATCCTTGGTACATTCTTACAGTATTAAACACTAGAAACATTGAATCAGGGATCAAATGTACTCCTCCCCCACCCTCTCTTAAATCTGGGGATTTTTCAAAAGGGGAATAATACGGCTTGGCTTTGTGATGAAGTCATTGGTAAGACATGCATGCTTTCCAGCTAAAGCTATCATGAGACTGACGAAGCATTTTAGCTTTAGCTGCGGGGAGAGAATGGGGTAGATTTCTGCCAAACTGATGTTAACGGCTGGAGGTTTAATGCTTCACAGAAAACTGGGATGCACATGAGAATTTTGCACAGTGGATTTCTCCAAACTCACCACTTTTTTTCTTTTTTTTTGGGGGGGGGGACTTTTATCTCCAGTTCTGCCACGTTTATTCCAATTCATCACAAGAATTAAATCAAAAAGGGTGAATATGTTATCAGTTTTGGAGTAGTGGAAGCTGGAGCAAATTTAATAGACCATTCAACCGAATGACAGGATAAAAAGATTTAATCCCTTTATTACTGCACTTTTGATACTGCTGCGAGAGAAAGAGTGGGAATATATTTTAAATCATATTATTTTGGCTCAATTGTTTGCATGCATTGTTTGTGGAGTCTGTTTCTCGGCTGCAATTGTATCCTTGAATTATACTCAAACAACCAACCATTTGTCATGATCCTTCCCCACCAATAGTTTTGCAGGACGCCCAATAGAAAAATGTAGATGGCTTGTGATAGACATCAGAAAGTCTTATCTAACATCCCTTGTTATGTAATATTTGATTTCTTATGACCAGAGAGACTGGAGGAAAGGACAATGCAAGGCAGAACAGGCAGAAACCATTCTGGCGTTATACAACAGGCGGTGAAACAAGAATAGAAATCAAATATGATCATTTTGGAAACAGCACAGTGTGTATTTTTTGCATGGAAGAAAAGCCTTGTAGTACTCCAGTGCAATATGTTTCATCTATGTCCCACCCTGGCAACAGCACAAGCTCACTAATACATCAACACATGCACAGGTGTATCAGGACAGATAATGCATGGAAATTCTTTGGTGGTGATGGTTGCGATGTGTGGATTTGTGTCTGTCCCTGCAGGCTTGTTGTTTTCAGGGAACAGATGCTGGGCTGTTGGGTTTTGGTAATGGCACTGACCTGGGTGGCTCCCTGCAGGCTGTCTGTCCAAATCCTGTTCGAACATCCTGAAAGTTTCAGCACCTCATACCGGCCAAGTTTGTTCTCTCCTCAAGGCCTCTAAAAGGCTCTCTGCAGCCTTTTCTCTCTTTAACTCTTTTAACTAGGTTAAGAGAGGGGCTCAGTAGGTAGAGTGGGGTCGTATGCAAATTATGCTAAAGGCTTCACCTTAAAAGCTTGACTCAGAAAAAGCTTCTGGCTTTGAAGAAAAATTCAATTAAAAGACATTATTTCATTATGGAAAAGTAGAAGATGATTGATTTTGCATTTGCCTGCAACACTTGACAAACAAGAGATTCACAATTTTACTTGAATGACAACATTGTTTTTATTTTGCTGTGATTAAAACATGAAGTGTTCTTCACCTTAATTTACACTTCCCGGCTTATTAGTAGATGCACTTAAGAATAGGTCAAGTTAACTTAGATTCATGTTGCCAGATATATTAGTAGTAATTCATTAAAAAGTGTAATTTAGTCATGATAAATTCTAATAATTAAATTACAGAGATGAGAGTAAAATCACTGGGTAATATCAGCATGCAAAAAGCAGTGCGAATCCTATTTTGTGAGTTTCTGTAATTTCACAGATTTATTGCAGATGTATAGATGGCCTCACACTGTGACCATATGGAGCTGCAGAAATCCTGTAGATGTAATACGAAAGCAGTCCAGACTAATATTTCTTCTTATTTCCTCCTCTCTTGCTCTCTTTATGGTCTTGGAGACAGAATTTTAATTGTGATCGGGACCAAATGTTTCTCAGCGCTGCATATTTCATAACACATTTGTTTGTTGTTGTGTGATCCCCTGATCCCTTTGACAGGCAAACAGGGAGCGTTTCTCATATCAATGGGAAGTCAAGAAGGCTGTGCTAAGTTGCTGATTAAGGCCCACAGTTCACAATGCGACAGCTGGCAGTTAATGTGATGTGCAACCCGCAATCATTAATTATTCATTGTTGAAACATTTTCCAGAGTAGCAATAAAGGGTGCTTTTATCGATAGGCAAATGACTTATATCTTTAGGGCCGCTTTATCTCCAAATTCCTCGCACGACATGTTTTGCATAATAAAATCTTTAAAAAGCAGATGCAGCACTGCAGCTAGATCTACAACCATTGCTTATGGAGAAAGCATATTTGTTCATTTTTCTTTTGACATTACATAAAACGTTTGATAAATATTTTAGTCTCATTATTCTTGGCTGATCTAAATGCATCATATTAAGACCAATAATTCTTATATTGCACCAGACGACACTAAAGTGCACTCATGGGCCAAACACAATTAAGCTAAATGCTTTGTATTACTCTACTATAAACCTGATTAGAAATCCCATTTCTATGACAACAAAAACATGTATTTACAGTTATTGTTTGTTGGGCTGCATTTGCAATAATTTGAAAGTGTTACATAATAGAGGGGAAGTATGAGAGGCACAGATAGAGATGGAGTGATGGACAGATGTGGAACCAGGTTCACCACCAAAACCAGCTGGTAGCCCAGCATTATTGTTGCCTATTTCACACATGCTCATTGTCAAGGCGTTATTGATTGTTGAAATTATCTTGCATGGGTGCCTGGTTAGCTCAGTCGGTAGAGCTGGCGACCCATGTACGGAGTTGCTGCAGCGGCCTAGGGTTCGAATACGACCTGCGGCCAGTTGCTGCGTATCACCCCCACTCTCTCTACCCACCTTTCCAGTCTATCTTCAGCTGTCTCTAACGAATAAAGGCAATAAAAGGCCCAAAAAAAAAAACTTTAAAAAAAAAGAAAAGAAATTGTCTTGCACCAAATATCTCAAATCTCTTTGGATTGGTCGATGCTTGACAATGAGAACCATAAAGACTCAGCAAAAAAGGCCAGCGAGCTAATGATGAGCTGAAAGATCTGTTGATTCACAGTAGGATTGGCAGTACTACCTAGCCTTTTTTTCATTATTAGGTGTTAGGCACATTGTTAATAACAAAATAGCCTATTGGTTAATGACAAGGGTAAGTGAGTATATGTGCATGTATTGAGTTGAAATGAGTTGTATTTGTAATAGTCTGTTAAATTAAATTGCTGCTTTTGTTGCTTACATTCATGCCACTGTGAAAATATGCACATAACTCATTGTCCATGTAACAGGATAAAAGAGAAATATTGGCATGTAGATATAAACATGCTATCAGCCAGAAAAAAGAAAGATAGACACTCAACCTAACCCATCATGTGTTATTTTGAACTGTAGGCTGTGAAAAAAAAAGATAATTCTCAGTGTTGGTTGTCACCAGTGCAGTGTGAAGGGATTGTCTATGCATTATGTTTCCTTTTGTTCCTTCTATAAGTGACAGCTTTACTCAAGGGCAGTAGTTGATCTGCTGAAAAGCCATTTTCTGATTTACTTTAGTAAAATATTTCTTTACTGAGGTGTTTCTGCTCAGTCTGAGATTCTGACCAGTGATCTTTAGATCATAAGCCAACTTTTCAGAAATGTAGGCGCCTGCAGCATGCTGGCTCTGAATCTGGCACTCTGTTTCTCTGCTTTGTTAATCTCTGATAGCTTTGTTCACCCAGTCTTGGCATTCATGTTGTTTGCTTTACATCTGTGAGATTGTCAGACTTGAAGACTGATCAGCACTGACCAGTATTCACCACAGGATGATACACTCACATTCTCTCTATGACGTAATCTGTCCAACCACATCTTCACGGATGCTGCCAACAATTGTATTCAGGCATGTGTGTGTACCCACCCAGAGACAGAGAGACCAACAGTCCATTATATATATAGGCAGACAGACAGACAGACAGACAGACAGTCAGTCATGTGACCTCACTGACCCTCTGTGCTATGGTCTCTGGAGGAGTTATGTCTCATTGTTTCTTGCTGTCACTGTTGCAGCAGCGCACAGGACAATCAGATTGGCCTCATAGTGCCACATTCATTTCTCCAACCCGGGTCGGATGATCTCACACCTATCACTTCACATTCTCATTACTTCAGGCTGTTATTAATTTATTTAATCAATAGCTGTTAAATTTCTTTTCCCCAGAAATCTATAATGGCAGGAAGATTCACCAAGCTGCTACATGAAGTTATGAGCATGAGTTGTGGTGTCTTTGCAGACTAAGATGCCTTTGTGACATACAGGTTGTAAAACACAGCGTTGATGACCATACCTTCATTTGCATAATGTAAGCATGGTCATCATCTTCAGACAGTTCTCAAACCAGTAAAGTCATTAACTTAAGTAAGATTTCTCTTCATGCACTTTTGGAGTGTTTGACGCTGACTCAGAGAGCATACTCAACCAGTGGCGCCATTGTTGCCATCGGCTAAACTCTCCAGCCTCCCTGTTGAAGATTATGAAACTGGCTTTGAAATAGAGAGCTGCAGCTCACCAGGGCTTTGGATGATTTGAGGCTAAATATATGTAAAAGGCAGCTTGGTCCACGGGCTAGAGTGGGATCTGGGTGGATGGCAGCCAGGGACTTTGGTGCCTCTTTTTTGCATTCTGTATCAGTTTGGTAGAAAAATGCCCTGCAAACAAAAACTTAATGCGAGCCAGCAAGACACTGACTCTGAGGTTCTGGGTGTTGAAGTGAAAATGACTCTGCAGCAATACCTTTGACTGTTATATGCCACAGTACTTTTTCAGTCTATGGTAAACACACATAAAAAAGGCTTTTTACTCAGGTCAAATTGCTGAATATTTATGATAGACATTTCAGCATTACAGCCTTGTTCAGCATATCTAGCAACAATGCAACAGCTGGATTAAAGTGGCCATATGACATGTCATGTCATGCTGGATAACATAGGTTGTCACAACTCAACTCTTTTGTATGAAATGACTCATATTTACCAAATTTCACATATGCCTGGCATTATATCCCCCCCAGTCTTTTAAAATGTTAAGAAAAAATGTTTTTAAGCTCTCTTTGAGACCATGAAGCTACTGAATCTCTTTTCCTGAATCTGAATGAATTTGTGTCACTGAAAGCAAAGGGCCTGTCATTTCACTCTCTTTCCTCAAGTCATATTATACAAGCGTAGTCTCTTCCAAGACACACAGGTGGCTCATTCACTGTGTGACTGCAGGATTGGTTCCTCAATAGCAGACTGGCACAGGCGGAGGCTCCAAACTGAATAGCTTCAGGTGTAATCCTCACCTGCTCTGTCACTGTTAAATCCCAAATGTTTTGATTTATTTTGTCTCCCCTCTCCATTTGTTTGGGTCTCTTTTCAGCAATGGAGGGATTTAGCACTAAGGGATTAGTCAAAGTAGGTTCTGTTTATACTGTTCATGCAGGAAGAAAGTGATCTCAAGGCATATCCTATGTCTCATGGCATCATGAGTCCAGAATGCATTCATGAGCACATGCACATACAGTTTCACATACGCACAACTATACAAATATTGTGCTGTGTAGAGTTCATTGCACCTGCCTCCTGTTATCTGCTCAATAAATTACTCTTTGCTCAGTTGAGTCAACATCTCTTTCTCATTCTTTATTATGTGATTAAAGCAGCATAAGAAATTGATGCTGATGCACAAAGCCTCCATGCTGACACACCTGAGCCAAAGTGGGAGTGGCAGAGCACATCTTTTCTTTTCATGTTGGGGCTGTTTTGTAGTAACTGCTGTTTTTAAGTTTTATTGTTTTGTGTGTCTGAGCCCCTAAACAATGAAACCACAGCATTGAATGTCTCGATCATGTCAGTCAGCGTGGGGTTTTCTGTGCTTGTGTGCACAAGAGGAGGGAGCGGCCTCCCCACTCCAACACATGGAGCCCAGACTAAACAACAAGATGAATGTTTCCTGAATCCAACCTGGCATGGAGGCACCCCAATCTGCCCATGTGGCTTGACAGACTGACTGAATGAATCGCATTCAGAGCAGAAGAAAGGACAGGTTATAGGAGAGGAGAGAGGAAGAAATGAGTAGAGGGGATAAAAAGGAAGAATAAATAGGTTCAGTATGTCCATTTAAAGTTTGGATAGCATTACTTTAAGTATAACTGCAGTTTATTACAATTTGGGTCTTATTTTAGTAGTTTAGGCAATCATATTTATCTCTAATAATAGCATTTTACTCACTAAGTTGATGGTTGAGCTCTTGGAATGCAGTATTGCTGTTAAAAATTAGTCAGAGTAGGGCAAGAGATATAAGTAGACAGACTGTTATACATGATTTAAAGGGCCACTCCACTGATTTTAACCATCAAGTTCAGTTTACTCATCATGAGTAGTACTACTCAGTCTGTGAAAACAGTTGTATAATGTCTTCTCTGGCTCTGAAGGGAGAGCTCCAAAGCGTATAAAAATAACCCTGATGATGTCAGAAACAGAAAGCCTGCACTACAAATTGGGGATATGGAGTTTGAAAGATGTGCGTGTTAACCAGGCACTTGCTGTCAAATTCAATGTAGGATCTAGTGTTTTGGATAGACTCATACTAGATACTAGAAGTCTGTTCATCTGTTGCTCTTTGAGTTTGAAAGTGCAATAGTAGATCACTAGAGTTTCCCTCTAATTATTTTGGAAGGTGAACAGTGAAAATATTACTAAAACTGTCTATTTCATCTATTGGCTCAATGTTGACCTAACTTTTTGTGCATGCACTTTTCTTGTGCACTGATTGATTATTTATGACATCGTGGGTACACTTACTTTTGGTTTTACCTCAAAATTTAGTGGTTCAGTTAATTTTACTCAACTGTTGCTGCTTGTTTAAATCCTGTCTGATTTTTGGATTATCTTTGTATCTAAGCCTCGTTGTACTTTGTTGTACCAAGTCACCATGATCTCAGAAATTTTGTGAGTAAATGTTATCATAAGCAAACAATTTAAGTGCCCAAGTTGTAATAAACTAGATTTATCTTTTAAGCCTATCCTCTGTCTGTCTACACTTCCAGAAGAGATGTTAGCATTTTTTATTTTAATCCAATGCACACCAATTTACCTCAATTCCAAATATATATTTTGCTTCCAGAAGTTTTATCTTGAAAGTAAAACATGTGTTTCAAGTTATACCACCTGAATGTCTTCAGTTTGGTCTGAGCGCTTCCACAACCCACAAGGTGTTACTATCGTGCGATCATGGAACTGTTAACAACACCAACAAAAGCGCAGTGTGTTGCTGTCAACCTGTCTCCTCCCACATGTCACCTTTCACCTTGCTGCCGTGCACCCCCACCTCACACCTCCACCCTCTTTATTTCACCTGGAAAGAGCTAGCCTGGCTGTGTTAGGCGGGCTTAGTGAAACAGTGAATTAGAGGCTGGGGCTTTGGGAGAAGGGGTTGAGGTATCGTGGTGAAAACTTTTGGCAGACTATGGGAAAGGCGCCTCGTTTTAGAGACAGAGCTCTGAGGCTCTCTGGGGGCTACTATGGGCTGAGCCTCATTGCGGTTTGTAACAACAAGCTGTTGGATTTGGAGAGAAAGTTCCAGACACACCCCCAACCCTTACTCAACGCTGCTGTTACCCCCCTTTTCCCCATGCCTGGAAAAGTGTATCTGTCTCAGTAAGACATTCAAGCAGGAAGCCCCCTCCATGTGTTTTTCTTCACCCTACCAGCATTGCTCCCATCCTCCGTCTTCAGCTTGTAGTTTGCTCCTTCTTCACTCTTCTTCTCTTGAGTGAGTGAGAGAGAGAGCCAGACTTTGGGTCGTGGTCAAGAGGGAACACACACACAGACGTCTACATGTGACAAGCCCCCCGCCAAACAATGGCTGTTGGCTTAGGGGAGAAGAGGGGGCGGATGGGCAGCGGCAGTTCCTTGGATGGCCTGATTGGAGCATAAACAGCAGCCCAGGAAGTGCTGAAGTAAGAGAGAGAGGGAGAGGGGGAGGGAGGGAGAGCAGGGGAAGTGTGCAGATCTGCCGGGAGAGAGCAAAAAGTTTGGGACTGCGACGGTGTGTTAGTTAGTTTGTGTCACTCTGGTTGGGTCCGATACTTTGTTTTTTTTCTATCAGGACTTTCTGTATTGCAGTGAGCCAGAAAAGAAAGGTGAGTAGCTGCATCTCATACAAGGACGCACACACTCACTCTCTCTCACACACAGATGTGAACTTAGAAAAAGCACAGATGCTCAGTCATATACATGAGTACAAACAACACCCATTTTCGTCTCTCTCTCTTCCCTCTGTGGATTCAAACTGATGTATTCTAAGGCAAATATTCTTGCATGACTTGAGAAGTGGCTTGCTGTTATTATTGCACGCAATGTCATTTTAAATTCCAGAGGGTTTTTGAATGGTATTCAGCGTAGTGTTCTTAATGTGTGTGCTGTTTGCTGATGGTTTCCCCTGGCTCTGAAAGCTGCTTGTTTTGCATAGCTTGTTTTTTTTTTGTGGTGCCTTGAACTGCAGCCAGCCATTCAGTGCGTGAAGCAAAAAGGGGACCATCTAATGTGTGTGTGGCTGTGTCTAATTAAGCTAATGGGGGAGATGAGTGGTGAGGGTCAGACCATGAGAGGCTGGACTTGAAAACATAACGGTCACTTTCACAAAACCAAGTCTTTACACAAACTGTCTGTTACATACAACAACTATGAATCTGCAGCTCAGAGATGAATGATATCTGTAGATAAAAGTAGTTGATGGGAAATCAGGTTGACTGTAGATTTGGCCATGTATGGTGCTGTTTGCTCTCTGGATCAAATAGATTGTTACATTTTCCCACCGGGGAGATACTGCATTCCTCCCTTCAAAGTGAACATCAATGTCAGTTTGCAGCTTCAAAGACACTGTGATACTCGCATGTCACATAGATTCATAGGCAGAGCAGTAAACTGTGGTAAATAGTGACCTCTTTTTATCTGAGAGCTATGCCTGTTAGGGACTACCATTTCACTAGTTTATCACCACACTGGAAATAAAGTAGCATTTTAAGTACCTTACTCTCTTAACAAGCCTGTTTTCCTGTCTGGAGCTCTCCAATACCGCTGGAATTACTTTAACTTTTTCCGCTGTTGAGTAGATTTACATCTGGAAAAGACTGGCCTGCCCAAGCACAGGCAAATGGAAAAAATAATTTTAAAAAATGAATTTCACGGCCATTCACATGTGTTTGATATGAATCTCACATAATGTCAAACTTGACAAACAAAACATTTCTTTTTTTATAACCATAAAATCAAATTCTATCATCAAAAATCCAGATACATTTTATAAATAATCAGCAAAGCAACATCCAATCTGAGAAACTAGATTTCCTTGTTAAATCTGTTCTCTTTTTTACATACAAAGTAAGTAGCACCGTTAGACAGCCTATCAATTAGCAATTGCTTGGCTTCAACAATGTTTTGTATTTCTTCTGGAATATGTAATGTTTCCATAACCCCACTTTTTTACTAGTCAGGTGCTCAGTGATAGGTGTGATTTGTTGTGTCTCTTTCAGCAAAGAGTATATCAACTTCAGTCCCCCCCGCTGGGAGGGAAGGTAAACAGGTTGGAAAGGAGTGCCTCGTCAGGAAGACAAATGAGCTTGCACCCTTGCACCCCTTCCAGAGCCCCCGAACCTCATCCTTCATCACTCGTTCCGGCATTTTGACAGCGCTAGACTGTCTCTCACAAGTTTTGTCTGTGCAATGCTGATGTAGCAAGTTGTCAATTTTCTCACAAGACCAGAGGAAACTGTTATTAACTGGAAGGCAATGCTTTGGCTGCCAGTTTGATTCAGCCAAGCTATTTGTCTAAGTGCTAGCACATGAGGCACAGTGATTTTGGCAGTGTTTTTACAAGCAAAAGGCACACAGTAGCTCCTGACCATATGCCTCCATTTGTCTGTTATCATTATGAGATGCTAAGGTTACGTCTTGACCACGTGATTACCTGGCTGGACTGCTTTCTTGCGTCAGTATCCAGACACAACACATCTTGTCTGGATCTAAGCAGGAGATCAAGCAGTAACCTGGGCCATATGTATTAGCTGATGCAAATCTGGGGCTGTGGAGTTTGATGGCTGCCACGGGACATTGAGCTTGGTGGAAACACACCTGGGCCAGTGGCATTTGGCCGAGCAGCCCTGAGGCCGGGGAGGGGGGAGGCCTGACCAGGTGTTTTTCCTGCGAGCTGTCTGCACTGTCATCCCTCATTGGGCACAGAGCCAGCTTGTGCCACGTCTCATTGAGCTTCAGGGTTTGATCAAACCTCATTACAGAGCTTTCATTTCAGCTCCTATTTGTGGTTGAGTTATGGATATGATAAAACACTGAATGAAGCGCCCCAGAGTGCATTTCTGGATTGTGTTTGTAAAACAAAAATTACCAAAGAGGGAAAATTATATTAATGCATATTTAGCTTTTGACATGGAGCAATATTAAATAGTCAGTTTACCCAAAGTACACAAAAATGTATTTAGACCAGATTCTCAACTGATTTCATATTATTTTAAGGAAGTTACAATGAAAACCTTTCAGTAAAGAATTTTCAGATCTTGAAACAGATTGGTTTTTTTTAAGTGTCATTCCAGTGATTACATCTAAAAGCTCCTGAAAATTTCCAGTAAGTGGACCTTCTACAAAGAAACTCTGTCAAACTACCATTTTCAACGTTACCAATGAACCCCCAAGCCATTTTTTTTTTTTTTTTTTGGATGAACTGACCCTTTAAAGTGAAACCCCTGCTGACTTCTTCAATCCCAGCCAAGTTAATCACAAGCTGCTTTTTGGTTTTCCACTTTATAGAAATCCTGACTTCCTTCACAGGGTCACTTCACAGCTTTTGGGGACAGTAAAGTGTCCACTGCTGGTATCATTTGACCAGTTTTGTTCAATAAGCTTTAGGATTTTGCCAGAGGATAATTATATTCTCAATTAGCTGTGAATAACTGATCTCGTCCTCTAGGAAGATTTTCTATCGTTTCAGCAGCTTAGACCAGAAGCAGTGCTTATGGCCAAAACAACTTGACTCTAATAGAGGTGGGGATGATTGCAAGGTATAATCAGACAAAATCTTTATCACATTAATTGACTTCTACCCGTTGTAAATTGACCTCATTTTGAGCTAAATACGTTTCTGTGCAACATTTGAAGGCGCTCTTTCAAAATCTTTTATTTCTGCAATGAATGTAAGAAAGTACAGTTTATAACACCTCATCTTACCACCATTTAAAGGAGCAAAGATAAGCAGTTTCTATTATACACTTAGACTTTTTGTGTTCCTCTTGAATGCAAGTGAAATTACTTTCTGTCAGCGGCTAATGTCAACATTTTAATGACTTATACAGAGAAATGGGACAGACCAGCAGAAAATTATTTAATAAGGCAGTCGTTTGTAGTTCGACTAATATTGATTCATTAGTGTCAGTCTTCCTTCCCATGGCATCTTTATTTGATATTCACATTATATTGGTCTGCATGGAACTGAATGATTGTTTCAACCACTGGAAGAAATCTAAAGCAGAAAAGAACACATTTTTCTTCAAAGAAACATCTTGGGATGTAAAAAATATCTGCCCTATGGGTAAACATGAGGATGTTGTTGTCCTTTTATTGTTGTGCTGTTGGGCAATGGCAGAGGCTTATGTTAGACCTCAGCATTTGCTGGAGTTGTTACTGTAGGCTTTGCTCTGACAAGGATTATAGGAAAATCATGCTTCCTGTTGTGATGTTGGATGCTAGTGGAGCTAATGGAACATTTGCCAAGACGTAAAAAATTAAGATTTTTTTGCAGGCCCTTGCTGCAAGGACAATGTTGGAAAAGTAACTTCCTACAAATGGGTGGGCCCACAGTAAGAGATCAACTGTAAAACATCTGGTGATTGGTCATAAGAGTTTTACTCAGGAAAACGAGTAGCAGCAGCCTTGGGAGTAAAGCCACCAATTGTCCTGTTTGTGTTGGTCCACTGGGTTCTGGTCTCTCCTCGCAGGGGTCAGCTTTGTGTTTTTGAAAGTTTTGGGCTAAAGCGAGACTTTATTCTTGTAAAATATCCCTACAGATGACACAAATGGTTTTTTAAAAAACAACTTTTTCCACACTCTTTACACCCTCATGACGTTCACACACTTCACTGACTCCACCTTTTCAGTGAAGTCATTTGTTTGACCATCTCCTCTTTCTCTGGCAGTGATGAGAAGGGGGGGATAAGACAAATGTTCCCCACCCACAGAGACAGACGGAGAGGCTCAAGTGGACACTGCCCTGACACTCTTCAGTCACTATTAACCCCCCCAAGCTCTTTTCTCCCAGTGTAAACATCCCTCGGCCTCTCCCATATGTCTCCTTCCTTAGGCATTTGGTTTGACATGGTGCCTCCCACAACTCAAGAACATACCAGGGCTGTTTTTGTCCAGTGACAGACATAAACAGGAATTGTATGTTTTTGTCCATCCATCTACAACTGTCCTGTGAGCAAACTGATCATTAGGCAAAGAGAAAGTGGAATAATTAGTCTCTACAAATCTACTAATGCCCTTATGTGTCAGGCCTGTAAAACTGCATTTGGTTACGTCATTCTCAGTCTTTGAAAGTGCATAAAGCACTTAAGGTTTTTTTGTTCCCATAATGCGTTGTTAATTAAGAAAAGTCAGAATTTTGAGTATTAAAGCTGCCTAATCCCAATAAATATGGATGAGACTTCTGTCCTGAGCCCTATTTAACAACCTGCTGTGTCTTGCCCTTTTTCCTTAGATGTTAGCTTTTTTATGTTCGACCAAATTGACCACTTGCTAATGAGTCATTATCGTGGCATGATTTCATAATTACTACTCTGCCTGACAAACTCAATACACTCTCATTAAGCCATGGTTGTGATTATAGAACTCCTCTTTCTGAAAATATTCCGTAAAGCCTGTGACACACAGGATGTTTTCGTTAAGCTGGGCTATTCTAGGAACAGCAACTACCTGAGCTCTGGAGTTGGAAGTTTTGAGGAAACCTGTCTTCTACTTGCACATGGCCTGTTTCGGTCTGTTTAAAGAACTCCTTCCTGCTCTGACTGATAATAGACTAGACCATGTAAATGCTGGAAAGTGTCCCAGCAGAGCAGTTTAATGACTATCAAATGAAACCATTTCAAGCTAAATGTAATGACAGATATACAGAGAGTTGCTATTTTTGAACTGTGAATGGATACATGAAAGCACAGAATCAAATCTGTTTACTCTGAGGACTTTATTTAAGTAGTAGAAGGATTATACAAGTGTGACACCTCTTAACTTCAAATCCGCACTGCAGTTGATAACAGATTTGGTCACACGTGATAGATACAGCATTTGGTGGGAATGAAGTTTTGTGGCTGCAATATTAGTTTCTAAACTATTTTTAGCCAACTTTGCGTCTCCATGGACCAATGTTGGTCAGTTGGTCCACCACTTTGGTTGGGATGGAAATATCTCAACAACTTTGCAATGGATTGTCACGAAACCCATTAAAAGACATTCATGGTGACATTTGGTGTGCTTGCTAGTAGTTATGGCACGAGGACGTATATATGTTGGGTAACTGACCATGTTCATCATAATGAAAAAGCATGTCACCTACTACAATGTGGCTCATGTACATGTTCTTGGATATTTCTTTGAACAACAATGGAGGATGGAAACACAGAAGAATAAAATAAAATACAGAATATCTCCAGACGTAATATTCTATTACATATGTGTCTTTGAGAACTTTTTTGGTTAATAAATCATTGGAAGTTGGTTTTTGGTTTTGGCTTTTTTTACCTCTGTATCTTCTGGTCCACACTGTACTCCTGTGGTAGCGAGCTATTCCACCCCAGACTCCCATCAGAGTAATGAAACCTATCTTGTAAAACCTGACATTTTCAATGTTTAAAATAAGCCTTTTTACCTTTCTGCTTCACCTCAGTACCCTGAATATGGTTCAATGGTATTGCCAGTGTTAATAAAAGTTAAATATGTCCCCTGTGTGAAAATATTTTGGTAATATTTCATCAGTCTTTATGGCTGAAAATCATAATAGGTCTTAGGTATTTTCCATATTAGCCTGCCCAGTAGTGACAGAGTTCTCGTCTGAGTTTTTAGCTTGAAAGCTCCTTCACAAGACATGTTGAGAAACATTATATTATAAAGCTCGTCTTTACAGATAATATCTATATTATGGGACAGTCATAAGTCTTACCAGTCTATCATTACATTTCCCATAAATGGGGGAAAACTACAGCTAGTAATTGGTTTGCTTAGAGTTTCCATTCCCCCAAGATCCCACTCTGCTTCTACCTTAAAATTCAAGGCCACAGGACATTCCACGAAGCTCTGAACATTTCCATTAGTTTTTATAATGGCAGGAAGAGGGGAAACAGCCCCTTAACACACACGTTCACCCACACACCAACACACAGTTCCGTCCCCTGTACCCTTTATCACCTTTTCTTAGCACTTTGTTTCGAAGTTTCCTTCCCGTCAGGTTTTCCTTTCACAAGAGTGTGTATCCTCCCAGGCAGCAACACAACAATGCCTCGCTTCATTTCAGCTCTCCAAGATCTGAGACCGCTGGAGCCAATGGGCTGCAAGGCACATGCTAAAGCCATTAGGTGGTGGATGACGGTGGTTAGCCACAGAGGCATCACAAAATAACCATCTCACTACGTACATAATGAAGCCGAGGAAAGGACCGGGGAACTGTATCAGCTATCTGTGTGTGTGCGCACATGCGGCTGTGTTGAAATGTGGCACGTTGCCTGTCCAACCAGTGGACTGCCAATCATACAACAAGCCTCTCAAAAGGAGCAATGTGCCTTACATTCCTTATTCACATATTAAGCTATCAATTCATATTACTTCCTGTGAATTTAGCCAAATACTGCACAGTATCTGCTCAGGCAGACAGATTCCAGCCATGGTTGTGGAGGCCTTTTATTATTAGACTCAGACACATCCCATTTGGTCTCTCAGTCAAGCTCAGACAGTTTGATGGAGGACTCTCTGTGGAGCTGGAGAATGACTTAATTACAGTCACTATCTCAATCTGAATTTACTGGGAGTGCATCCATAATGCATGCCTTACTTGGTATCAGTGTGCCCCAATTAGAGTCAACCAATAATCGTGACAGAACTGTGAAGTTTAGTTTCTCTGCAGATTTCGGCTTTATGTGAATCATTAGAAATCAGGGTTGTAACTAAGGACTGTTTTGATCTATAGTCTGTTATTTTTGCACTGTGCTTGTGTAGACTATAATGTCAAAAGTTATGAGAAATGCCCATTCAAATTTGGTTAAACCTCCCACATGCCTACACTGGAACCTACATCCATAGAACACACAGAAAAAACAATGAGCTAAAAGATGAGTTGAATAAAGAGTTAAGGGGAACTGAAGAGTCAATGATAATTCTCTGTGGAAAAAACAATGCCACAGACCTCTTGGACACTGTGCATCTTGCAAATGTGTTACATACATGTTTCTCCTTAGCACTGGCATATGCTGTTAAATAAGTTAGGCTTACCTCAGAGAAAGTTTGAATTTTGCTTTATTCTGTTGTTCTGGGTTCATCTTGTCATTGCGCTGTGAACTCTGAATTTCGTATCTGTGTTACCAAGGGAAAATCTTTCCTCTGTGCTCTTCCAGAGACAACCAAAAGATTATCATTTGACTATTAACCAGTACAGTTTCTATGGAGCAGCTGCA
Organism: Dicentrarchus labrax; assembly: GCF_905237075.1. NCBI lineage: Eukaryota > Metazoa > Chordata > Actinopteri > Moronidae > Dicentrarchus > Dicentrarchus labrax. The sequence continues at coordinate 15,452,383 of NW_026136709.1, read as the reverse complement.
TACTTCACACTTGATGACAGCACTTAGTTTGAGTGTCAGTTCTCTAATTTCCATTTGTCTAGACGATAAGAGGTACATACAAGATTTCATAAATTGTTCCCTTTTAAGGGTCTGTGCTGCACTGCAGTTGTTGGTCTATGGGTTTGCGGCATGTACAGTATCATTTCCATGGGGGTTATGTGTAACACAGTATGTCCCAGTAAGCTGGATTCTGTGCTGCTTTGATCAGGGTAGAGTCCCCTCACTAATCCGCTTGAGCTCTGGATGTTTGCCCAGGACACGTATGTACACACACACACAGACACACACACACTAACTCACAAATTGTGATTAAAAAACAGATGTGAAGGCCTAGCCAAAAAAGATGAAATGGTCTGAATAAATGAAATGGGAACAAACTGACATGACACGTAGGACTACATATTTGTGTGTGCTTAAGTTTAAATATGCTGTGCCAGTCCCTGTGAGTTAGATGTATCTGTGGTGAAGCTTATCCCATTACATGCTGTCTTGTAGTTGTATGTATTTAAGTGTACAGAATAGTTCTTGTGCTCTTTATTTAGAGCAGTTCTAACTACATTTTAATGATGTCATGCCTACCTGGATTTTCATGTCTTTACTCACACCTTGTGGGGGGAAAAAACGGCATGATCTCTGATCCATATTTTAATTACAGCTGCAGGACACAGACGGGATTAGGGAATGTAAATGCTCTCCTTCTGTCATTTCTCCTTGTCTTTTTAGGAGTCATTTAAAAGCTCTTAATAGCTCTGGGCTTAACTGCAAATCTCTGTGCCCTGTATTTGAGTGCTAATAAACAGGTGGGAAGGGATTTTTATCTGGATGCAGCTGATGAGCGGAAAGGGCGGAATGAAAAGATGGATAGAGGAAGGGAAGGGGAGAAACAGGAGGCGAAAAGAGAGGAAGGAAAAGGAAGAAAGAAGGGGTGATACTTGAGCGTTTGTCATGGCCCTCCCTGCATTACATCACTGAGATGCTTCAGCACTGATGACATCGTCAGACTGGGAGGGGGACTGGCCCTGGGGATGATGTCATTAATAACCAATCAGAGAACTCAGAGGCCGGTAGACTTAGTCTGGCCAGCTTCTGAGGCTGAAATAGTAGGATCTCTGAAAATGTCTTTTCCTCCTCTCAAATCATGGAGCTTCTGTGTCTTGTGTGCTTTTTCCTGAGGCTATTTTTAGACTGTGTTAAAACAAATATATTTTAGACCTGTTCCTGTCTCTGCCACAGAGCAAAGGGTAAGCAGAGCTGACTCTCCCAGAGAAGAGAGAGCCTTACAAATATAACCCTAAGGGAATTAGCATTTAACTAACTTAATAGCACATGAAGGAACTGCTTTGTGCCCGTCCACATGAATAGTTTCTACTTTGCTGTGTTTGGTACGGACCATTCAGTGCTAAGCATCCATTTCAATCCAGGAAGGTCATGCCAGTGGGACATTTTACATTTGCATAGCTGTTGTCTTTAATGACTGTAGCAGCGGCCTTGTTAATCACTTTGCACAGCTAAGACATCAGTAATGTACAAATGTACAATTCTAAGCACACTGTGACAGAATTCTGTAAAGCCCTTATTTGGAGAAGGCATAATCATTTGAGCCATTGTTAAGATAAAAATGTCTATTAGAGCTGCTTTAAAGTTGTGACTTTAGTTGTCTCTGTAATAAGGACTCCCAATGCCCTACCTTGCCTGTTGCATCCCCTCTTAAATTTTTATAGTAAAGTCTGTTAAATTAGCTGTGGTGTGAGGAGGAGGACTTGAGCAATTTTGTATGGTGTTGAATTAGGTCTACTGTAAAATATTAAATTCTTCACATCTGTCACAGAAAATTACAGTACAGAGGCCAATAACAGTAGGAGGCAACATGATGCCAGGTAACTAGTTCATGTGAGTAAAATCAATCACGGCCACTGCTGTGCAGTTAGTATTGTTCCCATTTAGAATCTTCTTTACCATCCATACACCCTGTGACCTGATCCCTGTCTGGTTGTGCATTATGGCCCCACTGTGGTGAAACTATTAAACTCTGTAGCCGCTCACTTTTTCTCCTTCTCTCCCATGGGAAAGTTCCAACATTTCCGTCTCTGCAACCACACTACAATAAAGCTTGGGTTGTTTCTTTTCCTACTTCCCCTCAATTTAATCACCTGCATTCTTGTGATTCCACTAAGAAATCTCCTCTTACTGTTCTTGAAAATATACCCTATTTTTACGTGAACTACGAATCACAGAGCATTGATGGGGAAAGAACACTCTACACTGCCTACACTATTGCATTTTATGCACACTTCATGCATTAAGGCATTTTCTCCCTCCCCCTGAATAGGTCTGGCCAAGCTGGTCCACATTCACAAACCTTCCAGCCCCTTCTGCTTCACAGAGCCTTAAGCTTGGATGCAATCCACTCACTGACCCACACACATACACAACGCACACACATCCATACCAGGACACACAGCCACAGACACACAGACAGCACACAGCAGGTTTCACAGATAAAGACCGGGACAGAGGCACTAGTGTTCCCAGGATTCTCAGAGTGGCTCCCCCCTCCACGGGGCCTATTTCACATCCCTCCACCACCTGCATCACTTATCAGCTCCAGCAGCACTCACCTCTCCAAAGCACGCTGGAGCCAATCGGCTTCATCAGCTCTCTAGCACACACAGATGTAAACACATGGCCATGTCTACTTGGAGACTAGAATGTAATCTGAGTAGTTTTAAAGTTTTTGAGTGGTACATTTTAAAATAATTCACCATCACCATTATCCTCAAGCCCTAATGTCATACAGTGAATTCACTGTGTGAGAAGTGCTGATTTGGTATTATTTGATTTTGTAACACATTTCATTTCCATGGCATGCCTGAGCTGTTGGGTAGTAATAAGCTTTAACTTTACGCTGGTTACACTGTGCTAGCATGCAGAGAAAGGGGGAGGGAGAAGAGGTGATACGCACTGCAGACGAGAATGCGAGGAACACATGATTGACTGGCTGGCAAGTCCAGGCCCTAAGCTGCTTATCACTATGAAGAGAGTCAATTGCAGCGCAATCACTTTTTAATAAACTTGTGAGAGAGCAGGCATATTGAAAGACATATTTAAATGGAAGCCATGTGCAGGCTAAACACATAGTTAACTCACTGCAGCAAAGGGGACTAAAGTTGCTTTAATTTGCTTATGACTTTGCTCTGATATCTCTAATGCGTCTTCATGTACATCTGTCTCAAAATGTGTCTTACATCACATCCATCTTACATCAGGTTAGAAGAATAGGTGCACCCCCCTGTGTTTTAAGCCCGTTTATACAAAGTAAGCCATATCATGTATGTATATGTGCTTATGTGCCTGTGTGTGTTTTGGTATGTATGTTGATATCACAAGTGCATTCTGCTGTGTGCACTTGTTTTGAATTTGTTGACACAGAAAAGTTGCCAAAACAGATAAGAGATATCTTATCAACAAGCACACAGTTGGGAAGAAGCCTGAGAAAAAAATTTATTTTTCACTGCACGCAGTTCCTGTTGCAATACTTAGGCAACATACATTCTGCAGGCTGATGGACAGTCTGCAGAGCTGATAGCCACAGTTAAATTATCATCACATGGCCAGAGTTCAGCAGAAAGACGATGGAGTCCTATGTATCTACGGGCTTAAAGGATCAGTTGACCCCCAAGGAAAAGTCAGCTTGCCATAACTACTGAAGTCTACATATATAATGTTGTATAATGATGTTCATTCAACTTTATAGCCATGCTGGAGGTTGTGTTTTGTGGTGCTGTTGAATTGATTTGTGTGTTAGTGAGTGGCAATTAAAAAAATATAAATATATATTGTAATATTTCCATCTCTTTAACCAGGGTAAAGTAAATGTAACAACTTCCATACCAGTCATTTTTGTATTTAAACTCGATACTAGTATCAAACATTTTTAAATGATACCCAGCCCTAGTCACACTTTGTAGGCTGTTAAAAAGATGAGACACTCACACTGGGGATTTGGTATGATTATATTATCTGCAATGAAATATTTTTCATCCTAGTGCACACTCATGTTTTATCCAGAGGGCAAGTTCAGGCTTGATATCCTCAAGCGATTCTGGTCTGACCTGTCAGATTCCAACAAAAAAGTTTCTGTTCAGCAGGGGAGAAGAGGTAACAAATTCTGCTCCTGGGTGGATGGTCTCCTCCCAGCTGCAGCTGTTCTCAGCCTCTTTCCATCCCCTCCCCTCAGGACACCACCGGCCTTACTGTTGGCCCAGAGACGGTTGTCACGGGAGACCAGCAGACATCTGAGCCGGTGGCTAGGTTGACTTACACCTACTCTGGCCACGGGTTAATGAAGTGTACACACTGCTGGGGTTTACTGGCAAACACATGTGCACTTGTGTGCATACGCACAGATAATTGCACACAGAGACACACTAACAAACACACCGGTTCATTAAGCAGCACTTAGCGTCTCAGTTAATAAATGACAAACGAAATATTTTAGAGCTTATTTCCTTGTGCAAGATTGAGGAGGGACACAAACACACTATCTTATTATTTTCTCTTTCACACACTCACCTCCACAGGGACTCACTCTATAATTTCCTCCTGATCATTGCACAACATGCCTGGTACATGTTCAACAGCACTCCCTGGTGGGATGGAAATGCAGTGCATCTCAAAAGCAGCAACAACTTGTTTAGTACAGAGAAGGCAATAGCCTGATATTTGCTTCGGATTGATCCAGTGCTGATGTGTGTCAGGGTGGGGTAGCAGACAGTCACGGTGTTTGTGCTGATGAGTGGAGCTGGCCAATAAACAAGGCTGTTTGTTTGAGTTGTCCTCTGGCTGTCTTGGAGAGAAGTATCAGAACCCGCTCTGCCAGCAACTCGTCTCTCAACACCCCTCCGCTTGTTTACTTTGTTTTCATTCAATGGCAGGAGAAAGAAGAAGGGGAAGGAGGGATGAGGGAGACAAAGAAGCAAAATGATTGATTTGCAGACATGTTTACAGCGATTTTACCCAGGAAAAAAGTATTATTTACTTCCACAAGGACAGAGTTAAACTTTATCAAAGTTGTTGTCCATTCAATTGGAAAGGTATTAACGTTTCACTTGAGTTAAAGATCTACAAGTCTCATCCACTCAGGATAAGCAATTCTACTTGTAGGTAAAGCAGCAGTAAAAATCAATTTGCCATGCCCCATTGAGTCCAGCTACAGTAAAGAGATTTACTTGAATATGCTGAGAGTCTCCTGTGAGATATATATGTATTTAAACTTTATTTTGCAATGTTAAGCTGTCACATTCTCTGCTGTTCTGTGGCTGTTTTGATATTTCATCCACCCACCCCACCACTGCTACTATTCCCAGCGCTGACACCTATACCCACACACTAGACCACATGTCTGTAACTCATATCTTTTGGCTGACTGCCTGTCAGGTTGGCAGGCCTGTCTGTTTATAAGGCTTCACCAGAGCAGAAAGTCTGGACAGGCCTGTGTATCTGACCACACATGACTGTCCACACACACACACCCACACACACACACACACACACACACACACACACACACACACACACACACACACACACACACAAACACATGCACATATCTTAATTGAAAGGTGCAGTGCAATCAGTGTATGTACCACAGAGTTCTGGGTGTCTGCAAGTCTGAGCTGAGACAGATGTTTTGGTGGTCTGCTCTAGCTAACAGGGTGGGGGACCAGTGTTCATCAACAGTGGCTCGGCAGCTGGGAGATGCCTCATTAGGTGAGAGATGGGGGGAGAATAGATGGGAAAGAAGAAGAGATGCAAAAATATAAGAAAAAGAGGGAAATCTAGTCATGTGCTGAAGAGTCAGGAGAGTTATAAACTTCAGGAGAGGAATGTGATCTCCCAGTGACTTTTTTTAAGCCACTAATGAGATTTTATTTGTCAGATTTATATGTATAATTCATGTCAATGTGGTATTTCATTTTATGGTATTTTATTCCTGAAGGAATGGACCGTTTCATGTTTTGTTGGGGAGGACAGTTGAGAAACAATGGTATCCTGTGACTATACTGTAGTTTATAGTATGACAGTGCCAGTGTCCCGAATGGACACCACAGCTAAGGGTGAATGCTCTGCACAGTACACACGAGCATTGTGGGCTTTGCTGACACTCTTGAATCAACGGGTCCCATACACACACACACACACACACACACACACACACACACACACACACACACACACACACACACACACACACACACACACACACACACACACAGAGGAGAAGGAGGTGGTTCAGTCATAAGGAAGGGTGTAGGAGTAGGCATTTTTGTCAAAGAATGAAACATTTGAAAAAGAAAAACAGAATACAAGTACAGTACATACTAAAGTTATAAGAGTTTCTGAATTATATGAAAACTCAGAACCATATTGAATTCATTAAGGCTGGTTCTGTGCTAAGACAGCATAAAGAAAAAAAAAGATCATAACAGCCTGTTGTTCTCAAACTCATATAATCAACCTCCCAAAGCAAAGCAGCACTGATCCACAGCCTATTGGAAGGAAGGACTTGGGGGTAAAGGTCACCTTATACACAATGGTCTCTCTGATTGGTGGGTTTCATATGTGGACAATTTTCTTTGGCAGCAAGCCTCAGGCTCAACTAGAAGTGAAATCCCTCCTATTTATGAAAGGCTTCTATTTTCTCCTCGAATGAATTTCACACAATGCATGTTTTTTTCCCATTGTGTGCAAAATTCAAAAGTGTTGACATGCCTGACAACTGTACTTTTTATCACTTGAACATGCAAAGCATAAAACAGATACCCGGACAGGAAGTCAGATTTTTCCTGCATGTGAGTGTTAACCTAGGAATGTCAGTGTTTTGTAACCCTAACCACATGTGTGTATTTGTGGCCAGGCTGCATTGCAGGGGCATTTTCAAAATCTGGTCTCACCTGAACGGAAATAGCTTATCTGTCGGATCAGCAATCAGTGACAAGTCGGTGTAGAAATCAGGTTCTTTTTCTGTCGGCTCTGAGCAGGTCACTTCCACAGACTCACACTCCTACCGTAGCTTGGCAGGGTCAGTGTGCAGCGCTGGCTGAAGGCGGAAGAAAGTAACATGATAAGTGAAGGACATGGAATCAGGTGGTGTCTGTCTGGTAAAGGAATGAACAAAGGTTCTTTAGGTACAAGATTCAGAGGAGTCGGAAAATATCCGTAGTTTTTTTTGGTCCGTTTATACAAGCCCTCATTGTAGTTTTGGATTTTAAAATGTGGTCTTAAAACTTTGATTTCAAACAACTGGAATTAGATTATTTCACTTTGCTAACCAACATATTTCAAGATGTTTTCTTTTTTATATTACATGATATCATAATAAGAAGTTATTACAAAATTAGTTTATGCAGCCACTAAGAAAATTAGCTAAACACGCCTGCTAACATTTGTTCAACTTTGTTCCCAGGGCACATAATGGGAACATGACTAAGGGTCCTACCTTCCCCTGTTATGGGGTTAGGGGTTTAGGAAACTTAGGATCCTGGGGACATACTATAAGTTTCCGGTATGGATGACAGTGCTTACTTGCTGATGTGAAACATGAATGTGAAATGAAACACTGGTTCTAGATGTGGCTGTTTGCGTTTTTTGCACGTTTTATGGCCCTTACTTTCTCCTTTGCGCTTAGAAGGGGAGGGTGAAGCAGGGGAGTGGCTAGATGCCACTAAATCTTATATTTATTTTATATCTTATACTGGTCCTTTAAGTCTCAGTAATAGTCCAAGTGACTTGTTAAAATGGATATTATTGTAGTGTATTTGAATCTTAATTTATTCTAATCATATTTAAATAAGATCCTTTTTCTACACAAGGCTCAGTTCCACATGACCGGATCATCTGATATCCGTCTTCGATAACTTTTACATAATAAAAATGCTGTCAGATACTGGACCAGTGCTGTCAAGTGTACACTGTGCATGGCTTCAGGGTATTGCTATGTGAGCCCTGCTTTTATTGCACACAACAGGGCTTTGTATCTAACTGCATAGTTATGGGACAGTAATAGTAGGGGAGAGTGGGAGTGTGCACAGGGATACATTCCTCCATAAATAAGTGACAACCAGAGAGTAACTGCAAACAGCAGGAGGCCCTGCTCCTCATAAGACCTGGGTGTTCATGGGCAAGCGTTTTATGTTGTCTTTCAACTGAGGGGACCATCATTTACTCAACACTGGCAGCTGTAAAAGAGAGAGCAACATTCTTGAGCTATTGGAGCGAGACACAATTCACTTGCAGATCCCTTGTGACACTCTGCAAGAACGGGGTCATTTTTTGGCCTGGAACATTGACAGTAAAAGTGCAGGTTGTTCAGACCACAGGATGTAATTGTTGGTTTTGGAGGACCTGCTTTAATTATGACTTTGGGTTGGCAAAGGCTGACCTGTTGGTTGGTTGTGATTATGTGTGTGTCATTGCACTGACAAGAATGCTATGATATAAGATGAAAACAAAATTTCAGTGGCATTTCTTCAGATTTCACATTTCAGACCATACACTCTTTGAATTGATTTTGAATTATATATTGTCAAATATTTAATGTAAATGTTCAAGCAAAAGTTAAAAACTCTGGTAGCACATCAAATTTTAAGTTCACCTTGTGTCAAATGTAATTTCCACTGAAGCATTATGAAATATTTAAGGACAGCTGTAAGTTTGCCAAATGACTGGACACAGCAATTCAAAAATAAAATACATAATACATATTATTCTGTTGTTGTGTGTCAGTATAACAAAATATGGTATTTTCAAAGAACTTCAATGTATGAATTTCATAGCATTTACTCAAGTTTTAGATTAAGTTAGTTCTTCTTGCTGCTTTCAGTAATTATACACTGAGATATCAATCAGGAAAGGACGAAATACCATTTTTACTGTTGCTCTCACCATCTGCTCATATAGCCTTGCTGAACGCAACATGTTCAAGCCTCTTCTCTGGGAATTGTTGCATGCAATACAATTCTGGGAAACATAGGAAATCACAAATGTATGCAAAACAAGGTTTGATGTAAAGTTTGTGCACAGAAAAGGAAATTACAATATTTATTCTATATAACTCATGGAATTGAATGAACATTATAGATAACTGTGCATAGCATAGCATGAAGCAACTGAAATTATGTGATCCCTGTCTATTGTCTAACTGAATGTCTTCTTATTGTGGATAAGTGCCTGAGCATGTGAGCGAGTGAAAGCAGACAGAAAGTGGGTGGAAGCAGACTTGTCCCCATATGTTAGACATTATCCGTCAGCTGCTGCATTGTGTTTTTTCATGCGCTCACCCCACCACTTTCAATTACATGGCCCACAAACTAGGCCATTGATCCCCTCACGTTTTCCTGTTAAGGTATGTCAATTTGCGCCTTCTTATTGCACATTTAGATCAGGTCACTTACATCAGCAGCTGCAAAGAAATGGTCTCATGCAGGATCACAGCCTATCCCTCCTCCTCCTTTTACATAAACACAAATATATCAGCTATAGACACGTACATACTGACATGTTTGCACAATATATGAAACCAGTGAGCATGTTTGCTGACTGTCAAGCAAACACAACAGTGTTGCTTTTCATAAACCCCAGAGTAGCAGCAAACACAAATACTGTGTGTCTCCCGTGAGGTTCCTAATTGGAAACAACACCGCCTGCAGGACTGACACTCGTCTTAGTCTGTCGTGTTGATCAGATAACTCGATCACATATTAGCTGGCTGCCATGCGCTGAGAGCACTTTGGATGTGGCTCAGAAGTAGGTTATGACACATTTGGATGCATGCTAGAGTCTGGTGGGCCCCTCTGCAGAGACAGGGAGCTAAACAAGAGACAGCTTGCAGACAAAGTCCTGTCAAACAGACTGTGCGTGTATGTGTGCGTAGATATGTGTGTGTGTGTCAGACAGGTTGACTGACATCTGTTAGTCTCAGGGTCCAGTTTTAACAGAAGATAATGTGTTTCTTGTCAGTATCTTTTTTTTTGCAATGCTCTAGATACTCTCTGTCTTTCTCACACACATTTACATTCAGTCTATGACCGACCACTGCATGGTAGCAGAAGAGCTTTTAGACTGAGGGTGAGGGGCTAGTCGCTCTGTGTCCTGGAATGCAGTTGACTTTCTAAATCCCCACCAGTCTATCCTGGGGCTATGGGGCAGGGCCTATCTCAAGCCCCTTTTTCCACGTGAGCTACGTCTGGAATCTCTAAGCAAGCAGTTAGCTACTCTCCCAGTCTCACTCTTTCACCGTCACTGTGTGTGAGTGTTGATCCCAAAGTGAAAATGGAAGAGGAAATAGCAGATGAAGACAAAGATTGTTCACTTGGGGAAGGTAATGAGCTTTCTGACATGCCACCCGCAAATGAATTCAGATCTATTCTGTCTGCTGAGTGTAATTTGGTTAGCAGTGGGGAAACTGTGTTTGGTAGTTAAAAATAGGATTGGAGGTACATGAGACTACTGCAGCTCTGAACTTGAGTAGGGTGGGGGTTTGGGCTGATGGTGTTGGTGAAGGGTCTTGATCATGACGCACCACCACTTTAGTATTTCTTAATGCTTGCTTTTTGTGTTTACTGATCAAAGCAGCTTTGTGTTTCCTTCAAATGATTTTCAGGTGAAAACAAAATGGATAAAAACTTTAGATTAAAAGACAGGAAGGAGAAATTTATCATGGGACAGGACAACAAACAGAAGTTCAATCATTGCAGCTGCTAAGCATGTGGTTTTTTTTTTGTCCCTGGTTGTTGCAATAGTTAAATCTACGAAGTTAACTCTGTCTCAGTCCCAACATGTCTTTGAGAGGCAAACAATAAATTCCTTTTTCATCTGTGGCTCACAGCATGGTTTCAAGCTTTCAAATAAAGCCATATTAAACCACCCACCAAATAGTGGCAAAACACTTGAAATATCCTCTTTCAACTGTTGAAGAGCTGAACTCTGTAAGAGGTCCTTTATTTTCCGCCATTACCCTCTGAAAGGTACACATTATAGTTCTACCTGCCTGTCGACAAAACAAGGCAGCAGATCAGCTTGCTTTATTGCTTCTTTCTCCTCTGTTTTCACACTCGAGCAGCTCTCTTCCTTTGCTACCATCCCTATTCTCTCTTTTTCCCTCTTCTCCTCTCTTCTCTTCTCTTCTCTTTTCTTGCGTAATGTCGTGACATAGCTTTCAGATTGATGGATTATAATTGTATTTACCAGGGCCTGACGGATTTAAGGCAAGATAACAGAGATGTTCATGTGCCTAAGGAGGTTTTGTTTATCTCCATTCAGCCCTAAAGTCAAATATTCATCTTTTATGTCACTTTTTTGTTGTAGAAAGTATTTTCATATTTGTTAAAGGGGGAAAATGTGCCAGTTGCAGAGTAAGTATGTAAGTTACTTAAAAACTGTACTTTCTATCAGAAAGATGCTTATGTCATGTTACTGTAAGATGTAATGTAATGCTGTCAGCAAGTGAAACACAGCTGTGTCACACAGTTAGCAAAAATAGAAAAAGACATATTCTCCTGATATTTCTGAATTCAAATTTCACCCTTTGATTAAATTTATTGCATCTAGCAGTTTCTGCTCAATCTCAAAATTTTGCAAAGCTCTGCATGTATAAACAGATGTTCTGGATATCTTATCCAGATTTCTCCATTTGTGTCTCCTTACAGTATTGGCTATCCTTGGCTTTTTTTAAAGGAAATAAGCCTGCACAGCTGTTTGAATTCAGTGTTTTCATCACCAATATTGCGTCTGTCACATTAAATTGTGGAATTATTGCTGAAATGTAAAACAGCATGAATATGTAATGAACTGGGCCAACTGCTCAGGCAATGTTTATTGAGAAAATATTAACATCCTTTTGCTTTTGAAGTCAGTCAGTTTTCTCTTTTCTTTTCCTACATGTGGTATGTTATAGTAAAAGAGGAGAGCCTACAGTCTTAATGTCTTCCATTTTGGCAAAGTTTTGTGTCTCAGATGGTTTGATTTGCCCTGACATGCCCTCTTCATGACCTATGGAAGAATAACATACAAGCACGCACTTGTTGTTGATGTCAAAACAGCACGGACATGTTTTTTGACCCCTTGCCTCTGTGTCCCCTCTGTCCCCACAGAACAAACCAAAAGCAACCTGAAGGTAACGTCCCTGGAGGACGCAGAGCACGTAAGCCGCAGACAAGCCTCCCCAAATGGGACAGCCCCTTCAAGAGGGGATGCCAAAGGCAGCCGCACTGTCCCTCGAAGGCACACATTAGGGGGAGCCCGTGGCTCCCGAGAGATCCTGGCTATGCAGCCATCAGACATGGACAAGAAGAGGGAGGCCTTCCTCGAACATCTGAAGCAGAAATACCCCCATCATGCCTCAGCAATCATGGGCCACCAGGAAAGGCTGCGAGAGCAGGTCAGTGGGTTGACAGAGGCCTGGGCCTGGAATGCAATGTTGTTGTTTGTTTGGACTCACATGATGATCTGAATTATAAATACATTTTCTTGTTTATTTAATTTACAAGATTACAGTAAATTAAATTTAAAGCTGCACTAATCAGTTTATTAAAAACTGATTGAAAGAGGAAGTGAATGTACAGACCAGAAACACTAATCAGAATACTAATGGAGCGCCATGTCAGCTTCATATGGTGACAAAATGATGTTGCGTTTTTAGTTTATTCCTCTGCCAAGAGTGGCCAAAAAAATACATGTTTAATGTCAATTTAAGACCTCCTGATGCAGCTATATTGACTATTTACTATATGTATATACTATATTTAATTCAGTTCAATCTTAATTTATCCTACACAGTCATTTAAAATACAAATATCACATTTTTTAAGCAATTGTACTACATTTTGGGAAATACCTGGAATTGGGCACATAACCCCCCAGTAACGTTCATACACTTTTCCTCTGGATTAGACGGCGAGATATAACATGTTATTACTAATTAACATGTTATATTTCGTCTGTTGGATGTGGATTTTATTTCCTTGACTGACAGACCCCACCTAGCTGTTTCCAGTCTTCCAGTCTTTTGCTGAGCTAACTGGCTGTTGGCTTCAGCTACTGTATATACTATTCAGATATAGCAGTGTAGCCAATCAATCAATCTTCTTCTCATCCAACTCTCTTCAGACATATTCCTTAACAACTTCTTTGGCAACAAAATTAAAAGAGTTATGACTGATTCACAAGTTATTATGTTTATGTACCAACAGAATCACATGTAAACTTGTAAGTGCTTTTGTCCACTCTTGGAGTTACAGCTATTTTTATTTTCCTTGGCAGAATGATGCGATAGTGCAGTTGCAAAACTATTTCCTCCTCTCTTTTTGCCGCAGGTTAAATGTGAAGTCTATCCTATAAATCTGCCTGTCTTGTTTCCCTCCCACAGCTGCTGTGAAACAGCAAGGCAGTGTTTTTGTGAAGGAGTAGAAAACGTGTGAACCACAAACAGTCTAAATTGTCCATACACTCTGAAGTCTGTTTTGATCACCATAATTGGACTCGCTCATAGCTTCAAGACTGGTTTGTGTACAGTATGATGTATAAAGTATACATATCTCAGTGTTGTTTTGGAGCTTTTACTGAGTATCCTTGTGCCCTCAGCTTTTTGAAGTCAAGTAGGTCGATGTGGGGGAGGGCGACACAGAGGGAGTCACTATAGGTGGACATTTGGCTCACCTGGTCATTGTCTGTTTGTTTGCTCCGGGTCAGAGGAGACAAAAGGGAGGGGCAAGCAGGCTTTGTAGCCAAAACAATTGAGGTAATGGTGAGACTGGCACCGAGCCACAGGGGAGCTCCAGGCAATGGTACGAGCCATTGTGCAAGAGGGATTTTGTGTGCTGTTTTCAGACCAGCTCACACACCCTGCACACATGCAAAGTAAACCCTTTTCATGAGGTGCTGTGTCAATTCCCTGCACTGATCGTGAACTCTGAATAGGTCATTTGCATAGGTAATATCAGTAGACTGGGATGTTGGTGTGTTGTGTGTGTGTGTGTGTGTGTGTGTGTGTGTGTGTGTGTGTGGGTGTGTGCGTGTATTTCGGGGTTACACGCGTGCTTATGTACATGCATTATTTTATCCATCAACAGATTAAATATTTATGAAAATCTGCTGTTGTTATTCAGTGCGCAGGGAGAAAGAAGAGGGAGTTTGTTGTGAAATTCAGGCAGTCAGACAGGTAAGTTCAGCTCCGGACTGGGGTGGAGTCAGAGTTGCCATAGCGACTCATGATGTCACTGCTGGAGGGGCTCAGTTTACGTGTAGGTGCCTGCTGAAGCGAGCTGCCTGCCTGGCTGTGTGAGAGCTGTGTGTGAGCTGCTCTGCAGGAACAGGCGATGGGTCTGAAGATTGTCTGGAGGCATGGCTCTCTGTACGTGAAATCCGCAGGAGAATAATAAAAAGAGAAAGAAAAAAAGGAAATCAAACTTTTTTCAGACGGAATAAACTTGTCACATCGGCGCCATCAGTCCGGGCAGAGGCAATAAAGGTAGGATATTATCGGAACATTTGCAGTCGGTGGATTTCCCAGACTTTCATAACAGCATTATGTGCCATTTTTTGGAGTACTACTACACTAATGTATAGGTTATTGTGCTTTTTACGCAAAGTGTAGTGCGCGCAGGAGTGTTTGCGCTGCAGCAGACGGAGTGCGCACCAGCAGGTTGTCAGGTGCTGCAAAGTTTGAGAGGCGTTTGCAAAACTTGGCCAAAGAAAAAAATCGACCAAAAAAAGTCTTTTAGCGCTACTGTTTACTTCACTGGTGTTTAGTTAGACGGACTCCTTGAGGTTGTCGACAGTAAATCATCCACAGGGTACAGTCACCTGCAGCTCCCTGTAATCTTAACGAGATTGCAATTATGTAGCGATAATTGCGAAGCAAATTATCTATTGTGAGCGGAAGTTAAGGGTTCTATCATAACAACATATATCTTGCGCGATGTTGATGGCGGTTATGATTATGGAGATAGCTGGTAATAACTGATGGTTATGCTGTTAGTTGCTGGCAGTGCTGCTACTGCACGTTTTTGCAATGCAATCATATATCAAGTTTTTTTTTCAACAGATGTCTGAGATTTTGTGAGTAATTCTACATTTCTTTAGATATGTTTTAGTGTCCATTGAGTTTTTTTTTTTTAAAGATCCAGGATGACTTTTACAATTTGTGTCTGTCAAGTGGAACCGGTTTTAATGTTGCATGCGTTGTCAATGTCTCACTCCTGGCATGCAGTGGAGTTATTTTATTGACTTATTGCAATGGCATTTGGAGGTTTGCTTGTTTCTGGGATTAGATGTAGTTATGTGGCCTTTGATGTATCCATGATTGGTGGATTTGTTCAGTATCAAGGCCAACTCCTGCTTGTGCACATACTGTTGCAGGGTTCTAAAAAGCAACTAGAGGAATATTACTATTTTTATTTGCTTGTGTGTGAGCTTGTAAAGACAATTATGTTTTGGGTCATTCCAGGGTCATAGAGAATTGAGTTTGGAACTTACTGTCCGTACTAGCAGGGGGATTATCTGACTACTTTCTAATTGGTAGAGTTACTGTAAAATATATAAAGTGTTTTTTTCCCAATGTGTGTAATTATTAAACACTTTGAAGTTTGCTGCTGAAATAGGGAGAAAAGACGAGAAAGATAAAATAATCTGTTGGTGATTATTGTCAGCATGACATTTTAAATTAATTTTGGAATGAGAATTCATATGTTATTCAGATGTTGGGAGTGAGATTTGATTGTGATTGAATATATCATGTCAAGGAAGAAGATACAAGATGCTGTCACTAAACAGACTGGCTTGAGCATGAATTTCTGGCAAATAAATGCAGCGTTGATAGATGAAAAGAAGATGATTGAAGACCGTATTTGTCATAATCTAATTCAGGATGTCAAGAGGAATGCAATCATTCCCCGCTAATATAAACAGCAGAAAATTAAAACAAAACAAAACAAAATGACAAGTTTATTGAAGCGTTTGTCATCTGGTGTCGTAGGGAGGTATAATTATTCTGCTTTGAGGGAAAAAACAGCAAGAAAAAAAGCGGAGTGGCTGTGTGATAGATAGTGTGGGAAAACTTGGACGCTGTTCTCACAAAGACGTGAAAGTGCCGACCATACAGGAAAGACAACATCAGTGGCAACAGTGCATGCTTCAGACGTGAGAAAGAATTGTCTCTGGAGGTTTGAGTTACAAAGCTGGAGACTTATCAAGGTCAAGCGGAGGTTGGGAAGATGATACTGCTTTAGTCTGAAAAGTAGATGACCCCTCTCCACCCAGCACACACACACACACACACACACACACACACACACACACACACACACACACAGACACACACACACACTGACTGACTTATTCTTATATAAAGTACTCTTCAATTCTTCCTTCGTCTCCTTCTGTGATCCTTAAACCCGCAACAAAAGCGAGTGGTTTAATTTCCTCCTCTCCTCATCAGGCCTGGAAGGACCTGGATACCACCCAAGGGAGATGAGATAATATCCCACTGGCCTGACCGCCACCCATCCTCTCACCCCTTTCTCTCTCTCTCTGCCCAGGGGCCTTGACAAGCACAAACTGAAACGCTCGAACGATCACAGACACAAATGCACGCACCGTATTCCCCTCCGTCCTTCCGCCTGTGTGTCAGTGTCTGTGTGTGATGAGCTGTGACTTGCTAGGCCAACCGTTTCTCTGCAGAGTGGAGCAGCCATGTTAGGACAGCTGTGTGCAGCTGTGGGCACCAGACAGTCAGAGAGACAGGTCTGTCACCCCCAAGCTGTGATAATCCATCGGCTGATGAGAGCACAGATTATGGTAACAGTGTGAGTGTCAAGATGGGTAAACTGTTTTCCAGTGCGATGTTTGACAGGTGCTCACGGTGTAGTATGTGCTGTGGTGGGTAAGTTGAGCTATGTTGGAAGGAGATGATTTCGGGTATTTTTAATAATTTTGGTGCCGAGGAGAAAAGCAGAAAGGCTGAGCTTTTATTTGTTTTTCTAACTAAGGATGTTTTTATTTCTAGCTTAAATTGTGTTTATTTCTCACTTAGTCAGAGAAAAACTAGACTTTTCACTCAGGATCAGTCAATCAGAAGAGATGTTCCAAATCTGCAATCTCTTGTGATACATTATTGTTAAATTGGCACCAATATCACTTTTATTCTGTACCTAGCCAGACGCACTCTTTCAACTAAATTTATTTTTACCAGTTTTTGGTCGTTTGTCATCGAAGAGATCTCACACACATTGGAACATGTTGCTGTTTGTCTTGAAATCAAAAGCACATCATTACCTTTCTTTTCATTTACGCACGATCTATAGTAGGTAACTGTCTTGTAATACATTGTTATTGTTGGCAACATATCCTGGCATTAATGTAATGTTAAGTTATGATTTCCACCCCTATAAGTACAGTATGTAACTCAATTAATTTCCATTATATTTCATGTACAAACAAGGCAGATCCTATCTGTGTGATGTGTTTGCTCAGAGTGAGTGTGAGGTGCTCAGCAATAACAAAGTTTGCCAACAAGCAAAGGCAAAAGACTGTTTATAGCTGATGTTATCAAAAATCTCAAAATGTTACTCGATCGTGCGCTGGTGACCTTTATTGCTTTATCCATCAAAGTCAAACCAACATGTTTTCTCATGCCAAGTTGGAACTTTATAGCAAAATCAAAAAGCTATGATAATAATACTTAAAAAAAAAAACTTTTTCATTGTAATCCTTCCTTAAATAGACTTTATTAGTTGCTTTACAAAATAGACATGTCATGACTGTCTTGATAATTGCATCCCCCGGGAACAGGGCAAGAAAAAAACTTATAAAGGGAACAAAAAATTGGAAGAAGCCTTGGAAAAGGATCATGCAGGAAAAGATCCTTTTTCAGAACTACTAGTTTGGCAGCAAGTGTTATGGATGAAGCATGGAAAAATTCTGCATTTAGTAACAACAGCGACATCAATGAGATGGCAGGGTGCACAGTATCTGCACCGTCCCGCCAATTTATGTTGAACAAGGCCACATAAATACTGCTCGTTTGTCATTATAGACAGTAAATGTACTGTAAACTCTCCCTCTGAGTCTTTTTGAGGCATTGCAACATTTGGCCAGTCCCCCCCCCACATACTTCTCTCTGTGGGCTCCTGGCCCTGCTACACTCTTGCTCCTCAGAACCAAGGTCGGCAAGATAACACTGGCTCCAAGCATGCATCAACTTTCGACAAGAGATCTGACCATAATCAGAGAAGAAAAGAAAAGGGAGGGAGTTTTGAGGGAGCATTGTTCCTGTTTTTAACTAAACTGCACAAAGAAAGGGTATCGTTCATTGTCTTCCACTCCTGGTACAGTATTCCCTCTCTGATTACAGTGTCAATAGTTACCAGAGATGATCTGGTAAACACACATTCACATTATGCATACTGAAACATTTATGTGATATTTTCACAAAAACCTCTTTGTCATAGCTTTAATTGCACCGTGTGTCTGAAATCACACAATCAGACACTGTGTGCAGCAGGTCTGCATCTGTTTTTCATCATCGCACCTCCTCCATTGACCATCAGGAGCAGAAGCTGGACTGTTTTTAACAGCATCTGCCACCTCTGCATGAAGTGACACTTTGAGAGCTACCTCGAGTAACACAAACAAGAACCACAAGGTTAATGACGGCCATGCGTTGACCTGCCAATTAACAGGGGTTACGCGGCGGGGGTTTGGATTTTAAGGGTGCAGCACCCCAACTGAGAGGACAAGTGGTCCGTGGAGTGGCGCCAACGCTGTGTCTAATCCTGAGTGTCGTGGGGGGGGGGTTAAGCTGCTCTGACAGAAGGCCCTGATGGACCAGCCTCTGATCACTGCTGATAATGAGTCAAGCCAGACAGAATTTTACACACTGTCTCAAACGCAATGCCAGTGTGATAAGCAGACCAGCTAATCAGGTCTGAGCTCTTTTCAGTGCACTATGCCGCATAATAACAGAGCTGTATTAGCCCAGGCTTAAGTTAACAACAGAAGTCGGAGTTGGAGTTGTCTTGAGTTATACTGTTGCACCACCGGTTCAATGGGCAGGTACTTGTTATGAGGATCCTAAAAAGTTCAGATTTTCTTGACAGATTTGCAGAGAATGGAGGTGAAATGTCTGGGACCTCTTTAACCTTATGCCCTTACATTCCTCTGGGTTTAATTAAGACCGTTTGTCAATATAGCAGTTGCAGCCTGAGGAGCTTCTTCTGAGGACAATTCCTGGACTTATTTTATCAGTTTGGCTGTTGTTTTGCAAAAATACTAACCACCTAAACTGTAACAACACAGAGAAGGAAAACAGGTAATGATATTTCTCAACAAAGGACAATTTTAATAATAATAATGTCCGATTACAGCATTAATGGATCAACTAAGCATTGGTGGATAAAACACAGTTAAGGTTTTAATAACAAGATTGGTTTCATTGTCAGCTACTGAATAGCCTCTCCACCCTCAAATGTCACTTCTTTCCCAGATGTATTTACCTCATTTGGTTGGTAATTTAGGTTTTCTTGTATTTGAAGGAAGCATCTTGGCATCCATCCTTTGTTGGCACTGGTGATATGTTTTTGTCATTGAGATGATGCAAGTCATTAGACTAGATTGAAGAACTAAGTGACTTGATGCTAAGTTAATGGACAAAATATGCCACCAGTCAGAATGATAAAATGCACATTCTGTTGCGTTAATGCTTCAAATCTCAGCTGTGTATTGGTGTAGCTGATGTTTAACGTGCTCTGTCTTCAGTCAGGAGTCATATTAGCCAGATGCTAGTTTAAAAATATTTTATTTTGATAGATTGCCTTTACTGGCACAACTGTTCCAGTAAGAGATTCCAAGCTTTTTGACCACTACAACTAAATGGGGAGCAAGCAAGAGGGGTGTTTTCTCCTTGTTTTCTCTATCTGTATCTTAACATGTCTTTGCATGCAGCCCGACATCTGGATTCCACCTTGGGCCAAAGGTATGAACTTCAAAAGGCAAAGCAGAGACAGAGGCACATCAGGATGAGTTCACCACTGACAGGACGAGCTCCAAGCATCTGGCTCAAACCTTATTTCGATTTCTTGTGCTTTATTTCCAGTTGGCCCTTCTCAGTGGAGATGAAGGGTTGGAGTGTAGGGTGTGGGGATAAAGGAAAGCATGGCAGCAACTTGGCTTTGAGTCAGAAGAACTGCTTTCCTGAATGTTTAAAGTACATTTTCAACAGATAGAACCAGAACATAGGTTTTTCTTTTACTAAACAAGATGACAGATGATTGGGAACACCTGGAATATAAGTATACAGTGGGAAAGTATACATTTTAAGCATCAGCCGCTAATGGAATCCGTAATAAATTAGTCTGTTTGACAGAAGTGGAGCATGTGCTGCAGTTTATCATAGCACCTCCTCCTCAGGTTGACACTATAATCTACCTCAACCATGGCTCATGTTTTACATATACAAGTAGTATGTTACGTCCATGCAACTCAGCTGTTGTTATGTTTTGTTATGGTGTTTTACACTTGGTGGTAACATGGTGGCTAACAAAGCAAGTCAGGCATGAGCCTGAAGCTCAGTGCAGGGAAAACTTGGTGTTGATTTCAGCACTTTAAGCACCAATGGTTGCTGTTGTTTATTGATAGAGACAGTTGGAGTTTCATGACTTATCACATATGGTTAACTGAGTCATCTAAAGCCAGGAGCTCAGGGACTGGGTGTTTGTGTGTCTATGTGTGTAAGCAGTATTCCTTGTTATGTCTTTTGGAGGTCAGAAGCAGGTCACTTGGGTCAGAAATGGAAAATAATGACAGTAATAAAAATAAGTGACAGATAAGCACAGAGAATAATATAGAATTAACAGCTGACAGTGTTTACATGACAGTGATGTGTAGTGGATCATGTTTTTAGAAAATGCGGAAACATTGGATGCAGTTTTATCAGACTTAATTAAAACTTGAGTTTTTTACTGATTATCTGACTCTGACTCTTTTTCTACACAGACGCACAGAGAAACTCTCCTCTGGGAGAGTGGGGATAATAAATCTTAGGCTCAGTGGAGGAGTGTATGTGGTCCTCGGTGACTTGTTAATTAGGCATGAATAGCAAAACCATTATCAGGGCTGGTTTCATGGGACGAAAAGGAGACTTGACACTTGACAAAATTCAGCGATTTTAAACCAGCCTAGACATCCAATTTATTATTAGCGAATAAAGGAGCAAACATTTTGTTTAGCTTTGGTTGTATTAGAATGAATTCCCTTTGATCACATTGGTTATATGTGAGTTTATGTGTGTGCAACATGATGTAGTAGATGCAGGACTCTGATTTCTCTTGAGAGAAGAAAGGTCTCTTTGTGTTGCCACACACACATTCTCAGATATGCACCCAGTGAGGCTCAAATTAGACCTGGAAGGTCCTTTATTTTACCTCAGGAGAGACGCTCTCTGGAGACAGACCAGGTTCGTGTGAGGACGTGTCAAATAAATGGGCCTTCCGAAACATTTTGTCCACCGTGTACATATGGATGGGTTTCACTATAGAGAGAGCCTCTATTTTTGTGAGGGTTAATCAAACATTTATTGCGTTATTCTGGGATGCTGAAAGTGTTCAGAGCTGTGAAATGTCTCTTGCTCTTGATGAAGGGATATTAAAAACAAGTCTGGACAGATCTTGACTCTGCAGCCCCGTCAGCAAATATTTTGCATGTATTTGTTTAGTAAAAGAGACAGTGAGTGAGAAGGGGTGAGAGTCTTATTGTTTGCACACTCGTAGGTGTGTGGAAATCATTGCATGCAAGACTAGTGAATGATCAGCCAGTTCTGGTCCAAGTCTGGACCTGTTGTTTTGTATATTATGCCACTAAAACTGCGTCTACTTGACAACAAAAACTGCTCTTCCTGTAATGGCTCCAACATTAATCATGTTAAAGTTTGCTCGAAATCCAAACTAGGAATATTTCCGAATGGCACCAGACCATGCATTTGTATGCATTGGTATTTGGATCTTTCAGTGTGTATCAATGCATTGGGTGTGTCCTATAGGGCAAAGGCTTGCTGAGTAAATCTTGCATAGGCACTACCCTGAGGGTAGAGCTGGGTTTTATCTCCTCGGGACACAAGTGTCATCTCTCTGTCTTCAGCCTCAGCCACAGCCTCAGGGCAGTGAGATGGAAGCTGAGATTGGATATGGGGATTAGTGTTGGAGCTGCCGTTTTAAGATAAAATGCATTTTTTTGGCACTGAATGGAAACTTTATGGAGTTTGATAGGTGTTTCAGACATCAGATTTTTTACTCATAAGCTGCTGGAATAGCCTGCAAAAAAAATATATTTGAACGTCATGATTCACACATACCCTCTAACACAATCTCCGCCTCACACAATGGTGCACGGATGCAAAATGCAGACGTACAAACAATGACTTTCCCCTGCTGTCCGCCGGGTGTGGACTGTGTGTGTTTGTATAGTGCTGTTGGATAGTTTGGGATGTGGGGCGGCGTGTGCATTGGATAAAGGGGCATCCGCTGTGAGGTAGAGCAGAAAGGGAAGGGAGCAGGACAGGGCAGTTGTGCAGAGCAAGTGCTACAAGGGCTGAAATAACAGTGTAGGAAGAGACCGTGTTTCCCTTAGGCCAGGGAGTTTCCAGTCGCACATGGAAGTCACTGCTGGAAGGAGATCGCCGCTGGTTTGATATGGTAAGACTGCATTAATGCTTTTTAAGATAATTTACAACACGGTTTTGTTGTCGCTATTAAATGGGCTTTTAAACCTAGCTTGACAGCTACTCCACAAACTCCCATTGGCTGATGTATCTGATGGTAGCGTTGACTTTTGTAACCTCGCTCATTCAGTGGAGGGGATGATGACTCCTGGTGATAACCATGACTAACTCATGTATGCGTGAGTGGATGAAATCAATTGGACGGTGTAGCTCCGTTGTTGTAAATGTCACAAGTGGCGGAAGAGATAGTCATCTTACCTCCTCTCTGCACTGGGTCAACAGGCACAGTATTGTGTCTGCTGTGATTATGCACTTCATTTGCAATCTGACAGATCTGCTTGATTATATTTTACTTGCCAATGAGATGGTTACTGTTCTGGTTATTGTTTTTTGTCCAGAAAATGTCTAGCATGGTCTGTTGATTATAAACTTGTAGTAAGCGGGTCTTGAACTACCACAGCTTCACCTTCAACGTCAGCTTTGACTATGGATACTATAAAGTCATCTCCTTTTAACACACCAATTAACAAACAAGCCCATCTCTGAAAGGTCATCTGGGGATTTGGATGTAGGGATTAGAGGAGGAATGCATCAGAGGAGGGAGGGAGAGAGGGATGTGGTAGCGATGAATGGGAATGGATGACTAGGGGATTTTGGTATAATGTCATTAAGGCTAGGGGAGACAAAGGATGATGGTCTGTCCACAGAGAGCATACGGACTGAGCGCTGACTGGTTGATTGACAGGGGCTTTAGGCTTCAAAGTTGAGCAGAACTCTAGTGGCACTGAGTTTTAGACTCAAACAGGTGTTTTTAATGAACTCTTGTAGGTTTGTGTCTGCTTTTTGAACTTTTATTTCTGTGACATACTTCAATCTTTTAGACTAAAAGGGAAGACAGTACTGATTCAGTGTTTTGCTCAAGGACACAAATACTAAAAGCATTTTACCACATCAGCTAGCCGTAAGTAGAATAACGTGTCAGAGTGAGACAAGTTAAGTAAGGGGTTAACAGTCTGCAGAGCCACCATCCTCTGTTTATGTGTTTGCCATACAGATCAGGCCAGGTAATTACAGTTAGCTCTATTTCCGCTCCCGAGAGCAAGGGCCAAATTAGCATCTTAAGTGGAAAGCTGTGCTCACAACACTGAAGTTTGTGTTTAAGCCACACAAGCTTCCTCCTCCACTCTCTTGTTTACGTTCTTCAACATCTGGAAAGACAATATAGAATGAGTGAAAGAAACTTGTTTAGCTGGTTGTCTGTGTGTGTGTTCACTCAGTTTGTGTGCATTAGAGATGATGGGTGAATGCAGGCTATTGTAGTCGGATCCTGGTAGTGGTGGTTGCTGTAGATAAATGCACGTACATAAAAGTTGTCTTTGGCTTCTTGGCCTGACTTGTGAGACTTGCAGTGTATCGTTTGTCACAGTAAGGAGAACAAAATCGACATGATTTCAGAAATGTCATGAGTATGCCCTCTTTTTTAGGGTGAAAGCCAGGCTATGTTATTAGAAAGCTATTATAACCCCAACTATGTTGATTATATAAGAAAGTAGGCACCAATCAGAGGGCTTTGTGTAGGCTGGCAGCAGGTGTGGTGCATGACGTTCTGGCAGCTTTCGAGGCTATGTCTATACTTAAAACCTCCATGAGGGACACAGCAGGCTCCTGGTGGGAGCTGCCATTATTCTTAACAATCGTGATTTACTTTAATCGCCCCATCTTGGCTCTGCATGTCAGCCTGTCTGTCAGGAGCTAAGACAAGGGGCTGCATGATATAACATAATCTGTTCTGCTTGGTGAAATCATGTAACATTGTCACTTCAGCCTGAAATGGCTCTATAATATCCAAGACAGGCAAAAGGTAGCAAGGAAAAGCACCCGTACTGTACTATATATGCATGTTCACGAGGTGCAGATATATAGAGAGTGCATAGTACACATATAACAGCACTGACCTATAAAATTTGGATATATTTGGGGATTGCAGACACAAACACAGACCTGAACTTTCTTTAAAATGACAGCATACTGTTTGTCAGACCACTGTTGCATAAATGTTTTCAGGATGTCCTGGGTTCGGGTCAGATTTTCTGGAACAATGGCCTGACTCACTCATGCACGCAGTCAGTCTCTCTTTGTATCCCTCTGTCAAACACACAACACACAACACACATTTGAACTACTAGCTTTCTTTTATCCATTTTATTGTTTGCCAAATAATCACTTGTCTATGTTACATTACACCTAACATCCATCTAATATAAAGCTGCTGCAAGCAATGTTCAAGACCATTAGAAACCTTAGTTGTGCCTTAGTGAGCTAATGTCTGACAGCCCGGGGAAAGGGTTTGCTTCAACAGGGCAGTTTGCATTTCTAAGCTACACAACATGAGCATTTAGTTTAGGCAAATTCCATTGAGTTATTTATAGACATGTTTAACATACTCAAATCATGGTAAATATTTGACACAGGTCTTCACAACCCACTGACACTGGCTACATCACTGCACAGACAACACACCATTTTTGTAGTACACATTTTCTTATTTTTTGACACTTTCAAGATCTATTTTCTGGACACGTTCTTTCCCAAGGGACTCTTTTCATGACTTTATAACTTGTCATATTCCTGTGTATAAGCTAATGTCGGCGTCCCAGTTTCACATTCATCATAGCTGTCAGAGCAAATGTGGCGTACAGAGGGAGTCACTGCTGAAAAGGCAGAATCACAGGCTATATGGTTTTGACTGAAGCAGGGGAAATCACTGGTGTGGAATGTACTGTAGGTGTGAGCGGGTTGAAGCAGGTTTTTTTACGGTGCTAATCAGTGGTTGGCCTGAGGTTTTCACATCTGGACCCTAAAGCTGGAAGTGGTTAACCAGGACAGGAAGTGGCTTTTGATGCAAGGCATTTCAGCAATATCATACATAGCCACTGTCAAAATTATGATCTCTGTGTGCATGCATGAGAAAGAGGCAGGGAGAGAGACAGAGGAGTTCATCAGAGCTAAACTGTTGGCCTTTGGAGGGGACACCTCATTTGTCAGATGTGGACTGGTGTGGAGTGGTTTAACTTAATTACCCCTTTGCACAGGGAGGCAGAAGGTCTCATTTGCAATTTCCTCTACTTTTATATGCGACTGCTTCTGCTTTAACTATCTTTTTCTCCTGTGCAGTTCTCCTCTGTCACATTGTGTCTATTGTGACGTTTTCCTGAAAATTTGCAAAAGTTGAAGCAACAGTTTTAATTGGCGTAATTAAAAGCATTAGATGTAAAAGATTCCGCATTAAGATGTCTAAAATCGACTGGACCTTTGTTATATATATATTATTGTTGAGTTGTGTAGTGACATTATCCCAGATGTTTCCAACAATGTTCAAACCCAGACAAATCTTGAATGTTGTCACTTGTCAATGTCTTCCTATTAGCTTTACCTCCTCTAGTTGCTATAACATCCAGATGATATGTCAGTCTACCTCTGAAATTAAATCTATAAACAATAAAATACACCTTTTTTATTCTACACTGTCAGGGGTTTTGCCACTGCAGTCTTATGACCAATAGCTTATGGTGGCTAATGTTTTATACATATCACTGTGTAACTGCTGGTTCAGTTATCTAACTTTATACTCGTAGTAAGTAAAGTAATGATTTTAGCCTGTTTTAATTAAAAACAAACAAAAGTAGTTATTAAAGTTTTTGTTTTTCAAATGTACATATATGCTACATTGATTTCAGTTTTTGCCCAGCCCTATCTGATGGCTATATTTTCATTTACTTCACCAAATGCATTGTTTCTTTTTTTCAAAAAACCCCAATAAGCTCATAAAACATGATAGTTAAGTAAACTTTTATACAAGTTTAAATGCAAGTTCTTCTTCCTCTGCTTTGCTATCTGAATATATTGTGTTACACAGATCAGCTTGGCATAATTACTACCTACAGGTGATGGAGGAAGTCAATATGATTCACCATTCCCAAGGGTGACACAGTAGCACATGAGAAGGTAGAACAGCAGTGTGGGAGGACTTTTTGGACCCTACACCACTGAATACACTCATAAATCATTCAGTGTCCAGATTAAATTCCCCGACACATGTCTGGTTTCAGGTGACATGTCAACTCCACATGACCCTTTTATTTTAAAAAGTGACTATCATCATGTATTAACAGTATTTTTATTCATGCATTTTAAATCTCTGTGTGTTGCAGCCTAAGCATATTTTAATTGAATTACAGGAGTTGAGTGATGGCTCAGCAGTTTTGCCTGCTGTGTTAGGTCGCCGTGAAGGTGTATTGCATAAATGTTCACACATAACTTTAACTCAGCAAATATCACATGGGGATGAGGACGGTGATGATTGGAAATGATCCCAGTATAACATTGATGATAGTAACTGTAGAAATTATGAAGTGGTGGGGTTTCTAGGATTTCTATGTCAGTAGTCAGTTCATAAAAACTGGTAAGTAATTCTAAACCAAATACTCTCTGCTGTTGAACTGTTGAAGATGCCTCTGCATCTAAGTTCTTCTTTTAGCCTCTTTCTACTTTCCTTTGGTCTGCTGTTGAGATTGATTGGTTTCCATGGCTCCTCTGTTTTGTTTGATGAACATTTCTTTTTCCATCTCACCCTCCCACTGGCATTTCTTAGCCATTTGCTTTTTGTTTTCTCCTTCTCTCTTCTTTTTTCCCACCAGTCTTTACAGGGCATGCTCTCCTCCCTTCACTCTGAGCTTGACATTCAGAGGTACTTGATGAGAATCCAATTGCCCCACAGAGTTAGTCAGCCTTTTATCTTATCTGCATCATGCCATTGTGTTAGTGTGTGTTAGTGTGTGTGTGTGTGTGTGTGTGTGTGTGTGTGTGTGTGTGTGTGTGTGTGGGCATGTTTGCATCCTCCCTAACATCTGCTGTGTGACCATGCTCCCAACCTTTGTACCCCCATGTCTCTTAGCGTCTGCCCTGTCTGTGCCTGCCAAGCACACTTGGCTGCAAGGCAAAACCAGTTCTGGCCATGAGAGCTCCCACAAATGTCAACTGCACTTATTATAAAACGCTTAAATTCTTTATTTGTCTGTATGTCTGAGAGAACTGCAGTGTGTGCATGCAGGTGTGTTCAAGATAACCTGGTGGATCTGCCCTCGTGTCTCCAGCTGCATTAGCTCTACAGCACCACGCTTCTGCCAGGGGAGAAGAGCATTTCATAAAGGGCCCAGTGTTCGCTGACCCCTCAGTTTTAGTCCCACCTTGTCCCGGTGGTATAGATCACCTTACAGCACCTCACAATAGCTCAATGGGCTCTGTAGTCTTGTCACACATCGTCTTATTGTAGCTGTGGCTTGAGGATGCCACGTCATGCGGATCAGATTACAGAGAAGCCAACTGATCTTCCTGTTTTGATGACACAGGTCTTGATCCTTAATCAGTTGTTAAAAGAAATTTCTTCTTCTGTAGTACCCACATTGTACGTTTCTGTTTGATCTCTTTCAGTGTGTCATCACGCAGGGCTTGAACTATTTGAAACTTCTCTCATACACTGTTACTATCATTATTAAATCAGTCTCTGGCTCACGTGGGTGCATATGAAATTTAAAAGTTGAGGCTCCTGTTGTATGATTAGAAGCCTCCTCATGCTTGATAACTTTTTGTGCTGTGATGTGTCTTTGGGACAGTACTGAGAAGTGTTAGATGTGTGAGCATGTATCAGTGACATACAGTATTAACACTTCTCTGTACTTTTGCATGACTGCAGTCTTTTGGTTTATTTAGTTGTTGTTCCAGCTCAAAGTCAGCATCAAAGGTGCTTTATTCTTGCCCGCCTAAGAATGAGATACAGCATTATTTTCTAACTCCACCAAATGCATCAAATCTTAAAGAGTATGTTTGACATTCATTGGAAAATTAAAAAGCTTTTTTGTGTCATTTAAATAATAAAAACTCATGCCTGTACACAATGTGTCCATGGTCTCACCATTAACGTGTTATGTTTCTATGTATCCCCCCCTTCAGAGCAGAAGCCCAAAGCACGGTCCGAGCCCGCAGCCCAGCGTCGGCGACCAGGTTGACCACCTATCCCTGGCCTCCCTGGATTCATTGGACACCATGTCTGAGGCCGACACACCCACAGGATTTACCCGCGGCAGCCGGGTCCGTGCTAGCCTGCCCGTGGTGCGATCAACCAACCAGACAAAGGACCGCTCGCTAGGTATAATGTGTACAATTAGACTTTGTTGCTTGTTGTTGACTACAAAATGTGCCAACAACTGTCTTTTAATTCTGCTTCTCTCTCAAAATCTCGAAACTGGTAGCGAAATTCTTATATGTGGTCTATATAGAACATCTTGAGAATAAAGGCTCTTTCTTAGACCTTGGCTTTATGAATAGAATGAGGTGAAAGTAAATTGACATTAATCCCCTTCGATAACCTACATTTTGCAGCTCCTTTAGCATAATCTTGGCATAACTTTAGAACTCTCTGAAATAACTCAAGACTACACAATGATCTCACCATTTCACCTTGTCCAAGTCTCTTTCTCTCACGCCATCTATCTTCTCCTCTCCTCCCTCTCTCCACATCAGCTCACAGCTCCGTTTTAATTAGAATTCATTTCCTCTGTAGTGAAAGATTAGGGAATCCATCCACAATATGCCATCGTGTTATTGACAGGATTAGAAATGGGTTGTCTTATCAACACACTTGGTGCTTCATTTGCATCTATATGCAGAAACGCTGCAAGTTGTGCAGAATTAGGTTGCGGCATTAGGTGAGAGTGTTGGAAAGAGTTGAGAACTCCCAAAACAAAGTGTAGAGGTTTTTTTTTAGGAGGATAGTCTTCAAAGGTAGTTCACAACTCAGCATGGCATCTGCTGCTGGATAATAGTAAAGCATCTGAGTGGCGCGGCTTTTGACCGAAGTGAAAATGAATGAAACTATAGGGTGCCGTTTTTCACACTTTTTGGTGCCAGTAACGCCTCTTGCTTTGCTTCAGAAATGCAAAATCTGTACAAAAACACTTTTAATAAACATGCTTTACCACGCATGCACGCACATACACACAAAAACACACACACACACACACACACACACACACTCAAACACACACACACTCAAACACACACACACGCTCTATTGCTCTCTTTCTCTCATTCAAAAACATCAGGACAAAGCATTATGACAGTGGGGGGGTTATGGTGTGATGAAAGGGGAGGAGAGAAAAAGGGGCACCACTTAACAACTGTGTCCCTCCCACAGCCTCTCTCACACACACACACACATGCACACACACAAACACACAGGCACACACCTCTCTGGGTCCCAGCGGACATTTGGGGCTTCTTCTTGGGGCTTAGTTTCTTCAAGTACTGTAGGAGTCGTTGCGTGGTCTTTTCCAGAGCATCACAAGACTCAGCAGAAAACAGGAAATCCTTAAAACCCCTATTGTGAGTATCAGATTTAATCTAGAGTGTGGGATCAAGTGTATTGTATTTCAAGTCATTTATTCTGTGGTTGTAATCTAGTATTTATCAGCTTTTTTGTTGCATGCAACAGACGCAGAATTAGATTTTTTCACAATTACGCTTAGTTTAAACTCGTCTCACTGGAGAAATGTGGACAACTTTAAAAACTCTGACAGTCTGCAGTGCTGTACCCATTTGGTCAGGAAACCCATTGGCCATTTGCTTCCAATCCTGAGTGAAACCCGGCGCTCAGGAATGTAACATAACTCTTTGTTCGAACCGAGCTTTTCAACTTTGTTGCAGCAAATAAATCTGATGTTAAAGAATTCAAAACTTCATAACGCATGCTTAATCAGTGGCGCTTTGTCATCAAACTCATTCGCTTTAATTGCTAACATCTGGATGAAAACTAGCCGACTGTTAACATAACAGTTCTCGGGGGGGAAAGAAGGAGTTATTCTGCAAATGGGCACTTTGTTAAGTTATTACTACCTAAAAACCCAGACAGACCAGAAAGAGCAGTGATAGACTCAGCAATTTTATTTCCTGGATTTGCCCTCTCTCTGTCTAACTCTGTCTCGTGGAGCATGTAGGATCTTGTATAATATTTCACTAACATCTGGTAGCTTTTACTGGCTCTGCCCTTTTATGGGGTTACACTGAGTAAAACCATAGCTTCTTTCCTTAAAATCAGCTATTTTCAGCGCACAAATGTAAAAGTAACATGACAATGACTGATTTATATGTATCACAACAAGTTTCTGTCTCAGCAGTTCATGAAATTCTAATGAATCATCCAGAAATATGACACAACATAATTAGAAGATGATGACAAACTTATTTAACTCCTTTGTTCTTTTCATTAAAGCTCTATTGTTGCTACAGATAACCCCAAACATATAAGTGCCATGCTGTTTGTAGCAATGAATCAGAGAGTAGAAATAGAAATTGTTTTTTTCTTTTCCCTGACCTTGTTTATACAAGTGCAGTGTGGGCGTGTCCATAAATGTTGTGGGGGAGACATCTGTTTTTCTAAAGCACAGTACAGAAGCCACACCCAGGGTTCAGAGGTTCAGGCTTTGGTCTTTTTGATGCACAACTTATACTGTTCCACCCCGAGCACGCTGCTTCTTCTTTTGTCCCTTATCTCCGCCCCAACTCACTATTTAAATATCCAGTAATTTGTCCAGAATATATAGCATGCTGTTCTCAGACATGTGTAACATGAACAGGAGTCAAGAGGCAGGTTTAGTACAATACCACAGCGTAAAAGCTACTGAAAATCTATCATGAAAACATACACCACAGAAAAGTTTTATATCAATTCAAAAGCTTTGATGTCCTTTGAGCAACAATTGAGTTTAAGCATTCATTCTGAAGCCCAATTCAAAAGTAAGAACAATTTGAAAGGACAGTTCAACTTCCCATTATTCAGAAACTGCGGAGGAAGAATGTGTTTTTGTCTCTGTTTGATGGTTTAAATGGTACACCAGAGAAAATTTATATTTTGCTAATTGAAATCTGGCCAAGTATCTGCACCGGTACAGGAGCAGCCATGACCAGACATTGTGATGCAGCCAGGGTTTTTACAGGTCAGGACTGCCACAGGAAAGGTTGATTTTTATTTAGCTCATGTGTTGGAGGTTGTTGGAGGTTTACCCAAACTGCAATAAACATGCCTTTATGTTTGTGGCATTGTTTTCGGTTCTGTTACATTAACTCTAAAAGATTGCTGCAGAAGGCCCAAATCCAGATTTTGCCCAACTTATTAAGCATATTCTTAGAAATCAGTCACTAACTTCGGTTGCTATGTCAACACTTCGTGTAGCAGCTTAAGACTAAAAGCCCTCCGGTGGTTCTTTCATTGAGACTACAAACAGTGTATTGCTATTCGTGCAAGATGGAGAAATGACATGCCTGTCTTAGCCATAGGAAAGATCTTAATGAATTGGATGAATTGAAAAGAGTTTACTAATCACCCAGATCTCCTGCTTTCTGTCTGTAGGTGTACTGTACCTGCAGTACGGGGACGAGACCAAACAGATCCGCATGCCTAATGAGATCACCAGCATCGACACTGTCAGAGCTCTGTTTGTCAGTGCCTTCCCGCAGAAGCTCACCATGAAGATGTTGGAGTCGCCCAGCGTCGCCGTTTACGTCAAAGACGACATGAGGAATATGTACTACGAGCTTACTGATGTCAGGTAAAGGTTGTTGTGATAAACACGGATACAGAATAAGGTGGACAGTATATATTGTGTTAACAGGACATCCAAGGTTCCTAATGCTCCATAGTTTCAGTCTTAGTCTGAATGGCCTCTCCTATTTCCCTCCCTGAGAACTTCCTTTCCAAACACCCACTGCACAGGAAGTGTCACTGGCCAGGAAAACGTCTCGCTTCCTTTTACCTTCATGTTGAAACTTAATAGAAAGAGAGTTATTGGAGATGATGCCCTATGGCAGATGGCTCCAGTATACACAAACAAACTTTCCTGCCTGTTGTCCTCTTTCCTCTGGTGAAACTTTAATTTTAGAAAGTTTGAGCAATGTGAGCTTTGTCTTTTTCCACTTTTTGAGGTCCTTTTATTCTTTTTAGAGTGTAGTTTACAATGTATTGTGTACTGAGTTGTGTGTGTGTGTGTATCATTTACAAGCACATAAACACACATACTAGCTCACTGCTTTTTCTTTTTCCTTGTACGTTCCTGTTTTGGTATTCACCAGCATGTCTTAATAATACAGCAGATTCTATGTGCCGAGACAGTATACAGCTATTTGTTCCAGTCATTTTTCAGAAAAAAACATTACTCTTGAAGACATAAGCAACTTTGCCCCCATTGTCTCGAGAGTTCCTGCTGAGGTGCAGTGTGTACTTTGTGACTAATACTTTATCAGGGCTGTAAAAAAAAATGTCCCGTGATTCCTTAAGGGAGAGAGTACAGGGTGCAACACCATAGTGAGACCAGCAATAGAAAGAGCAGAGCCGCTCTACACTTACGAAGCCGAGCCACGTTTCAACACAGTATTAGTAGATGTTTTTATAGACTTTAGAGAATTTGAGGAAATGTCATATAACAGAGAGCTGTCAGAGCCTCTGTCAGGGTATGTGCCCTTGGCAGAGCTGCTAAGGAGATCCAGGCTGAGGCAGGATCGGCCGCTGTCGGATGGTGATATTTGGGCTACCTATTTACCACGGAACACCTCTTCCCCCTACAGGAACATCACAGATCACTCCTGCCTGAAGGTCTACCACAAAGACCCAGCACAGGCGTTCAGCCATGGGCCAAGACCTGCCAATGGTGATGCCAGGGTGAGTACTCAACTAACACATGCTAACACAGCAGTGAACGGTAGTGAATATTATTGTCTCGTTAACAGCAGCAGCTGTAAGGAGACCTGTTGCAGATAGAATAGCCCGGGCCTCCCATTCTTCTCGTTCTAACATCCTGTTTGCAGTCAAGGGAAGGAATGTCCCCCTGCCTCTTCTTAATCTGTTTAGAGGGGGCCTCATATTGTTCTCCCAGGGGCCTGCGATTAGGCCTCCCCTGTACGCTCTGGTGCAGCTTGCTTAAGGGACAGCTGAACTCAAATCTCAGGACTATTTTCCTTGTTCATTCTTCCCCCAATATCAGCCCTAATCTCTTTCTCTTGTTCTTATTGCCAGCATGTTTGTTTCCTGCTGATGTAACGAAACTAAAGCCGTAAAGAGTCGTTTCCTCAAATGTTCCACCTGAAATCCACTGCTCTAATCCGCCTGACCCTTTATCTAACCCACTGCTCCTCTCTGCCTGCCATAGATTTTCAGGCGGGATTTCAGCATCATTGTGATACTGCAAAAATTACATTAACCTCAGCTATAATCCCATTGCCACATACTGTCACATAAGTGTGAAGTAAAATTGATAAAGTTTAAAGGAATGATGAGGCAAACATGATGATGGTTTAAGAGGTCTTGGTTCAGATGGTATGACGGCTTTGAGGTACTGCAGAGACTCTTTTTATTCTCTGCTGCTGACAGGCAAAGTGGCTCCGGCTGGCTCTCTGTGACAGGGTCCTTCAAGGGGAAGTGAACAAAACACATTTGAGGAGAAAGATGGCAAAAAAAGATACAACTGAAAAAGTAAAATGGGAATTTACAGTCCAAACAGTTTAGGAGCAGAAAAGGTTGCAAACTGGCCACAGTAGAAGAATTGTGTGGGGCAGTTCTTCTGATCCTTTTTTATTATTTTATTTTTACAGAGTTGCCTATTTAACAATTTTGGTACTTGCTGAATCAGCAAGCTTGAAAAATATAACTTGTACTGTATGAAGTGAAATGCATTAAGTAAAGAGCAAGGCAACTTTGCAAGGGCTCTTGTGCAAACATTGTGAAATGAACTTGAGATATGCTGAAGAGGATTGTTGTCATGAATATTTCTGTAACTGTTTAACTAAGCTGCAATTGACACAGATTCAAAGCCTGAATTTGGGAGTGCCCTGTGGAGGCCGGGTTGGTGAATGGCACAGGAAATGGCCTTTTTTGATAGAAATTAGTTGGATGAAATTTGTTGTATTAATCCAAAATTTGCATTTTTATCACAGTATTATGGCAAGCTCCCCTCTCCCCACAAAGTTTTAAGACAAACACCAACATCATAGACTACACTACTTGTAAGCTTTATTCTTGGCTGCTGTGAAGCTCAAACTGAAAATATTTTTTGTTTTTTTTGTTTGCCCAAGAGAGACAAAGAGTCTTTCTTGTACTTTTTTTCTTGGAAACCTCTTTTAATAATGAAATAGGATCCCTGCCACTCAAAGCAAAAGGGCAAATACAACAGCCTAATGAGCTGTACACCTGTTCAAACACTTCACATCTGTTTGGGCTATTGAGTGTCCTCTTCCAAGCACGAAAGCCAGGCCTCGGATCCACTTTAAGGTATCATCTGCAGTTGCCTCTGTTATTGATCAAGGCTTTCAGGCCAAATAGAGCTGTCTCTAGTTATTAAAACAACTCTCACCCTGTCTGTCACTAATTGATTTAAGGTGAACAGATGTACAAAGTAACTGATTAGTAACTTGATGAGCAGAATATGCAGCAGACTGCCAGAATAAAGAAGTATTGTCTTGCATTTGAGCATCTCTTTTGTCATGTTTCAACTGTTGAAAAAGCTCAAATATTTTGAAATATTAATCTGTACTTGTGTACGTGGTTGTGCACAAAGCGGTGCTTTGTATTCATAGAATAGTCAATAGTGGCTGTCAGAAGTGATGTTATGTACACATAGCTTGAGGAGATATTTTGTAAACAGAGGTTTGCTTACTGGTTCTCCTCATGGAAATCTTAGTATTTATTCAAAAATGACAAAGTGAATGTTTGTCTTGTTTTTACGCACAATTATCATAATAAGCAGCAAGCTTCCATCTTCCATTCCCATTTTGTAGACAGCAGCATCGTACATCCAGCCATAGAGCCAGCTGTTTAAATGTTGACACACTTCCGCACGAACACTGCAGCACAGCTCCTCTTTATCGGTTTAGCTTGGCTGCTTCTGAGGCTCTGCAGTTTGTGAATCACTTTAGGAATCCTCTCCATTTCCAACATGGCAGGAGTTCGAGCCGACTTTGTGCGCTCCTACCAGACACGCTGCCCTCATTATTGGAAGCTTAAGAGCACGGTGGAGACAGAGACAGAGTCCACGAGTCAAACTCAAACCAAATGTTCCTCAACACGGTCTCTCTTTTGCCTGACATGGTCACTCAAAGTGTTTATTTTTCAAGCCTTTACTCCTCTGTTTTGTCTCAAAGCAGTAATTTATCAGCATGTTGTACAGACAAATACAGACTGTCTTCATAAAGTCAGTGGATTTTAAAGATATTTTAAGAATGGTTAGTCTTTCAAAGGTCTAACATCTGTTTGGGATTGTCAAGTGATGCCTTTTGGCCCAAATTGTTCTCATAAGGCTGTGCTGGAATTGGCAAAGCAGTGAGAGATGTTATTTGGCGCTCCAGAGAAATTCCTGCACAAGAGGGCAACTTTTCTTGTTATGTGTTTAGGCACCTTGGATAGTGAAAGTCATTAGGGTTTGATTATGTTATGGTATTGATTATCTGCAGTGGCACTGTGCTTCTTAGAGTTCCTATTATATGTTTTTTTTGTTTGGTCAGACGTGTTGCTGCCATATTTGTGGGCTGTGT
This sequence comes from Dicentrarchus labrax, assembly GCF_905237075.1. Taxonomy (NCBI): domain Eukaryota; kingdom Metazoa; phylum Chordata; class Actinopteri; family Moronidae; genus Dicentrarchus; species Dicentrarchus labrax. The sequence continues at coordinate 15,415,965 of NW_026136709.1, read as the reverse complement.
GTGTTTTCACTGCCAACAAGTTTCTTTTTTTCCCCTTTGTTGTCACAGCCAAGCCTGAGCCCTTTGTTACTTTACACTTTGAGCAGTTGTTGTTTTCCAGTTCGTACACACACACACACACACACACACACACACACACACACACACACACAGACACTTGTTACACCCCCTTCATTGCACTCTTCACTGTAATCTGTATCTGCACTGGGGAAAAATAAAGACAACATTGAAAAAGCACAGTGTCAAAAACTGTACCTGAAGTTTTTGAAAGAACTTTGCATTAGGTTTTGACTTGTCTTCTTATGTAGGTGTAACCCATGAGTCATACCTTGAAGGAACAATAACTTGTTTGTTTGACAGGAATAGAGAGTTAGACAAAGATGGATTTGATTTGGCCCTGCATGTGACACTCCCCAGCACCATGTTATCATACCCAGTTCATCGCATATCCACAGGTTACATCTCTGTTTACATGCTATATTTCACTAGGACTTGTTAATACAGGGAAATGTTTATTTCTATGGGAAAGGAACTCAAGGTTGGAATAAATAAACACACTATATTTTAGTCAGGCTTGTAGGTGAAAGCTGGTAAAGTTTCTATTGTTGCCTTAATGAAGCCATCCATGAAGTTTGAACCAAAACTAGTCTATGCCTGTGATATATCACTAATTTCAAGACAACCGCCACTGTGGCCACAAATGGTAAATGAAGCACAGTAATAGAGTACAAAAATACGACAAGAGAAGATAGCAAGGTAGCAAACTCTAATATCAGTTACACAGCATATCTGGTATCTGTATGAAGTTGATTTCAGTTAATTTGAAGTTGAAAAAAACTTTTTAAAAACTGCAGATTTTACATCCAAAGAAATAATCTTGTGTTGATATATTGTGTAATATTGTTTAATATTATTTTATATACTTAGATAGCCTTTGTGTGTAACTTCCAGGACTGAAAGCCTTGCAAGTAACTATTTTCTGCTTCTGGAAAAATTGTTGACGGTCTATTTTCTTTGAAAAACAACAATGTAAACGGAGTTAGACGGATGTTTTTGTTTCAAGGGCAACTTGAGTCCAGTAATACAGAATAAATACAAAATAAACAGTAGCTGCAGCTGTCTAGTGTGCAGTAGTTTGCAGTCTGGTTTATTGACCAAATCCTTAAATTGCGATTTTATTTTCTTGACCTTTAATGCATTATTTTAAGTAATAACAATCTCAGGTTTTATGTTTGTTTGGGTAAAATAACATTTCTATACCTTTGTTCTTTTCCAGATGCATAGCGAGATGGCGCATGGCGGTCGTGATGGCCCACACCCTCTGAGACAGCCCCCCATGGGTCCCCCACCACACCACCCTATGCAGGGAGCACTACCCCCAGCTCCCCACTCCATGCCCCCATCACCCTCCAGAATCCCATTTGGCCCACGGCAGGGCTCTATACCTGGCAGCGCCACTATCCCAAGGGACCGACTGTCTAATGCCAACCCTCCGGCCCGCTCCATCTCACCCTGTCCCAGCGCTATCCTGGAGAGACGGGATGTCAAGCCAGATGAGGACATGGGTGGTAAAAGCCATAGTCTAGCCAGGGGAAATGAGGGGTTGTATGCAGACCCATACTTACTCCAAGAGGGAAGAATGGGCATGGTTACTGCCCATGGACCACACCCCAACCCTGGACTTGATGGTCCAGAACATGGCATGGGAGGATTTCACCGTGCCTCCATCCGCTCCACAAGCTCTTACAGTGGACCCAGCCCCACAGACACTATGGATCACCCCTCTCTGTACAGGCAGAAGTCCAGAAACAGCCAGCTGCCTACATTGGGCTCCAAGACTCCACCTCCATCCCCTCACCGCATGGCTGAGGTACGGATGATTGACATCCATGGCGGCCCTCCTCATGGTGTGCCACCTCATGGTGTGCCACCTCATGGTGTTCCACCTCATGGTGTTCCACCTCATGGTGTTACCATGGAGAGAAGCTCACCTGTGCGCCAGTCCTTCAGGAAGGAGGAAGTGACAGGGACCAAGCCCCGGAGCAACATGGGATCACCTGTAGTTGCAGACCTCCAGGGTCACCTCCAGGGGCCCATCCCACCTGCCAGTGACCATCAGACACGGTAAGCACCAGGGGGCCGGATATTACATGCACTGGGTTGGTGGGATTGTTAAAATTAGGATTAAAACATTGCATGGGAGCATGGACTAACTCTGCATCCCAGTTTCACCCTAACCATGAGCTGCTGGTTTTCAATCCCTGGCTCTGACTCTGTTTCATCATCCATGACTGAAGGCAAGAATATAACCCCCACTCTCACTCTCTTGAGCATCAAGATCTGCACATTAAGAATAGCAGACTAATGCACATGATTATGCATCAGTTCTGCCTATCTGACCATTGTTTTCACAGTCTTTATTCAAACTCTGGAGCGTACAGTGTTGATTATTATAGTGTGTAGCCCCAGACATAGCTACCACCACTGAAACCGGATAGTATCCTGAGACCCCATTAACCCATCACTGTATATTTTTCTGGTCCTTTGTGACTATTGTTCTAACAACAACCCCTCTGTAGAGTCTGTTCAGTTTGGATAATCCAGCAGACATTTTGGTACCTGGGTTAGGTTTGTCCACTCTGACTGAGAGCACATAAACACAGAAAGAGAGCAAGAGGGATGTTTGCCACTTAGCCAGGCAAGCGTGGTTTTATTAAAAGGGAGGTTACAGAGGCTATATGCGTATGTAGGAAAACCAAAGAAAATATTGACCAGGTTGAATAAGTATTTGAAATGGCCCAATCAGTCAAACAGATCACGCTGGACCACCTGGGCAGCCCAAAACCCCCCATTAGAAATGCCCTGGGAATCTGGGAAAAGAGTGTAGGAATTTGAATGGGAAAGTACTGTACTTAACTTTCAAAATAAACATAGTCTCAACACTCAGTGCTCTGTAGCTGTCATAGAATTTATTCCTGTGAAATATGCTGTATGACACTGAGGTTAGGCATTGTGGTGTTCCGACAGACCTTGTGTCTATTGTCTGTAGCGCAGCTAAAACCACAGTCCCCCCTGTGTCCTCAGTTGGCCCCATATCCTTCCTCAGGATAAATGATGACATCTGAAAACAAAAGTTGGTTCTCATTTCCAACCTCTAGGCTAACCAAGCAATCTCTGTGTAAGGTCCCCTATTCACCCCTTTGGCGTTAGGCTTTCTTAAGCCAGTGTTATTTTCCAATTGTCCTATCATTCTCTTTTGAGTGGCCAACACTTGTGACACACCTTTTTTTATTTTCTAAAAAACAATATGATTTGAACGCCCCCAGTGTCGACCTTAGGGTTCCTTTCTTGTCTCAAGTCGTCCGTCTTGTTTGTTCCATTTCGACTCTTTTTCTTTTTGTGAAAAGACTGAGTCAAGTGCTGTTGCACTGTTGTAATTCAGAAACCATTTATTTGACAAGAGTCAATATTTACTCAGGACATAATTGCAAATCAATTGCAAAAAAAAACTCCAGTATGTAACCCCATGAAATAACAAAAAAGATTCATGGCCAGGTAATTAAAAACAATTGATTATTCTGTTATAGCCCTTCCTTCTCATTCTGAGCTAATATTTGGTCTAGTGGCAGCTGTAATATCCAATAGGCCTCAGTGTTGAAAGTAGAATTTTCTGATGTTTCTGCAGAGAGCGAATGAAGGCAATGGAGCACCAGATTGCCAGCTTGACTGGTCTTGTTCAGCATGCACTTTTAAAGGGGCCAAACACTAGTGGCACCAAGGAGTCTCTAAGGTAAGCAATCATAGTATAGGACAGAGTGAGGCATCAGGGGAAATGGAGTTTCAAATGAAAAGCCTGGCTATCCAGCCAGAATGGGAAAGATAAAGTATCCCTTCTATAATGGTCATATCACACTCTCAGGTTAAATAGCATCTGGTGAAGAGGAAATAGGTTTGACTGTGAATCTGATATTTGCTCTCTAGATAAATGGCCACTATGTATGGTTTATCTGGCTGCATTTCTACTCTTTGCATTTCAATCTTCTCTGTGGAGACCTTGTGTTAATGTTTGCTTGATAGTTAGTCTAAAAGGTCTGCGAGTGAATTTGTTCGTCTCTATGCTGTTGAAGGCTGATGAAGCTCGTTAACATCATTAACATCATTTTAACCTCTCTGGTTTGTCAGTCTTTCCCATCATACTTTGTTGTAATGTGTTTGTTCTTACTAATACTAATGTGTCTGAAGTGAAGTGCCTCAAAATATTGCTTTTTCGTGATCAAAATCCTGCTCTTATTAATTTTTCTCTGGCTGCAGTGAAAGACCACCGAAGACATCATCGCCAGCCCACAGTGCACATAGCTCAGGTTAGTATCGCTGTTATTCTGCTCCATTTCATGACTTCTCTTTTTCTAAACAGGAGTTTTAGCGCCATAATGTCTTGTGCAGACAAGCCCACACATCAGTGTCAGTCAGCAGTCTGCAATGAGCAGCGCTGGAGGGAGAGAAAACAAAGTCAGGCTTCTTTGCTTGTCATCGGTTCATATTCCCTTACAATCCTTTCCCCCGTACGTCCAGTTTAATTGGAGATAAGAGACGAGAGCCAGAAAAGCTAACACAACCTCCTCAAAGCACTACTTAAAACAACTATTACTTCTCAAGCCTGCCAAAATGATTCAGCGATTCAATCTCGGCTCTACAGCGGTCTGCGGCCAGATCTAGGTTTGATAAAAAGATCTGCAACCTCATCAGTGGCAGAGAGAAAACACAACACTACTCATGTGTCTTGCGAGCTAACCTCATGTCTCATGACACGTTTCATATGTAGCTTTTGGAGGGATTTACTTGTCATGTTGTGCTAGAGTGAATCTTCAAAACATTAAAAGTTACAGTGTGCGCTTTGATCTCACCAAACTGCCTCTAGATCAAACATGAGAAATCAGTGACACCTTTTTTTATTGCCATATCAGAAATGCTTCATCATTGTCACCACACAGCACATACTTCTTTTGATGGACATTGTGTCCCCAAGGCCCAAAACACAACCAGCAGTGTACATAACCTGTACTTCAGGTCTAGGCAGCTGTCAGGTAGTATGTAAGGAATAGTGTTTTTGAGGATTATAAACACAAAAGTTTGTGTTTTTACTGCCTCAACAGAGGGTGAGTCTCTGTCAATGGAGCTTGGAGTGCACTCTGAACATTCTGTGACCTATTGTGTAACTCACAGGCAGGGACACTACTTTCTTTAATGGACCTCATGTTTCTGAGGTCAAGGGATTAGTTCTTCCAAACAAAACAAATGTTTTATCGAGTCCTCTAGGGGTACCCAGCCAAACACATAGCATTGCTTTTATTTGCACACATTTTGAGATATTCATTTTAGACATTTTGGCCTCAAAGTCAATAGAATGGAGGAGAACGAATTCTTTAGAAAAATTTAATTTTAAAAAATCCACACAAACATCTTTTTTCAGACCATGGATACACCAAAATCATTGTCCCTAAGAAAAGTGTGAAAGCTTGTGTGTAGTGAGAAAACGTTATTTTGTAGTTTGAGTGAACCAACCTTTTAATTTTGAAGTCTTCAACTCAACTCAATTAGAAGAAACATGGATTGACTCAATTTATAAACTGATATTAAATTAACTCAGATCTCCCTCGGATGAGCATGCTCTGTTTTTAGATGTCTGATGGAAATGTCATCAGAGTCAAAACTCATGCCGGAGTTTTGGAAAGGATTGAATTAAATTATTATTGTTGTTGGCCATTTAGGGGCTCTCACCCAAACCACAGATATTAGCTCTCTTGGTTTCCATGGTTTCAACCTCTTTTCCATCTCTAGCAGGGAATCAAATGGTGAAGTCAGTAGACTGACATTTCAGAGGTGCAGCCAATATGATTGCCAGTATATCTGTGCTTATTGTGCAGGGGGAAAGCTTGAGAGTTCAAGCAATCATTACTAAATATTAGGAACATTAAGTCAGACCAGTGTGTTGCCAGTGAAAATGTGTTTGCAGACATGTAGAATCAAATCAATAATTTGTCTAGTAAATGACATGGGTGGGTTTGGAAAAGAACAACTCTACTCCCTCAAAGGGAAGAACTATATTTTTTTACTTTTATGTGCCTGATTTAATTTCTACTGTAATGTAATGACAAAAGTAATAATACAGTATGATGTCTTCAGAGTGTTCTTTAGGTTTCAGCATGTGCATTTTCTCCCTCATACAGGTGGTTCCCCAGTCTTGGCTCCCAAGAGCAATGCAGTCCCATCAGACAAGGGCTCAGTTCCTCTCAAAGTCAACCTCCTGCAGTTCAGGAAGAATGTTTCTGACCTCAGGATGCAACTCCATCAGATGAGACAGCTGCAGGCAAGACCTCTTTCCCCTTGTATTTAATTTAGAGTGTGTTCGTATTTACTACATCTTTATATGTTGGCCTGCTAGTTCGGGTCCTCTAATATCTCATTCCTACTGCGTGCGTCCCCTCAGCTCCAAAACCAGGAAGCATTACGAGTCCAGCTGAAGCGGGCAGAACAGGAAATCAGTGTAAAACTTGCAGAGGCCATGCGGGGTTTGGAGGACCCTGTCCAGAGGCAGCGGACTATGGTAGAGGAAGACAGGCACAAGTACTTGGGTCTGGAGGAGCGTGTCCTCACACAACTTGGGTAAGGCTGCTCCAAAGTCAGTGGTTTAATTCCATAACAGTTTTCATATTTTGTATAGTGAAAATGGATTTGGTTGTTTGCATTCATTACTGGATGTTTATTGTTTCATGAGAGTCATGCACATAGGAGGTAATTCAGTACACACCCACACAGATCCAGTCAAGGTGCTTCCATTTATAGGAAATCCCCAAAAGGCTTCATTTTTTATCAGCTCACCTATGCTATTCACTCCTAAACTCTTTGACAAGCCAACGCCCTTCAAATTACAGCCCACAGGTTTATACAGGCAAGCAGTGCCTGGCTCTCAGAGACAGCAGACTAGAACAATGGGCCCAACTGTGGGGTAACTTCTCACTACCCTGCTCTTATTTTAATTCACTTGCTTCATCTTGCCAACAGGGAGCAGTAATTGAATCCCTTTATTTGGATGTTTACAGGCAAGGTCAAACAGCGTTGTCTTAATAAACACAATGATGGTAGCTCATGGAGACAGGGAAATGAGCAGGCGGAAGTCAGTGGATTAAGCTCGCTGTTACCCTTGGTATTCAGCCAGTTGTGAGTCAGCAAAACACGGCTGCTGGCACTTTAAATAAGGCTTGATAATTAGGGCTGCTTGGCTTTAAGACCAGTGGGAGAATGTGGTGTGAAAACCACCGCCTTCTCAAGAGGAGACCTAAATCTTTCATGACCTATAACAGCACATTTTGTAACATTTTTCTAACTATTTGGCGAGAAGAAAAGGGCTCAGTACTTTACTGTACTTTTTGCTAATAATGCAAGGACAGAAATACTTGAAAGGGCAAGGAAACAAATTAGTCTCAGGAGTTGATGGTGGTGACAAAGCTTGCACAGAACAAAGATAGAGAGAATTTATCCAAGTAGTGTGCCACAAAGTCAGTTTTCATCTCAACAGACACAGTATGTCAGGCTGTTCTCATGTTAAGTCACAGGCTTGGTATCTTATACAGTAAGTTTCGGTTGGTAAGTGGAATTTACAGTATATGAAAAGCGCATGATGATTCCTCAAGTAAATTATATCTTAAGTACTTCTTTAGGGTGTCTGTGAAGGCTGCCTCTTATATTCTGAAACACAGAGATGTGCATTATGGAAATGTACTGTATCTTTTTTTGTCTGTGGGAGGGTTGATAAAAAAGGAAAGTCTGTTTCCTTTTGTCCTCAGATGGAACTTCCCATCATCATTCCTTTTACCAACAGGCCTTGGCATAGCGGGGAATTTAACACACTGTCTCCTGATATTGCCTTTCCCACTCCCTTTAGGGGAGTTTTATAAAAAAGAGTGTTTCTCAAGGGTACCTGGCCACAATGAAACACCATTTTAGTCCCTCTCATGCAATCCAACACTGCACACAATGTTATCATTCGGCACATTTCCCTGCGGAGTAACCATTTTTCCTGAGCACTGGGATGGCTGTGAAGTGGAGTGATATGTTTTCTATGTGAGGAAGTGCTCTCTCATATACAAGCCCTCATTCAGCATGTAAACATTTGTGGTTTTGGGATGAGATACAATCTAATCTAGACTAAGCAATGTAGACAGGAATGTGTACTGCAGTGTTAATCTGTATGCATTTTACATGTGATCTAATTTTCCCCCTTTTTTAATGAATCATGTCCCAAAGTCTGATCCCACCTTAGCCTAGTCAGTATGCCTGTATGATCTTTAAGATAAATGATTGTGTTCTGCCCCCTGGTGTTTGTAAAGGGTAAATAAAATGTTAATAGTAGTGTGAATGTTCTTTTGTCTATCTCTTAATCAAATTGTGCCCAAGTAGATAAATCAATGTAACAGAAACAAAATGTCCCTGAAGTGGAAGAACATATGTCCACACATTATATCCTGCTTTTCCATTCATTTTTGATTTATACCTTTGTCAAAGTAAGTTCCAGTTCCTATTTACTAAACAATTGTTGTAGGAAACCTGGATTCTCTCTCTCAACTCTAAATTCTTTGTCCTTTCTATTGTGCATTTTGTTGTCTCTGCAGTGAGCTGGAGCAGTATGTAGTCTCTCTGCAAAAAGACTCACACAGAGTAGTGACCCTGAAGGATGTGGAGGAGGGAGCGGTGACTTTGAGGAAGGTGGGAGAATCTCTGGCAGGGCTCAAAGGTAAGACAACAGATAATATTCTTTCTGCTGGGAAAAATATTGTGCGCAACCCCCTGTTCCACACTGTGTTTAGTTAAGTTTAATCATAGTGACTGCTATGATTAAAATAACAGCTGACATACAAGAAAGTGCTCTTGTTATAAATAGTGTATATAAGCCATTTTCCAAAATCAATATATCATAAGATTCAAATTTATGCAAAGACACAATACAATAGTAAAGCTGATGTTTAAAACATTAAACTGTATTCAATTAATATGGATTAGATGAGACCACATTCTTGATATGTGTAAAACAAGGACTTTAATAACTAATTTGGTATTTTTAAGTTAATTTCCCCTTTTATCACAGGTAAATTATATTATATATATATATTATACACATTAATTATTGCCCAGCCTTATCAGCCAGTTGCATGGTTTATTTAATATGATAAATAAGTGTGTTCCAGTGTTATATACAAATAACCATAAAACTGTAATCTATGTAATCATTTAATTGTCCAATAATGGTATTTCTGAATACATCTTTTCAGAGTTAAAAGAGTAATGTATATCCAATTGAACAGTTATGGTGGGTCACAGTACCTTAATGAGCTGGTAATCTATTCATATCTGTTTCACCCAAGGGTTCTTGTGTCAAGGCAGTCTAAATGTTATTGTGAGGCTATTTGAAATAGAAATGTAGTCAGCTAAAAAATAAAACTTCTGACTTCCAAAACAATAACTTTGTGTGTGTTTCTCTGTGTGCTTCCTCAGGAGAGTTCCCAGCCCTACAAACCAGAATGCGGGCAGTGCTCAGGGTGGAAGTGGAAGCTGTCAAGTTTTTAAAAGAGGAGCCTCATAAACTGGACAGCATGCTGAAAAGGGTCAAGAGCCTGACTGACACCCTCAGCAGTCTAAGAAGGTAGAGGAAAGACAGAGAAAAAAAATCAGCTAGTGGAGATAAAGTAGGCATCAGGAGAAGAGGTTCTGGCATATGGGGGCTGAGAGAGAGAGAGGGAATTGAAGATGAAAACAAAAAGCACTCTGCAGGGCTTTTCACAGGGGTCTATGATGTGGGAGATTGTACTATTTGATTATACTGGCAAGCCGGCCTTCATCCCATCAAAGAGGTCATTCCGTGTGGATGGAGGAGTGTGGCGTCCATCGCCTTCACTGAACCGATAAGTGAATTAATTTGGTGGACATTGCGGAACCTCATTTCCATTTTAATATGTCACAGATACCAAATTCACTCTGGAGTTTTCTATCACTATCCTTTCATGACTCTCTTGTCTTTTACCCGAAACATGCCCGGAAGCCAAACCATAAGAGATTGCATCATAGGTCTTGGTGGTGGTTTTATCCCTCATGTCATAATTAATCAACATTATTTGCCCACTAAATTATAGGGTTTGATTGGTTTTCAATCTGGACGAGAAATCAAATAAGACCCAAAATACTAATTCTACTTTTTTTGCCTAGTGTTGTAAGAGTATAACTTGTTGAGCAAGCAAAACATTTGAAGATCAGGGTTTTACCAATGTTTTCCACATGGTTTGTATCACACACCGTTTCCCACCTTCCTTTCTGCAGATGTGCTACTGAGGGCCTTCAGAAAGGTCCTGATCCCTCTGCTAATGTCCCAGTGGAAAACCGCCCTACAGCAGCAGCAGAAGCCCCTGCAGAGGCTCCCCTGGCATCAGTTCAGCCTGGCTCCACATCAGCCCTGCTGGAGCCCCAGAGCTCCACCATCAGATCAGAGGTAATGCCTTCCTCTCCGGTGGTCATCCATCATGTCCAGAGCGCCCCGGTCCACATTCAGCAGTCCCAGCAGTCAGCAGCCTTGACAGCTCAGCCCAGTCCACCGCTCACACCCAGCCCCTCTCACGTCCCCAGTCCCAACCCGAGCAAGAGTCAAGGCCGGGAATCCCCCAAGGGGGCGGCCTCAGATCCACCGAGTCCCGCTCGCCATAAGAGGACACACGGGAACCCGGTGAACAATGGAAACGGCACTGCCACTCAGGTTCTTGTCATAGAGGAGCTCCAGAACAGTCAGGACAAGAGCAAAAGCAGAGCTATGTCCATAGAGGTATGTTTACTCACCTTCCTGTTGTCATTTGGTTTTGATTTATATATATCCAGCATAGTAAAGTTCTGGTGATATTCCATTACTCTATTTAGAATCCTGTAAATGTCAACTTAGTTATTCTGGCATTATTTTGCCCTTTAAGACTCCTGTAGTTATTTATTTTTTTGTTGTTGTTTCATTTTTCATAGGAACAAAATTCTCTCACTCAGCTTCCTCAGAATCCGAGGACTTATCAAGAACTTTCTCTTTCTCGCTTTCTTCTTTTCTCCCTGTAGGCAGCAGAGAAGGAGTGGGAAGAGAGGAGGCAGAACATGGGTCATTATGATGGGAAAGAGTTTGAGAAGATCCTCCAAGAGGCCCAGGCCAACATGATGAAGGGAATTCCCAGTCTAGACATTGAAGAGAACCAAGGACTGTCCCCTGCTGCCACAGGAGAACAAGCAGAGATCCACAACCCTGTGGAGTCACCGACAGGTACAGATCTAACAGAAATGTGATATACAACACATTTTACGTTTTATTGCTATATGAACACATTTAAAAGTGTGTCCTCAATATAACTTAATTTCTGTCATTTTGTATGACAGAAGAGACCCAGTCTGAGCCTCACTCTGACAAACTAGGCAAGAAGGGGCCTGAGAAACTCCCAAAGCCTGTGATAGAGAAACCAGCCAAACCTGCACTCTCCAAGACTGCCACCAAACCAGCACCCACTGACAGTTTAACCAAGCAGGGGTCTGAAAAATCTAGCAAGTCCCCACCACCACCTCCTCCTAGGAAGACCTACCCCAGCTCGAGCTCGGGCATGACAACCACACGCTCTGGCGAGGTGGTCTACACCAGCAGGAAGGAGTCCGTCTCAGCTCAGGTCAGTCTGAGAGGAATGTGTTCAAACAGCAACTGTATCTTGTTACTGAGACTTGGAAAAGAAAAAGAAAATACAACTCAAAAGCTCACCAATTATTACACTGGCAGATATAAACAAGACAAGTTGTAGTTTTAGAGTGAGCTTTAGAGGTAGGTAGTAATAGGCATATTGTTTTACTTTGTCTTCATGCTAAATTAAGCCAACACTAATTGCTTCCCAGCTCTTGCTCCATACTTAGCGAACAGACATGAGAGTTGTATCGATCTTCTAATCGTCTAAAGTCTTTGTTGAATCTGACTCTCTGGATCACAATTACCTTTGCCTTTTAATAATCTTGTTGTCTTGCTGTATGGCTTGGAAAAATAATGCTAAAATAATTTCCATCTCATAAATTCCTATAGGAGGGTGAAGAGGACGCTCCACCTCCCTCCCCCCAAGCCAAGCCCACCAAGGTTCCACCAGAGACCAAGCCGAAGCCAGCCACCCCACCCCCTGTCACTGCTTCTGTTACTGGAGAAGAGGAGGATGAAGGGGACAAGATTATGGCAGAGCTCCAGGTTAGATGCATATGCAACTCAAGCACTCACACACATACATGTACACATTCCCACAAACATGAACTAGAACTAAAACAATAAATAGGTCTGCTGGATTTTTTCTGATTTCTGCATTTCGGGTGTGGGTTGCCTATCAATTCTTCCCATGGTGGTTGACTGTCTCAGAAGTGGCAACGGATGAGCACTGACCGCTGCCAAACTGGCTTGATTTTGAATCTTTGTCACGTGTGGGGTTTTACAGCTGTGGCAAAGGTGAAGATGCTCAAACTTCTTCCCTCCTCAAAATCCTTGTCCCCATTTCCCCTTCACCTTTCTCCACTCTTCAGGTTTTCCAGAAGTGCACAGTTAAGGATGTAGGGGTGAAAAATTTGGTAGAACCCACCACTCGAATTGAACCGCAAATCAGAGAACTAAGACCGGGGGCATTATTGCCCCTCAAAGAGAAAAAGGTAAAATATACGTTGCCGTGCAGCTACCCAGCTAACTGCCTGCCTCTGCCAACTGTCTGATACAACCGATGGCTGTGTCTTAACCCTTCTACAACCTTTGCACCCTTGCTTTGGCTCGAGAGAAACCTGTAACAACTGCCTCCAAAAACACTTCTTTCCTTGCTGCCTCAATTTCCTTCCCTCTTGTGATTCTGCTTGATCACAGCTTGAATATTTCAGGATTAAGTCTGCGTAAAATGAAGCTCTGAAAAGATGCTGTGTCTTTTGTGCGTCTGGACCCAGACAATGATGTGTTTTGCCACTGATTTAATTATCACTTGTCTTTTTCTCCAAATCAATAAAGACATCGGCACTGTATTCTACAGACAATTAAATCGTCTTGTGTCTTTCTTTAATTACATTTCTTCATACAAAATCAACATAATGAATATTTCTTAAATGATTGACAATTGAGAGACATTACATAGTTAAAACTCCGTAGACACAACCTGTTTTTGCAGACTTGGTTCACTAGAGGTCAGTCTGGCCACTTTGCATGCTACTCTACCCACTTATACTTCTCTGGGGAATTACTTTTCTGTTTCTCTTTGTCTTTGCACAACTTTACTTCAGTTTGCTTTCCCAGCTTTACACCTTTATAACCAGCAAAACCCTATATTTTTTCAAAACACACACATGTAATATAATGTTGTCGATCAATGTGACAAGGAGGACAGGTATGTTCCAGTGTAACCAACCTGACAAGTTCCCAACCAGGTTGTTAAAACATGTAGTATAAATCTTCAAGGTTTTCACAATTTAGAGGTATATGAGCAGATGATATGCTACTAGTTACTGTAAATACAAACCAGAAAAATATTACACATTAGGAAATGTTGCAAGCATTATTTCCAAATTATTTCAGTGAAGTGAAAGTAGTCTGAGGTGTGCAGTACAGTGCATGCTGTATTCACAAGTAAACAGGATGTATAGGGTTTAACTAGGAAATTTGCTAGAAACGAGACAATAGTTCAAACGAAACCTTCAAATGCTGAAGAAAACACAACAGGACATGGTTTAAGAGATAAGATGATAAGATGTTCCTTTATTGATCCCCTATAGGAGAAATTCATGATTGACACAGCAGCACAGGGCAATGTAGCGCAAAAGAGAGTACAAAAGTGGAGGTACAAGATATCACAAAATAAAATATTACAAAATATAAGACTATAAATGAAAGTATATACACTATGCATATTCAAGTAGGAATGGTGTGCAAATATTTGAGCAGCTTGACTAAAACTAAACTGTACATGTGGAAATTAAATATAATTAGTGCAAAAAGTTTGTGCGTTGTAGGTTGGACTTTAAACCAGTCTTAGTCTGCGAGGGTTGGAGGTACTGGGTGCTGTGGCGTTGTGGAGTCTGATGGCTGATGGTACAAACGAGCCTCCAAACCACTTTGAGGCTCGGGGCTGGGTCAGTCTCTGGCTGAAAGTGCTCCTGAGCTGCCTGAGCTCAGTGTAGAGAGGATGATAGGGGTAATCCATGATGGCTTTCAGCTTCCCTCTCATCCTCTTCTCAGTCACAGCCTCCACACTGTCCAGCTCCATCCCCACCACCAAGCTGGCCTTCCTCACCAGCTTGCTCTGCTTGTTGGCACCCCTAGTCCCGGATGCCTCCTCCCCAACAAACCACTAGCCTTCAATAAGTAGCTGATTTGGATGGTGTAAATAAAACAGCATAGTCTTAGCTTTTAGATAGTAATATATGTTCATTGTCCCTGCATGCATTTTAATAAACAGCATTTAATGTCAGTACAGCATATAAAAGTGATACAGTACGTTAAGAAACTGAAGTCCATCTGAGCAGTACATATTGTAAATAATTTGCTGGTGGAAGGTAATTGGCCAATGCAGTGTTGACACTGTGGATGCTGCTGCAATAATGTATGTGAATTCACAGTTAATCCACAGCAGCCTGATGCACCAGTTGCACAGTAATATTATTCCCTCACACACTGTTCTAGCAGAGCTCAGAGCCCAGTCGAGAGGATAAAGATCCAGACACAGATGAAAATGGCAACACTACTGTCCGACAGAGCCAAGGGGTATGTATGACTTTCAGTTATAAAAATGATATTCATATACAGTTAATGTATGTTCTTTATTTTTTGAGATTTTAAACAGCAATTTATTAATTTCTCAGGTCATATACTATGTGACTGGCCAGATTCCCAAAGAGCATCCACCCCCACCACCAGGACCGGAGGAAACCCCAGAACACCGAGAGCCCACACAGCCTCCATCACAGGTGTCAAATGTCAATGTTAATGACAATTCTCCAAACGAGCAGCAGCAGCAGCAGCCACCCATGTCTCCACCGCCGAAATCACCTCCACCTATATCACCTAAGCCTGTGGGACTGAAAGCATTCAAACTTCCAAGGAAGCAAGTTAAACGCTCTGAATCCTTGAAGACCAGTGCAGAAATGGAGAAGGGAAAAATCCTAAATAAGATTAACACTGAAAAGAAAAGTAAAATCATCGAGCAACATGTTTCTTCTAGTAAGAATATAATACCTGAGCCTGTGGCAACCACCACAACCAATGCCATAAGAGAGGCACCTAAAAGTTCTGTTGCTCCACCAAAAAAGGCTCCTAGTGAGGACCGTAATCCACCTAAAGCTACCTGTGATGAGGGTAATGAGGAGGCAAGTCTTAGTCCTGACTTACCTGGAGAAGAGGCACCTCCACCCCCTGATAACATAGCATTTATGATCACCAACACCAAAGTTCAGGCCCTGTCCTGTGGAGAGTACCAGGAACTGGTGAACGCCAAGAAAGGAAGTGTCCAGACCGTTACTGTAGGTAGTGCCTCTAACCGAGGGAACACCACAGCGGATCCCTCCTTGCCACAGGATAATGGCTTCAGTAAGAAGCCCGTCATCATCATTTTTGATGAGCCCATGGACATCCGTTCAGCTTACAAGCGGCTGTCTACCATCTTTGAATGTGAGGAGGAACTGGACAGGATGCTAGCAGAAGAGCGCATTGAGGAGGAGAGTGAGGAGTCTGATACAGAGAGGAGTGGTGGGCTGCAGGTAAAATCTGGAGGGACTGAGGTCGCTGATGGCAAAAAAGTCAGCTCTTCACAGGTCAATGCAGACCACATTAGCTTATCATCCTCATCCTCATCTTCAATCTCTGAGCTGACGGACAGCGGAGTGAACTTAGAGTCAAATGGTGACGGCAAGCAGGATGGCAAAAAGAAGTTCAAGTTTAAGTTCCCTAAGAAACAGCTGGTGGCATTGACCCAGGCGATTCGCACTGGCACCAAGTCAGGCAAGAAGACTTTACAGGTGGTTGTGTATGAAGACGAGGAGGAATGTGACGGTACTATCAGGCAGCACAAAGAAGCAAAGAGATTTGAGATTACACGCTCAAAATCCTTAGCAGACACGCCAAAGGTAACAGGCTCAGCTGCGCTGAAGAGGCAGAACTCTGAGTCCCTTGGCAGGACCAATGAGATCCGGGAGAATACCTACAAGACACTGGACAGCCTGGAGCAGACCATCAAGCAGCTAGAGACCACTATCAGTGAGATGGGACCACACTCCCCTGGGGAGCCAGTCTACAAAGAGGAAGCTAAAGCAGGGAATGGGAAAAGCTCAGAGGGAGTGGGGCTGAAGAGGTCTTCCTCTCTCCCTACCTCCAGAGGGTCAGGCCCTAAGGTACCCAGCAAAAATTCATTGCTGAAGAAGACTAAACCTCAGCTCCTTCCTCGCCCTATAGTCATCCCTACTACCACCACCACCATCACCACCACTGTCCCCAGTGTCCCGAGCACTGTACAACAGGTCTCTCTCTAGCTCTTGTTGCTCCGGGAGGCTATGGGTCCTTCTTTTTCAGTTTAAAACCTGCCTTCACTCCAACCCTAACCACTGAAATTACAAAATCATTAATCCCCTACACAGGTGCTTGGAAATTTTGGAAATGTCCCCTGTGGTTTTCTCCCTCTGTGAAATCATGGTGACATGATTGGGGGTGGCATTTTGTTGGGTTCTTGGCTACCATATTTCTCCTTCAGTTCACTGCTAAAACTCTGAGGTTTTCAGCAAGTGACAAACTCATCATCAAAGACAGAGTCCTGATGATTAAGCTCTGATATCTTCCTTATTCTTGACTGCATGAACAACTGTGTATTGACTTAAAGATTTATGGTCTCACTGGGTGCATGATCTTTCACTGGTGTTGATCAATGAGGTGTTGAATGAACAGGTTCTTTCACCTGTTAGTGCCTTGATTTTTCATACTTCCTATATGGTGTGTGTTTTTTTTTCTTTCTTTTGTTTTATTTCTTCTTTTGTTTTTCGTTTGGATCCCCTTGCAGAATACCAGTGTCGCTTCCCCTACTAGTCGGATGCCCGTCCCTTTGTCTGCGAAGTCCAGGCAGTCGCCGGGTACTACTGACAAAGCAGGAAAACAGCAAAAACTGCAGGACGCTCAGAGGCAGTTCCGACAGGTAGTTTTACTGTAGGGCCTTACCAGAGACTAGAAGAAACAAACATATAGGGATCGAAAACATGAGGCATGTATTATTAGGGGAAAAAAGACTACCAAAGCTGTGAGATTTCAAGTGTTTTGAAAAAAATAAAGTCACCATGGTGGCGACTGTGGATCTGTTAATGTTTCTCTCGAGTCTGCTCGACAAGAAGGCATGCTTGACTCTTGACTGTTACCCCATAACATCACTGTACTGTATGCTTCTGCATGTCCACACTGCTCATGGTTTCACTGTGTTGGTGACTAAACAAAAAAATCTGGAAAAATGGCAAAGAAAAGTGGAATCCTATCCTGTCATCATCTGAGTTGTCATCACATCTCCAGTTCCCATCACAGCGAGTTCCTAAACAGTGTTGCTAAAATCCCAGGATGCTTATGGCTATGTTAAAATACAAACTGACATTTCAGCTATGCACCTTCCTTCTCACAACGCACCCCTGCTCAAACCCAACATTACTGCATAGCTTCTTAACCTCACGGTGATATATTTCCTTGCCCTCAAGACCTCGCCACAACTCACCATCTTGCACCGTCAATTTCAGTGGATTACTGGCCCACATTTCCCCTGTCTGCTCTCACTCTTCAAACTCCTAACCCTGTTATCTAACTCTCTCCAGGCTTCCTATGCATCCCTTATGAATTTTCCCCCCACAGCCCCTGTACAAGGCCTAACAATCCCTCTAACTCAGGCAGTCTGTAAAGATGCCCTTGCTGTCTGTCATCACGCTGTCTAACATTTGCAGTTTCTTGGTAACATGTCTCATGTGTCTCACCTTTCATGTAACCTAGTAAAAACAGATCTTCTGTACATGTTGTTTTTGGTGTCTTTTAGTTGTGTGTTAGTAATATTAATGTTTGTGTAGTCATAGTGTGTTTCTATGTGTATAACATGTAGTTTTTTAACATCGCCTTACCTTTTACATGTATTATTTGACCAGATTTCTTTTTTGACAACCAGTATCTGTTTTGGCATCTCTGTTTGCAGGCTAACGGAAGTGCTAAAAGAGTGGGAGGGGATCATAAGACTACTTCCCCTACTATACCCATCTCTAAAATCCCTGCTTTTTATCCTAGCTCTACTAAAGGCAGCTCCCAGTCTGCACAAAACTCCGATGCTACTAATCCCATTAACCCTTCCTCCTCCTCTTCCTCCTCCTCTGTGACAAAATCCTCAATCCTGTCCTCTCACACTCCTCGTTCCGGTTCCCTACCTTCCTCCCACATCCCCTCCCTGTCTAACGGATCCCTCAAACTCCCCACACCCTCACAGCACACCGGTAAAGCTCTTTCGTTTTCCTCGCAGAATGGTCGAGTGCACTCCTCCTCCTCCTCCTCCTCCTCTTCATTCTCCTCCTCCTCATCCTCCTCCTCCCCCTCCCCTCTGTCGCCCACACCTTTGGGCCCAGGTGGAAAGAGCATCCGCACCATACACACCCCCAGCTTCACCAACTACAGGTCCCACAACGGCAGCAGCGGCAAATCCTGCATCCCAACAGCCACAGCAGCTAAGGACACTACCTAGCTCCATTATCGCCCCATGGCTTTACCGCATAGCAGGTAGATCTGGTCATGTGTCATTTTATATAGTTAGGGTTTGTTGTTTTTCTTTTCTGTGTTTTAAAGTTTTTGTAAAAGTATTAAGTGATGCACTCTCCCAATTCATGTTTTATTTGACACTGGCTTTCTCACACCAATGCTTTTATCTCCTTTAAGTTGCATTACTTACTGGGATTCTGATTCTTTATTGAAGGTGTACCAGATGTTCTATTTTATAATGTAACTAAAAAATATTTAGTTTTACCACTTTGTAGTTGAAGTGGAAGGTTCTCATGGTGTTGAAAATCTATTTTTCTTGCTGTAGCTATGACTAGGGAATATAGAGTTGATGTACAATCACAACATACCATGTAAAAATGTTTTTTTATTTTTCAAACCAGAGATTGAATAACCATAGTATATTTAATCTTCTATATTTCCTATGTTGCCAGACATTCAACACAGCCCTTGTAAATGCCTTTTATGAATGTATACATGGTGTATACAGACATTTAAAATTTTAATTCATTGTTAATCTCTGTTTTCTAAGAGTATTTTCTCATTTCTCACCCATATGAACTGCCAATTTATTTTACAGATGTGTGAAAGTGGTATCATAAGTAATACAAGTTTTCATTTAGTGTGCCTATTTGCCAAAGTTGTTGTACAATGATTCACTTCAGGCCTAACCCACTCACAGGATTTAGGGGAATTTAAGTGTGTGATGGCTGAAGTGTTGACCACAGTGTTTGTACTGTTGGTCGCAGTTTGTTAAGTTAACATGTATTGTTGTCTAAATGTAAACTGTACTAAAAACAAAGTGATGAATTGGTTCTACCACGTGTACATAGATGCTTCTACTAAGAAAATAAGTAGTTTTTTTAACATACCAAAGTTTATTTGTATGCATGCCTTTCAAATACTTTAGGAGAGTGGTGTAAAAGAAGAATTATGTTTGCACAGATAGATTTTGTAAATATCTGGTTTTCTCTCATTTTTGTAAAGCTTTAAATCATACTATAAAGGAGCAATGTGGTAAAGACAAAACTGTGTTGGAGTAGCAAAAATAAAGACTTGCATGCTTGTAATGCATTGAGCTTCAGTGTTTTGTGTTTCGGGTTTCCTGTTTAATTCCTGTGTGATTAAGATTGAAGGGGTGTTTGTGTTAATGTGTGTGTGTGTGTGTGTGTGTGTATATATATATATATATATATATATAAGTGAAGATGCAGGAACAAAGAGCAGTTCTCACTTCCACTTCAAATGTTTCGTATTCTATTTTCAGTGGATAACAAAAACTGCCGTTTTTATCTCTACAAATACAGGTAAGAAGATGAATATGAATAATATTTGTTATTTACACAGTGAAAATTTACTATTATAATCTTGCATTGGATTACATTATTATATAGAAAAGTACACAGATTAGTGGTGCATTAACTACAAACCATACTTGAGCACATAGCAACATTTTGTACATTTAAGAATTTGACCTAAAACATTTAGTCAATTTATTTTTAATTGTCACTGAGCGCTTAAAGTAATCTTTTGATTTTGTGTTTGAAATTGTGTTTCTACTTGTTTCAAATCAATTTTAGAGGTTAAGTGTCAATATGTATAATTTCATTGGTAAAACTTATGCACTGAATGGTGCATTTTAAAGTTCATCACATCATTGTAAGTGAAGGTCAACTACAATTACCACATGATGTGGCATAAAAGAGACAACATACATATTTAATTATTTTATCTAAAGAAATGTATCCCACGTGTTTACATCTTGTATTTAATTTGCATTTCTGATTTGTGCTGAAAATTCTCTTTACTACTTAAACTGATAAACACATTTGTTAGCTCTTCAAAGGAGCTTATTCGTGAGAAATCTTTTTCGGGTGTTCAAAAAAATATACAAGACTGGTTACGCTGACATGTTGCCAGGGCATTTCCTGTTTTAACAAACCTCATTTACAAGACACAGTATTTCTCACACTGTGCAAGTCATCCTGTTGTCATGTGTAGCCTACATCCTGCAGTCTTAGTTTTGTAATGAGATAACAATGTATGATTTGATGAGTCACAAAAAAATCACCTGGTGTTAGGCTGTCATTCAGTCATCAGTTATTTGTCTCTATGCTGTACCAGGCTGATCCTCTCCACAACAACAATGAACATCTCTGAGGAGGAAATATGGGGCTCCATTGGCAGTGAATCCCCCCAGGAAAATGTGATCTTTTCTACTTTTTACATCCTCATTTTCATCATCGCTGTACCTGGTAATGCCGTGGCACTGTGGGCCTTCTTTCACCAGGACAGTACGTCTCCATTTAAGGTCTTCCTGAAGAACCTGTCTGTAGCAGACCTGTCTTATATCCTCATTTTACCCATGCGTATAGTTTACCACTTGTCTGACAGCCACTGGCCTTTTGGACATGTAGTCTGTCAACTTGCAGGCTTCCTCTTTTACTTGAACATGTACTGCAGCCTATACTTAATGAGTTTTATCAGCCTGGACAGATTTCTGGCTGTGGTTCTACCTTTAAGGTCACAGTCAGTTAGGAAGGCTATGTATGCAAAGGTAGTTGTTGGCATACTCTGGGTGATAGTTATTTTGTCTATGAGTCCTTTACTTTTCTTGAAAAAGAATATGACCAACAACTCAACTGGTGTCTGCACCATGCTGTACTTAGAAAATAAATCACCCAAAGCTTTGATTTCCACTGTTGTGGCATTCATCATTCCCCTCACCACCATAGTGGTTTCCTACATACTGATTTTGTTGAAATTAAGGACATTGAAGCAACGCGAGGAACGACCAGTGAAAGACAAAGCTATAAAAATGATCATCCTCATTGTGATGAACTTCCTGTTTGCATTTGTGCCCTACCATGTGAGCAGGATCATCTACATCAAAAGCCACAGTCTTGACCAACTGACTGCAGCAAGCTATGAGTCACTGAGAAGGGCCAATCGGATTACATCTGCACTGACCTGTGTTAATGGTGTACTGGATCCTGTGATGTATTTTTTCCTGAACCGTGCATACAGGAACAAATTGCTTCAGCTGTTCTGTAAAAACAGGGAAGATGATCAATAAGTAACAAATATGGACACTATTTTAACATGTACATAAATGCATTCAACCTTGGTTCAACTTGGTGATTTCGGAAGTGGGTTACAAAGTAATTCAAAGTAATGCAGAGGAAGTAATAATTATTCCTTATTATGACTTTATGACTCTTGAATTCTAAGTAATGTGGTGGTCAGTGCTGTTGAACACAAACATGCTGTTTGGAGAACCTTAGTACGTCAAATATGATGCTCTGGTTGTGTGTTAGTTTTCCAACATTAAGAATAAAAAAATGTTTTGTGTAATTGGGTGTAAGATTCCTCTAATATATTTGTTATGGTAACCTAAACATTAAGTACAAAAAACATATACTTAACTGTACAGCAGTTCAGACATTCCATAAAATATCAGTGAAACTGAAACAGTGACATTGTATTTCCACTTTTAGATCACTACTGACGAGGTAAAAACTTATCTTATCTTATCAGCAACTCCTCCTACACATACACAGTGACACAAGTTTATGTAGGCTATTTTTAATCAAGCTTTGAAATGAGGGCCTCTAATTCCCACAGTTTATTATAACTATCACCATAGAGCCAGCCTTTACAAAATAGATAAAAATTCACAACTTTTTATATTCCTAGATTGTTGGTTTTTTGTAAGGATTTTTTAGAAAATGCAGGCCCCCTTTATATCTTACAAAAGTTTTGCATAACAGATTTCACTTCCTTAACCCATAAGAACCTATGGTGACACGTGTGTCACAAACACTTTAAATGTCCCTGAATCTTCCATATACAGCTTTATGCTTAACCTTAACTCATTAAGTCCCTAAGTGACATCTACAAAACATACTGGTGTGGTGGTCATATGACAATCATGTGACTGTGACAGGAAAGTGTCCCCTCCTAAATGTGGGTGTGACTGAAATGACAGAAATTAAGGAAATGGCTAAATTTATAAAGCTTGTTTTTTGTTACTAATGTAAGTTTAAACCCATTTAACAATTCTAATGCTTTAATAGTATGTCCTGTATTGCATTTAATCTGTTCTGACCATATTTCCTGAACAAAATAATATAAAACAAGTTACGAAAATGTTGCTGTGACGTATACGTCACATCTGGCTTTTGTTGTCATGGAAAATCTGATGTGACGTCTGTGTAACAATAACAAAGAAGGTAATAAGCCCCTCAATTAATTTCACTGTTTCAATTATTTAGAATTAATATATGCCCTGTTGTTCAATTTAAAGTATATTTGAAGAAATATAAACAAAAAATTAATGTCAAATTATTAAGGTATTAATAGAGTATTTATTTACCAAAAACGCCCATTGTGACTCATATGTCACAAAACAAATATTTGACATTTAAAAAGAAAAAACATCAGAAATGTGGTATATGAGTTTCACTTGGTCTGTGGTATATCCCCTATAATTTTCCTTCAAGAAAAATGGGTCTGGGTTAAATATATTTAATCAAAAAAATATATATATATAACTGCATTTGAAAACATGATACGTGTCAATAACTAAATGTCACACCTACATTTTTGAACGTAATAATAAATAATATTTGTGTCTCAAGACAAATTTGAATTGACTTTTACCCCAGTTTGACCTGTGCGAAAGACTTACCCAGTATTACCCGTACCTTGTTACCAAGGCAGCCAGGAAGAAGCTGTGAACGGAGCTGACCGTAAGTGTACTGTTGTTTATTTAACCTAGCTTCATATGTTTTAAACCAAACTCTGGGTTTTAGTGAACATTATGTTGAAGCTATAACATGTACAGAAGTTACTGTGTCATTCCTTCAGTCTTTACACCAGGAAAAATATCACGACGAGCTTGTTGAAGAGCTAAATATTGTATTGTTAACGTTACGTTAGCTAAGTTACAACTTAATTTATCGTTATTGGTCAGACAGGAATAATTAGCAAACAGCTGCAAACCTGTTAGCCTTAAATCACCTTTTTGTAGCTTGGGTCTCTTCTCTAAAAAATAACCCTCGTGTGAGCTTTTTCTCATGTGCTTTTGTAGGAGAAAGTTAGCTTGGTGGCTGTAATGTTAACTATAAACATTGACTAGGTTTGCTGTTTCAGCGTTTGTTATGCAGCACGGAGAAAACCAAATTAGATGCCACACAAATGCCAATCACAATCATTTCCCACAGCCTCGGTCGGTGAAAACATTTCAGTGGTTGTCACTTTGCATCCCTGTCCTGTCTGTCATCGCACAGGAGCAGCTATGGGCGTCCGAAAAGGCTGAGTACTATTTTACAGCTTAGGCTGCCACCATGGGCACCGCATCCTCTCTGGTCAGCCCGGGAGAGGTGATTGAGGATGGATATGGGGGTGAAGGTGGGGAAGCCTGTGAGATCCCAGTGGAGGTCAAGCCCAAAGCCCGACTCCTGCGCAGTTCCTTTCGCAGAGGACCTCGGGTGATCGGGGCCAGTTTCAAATCCACAGGTTCTGTGGATCTGGAGTACGCTGCTGAGTATGAAAGACTCCGTAAAGAGTACGAAATCTTCCGTGTCAGCAAGAATAATGAGATCTCATCCATGCAAAAGAAGGAGGCCAAGCTTGATGAGGAGAACAAGAGATTGAGGGCTGAGCTACAGGTAACTATTTAACTGGAGCAGGGAATGCTTGAAGTCGGTCAGAGTTGGGGGTGCTGAGAGAAACTCAGTCTATTAATACTCTGCCCTATTTTAAAAAGTTAGTTAGTTACCAGATGTAGTTCATAATCTAGATCTATAACCAGTCCACACATCCTGTTGTGATAGTGGATTGAACTCTCAGTCGGTCTGACCATGTGCCATGACAACTTTGGTGACTTCAGTTTAGTAGGATGCTCTAAATGGAGGTATATTAGACTAATACACTATTTACGATAAGCAGCTAAAAAACAATGTTAAACTAGTGCACTATGCATAGAAAACCCAATAAGAAAGTAGGAAGTCAAAAGTTTACTTGATGATTTTTATTAGGCTAGGAATGTTTTTAGGGGGTGCTGGGACTGGAGGCTACTCAAATCCAGATCACAGGACAAGCTTTTTGGCTTCAACATTTAAGTTTTTATGATGGTGTTCATTATTGTCAATGTGACAACAGGCTCTGCAGAAGACCTACCAGAAGATCCTTCGGGAAAAAGAGAGTGCTCTTGAGGCAAAGTACCAAGCTATGGAAAGGGCTGCCACCTTTGAACATGACAGGGACAAAGTAAAACGACAATTTAAGGTAAAACACAGCACAAATGTTAATGTGTAGCATTCCCTCTACTAATCTTGTGTGCAGACCTAACCAATTAGCTAAATGACCACCAGATTTTCCGGGAGACAAAAGAAAAGGAAATTCAGGATCTCCTGCGAGCCAAGAGGGACTTGGAGGCCAAACTGCAACAGTTGCAGGCTCAGGGCATCCAGGTCTACGACCCAAATGATTCTGACTCAGATGATAACCAAACCACTGTCACTGGTAAGATCTAGAAATCCACAATGTTGGGACCTTTTCTTGTCTTTGTTTTATTCATCCTTTCAGTATTCATTTGCAATTACGATACAAAATTTATGATCTTGTTTTGTATGACGTAATCTTCAAGAACATTGTATTATTTATTATGTCTTTAGCTGCAGGGACACAGTGTGAATACTGGTCTGGTGGTGTGCTGGGAAGTGAGCCCTCTATGGGTAGCATGATGCAGTTACAACAGACCTTCCGGGGACCAGAGTTTGCTCACAGTTTGATAGACGTGGAGGGACCCTTTGCAAATGTGAGCCGAGGTAAGTAAACTTCAGTAAGTCTGTAGGAAGGAAGGAGACATCATGATATAGGTTGTAGGCAGGGCAGAAGTAGCCCCATATATATATGATGCTGGAAAATAATTATACTTTTAGAGAAATTGACCTTTACTTACTATATGTATTCTAACTTTTTTAATAGGTGTATATGTATGCTTGTATATGGATAACCTTTGAAGTATGCAGTATCATGTGTCTGTCTCACAACTTTTGTCATGTGTGTGTTTGTGTCAGATGACTGGGATGCTGCTGTGGCCAGTCTGCTTCAAGTTTCCCCTCATGTGCCCCAGGCCTTATGGAGTAACACAGTGCGGTGCTACCTAATCTTTACCAAGGAGACCAAAGCTGAGCTTGATATCTTTATTAAGGTTGGTGAGATTAGCACTGTAAGTCAACAAACTGTAAATATTTTGTTCTCTTGGTATACTGTGACAGTGACATAGCCTAAAGTAACACAGGAATAGGACTAGAATAGCAAGAATATTTAACCTTGGGTTAACATGTGACTTAGTACTTAGGTGTTTGCTCTTGCACCACTCACTTACAGTAAATAGACAAAATAATCAATGTACCTCTACTGACAGACAGCATTCATTTTGAGACTGCATTTAATCTACCTTCAGGAAATTAGTTTGGTCAATTCAAGAGTAGTCTGAATGTCAGACACTGAGTTAACCTTGTTTAAAATTACACTTTTGTAGAGAACTGCCACCAATCCTTGTCTGGGAAATCTTTGCTTCGTGTTTTTATTACAGAAACACTCTCCTGTGTTACGGAAAATGTGTGAGGGTCTCGGCCATTTCTTCCTGAATGTCTGCTTCCCAGAGGAGAGTTCTGCCTCATACACTGTGGAGCGCAAACAGGAGATTGAAAGGAGCTCTGTGTGTGTTCTTCTGCTCAATTCTACTGTCACAAGGTACAGTCCTATACCTATCCACACCAGGATAGCCCCATGTTTTATAAAGATTGTACAATACTTATATTGTTTATTTATAAATAAATGAAGAAAAAATATAGTCTGATGTTCATGCATGTGTGTAGCTCTGTGGTGGAGGATTGCGAGGAAGCTTTTGTGAAGAATCCAGAGGGCCATCCACTGGTGCTATACCTCAGGACTGAAGAAGATCACAATTTGACTGGACCCACCAGGCAACTGCTAGAAAGGGTTAATGCTGCAGACAAGGCTGCTAAAGTCAAGGTTTGTGTGTGCCATATAATAAACAACCAAGGTGAAACAAGATACAGGGGACAAGGAAATATTTAATTCAAGATAAAGAGAAAATAGACATATGTGAAGTGCATTATATGAATAGGTATGAGATTTCAAGTGAGGTTAGTATGTATGTGCGTTTTAAAGAATAGCCTTTATTATTCAGAGTAGTTTCAGTTACTATAAATGCTCTTCCATTGTTCCCCTTTGTAACCACACTAGTAACTGGGCAAAAAGCAGAAGTTGCAGGTTTATTGCCTTTAAAGTTGACTGTCTGTATTTTCCTGTTTGCTAGATGCCACACTGTGTTTGTACTGACATGTTTTGAACATTAACCCAGGTGGTGGATCATAATGGTTCTGCAGAGGAGGGGGCTGACCTGATTTATGCTCAGCTAGAGAAAGTCATCAAACAGGTACAGACTGTCCCCCAGCTGCAAGTATTGTGTGTACAGTGATATATCTTCATCCTTCCTGTGACAGCTTGTTGATGTCTACCTTTCACCCTCACCATGTAGGAGTTGTTGGGTCTTGAAGGAGCAGATGTTGACTCTAAGGACTCTGGCATAGAGGAGGGACGTGAGGAAGACTCGGGAGACGTGCTATGGGACCTACACGATGAGCAGGAACAGATTGAGTCCTACCAGCAGGCCTGTAACAGTACCAACTCCCAGTTAGGTTTCCAGAAGGTAGGGCAGACCTTATTTTAGCTTTCTTAATCCTATCCAACCTAAAAATGTGTTCTTTAATCTCTTTAAACCTGTGTATCTGATGTCCTCCTCAGTATATAGATCGTTTGAATGACATGATAGCAGCTCCCCCTCCCACCCCCCCTCTGCTGGTGTCTGGTGGTCCAGGCTCAGGGAAGTCTCTCCTGCTCTCCAAATGGTGAGAACTGTGTTGTGGCAAACAGAAAACCTGTTGCATCTAGTTAGAGTGAGATAAGGAGCAATTAGATGCTCAGACACAAAATCCGTCCTTGTCTCTCATTCCAAAGGATTATTTGTTATGCAAGCAAGAGCCTTCATGAACATCTGGGGAGACAAAAGAGAAAAATTGGTTACATTGCAGCTTATACTCGAATATCACTGTTACGAACAGGTGTCTGTTTATCAGCTAGGTCAGAACACAGGCTACTACACACCCTGGGGTTGCTGTTTCTCATAACACTCTTCTACTATCTGTACCTCACCTCCTCACTCAGTACAAGTAAGGCTACTCTCTTCTCCCTCGCCTTTACAGTGCACAATGTTTTTTTTCCCAGGATGGCAAAGTCATGACTCGCCCTACTCTGCCTTGATTGACTTACCCTGACATTCTTACCGTCACTCTAACCCTGACTCATTGGATGACCATTGTAATTTACGGCCTTTTGTATGCTTTTTGATGTTTTGATAATTATTTACTTAATTACAGAATGGCACAAGGAGAAAACAATAATAGGAATCATGTTTATCTTTCACTTTCTCCCTAAGAACTAATAAAGTCCCACTTTGTTAAAGTTGCATCCTTATATCCTTATACATTTTTTTCTGTATATGTTGCTGTCAGACATACTCTAAGAGGGGGTGCATCATGGTACAGGACATTTTGTATGTTTTTTTTTTTTGTTTTTTTTTACAGGATTGAGCAGCAGCAGAAGCAGTCCCCGAACACCTTGTTCCTTTATCATTTCGTTGGACGGCCACTTTCCACAAGCTCAGAGCCAGTTCTCATTATAAAACGCCTCACAGTCAAAGTAAGGGGGTGTCTCTTATTAGTGCTTCCATAGGCTTACTTCCAGTGAAGACACTCAGTCTTACTTTTCTGTCTGTCTGTGGTCACATAGCTGCTGCAGCACTTCTGGTCCATTTCTGGCTTGTCCATGGAGCCCAGTAAGATCTTGGAGGAGTTTCCCCGCTGGCTTGAAAGACTATCAGCACGCCATCAAGGAAACATCATGATCATCATTGACTCCATTGACCAAATACAAGTATGCCTCCTTTCTTTTTTTTAACCCAAATAAGACATTTACTTAACATGTTTTGCCTTTAGAATAATTCAGAATAAAACTACTTCTACTTTTCTCCTTTTTTTTCAGCAAGCGGAAAGACACATGAAGTGGCTCATTGACCCCCTCCCTGTTAATGTCAGAGTGGTGGTGTCTGTCAATGTAGAGACGTGTCCTCAAGCTTGGAGGTGAGACACTCTGTGTGAATTACAAATATCCCATTGAGTTTACTGCAGATATATATGTGTGCTTTGGTTCAAAATGCTATTTATTTATTTGCCATGCAGTTGTAAATATTTCAAAATATGGTCCTGTAGAAAATTGCCATTTATAATTCACTGACTATGTCTGTTGGCCCACAAGGTTGTGGCCCACACTCCACTTAGACCCACTGAGTCCCAGAGAGGTCAGAAGCCTTGTTAATGCAGAGTGCCAGAGCATGGATCTCAAATTTACCAAGGACGAGGTCAGTTATCATCCCATCATCCCTCTTTTTGTAAAAACTCTGAAGAGATTTGAAAGTGTGGAAAGACGTTGTTAGCAGGGGTATGTTTTTTGTGAGAATGCCACACTTAAATGTTATTTCTTTATTTCAGGAGAAGAAGCTGGAAAGGCACTGTCGCTCTGCATCGACTTGCAATGCATTGTATGTTACACTACTGGCAAGGATGATCATCAGGTTAGCCACCCTTGGTTTCACAACTCTAAATGTATTAAATAAATACTCTTTTCTTCCCATCCAGTATGGTCTGGTCACAGGCTCAGGTATATATGTGTGTATATATCATATATATATAAATATACCTGAGCCTGTGACCAGCCTGCAAACTGTTAGACCTTTTTATGTGTGTTTATATGTCTGCTTTATAGGTCTAAAGCTCTGTTTAATCTAGTTTTATTTTTTACATCACTTTTTAAGGGAAAATTTCCTGCTTCTTCAGCGAATGCGCTTTAGTTCCCAGCTCCAGTTTTACATTTCAGCTTCCAAGTTTTCAAAGCAATGCATTTCAATTGACAACTGGTTTTTCAGCCATTTTCAGCATTGCTTCAGCAATTTCTTGCAGCTTTCAACTTTAGCTTGTGTAATTCAGCATTCATTATTCACAGTAACTTGCACCACCAAAGGTGGCAGCAACTAGCTGCAATGGCAGCAGTGCAGGAGCAGCATCTAACAGCTTCAAACTCTCACTCACATTTAGACAATTAAAACAATCTAGTTCCATAATGTTCTTAAACAATTTGGGTTGAAAGCAGTTCACCTTTGTTAAGTTTAATGTTGATTTCTCTGAATGTCTGGGTACATATGTTTAATTTTTTGTTGATTTTGCCGTGTTTTGTTACTGCCCAGCGGTATATCATGTTGGTCACTGGAGAAGAGCCTGGAGCAGTGTCTACAGTGTCAGGACACCATGTCACTCTACCGCCAGGCGCTAAAGATAACACTGAACTCCCTCAACACAGACAGAGAGCGACACATTATGAGAGAGGTGATATATGTCCAGACAAAATAACAAAAATGTCTCTTTTCTCATCACTATTTAATTAATATTTAATGGTAAAGTGTGTCATTCACATAAGATTTGTTTTTTTTCTTTACATTGTGCTTTCTTTGTGGCAGAGGAATAAGTGCTGGTTTTTGTCTTTGCTTTTTCTGCTTAGATTCTGTGCCTTGTATGTGCCAGCCATAATGGAGTGAGCGAATCAGAGGTGCTAGATCATTTCCCAGATGTGGAGTTTCCTGTCCTGTCCTCTCTGCTTTACCATCTGAACAGACTCTGCATTGTAACTCTCCGTTGTGGGCTCATCAGGTTTCAGCACCTGCAGGTAATCAGGCTTCGGCCAGCGGAATATAATAGAGCACAAAGTCATTAAAAAATGCATAAAAAATAGTATTCATGGAACAGAAACTGTATGAATAGATCATTTGTTTTGTCATATGTTTTTGTTTTGTATGTGTGTTTGTCTTTCAGGCTTGGGAAGCTGTGAGGTTGGAGTTCCTGGGTGGAGGAAGCAGCTCTGCTGCTTACAGAGAGAAACTCATACATTACTTTAGTCAGCAACTCAGGTGTTTAAGAGAAGTCATCTTCTCCTCATACATCACAACTCACATTCTTCTGTTAGTACAACTCATTTCATTGTTTGTGTGTGTGTGTGTGTGTGTAGCCAGGACCGTGTGACTTGGCGTGTTGCAGATGAGCTGCCCTGGCTGCTACAACAACAGGAGGATAGGACTAAACTACAGCTTAGCCTCCTGAACCTGTTTGTCTCCCAAAACCTCTACAAGAGGTATAAAACGTGCATACACACAAGCTGATATTACAAAGCCTGCCACAATTATTCAGGTATAGTCTCACAGATATATGTTTTTCTAGGGGTCACTTCTCTGAGCTACTAGCCTATTGGCAGTATGTGGGCAAAGACAAAAGCTCCATGGCCACTGAGTACTTCGAGTCCCTGAAACACTATGAGAAGAGCTGTGAGAGCGAAGACGGCATGACCAAGCTGGCAAACCTGTATGAGACCCTAGGACGTTTCCTCAAAGACCTTGGCCTCCCTAGTCAGGTAGTGTACATGGTTACTTAGTTTTGAAATAACTAAAAAAAACATGTTTATTGTTCCCCACACATTATTTTTCTGCCTTACCTTATATGGTAGTTTTCTTATTTTGTTTACATAGCTTAAATAAGTGTCCTTATGTTTACCGTATTTTCTCCTAGGAAAGTGCACATATTGACAATTGCATATGTATCTGATTCTGTTTGTCTAGGCTGTAGCCCCCTTGCAGAGGTCCCTTGAGATTAGGGAGACAGCCTTGGACCCGGACCATCCCAGCGTCGCTCGCTCCCTGCACCAGCTGGCCGGGGTTTATGTTCAGTGGAAGAAGTATGGCAATGCTGAGCAGCTGTACAAGCAGGCCCTGGAGATAAGTGAGAACGCCTACGGAGCTGAGCATGTCAGCGTGGCACGCGAGCTGGAGTCTCTCGCCATGCTGTACCAGAAACAAAACAAGTAAATGGTTCCCTCTTGGTGTTGATATGCTTGACGTTATTTATAATGGTTGTTCATGTAATATAGCTTATTTGTTGTTCCTGCCAAACGATGTGTTGTACAAAGAGGCATCCCATCTGTGTTGATGATCTTATGATCCTATTAAAAGTTAAGAGTAACTAAAACAGTCAGTGACACTATCAGTGCAGGATTCCATTTAAAAAACATGTTTAATGGCTTACACCTGGCAATTTTACAATCAGGTATGAACAAGCAGAGAAACTCGGGAAGATGTCAGTGAAGATTCGTCAGAAGACTGCTCGCCAGAAAGGTCATATGGTAAGCATGTTGCAAGCACAGATACCCACATGCTTTGTCGTACTCACTTAATCAGTCATATTGTGCATGCATTTTGTCTAATCCACCCTTCAGTACGGCTTCACTTTGCTGAGACGCAGAGCCCTACAGCTGGAAGAGCTGACGCTGGGAAAAGACTCTGCAGACTGTGCCAAGACACTCAATGAACTGGGCGTCCTGTACTACCTCCAAAACAACCTGGAGTAAGGCACACATGTTATAGCTGGCATGCACACAAAGGAAGACATGTTACACATTCTGCACTCTGTTTTTGTTTCTTTAGTCATTTTTATGTCTACCAAAATCCTTCTCTTGGCCCTCACTAGTGCTGCCAAGATATTCTTGACCCGCTCTCTGGAGATGCGTCAACGTGTCCTCGGTCCAGATCACCCAGACTGCGCTCAGTCACTGAACAACCTGGCTGCACTGCACACCGAGAGGAGGGAGTATGAGACAGCTGAGGACATGTATGAGAGGGCGCTAGACATCCGCAAGAAGGCCTTGTCCCCGGACCACCCCTCGCTGGCATACACACTCAAACACCTGGCCATGCTCTATAAACGCAGAGTGAGACAAGTGTGCCTGTTGACACTGAAACTTTAATATTCTGTCTGTTGAAGAGCTAATTTCGTGTTTGGCTGAGAATCTGACTTGAGCATGTGTGTGTTTTACAGGGGAAGCTGGAAAAGGCAGTGCCGCTGTATGAGCTGTCTCTGGAAATCAGGGAAAAAAGTTTTGGGCCCAAACACCCCAGTGTGGCCACAGCTCTGGTCAATCTGGCTGTCATCTACTGCCAGCTAGTGAGAATGCTCATCATACTTTATTCAGTCTGTACATAATCAAAACCTAATCCCAACTTGCATATTTACGTACATATATTTTTTTTATTTGACTGTTATGAGCATGTGTAGCTGTATTTTAGGTTGTATAGAGCACAGTTAACTGTAATTTTCTTTGTCTTTGGCAGAAGAAGCACAGTGAAGCCTTGCCTCTTTATGAACGAGCGCTGAAAGTGTATGAGGATAGTTTGGGGCGCTCACATCCACGCGTCGGAGAGACCCTAAAAAACCTGGCTGTGCTAAGGTACAGTAGTAGAGGTTACATTCAACATTTGGCTTATCAGAAGATTAATCATTAATGTTGTATTACAATTATTTTTTGTTCCTTTTTTGAATAGCTACGAAGAAGGTGACTTCGAAAGGGCAGCAGAGCTTTACAAACGTGCAATGGAGATAAAGGAGGCAGAGCCATCGTTGGTGTGTGGAAACGCCCTGTCCCGCCACTCCTCCAGTGGGGACACATTCAGTCTGAGGGGACCTGCTGCCGTCCCACATGCCCCGAGGTGACTCTGTTCAACCACTTAGTGCCACAGAACAATAAAAGCTGTTTTGACAGCTCTAACTACCATAGAATAATAAAAACATCAGACCCCATGGTTTTATCAAAAAGGGAACAATCCTGGTCATCACACTGTGACTGTTGGAAGTATAGGGTATGGTTAAATATACTGTACCTGCCGTATTAGTCTGTGAAACCTGTGTATTTGCCAAAAGTATTTATAAATATTTTACAACATAAGGAACTTTGAACTTCCTTTAAATCAATCAATTATTTTTTATGGGCCTGGAACTCAGGTTTACACTTGTGATAACTCAGACTCAAACACTTAATTCCTATTTCCATGCCTCAAATTGTATATCATCAAAATAGGAATAGAATACAATGCCATGAGGTTCTGACATAACCTAACCAATAAAACATGATTAATAACCAGGCATATTCAATGCTTTCTTGTACAGTAGATATTACTCTATGCACTTTTTTCAAAACTCAAAGGAAACTCCTAAAATCCAGTAAAAGGGGCTTCTCAGGCATCTTTTATGGAAATGAAATATGAACTATTAAACATTTTCCGTCTGATCATGCTGTTATCTCTTACCAAACTGCTCAGACCTCAAATAGATTTGTTGTCTACATTCCAGATTTTTTTAATGATTATAGAAAGCCATTGTCTCTAAAATCAAATGTGCATGTTGTGAAAAATTGGTATGTTTTATATGTTATGATACCATTTGTTTACACTACATAATGTTTACCTACCAGTATTAAGTATGTAAGTATAAGAGTAATAAGTAGAAAATGTAGAGCCCAAGGTAATAGGTGTCCTCCTACAATAAGACTAGACCATATCTGAGAAAACATCACCTCTGGTACTGATTTCATGGTGTGCTTATGCAAAACTAAATTTCTGTTTATTTATTCATTTACAAAAAGGCACTTAAGGGATTTGCCAAAACCACGATGGTGCCACATGAATGTGCAAGTTACAAATAAAATAATGATTTATTGTCTGACTGAATGTACATGAATCCAAAGGGGACACCAAACCTACTGTTTCATTGCCAAATATAGTACATACAATGTATCTTAAGTGTTTTTATATATTCATGTATTAATGTAAAATCTGTAAAAGATGTACAGGACAACAACAAAAATCCCATCCAACATACTGAGGAGCTTGTATTCCATTTAATAAATATTTTGTTGAGACAACTTAAACATTGTTGATCAGTACTGCTGCAGTAGATGTTTTCTTAAAGCTGAGTGAATGACAGAGCACATACATTAAAGGTAAGGGACGCTCATTCACTAATCAAAACCGTAGAAAATACACATTGTGATACATGTTAATGCATTAACAGTGACATTATTCTAGGTTTACAGAGTTTTCATTAGCAACTGTACCAAATCCAAGTGCTAAACACCTTCCCAGTAAATCAGCGAATTACACATTTGACTGCTTTTACATGTTTTGTGTTGAGTGAAATGCCATTAGCAGCACTTTTCATGCATTTCCCCTCTTCAGAAGAATTCTGTAATTCTTTATTTGACATTAGTTGGCTTTTTCATGATGATGCTTGTTATCAAAGAAAGCAAAGGAATAGACACGTGAGAAAAGGCTTATATCTGATCTGAACAGCAGAAATATATTGTCAGATTTCTGCCTACAGCTTTCTCATCTGAGCCATCAAGTCTTCTAGGCTCTGTTCAGTCTCCTCCACTGTGTCTCCACATGGTGCAGTCTGGTTCAAACACGAGAAAACAAAATACTATCAGAATTTAGTTGAGTCAACAAACCACTATCAACAGATATTTGTGTCAAAATGGTACAATTTAAAGAATTTCTTTTTTTTTGCCAATTATCCATATGCCTTTCATTATTGCTGACCACCTTCCACAGCATCATGATTTTTAGATTGATTTCCTACCTTCCAGTCAGTCTTTAGGTCAGTATGGAGTAAAAATAAAACTGGAGACTAGAAACTTGCCTGAGGTCATCAGTCTTAGTAAATATTTAATTGACTTTACTATTACAATTTAAAAACTTCACAAAAAGGTCAGCAATAATCATGTATCACATATAAGCATTTTAATTTAAACAGCTCAAACACGTAAAAGCTTCCAAAGCTTCAAAGCTGTGTTGTGTTACACAATACTAACCTCAGCTGGAATGGTGTAAGCCACAGTGATGCCTTCTGGGAGGTCGGGCACGGTGCCTGATGCAGCCTGTAACTCCGCGTCAGTCACCTCTGATACTAGTTCGATACCTGCACAGCACAATTGTGTGTGTTAATACAAATCAGGTGATATCGTATTATGTTGTACAATGACAAATCTAAGCAAACTGTTAAAGATCTGACAGCTGAAAGACTTGTTTGTTGCTCACCCCAGTCATTGTCCTCATGTACAACCGCCTCCTCCTCTTCCTGTACAACTTCAACCTTTGGCCGCTCGGCTTCTTTCTTCTGAAGGGGAAAATTCACACAGATAGACACAGTCAGTTTTCCCAACCGGTACAGTGCCTGGTCGGTTCTACATTCTACTACTTGAAAACAAAAAGCAAGCACACACACACCTTGTACTCCTCTTGTTGTCTCCTGCAGTGGCGGTCATTACACGTGGGGTTTGCTTTCATAGCCATGGTGGGGAAGAAGTCCTGCATGGCATTGTAGCCAAGATAATAACTGACAGTGCCAAACTTTAACAGATACCTGAAAGACAGAATATAATTAATAATGTTTTACTTAACATGCATTGTATACATGTATAATATGTAAAGCTATACACGTTTAGGTGTCCCATTTGCTATAAACAATAATATCTTACTTGAGGACATTTTGCACAAGGATGCCTGCAACCACGCCCATTGTTGTTGGTAGGCTGGCAGCACACACACCCTCCCTTTTCAGGGTCTTCTCATCAATGTTGGCTGCCACCACCAGAGGAGGAGCACACTAACAAAGCATATTACAATGTAAGTACTAAAGTTCTCTTTCTGAATGTTGCAGCAGTCGATGAACATCTTTTTGGTGCAAACAACAATGTCAAAGGTAAACAAAAGATGTTGTTTGTGTGTGAACGTACAGCGAAGCATGCTGTCTCTCCAGGAATGATGAGCTGGATGTGTCCTGATACAGCGTTCTCACTGACACCAGACTCCATCCAGATCTGACCTAGTTCATTACAGGCCTGAGACAGACATGACAAAATTAACACTTCACAATAACAAGTACAAAGCACAGTGTTTAACAGCTCTGCTCTTTGTGACAGTGATGCTCTTACTGTATTGATGG
The DNA here is from genome assembly GCF_905237075.1 of Dicentrarchus labrax. Lineage (NCBI taxonomy): Eukaryota > Metazoa > Chordata > Actinopteri > Moronidae > Dicentrarchus > Dicentrarchus labrax. The sequence goes on along the minus strand of NW_026136709.1, from coordinate 15,379,101 downwards.
CCATTCTGGCCTCAAAGTTGTCCACACAGCTGAGGAGCAAATCCACCGGCTTCCCTTCTTCCAGCCCCCCATGACTGAGAAAACAGAGAATAATTTGCTGTGAAGGCCTGTATCACTGAGGAGAGAGAATAGCAAAACTAGAAAGTGGAGGATAGGAGTGCCCACCTGATGCGCTCCATAAAATGTGCGAAATTTTCCATTGTGGTGATGTTGTAGTTATGGGTCTCAAATGACACATCAGGGTTGATGTTCCTGTTGAGTAAATTGAGCAACACGTGAGAACGAAGAAACCAAATGTCTCTGTTTTGAGGCAAAAGTGGATTACTATAAACAACATTGTACCTGAGTGTGTGCTCTGCTGCTTCCACTTTACTGAGGCCTGCCTGGTGAGGCTGGAAGAACAGCCTGTTCATATTGGCCAGCTCTACTTTATCATAGTCAAAGAGGAGCAACTGTGACAAGCATAGACAAGGCTGGGGTAAGCACAGGCACACAATCTACTGAACAAGATGAACAGGTATAAGGTGATGCAGAAGAAAAAAAAAAAGTTTGTATTACCTTACCAATGCCACATCTAGTGAGCATTTCAGCTGTCACACTCCCAACTCCTCCAACACCAACCACAGCGACTGTGAATGTCCGGATTTTCTGTGAACAAAGTTTGAGGATGATTATCCATCTACACAATGCTAAAAAGCATCCTTTGGCTACCTTTTTTTTTTTTAGGGGAGCTCTGATAGGTATTGTCTGATATCAAGTGTAAAACATATAATGGTCAAAATCTATCAGTGCTGACATTTTGGCCATCTGTGGAAATTATTATTATTTTAATATTTTATTTGTATCATTTATTTGTATTATTAACAGCACAAACATGGTCTTTAAAAATCAATTAACTTTAAGGTTCCCATCAGTATATAAAAAAGCTTTACACCTGCATTTGAACGCACTAAAATCTACATTAGTATTAGTTCAAATAAAATGAATATAGGTTTCAAGAACGATATCAGTTCTTTCCACACCTTTTGCATTCCCTTATTATAATATTATGGTCATTTTCTGTTAGGAATACAGCAGCAACCACAAACTCAAGTGCTGCATTGCAAAAACGAACAACCCTTAAATATCATACCTCATAATCATCCACGATGCCCATTCTCTTTAAAGCCATTAGCCGACTGCAATGAAAACACAGCAGAGATTAGCTTGTGGTCTATGAAGTACCACCATATGGGATGAGTGACTCACAAGGCGTAGCCTTCTCGGCGGTCCTGACAAAATCTGTCAAAAGCTAAAATAATAAGATTTAAAATAAATAAAATAAAAAAAACTAGTCACCTGTATGGGTTGGAATCCACAACTTCGGCGCTCATTTTGTCAATCTTCGGTCTGTGAAGCTCCTGGTTTTGGGCATCCTCCACGGCACACTGCTTCTGCTTACACTTTATCAATTCATTTTCCAACTCTCTCACCCGCAGCTTGAGCTCCTCGACTGTCGCCATTACGGGGGAAACTAATGTCGCCAGACGATGTAACGTTAAACGTAATGTGAGGTTACGAATAAAAATACAAATGTGTGCTGTCTAGACGGCTAAATCCGCACAGAAAGTGAGTAAGTACACGTCTTCACAAAGTAAAATCAGCTGTCTGGGTGTGTGTTACCGTAAACAACGTTCGTGTAGAAGACGAGCACAAGTACCTCGAAATGTTCCTACGTAATTAGAAGATTATTTTAACAGTCTTTTTGAGGATTTAAGTTGACTGTTAAATTGTTTCTGTTTATTGCTTTTAAAACGACTGAATAACAGTCAAATATCAACCATAAATATAACGACTTTGTCCGGATATTGCGTCGGTGTGCGCATCCGTAAACGATCCGGCTACTATCTATTTTTTTTTTTTGTTGTTTTTTTTAAATCCACTATCAACACTGCGAAAGTTGGCTCAGCGACGCACCTGGACATTTTTAATCCACTCGGAAACATGGACGCGCTAACAACTCCTGTACGACAGCAACATAAATTCAATGTTAGCAAACTTTTAACTTACCTGTCTGGCAAGTCACTTGTGTCAAATAATGACACACTCACGGTCAGACAGTACAGGTAAGATAGATAAGAGCTGGTTTGTTTCCCAGTTTCCCAGTAAAACGAGCAATTGGAAGATATTGTAATGTATTTCTGCTAACCCGTTGTCCTTTCAGTACTGGTCAGTCAAACCCGACCTTCCTAATCCAAACACCGTCAAACAGCTTCGTTCTCAGGAAGAAACCCCCAGGTGAGCTGCTGCCAGGGGCTCACAAGGTAAGCTTAGACTAATCAATAACTTTGGTCATAGTTTTTTTTGCACGGGAATTTGTTTGCAGCACTGCTAGCCCCTTGACAGTATATATAAAGTGTAGCCATGGCAGCAGGGGGACACATTTTATTAAACATTGTTCATCAGTACTGTTGCAGCAGATGTTTCTTATGCTTAATGACTGACAGAGCACATGCATTAAAAGGTAGGGATACTGAAGAATACATAGTCCCTTTCAAGAAGCTTCCTATGGTTTCACAATTGCATATCGGTATCTGTGTAGGAAATCCTTTTTATTATTAATAACTATGGGACATATGAAAAAAAAAGGTGTTTGATATGATATATTAAGGTGTGCATTATAGGTGATGTTTTAGTAGAAAATAGTGAATCTTTGTTTGCAGGTGGACAGGGAATACCGGGTGCAGAAGGCGCTGTTCCCTACTGGCTTCCCTGTACCTCAGCCTTTCTTGCACTGTACTGATTCTGAAGTTATTGGAACAGAGTTCTACTTGATGGAGCATGTGAAGGTACGTCTGTGTTACCAAGGCCAAATATCACAAGAGTGTGAAGTCCCTGCATCTACTATAGTTATTGCTGTTTTGCTTGAACTTTACTCTATATTCTGAAGATAAAAGATGAAATTTGGACTCATGTGTTTTCGCTTGCTGGCACATGGTGACTTCACACACCCAATTGATGCCCAGGTTGCTGTTATGTACTCTATTGTCATAAAATTGGTCATCTATCATGAGAAGAAAAGATACATCTTGTTGATTCTGATATTGAAACTCTTGCTTATCTATCGCTATTGAGCAGGGGCGTATATTCAGTGATCAACGTCTCCCTGGAGTGAGTCCAGCAGAGAGAACAGCCCTCTATGTGGCAGCTGTGGAGGTGTTGGCCAAGCTACACTCACTGGACCTGGCATCACTGAGCCTTGAAGGGTATGGAAAAGGATCAGGCTACTGCAAGAGACAAGTGAGAGACGACATTGTATAGTACTCAATAAATAACTTTATACATATTCTCTGGAAAAAGGAGTTACAGTTGTGACATTTCCATCTCTAAAGGTTTCCACCTGGACGAAGCAGTACAACGCAGCAGCCCACAGAGACATTCCAGCCATGAATGAACTGTCTGATTGGTTGATGAAGAATTTGCCAGCCAGTGATAACGAGGTCACACTTGTCCACGGAGATTTCCGATTTGACAACTTGATATTCCATCCAACAGAGGTACAACCCCTCAAACAAGTATTTTTACCTCATCTGCTTCATTTGGCCGTCATTCTTTACGAAGCGTGTCTTATGCCAACAGGCACGTGTAATAGCAGTGTTGGACTGGGAGCTGTCTACCACTGGGCAGCCCTTGGCAGACTTGGCCTACTTCCTCATGCACCACTTCTGGCCTACGACCTTTAACGTCATCAGCACGATAGGCAGCTTGAAAGGAACAGAAGGTAATGATAAAGAGCAAAAAAAAAAACCAACCCAGAACAGTGGGTATATAAAATGGCTCAAATAGATGGACATTCTGCGTTCTAACATCTTTTTGTATCTGTTCCATTAATTTTTACTTATTGTAACTTTTCTGTTCTCCTTGTCTCTCCAACCAATGAGGTATCCCAACTGTGGCTGACCTGATCTCCATTTATTGCCAGTGCCGGGGGATCCCATCTGCTTTGCCATCATTGAATTTCTATCTGGCCCTGTCTATCTTTAAAATGGCAGGAATTGCCCAGGTCGGTAACTAAGTTCTGCTTAAATTTTATCCCTATTTGCCTTTTTTAGATATATACACATCACAGTTTAAAAAATATAGAGCTGTTATAGCTGTAATATAATTTTGAAATTCTAACTGTGGTATTACATTGTTGAGATACTTACAATGCCTAGAAATGAATTGGTGTAGTCTTCTTTACTACAAATGGACCCAGACAGACCTGGGTAGATTTTAATTTAATATTAATCACTCTTGCTCATTCCCCATTTTTGTGTGTCAGGGGATCTATGCACGCCACCTACTGGGTAATGCCAGTGCTCCCAATGCAGCCGAGTTCAGCCAGTGTGTGGAGCCATTGGCTAAGCTTGCCTTGGAGCTTGCACAGAGGTTGGTTGCAGTTATGGCTACTAGAGATACATAAGAAAATCTGTGGATGTTTTTACATGGGGTTGTTGATCAATACAGTGACACAACAAATGCTTTGAAAAGATGCTGGATGCTGTAAATAGCTACCTGACTCATACCTACTCTGCTGGTGTCATTTTAAGCATAAGTTGTCACAGACAACCATTGAGTTTAATAAACGTTGATGAAGTATATCATAGACTCAGTGTTTCCTCTGTGTTGATTTTGGAGTGGCGGCCCGCCGCTGTTAAATTTCTGCCGCCACGGTATCAGAAATGGGGCAGAAGCACAATGTAGTCCCGGTTGCCTTTTAAATGATCCTGCCGACATAATGCACCCCCGTTGGCTACCGCTCACATTGCAATTTAACAACAAGTAGAACTATTCAGAGGTTATTGGGGCTGTCCAGTTTAACTCCACATACTGTTGTTTTGATGTAGCTTATTGTTAAAACTTTCGCTTTCTTCCAAGTCGACTATTAAACTAACAGCTCCACCAAAAACGTCACTGCGGTGGGTCCGTTTTAATTGGACAACGTTCAACTTGTCAGTTCTCAGCTCAACGTCCTGATATCAAACATCTGGAAACATTAAAACGGTAAATATATTTGTTTGTGTTGCAGCGAAGTGTCACTTCTGTTTCATACGTGAAACGTTTGCATGACGGGACGGGGGCGGGGGGGTTCGGACGGGCCTGCCCCCACTGCTAAAAAAAATCCTAGAGGAAACACTGTAGACTGTTTATTAAGTATTTATTTTAGTACTACTCATTAATAGAAGTTGATATAATCAGCATTGGACAGTCCAATTTACCAGTAGAATATTGTCTAAATTCAGTTTTATTGTTGTATAACAGATTGATTCCACCTGCTGACTAAACTTAAGCCAGCAGCTGCTTCCGTTATTCCTTGTGTGCTTTCTAACGTGTGACGTTTTTCTGGCCAGGTCTGACACAGGCCCTACAGAAGGTAATCTGTTCCTCCAGACAGCTAAAGGTCAGGCTGTTCGCCAGCAGGTCAAAGACTTCATGAAACAATATGTGTTTCCTGCTGAGGAGGTCAGTTCCAAGAGCTGCCAAGAACAGAAGCGAGATTTGTTTTCCCAGATGGACTTTTAACTTGCATATGAAAGGACCTGACAGAGCACACCAGTTCATTCATGCAAACAGGACTAATTCATTAGTGCGGGAAAACAAGGAGTCTATTGATTACACAAATTATGTTGCACGCAGAACCATCACCATTGGCTGCGCATCATAGCAGTCTTAATACAGTGCAGCAGTGTGATGGGAAGAGATGGCATTGCAAATCTTGTTAAAACAACAGAGCCACAGATTTAACAGCACATTTATTTCTCCTTTAGAAATACCTGCAGACATAACAAACATTAACACACGGTTAAGTAGAGGAAATATTTCTACATTTCTTTATTTATGATGTTAAAGAGAGTGTTGAGGTGAAAATTGATTAATATTGACAATACTGTGTAAATACTGTTTCTCTCCAGGAAGTTGCAGAGTACTACTCCAAACACGCTCAGTCTCCACAGAGGTGGCATACGCCCCAAATAATAGAAGATCTAAAGGTATGTTGTTGTTTGTTTAACCATTGGTCACATTTCTTCTTTAACAGAGTCCTGTCCAAGTTAGTCTAGCCAAGATAGGATCTTGGAAACTGTTACTGATTTTAAGAGGGGAAAATTCCACTGCTGGCTGATATAGTGAATTTTTGAGAATAGAGCTTTTCTATGTGGATAGTGCAGCAATTATGCATTGACTATTCAAAGGTACTCAGAAGGCTGCTTTCTTAAACCAATAATATTTAGATTAAATACTATTTAACATGTTAAGTAATTTAACATGCATTTATTGTCAACCAATTATATATGACGTTTCTGAGAGCTGATTCTTCTCTCTTACTGCACTGTGTCTGTGCTGCTTGCCACAGTATTGATATTCATATTATTCCATATATATTCATATCGGCAAATATCAGGTAACATATATACCAGTGCAGATACAATACCAATATGTCTGCAATCGGCCAATATCTGCTGGTAAAATCGTCTCTACTATGGATACGACACAAACAATGCAATCAAACAATATATAACAGTGCAGAAAATTAAAACACAATGACTTAGAGATCAAAAGAAAAATCATAATGACACTGCCAAAAGGTGTTGCTGCAATCCAGCAGGTTCAAGGGCCAAGTTTCTTTAAATCTTGTTTAAATAGTGCACAACCCTTCTGAGTCAGCCACATACTGCAATCCATCATTAAGACTTTAAATTCAACACAAAATACTGTTCTTTGTGTCTGTGCCGATCTGCTCCAACTTTCTTGAGCTCTGCTTGTCATCACTAGCATTTGCTTTGAAATAACCATTCAGTTTGCACACACACGTACAGTCACTGTATAATATCATGCTCTCTGTGTGTCCAGGTGAAAGCCAGAGAGGCAGGACTGTGGAACTTGTTCCTGCCTGCAGTCAGTGGTCTCAGTCAGTTGGACTATGCTTACATTGCAGAGGAAACTGGACACTGCCTCTTTGCCCCTGAGGTCTTCAACTGCCAGGCTCCTGGTAAAACATCCTATATGGTGTCACATTTTGACATAATTTAGATTTTCACTATACTTAAAAAATGACCTTGCACTTTTTATATACAACATGGATTAGATTTGTTCCCCCATAGTCAGGTAAAATCCTCTCCAAATGTCAAATTTTCAGCCTTGCGTTTATCATTAAAACTTTGTATTTTGGGGGGTTTAAATTCCCCAGATTGGCCTTTTTAATGTATTCTTTGTCAAGCTAAAACAATATAATATTTCTAAATTTAGCTCATGATATCCAAGAAGAGATCCAGTGTGTGGTGTGATGTTTCTTCGCAGACACAGGAAATATGGAGGTGCTCCACATGTTTGGCAGTGAGGAGCAGAAGAGGAAATGGCTTGAGCCGCTGCTCAGAGGAGAGATCCGTTCCTGTTTCTGTATGACAGGTATTTATTTCCATGACCATGTCCTCCTGCATTACTTAAAACATTTCAAATGTTTGCTTCATGTCAGGGGTCAGCGCTTTACATACTTTTAGAGTCAGTAGAGATGTCTAACGATGTATGAGGGCCACTGTAAGTTTAAAAAAATATATATATATGCTTACAAAAGTATGGTGAAACAATGTGGTTCCATGGCATGTGGGTTTTTTTTTTTTGGTAAATGTACGGAAGCGTATTGCGTTCCATGGAAAAAAAAAAACTCTGGTTTTTCTGAGTAATTTATTTTTTGGTTTGTTTTTTTGAATAATCTTTTCTGTTTTTCTGACAAATTCTTTTCCTGTTTTACGGAGCAATTCTTTTGTCTTTTTCTGAGTAATTTTTTTTGTTTTTCGTGGTAATTTTCCCCCCCTTTTTTTGGAGTAATTTTTTTTCTGAATTATCGAGATACTTCGAACTCCCGCGAGAACCTCCTACCTGCAAGTGACTCCCATGGACCTATGGTGATTCCTGCCCGCACATACATGCCCTATCTTCAACTATCTACCGTACCGGGTCAATTTTGCTATGTATATATTGCTATGTCTAGCACATCTGAATGGGCTTTCTTTCTTAACAACCACAAAGTCCTCAGGTGCCTGCGTAGAGTCGACAAACTAATGATAATACCATTTATAAGGACTATCTCCCAGTGTCTTAAACCCAGATCAAAGTAAAACTTGATTGAACTAAACAAGCCGGTTATGTTTGTTTCCGTTAAATCGAGCTCTCAATAAAGGAATTAATGCGTCTATTGTTTCAAAAGCTCTCTAAACTCAGAAAAGTTATTATTTATTAATTAATTATTCAGAAAATCAGAAAGAAATTACTCTGAAAAACCAACCATAAAAAAAAATTACTCAGAAAAACAAACCAAAAAAAAAAGTTTCAAGTGAATGCAATACGCTTCCGTATAAATGTACCACTTTAATCTCGGTAATTGTTCTTCAGAATATTACCCCCCTTCCCCAGCTCCAAAATGTGTTTATTTGTACCTACAGTGGCTCTAATATGCTGTTGTAGATGTGAGTGATGAAAGTGTAAGGGACATAATTTAATAAGTTAAAGAATTTACTATGTGTAGACTTGACAGAGCATCTTGGAACTTTGGCTGTGAGTACCTTTCAGAACAAACAATCTGCCCCCTTAACAAGGTGCTGCTAAAGTTCATTCCTCAAAATATTTGTTGTGGTTTCCTGCCAGATGTCCCAGTAATGCCTGTGGTTTTAAATGAGCCAGGTTACACATGGCACGGCTGCTACCAATTCAGTAAACGGCTTGTTTGGAAATTCAGCATGCCAACAGCAAACACTAGTTCACTATGAGTAATTTCTCCCTGTTTTCTCCCCTTTGCTTTCCACATTGCCTGGAAACTGCGACATACTGTTGCCAGAGGTGATTATAGTGGGTGTGAGCCTCCCCATGGGTTTTTTTTAAACACAGATGAGGATTATTAGTTAGGTGTTTTGGGATGTTTTTTTGTCACCAGTTCGGCTGATTTATTACACTGGATGATGAAGAACAGGAATCTCCATCTTGTGCTAATAAACATTTCCTACTCTTGACTTTTCTAAGAGTCGTCTTTTGTATAGTTTAAGTATGAAAATGGTGTGACTGCACTCTATTTATTTTAACCACTCTGCCTGTGGTTTGGAATTTTGGAAAAGATACAACATAAAGTAAAGGCAGGGCACTGGCAATGTGAAACTAAAGTTTAAATCTCATTGCCTATTATCTTTTAGTTGGCGTAAAATTCATATGCTGCGAGTTATAAGCTGACTTGTGTTCCCTTTCCTAGAGCCTGACGTGGCCTCGAGCGATGCTACCAACATCGAGTGTACACTTCACAGGGATGGAGACAACTACATCATAAATGGCAAGAAATGGTGGAGCAGTGGTATGTCCATTTTTATTTCTATTACTTATATAAGGAAAAAAAAGTGTATTATCGCATCAAGAACACTGAATACTTTTATGCTCCATTTAGGACACGAAAGAGAGATTAAGACTCAATAAACAAGTTGTTTTATGTATGCGTAGTTCAGCTTTAAATCGTTGTATGAGGCAAGTCTCCTCACCAAAGAATGTTTGTAAAAGAGTAAACTTGCAAATGTTATTGTCCATTATGTACTCAAGAGCTTTTCTCAGAAAGAGATGACTATATGTAATCAAGATGTCGCTGTAACAAACTGAAACGGCTAACATATGGAAAACAGTGCAGATGACTCATACTAAAAGCATTAGATAACATAAACAGCTTTTTGATTAGCTTAAAAGACTTTAAAAGACCTTAAAACCTTTGGTTTTCCGGCAGGTTGGACCAATAAAAAGTCACAGATTGAAACACTTTGTCAGTGTGTGTTCATGATATGACATTTTATCCCTAATTGTCATTGTAAGTGATTTAAGGCTTTGTAAATTAGTTTGGTTATCTTGTTACAATTACTAAACTACATAATTTGACACATAATCATAAAATTAAGCGTTTATTATTTAGGATTTAATCGATGGTTATCACATAAATATCCAAAAGTCATATTTGTGTTTATCGTGCACCTTCTAAATCACCATGAGCTCAAAGATATTCCAGATGTTTCCTCTGACACAAATGTGGTCGGGAGGCTTTGACTTCCAGATTGAAGGAAAACAGTGGCCTGTTGTTTTTATACTTTTGGGGATGTATTTTTATTTTTTTTTTTCAAATCTCCAGAGAATCCTTCTTGTTCTTGTAAAGCAAAAAACGAATTTACAAGAAATGAGGGTTAGGGTTATTTGCACTTTCAATGATTGTTTTTATGAAGTGCACGGTCCGTATCTGGTGGAGTGAAATTTCCATCAGCAGAAAAAATCTTGTATGGTTGTGAGAATGTCCTCTTCCAGCATGAATATCTCTCTCTGTTAGGAAAGAATGCTGACATGCTAATGGCCATGTCCACACTTACTGTGACCTTTGCCGGCTTACGTATCAAACCATATTATTCACAAGCGGAAATTGGATGGTTTTGTGCCTCTGCAGTGAGTCATAATCTCCAGACACTGTCAGTCTGATTTAATTTTAAGGAAAAAGGGGAAGTAAAAGTAGATGATGTCGTGTTAATTGAAATACGGAGATTTTTTGCTTTCGTATATATATATCATTTTTTGCAAGTATCAAATGCCAAATATTACTGCCAGCTGTGGCAGTTATGTAACTGACATTACGGGTGTTTCCCAATACACTTTAAAAGGCCCTTCTAGGAGGAGGATCTGTGCATTTGTTCATACTCATACAGCGGCCTTTCCCATAGAAGACACAAAGTAAAGACCTCTCATTTGTGGTTTGTATGCTGTATGTCATTATGATAATAGCACAGCAGTTCCCACAGTATGTTTGAATGACCACTACTTGTCATGGAATAACCCACCGTAAGTTAAACTTACTGAAAATATGGGCCTGTCCAGTTGGATGAAATATGTTGCCAGTAATCCCAAAGTTGAGTTGCTAGATGAGAGGGTCTATAGATGTTGTCAGAGCAGCTCTGCAGTGTGGGGGCTATACTAGACTGTCCCATGGGCATGCTCATTCTTTCCAAGTAAAATTATTCCCAGACCTGCAATCTTTTCTATATCTGCATGCACATTCAGCCAAGCAGAGACAATGTACACATGTTTAGCATTATTGGTAGTTCTTAGTGGAATGGAATCGTCATACAAGTCATTATAATTTTGATTCCCCTCAGGCGATTTAAGATTAAGTGAAATAGTCATATGATTTGGTGTTAGGGTTCATAATGTTGAGACATGTAATGCCTACTAATAATTACTTGATCATTTACTGTTTAAGAAAAGCCTTACATCTGGCTCAGACTGAAATGAAATACAGATTGTAAAGGCAGAGGTTAAGAATGCTTTATTGATACATAACTAAGAATGTTTTTGAAAAATAATCATTATTATTTATTTTCTATTTAACCTTGTGACAAGAAATTCAATACTTGTATTTCCTTGGGACCCAGTCATTCCTCTGCTTGGAGACCGTTGAAACTGTAGCCTAAATGTTTGTCCCTTTTGTTAGACACACCTAGTTTGTGTTTGAGTCCAGCTCCCACTCATCAAACCTGTAGGCCATTTCAGTGGAAAGAGGATGACTAACAGGTACTGAAGATAGAAAGCAATGATAAACAATGATGTGTTTTAAGATCTTTTATGAGCTATCTCTGGTGGACCTTGTCAGGAGGTTTTTCCAGATTAAGCTTATCCCCGCTCTATCATAGCTGCAGTAGTGTAAACTGGTTTGAATAAACTCTTGGACTGGGGCCATCCACTGCTCTGATCCTAGATTTGATATGTGGTAAATTAGCTCGAGCATATTGTATTATGGTGGCGTTGAGTAAAGGGGAGAAAGCCAATTTTTAGCCACCTGGATGAAGAATTTATATACTACTAAAATGTGAAGTTACATATAACTATGGATTGCACTCCACTGCAAACCATTAGCGCTTTCAAGCTCATTATAGAAATAAAAAAAGATGAGTGAATAAAAACACCAGTCACGCTTAAAGTTTCTCCAAGGAACACGCTGCTCTGCTGTTTCCCAGTTTGACATCATGGAGGGGGTCCTTCCTGCTGTTTGCTGTTCTGTCTTAATCTGCCAAATGTTTTCATACACATTGGTTCACCCACTGTGCACACAAGCCGCCCGTCTTCCCAACCCAAAGCCACGGGATGTAATGAAATGAGATGCAGATGATCTCATGGAAGGCAATGCATACTGTAAGGTGAATTGTATTTGTAGTGAGGAAACAGAGAAACATTCAGAGCGTCTTGAGTTCCAGCTGCATTTAATTGCAACAGATGTTGGTAGATGCGAGTCACTGAAGATCTTTGTTCTTTTATTTAACAAAATACATAATTTGTACAAAATACTTTGCTTAGTTAGTGCATATAAACTCACTGTACATATATATATATATACTTCATTAAACTAAAAATGAATATTTATTGTTATTGGTTATCGTGTATGATAGATATTATATATCTTGTATGATGATGAAAATAATATACATAGAAATACAGTTTTGTCTGGGTGCTTACAGGAAAATAGATAGATGTTTTGAGTCTTAAATTGTAAAAGTACTGGTGTCTTGGTCTTCCGAACCAGACTGGGATTGCATTTGAGTGTGCGTGTTGAGTGCAATCTCCACTGCCGGCTCCTCGTTGACGTGTCTTGGGTGTCTCCCAAATCGCTGGCCAAGGTGTTTCGCAGCCTTGAGGACGTGTCCCCTGAAGGAAGATCCGATGAATGCATAGAGGAGAGGGTTAATGCAGGCGTGGCTCAGCGCCAAGCTCTCTGTCACTTGGAGAGCACGATCCAGGCCCTTGCTGACTTCACAGTCAGTCACGAGGATGTAGATGATGTCCAACGCTCGGCAAAGCTTGACCACGTTGTAGGGCAGCTGGGTGAGCAGGAATACAGCCACCACAGCCAGCAAGACCCGTAGGGCACGCCACTTCCGGTCTCTCTGCACCCCAGCTGCCTGGCTCAGCGCCCGTCCTATGCAGCTGTAGCACACCACCATGACCAAGAAGGGTAGCACGAATCTAAGGGTCACCTCCAGCAGCTCCAGGGCCGCCTTTGCAGGTCGAGCCATGCTGGGCGGGTAGATGGCTGTACAGGCCATCCTGTGATGGGAGTGCTTCACTGTGGAGAAGACGAGTTCCGGAAGGCCAAGAAAGCTGGCAACAGCCCATAAGACCACACACACCAGGAGCCACTGTCTTCTTACCCGGGGACCTGTACCAGTCCTGCCTGTAGGATTTTGGGCCACAGCACGGTAGCGATCCACGCTGATACACGCCAGCAGCAGCATGCCACAGCTGAAGTTGGTACTGTAGAGGAAGGAGGTGATCTTGCAGGCTGCCGAACCCAACTTCCAGCCATGGACAGCATCAGCCGCCCAGAAAGGCAGGGTGAAGAGAAGTAACAGGTCCGAAATGGCGAGGTTAAGGATGCACACATCTGTAAGGGTTCGTAGTCGCACCTTTGATGTGTAGACCACCACTACGAGGGCATTCCCAGCCAGGCCCACCACCAAAGCCAAGGCATAGATGACTGGGAGGAAGACACTGGCAAAGGAGCGCACTGTCTCCTTGTCACAAATAGTGTGTTCGTAATTGTAATCGTAACTGTCATTAAAGGTGTCATCGTCATAGAAATCTTCCATTTTGCTGTAGTGAGAAAGAAACAGAGTACAATTTAGGAAAGTGTTTTTTCTAGTTTTAAATGGGGAATACATTTCACTTTGCCCTTTTTAATTGCACATGCTATGATCTATGGGCTATATAATCAGTCATGGCATAGAGTGTAATTTGTTTGTTATTTCACAGAACAAGAGGAGGAAAACAGGAAAAAGGAGTTCTTTTAGTATTTGGCATCAAAGGAATCTCTCCTGCATGGTTTCCCTAATGGCTTAAGCCCTGTCTGTCTGAACTGTGTTTGAGCTTGAATAGCTCCCATGAATACACACAAAAATAACAGACACGACTTGCAAAGGAACAAATTCCCTTTTGAATTCACGTAGTTTGTATTCTGTAGGATAAGTAAGTGATCTGCAGACTTTAGACTTGCAACAGTCTGAAGTTCTCCTTCAGTCATAATCTATGATTATTAATCAACAGTAAGTAAGCTGCACTGCAAACTGATAACCTCTACTGTGCATTATGTAGGACAGTGTACATGTTGTAAATGTTAGCTGATCCGGTAACGCATTCATCCACATATTACACTTCCAATGTCTTTGCTTTCTTTTATTGATTAATGATACTTTGTCTGTTGGAGACATCCAAAGTCCTTGAATGACAGGAAATATGTGGAGGGAGGATGAGGATGACACAAAAGTGCAACCAAGGTCTCCTGCCAGATTCAAATCCAGGATGTTGATTTTACTATGTATGGTCTGCTGGTTCAACAGAACAAGCCCACTGAGGGAGACTTTCATCTATTGTGTTGTTAACGTCCCCTCCCCAGTTGTTAGCTCCAGATGGAGATGTCGTGTCTACTGAGGACCAGTAAATACAGTACTGTGTGTACGTGGGTGTACATAGTGACTGACTGGCTCTGATCAAACAAACAAACTTGCTTGGAAAATTGTTATTAATTTATTTATTTTCTATTTAACCTTGTGACCATAAATTCAATATTTATATTTCCTTGGGACCCAGTCATTCCTCTGCTAGGAGACCGTTACTAACCGTAAACTGTAGCCTAAATGTTTGTCCCTTTTGTTAGACACACCTAGTTTGTGTTTGAGTCCAGCTCCCACCCATCAAAGCTGTAAGCCATTTCAGTGGAAAAAGCTCTAAAAATCTCTTGAACATTATGATCAAACTGAGGTGAAAGTTAGAGTTGGAAGTTCACATAGCACATATTTTGTATTTTCTCCAAATATCTAACAACTAATCCACTAAACTGTAAAATCCAACAGCAAAACACATTACGTCACTGATGAAATAATTCCTGGCTGAGGATGAGAATATTTAATTCAAATGTAATGATGACAACAGTAATTTTATTGAAAGTGTCCAGGTTTGTTATAAAATGAGTCATTATCTCCCTGTATGGGAGTAGCAGCAGTTACTGAAACAGATGTTCAGTGGAACATTCCAAAATATGTCAACTATTCCAGAGCTGTCAACGGCTGTGCTTCATATGTAAGGGTAGCTTAATGGGCGAATACGAGTGTTTATGTGGACGTTCAGGTTATTTGGTCTTCACAAGATCAATAAATAAAGAAAAATCTAGTCAAAGTCAAAGTCTAGTCAAATTTGGATGTATAATTTAAACAAAATTAAAAGTGATAATTCTGTTTGCAACTGATCCTAACTCGACAAACATTATTGATGTAAGCAAACTTTAATAATACTAATAGCAGTGATAATACTAATAATTTTTCTATTTTGCTATTTGCTGGTGTTCTGTATTTTGAAAAAACAAGCCATGACCTTTTTGTTTACATTTGGATCTCGGATGCAGTTGTTAAAACATATAAAACATAAAAAGATTAAAGCAAAATCACTCAGACAGAAGTCCTTCATCCTGCCAACTGTTTTATAAACTACACTTACAGTTATGACCCTGAAAATGTTCACAAAGAGCAAAAGGTAACACAGAGAAGACCAACAGAACACAACAGGCTAAGTTTAGCTTGTTATCATGTCCTCACTATGGTAATAATAATGTCATAAAAATCCTGAGCAGGACTTTGACTCTTAGTTTAAAACTAAAATGATCCTTTGACTATTGGAAAAACAAGACACAATATTTTTCAATATATAACATAAGTAAATGTAACAAGTAATAATAAATTAACATAAGGTCCAAACAGTACTCTTTATACATTACTGTGTGTCAACAATATGGTTCGGAATATAAGAAAAACATTCCAAGATTCTTTACATTCTTGTGATGGTTTGAATTGCTTCATACTTGATGGAAAAGTATAAAATATTGAGTAAAGTTGTAGTAAAAGTTGAAAAGATTTTCTTACCTTTTGTCTTTCCTTTTGTGGCTTCAGTAAAGTTAATGAAATGAATCCTTTTCCAATCACACAAAGACAGTTGGTATGTATCCTGAGAAGGAACGCTGTATGCACCACAGGGCTGAAGAGACTGATCTCTTTGCCTCAGCCAGCTCCACTCCCTTCACTGCTGACTCTGTAGAAGCACCTCTCTCTACTACGTAGCTCTCCACGCACGTGCGGGTGTGTGCGTGTCTTTAAGAGTGTGTTATGTTGCAGGATAAACGTATCAAAATTCCTTGAGTCCTTTATTGTCTTTGAGCAATTCTTTGCGCAGTACAGTATACAAAGAGAATCTGTTTTTCAATCTCGGATTAACCGTGAATTTAATCTCTTGCTCCGGCTGTCACGCAGGGACTGCCTTGGTGGCTGCCCTTTTGTTTGTGTTTGAACAAGAAACTGGACTTGAAACTATAGAAGGAGGATATAAAATAACATCCCATATGGACTAACTTTGTCCCAAGGCTTGTTGTTTTTGTGGTTTTCTGGAATGCTGCCATTATTGGTTTGTTTGTTATGCACATCATTCACCAACCTCACTCACATTGGCAAAAATTCGGTGGACTAAACTATTCTATTTTAGATACTTTTAAGTTGAAATTTATGAATGTCACTTTGGTTTCCTGTGGGTTTTTTTTCTTAGTAACAGTGTTTCCTTGTTTCAGCTTCCTCAGAAACGGTTCACTTTATTTTTAATCCCTCTCTGTCTTTCATTCTTTCTCTCTCTCCCTCTTTAATCCGACTGTTGAAAAATAAATTCAGTATAATTCAACAAATTTGGGAACAAAAAATAAATAAAAGCATGCCCCCTTAAATTTCTGTCATATTTCCCAAAGAAAATGGCATTTGTTTTTGAAGTGTACATTCTTACATCAAAGTTATTTTGTTCTTTTTTTACATCATCATCAAAACAAATGTGATTGTCACATTCTCAGGAAGACACGTTAGTTTATTTTCATTCCAGTGGTAATAAGACATGTATGGGCATGACTGTCACATAACAGCAGGGCTCACCTTGTTTCATGGACCATGAGACTTACATAAGAGTTCACAGAAAAACTCAACCTGCCCCCGAGCCAAACGGGCTCTTCTTAGATGTGATGTTTGGGTGGAGTCGGTTGTCACTGTTTTATACTTTGTAACAGTGCAAACATAATGAGTTATTGTTTGTTTAAATTTTGGCTATCCAAGAAAGAGCTTAAACGCTAAATATCTGTCAGATTTAATTTGAGTGTTGACATGCACTCATGCTGTGATTCTCAAACTGTGAGTTTTCAAAGACTATTAATGGCCTGTGTCTGTTGCTGTCTGGTGTCCATGTGTCTTGTCCTTAGGGGACAGTTTTGCCACTTGGACAGGAATATAAACAGGAAGGCAGACCGTTGGTCACTTTGTTTGTGCCTTGAGGATCCAGTGCCACATGAGAGAGGGAATGTGGACTCCCAACCAGGGAAATTCCAAAGTATTCTGCATTTGGCCATTATCGCTCTGTGCACATTTTAACATCATCACTTCATTTCCACTGTATCTATTTTGTGTGACAGTTTGCAACAATGTATATCTATAGGATGTTGCCCTCTAGTGGATGTTTTGTGTGTGTGTATTTATGTTTTGGCAGCCATAAAAGAAGCATTTTATCCAGCAAAAGCTCAAGTAAATCTTCAGTTTCTCCCCAACAGTCAAGATCTGCTTCGTGGCAAACTAAATGTTACTCAATGTGAAAGAATCCAACTGAGGAAGCGTAAATCAACCTGTGGCTGTCTCAGCTGGCCGTTCTCATGCCATCAATCTGTCACTAGCTCCATCCGCGCTCGGCCCTTTCCCAATCTGCAACACACATAGTTTCCAACAAGATTTGGGTCATGAAATGGTTAAGGATGGGGTCGGACTGTGACAAGTTGCTTGTCCTATTGTTTGTCATCCCACCTGACAGCAACAAAGCGTACATTACAAATAAACCACAGCCTTTCTGACTCCCGCAGGTGCTGGCAATCCCAAATGCAAAGTGTCCATTGTGATGTGCAGGAGCAGTTCTCAGGATGTTAGCAGCAGGTCAGTAGTGTGTTAACACTTATGTGGTGCAGGATATTGGCATGTTTGTTTCCTCTTCTGGTGAGTGGGTGAGTGGAATATAAAAGAAATACTTTCTGCATTTGCGCAAGAATTTAGTCTTGTGATGTCATCTTAACCACAGGTTTTATTGTTCCAGGATTTTTGTTTACAGTATTCCTCTTCTCCCAGTGAAATTACTCCTCTGGTTTTATAATTTAATGATTTTGTGCTTGTCAGTCTACCTTTGCACTTTACTTCAGATGCTATTTTTCCTATTAACCTTCTTCTGTGGCACAATTGTAATTGAAATGGACTTTGGTTAGAGAACAGGGTGTGCTTCCCAGGATGCAAGTGCATTTTAACACCCCTGCCTAGCCTTTGTGCTGAGGGGTTTGAATCGCATGGCACAAAAATATATCAGTTTAATCCTGTCGACACTTGTAAATTAAATCTTGTGGCTGACATGTTATTGGCACTAACTTTCTAATCTAATCCAATGCTCATCAGTTACAGTAATTTAAAATGTAAAAGAAACAAACTAGAAACAACCACACCCATGATATGTAATACACTTTATCCTTGGTTTGTCAACAGTGTTAAAAAGCACACACCCAACCTTATTGCTAAGAGACCAGTAATGTGAATTTAGGGCAGCATTAAAAAAAACCTAGTCAAAATGTTTATTTTGTAAAATGTATCATTCCTTTTTAAAGCTTTGGTTCTAAACTTCTTTATTAGGCATGGCCAACACAGCATGGTCCTTGTCCCTATGGACACACCTGGTGTAAAGCTTGTCAGACCTCTCACCGTGTTTGGACAGGATGGTAGGATTATGTCTGTCATTACAGCTTCAAGTGCTATTTATATTTTCCTGTTTTTCCACAATATTGATTTCCTTTTTGCATGCAAACGTGACAAATGAGCTTTCCTGTGTTTAGATGCCATCCATGGTGGCCACTTTGAAGTGCACTTTGAAAACGTGTGTGTCCCTGTTGCCAACATTATTCTGGGTAAGACTCTATATTTCTGTGTGTTTCTGTATTATTCTGTTATTTACTCACATAAGGTCTTCTTAAGAAGCATGCTACACCTATAAAGCCATAGAAATATATTGTTTTTTATTGTCCTTTTTTATTGTGTTTGGACAATAAAGTTATACTGGTTTGACTATTTGTATGAGGTCACTAGGCCAGAGATATATTTTCCCTCCTGTGAGAATTCATGGCATCGCTTTCTGTTATGTCTCTGGGCTCTGTCCCACGGCGTATTTGTTTGCAGGCGAGGGGCAGGGATTTGAGATTGCCCAGGGTCGTCTGGGGCCAGGCAGGCTACATCACTGTATGAGGGCCGTCGGTCTAGCAGAGTTGGCACTGGAGTTGCTCTGCCAGCGGGCTGCCTCGAGGCGCACATTTGGAAAGAAACTGTACCAACATGTAAGTGAACATTGACCCACGAGATTCCTTCAACTTTTACTTCAGGGCTGTGGAACTGAGCTCTTTCCTGCTGTTGACACCTAGTGGACAGATTTTTAGATGCAGCTGTGTAAATATTCTGTCCCTCCTGTGTTTTCTATATGTGTATAGGAAGTCGTTGCTCACTGCATAGCAGAGTGTCGTCTCATGATAGAACAGACCCGCCTGCTGACTCTACATGCTGCTCGTGCCCTGGATACACTGGGTAGCCGAGCTGCTCGCAAAGAGGTAAAACTGTCTGTTTCGGACATACAGATAAAAAGATTTAAAGAAAAAACCAACACAAACCTCGTAGTCTCTGGAACCCTCTCAGTTCTCCCATAGGTGTTCAGTTGATTCACATAATTTTCATTCTCATCAAACCATTTCATATAGGACCCCTCATGTCCTGTATGAAATGGTTTAAATTAAGATTGTTGATTAACACAGTAAAAAAAAAAATATGTTAAAGCTAAGAAAAAATTAAGAATCAATGACGCCCAGCTTTCTATAAAAGTCTGTGGTATTAGTTGGCAAAATCTTTTATTAAAGGACCAGTGTGTAGGTTTAGTGGCATCTACTGGTTAGATTGGAACCAGCTGAAACTCCTTGCCTCAACCAAGCATGTAGTAGAAAGTGAGGTGGCTGACAAACTCAAAAAAAAATCAGCCAGTGTTTGGTTTATCCATTTTGGGTAAATACATGGTGGCTCAATTTTACAGATTCTGTAGCAGAATCTGCTCGCTTTTGTAGATTAAAAACACAATTCTTATATTATTTTATATAATAAAAACATGGATATGAATATTATAGATTCTCATAAATATTACACACTAAACCTTTTTAAATCACAAATATGTCAACTTGTTTCAACTCAGGGTTCAGGCATCAAATACCCTGATTAAGGTGTCTGTTTATTCATGATTTAATAAAGGATTTTCATAATTGCTATTCCCACTGCATTGTGGGAGAATAGTGTATGTAAACAGTGCACTCAAAGCAAGGTTGTTTTATTTAGTATGTTTACTGAGCATTTACTTCATTAAGTCACTTTTCCAGTATGTTCACTTACTGTTAATGGTGTGTCCTAGATTGCTATGATCAAGGTGGCAGCAGCCAGGATGGCCTGTTATGTGGTGGACTGTGCTATACAGGTACATGGAGGCGGGGGTGTGTCTGGGGACTTTCCACTAGCACAGATGTAAGTGTCCTTCCCCGTCCTCCCACAAATGAGCTTTAAATCAATCTGCTCCCTGATGCAATATCACCACATTCTTCCTCAGGTATTCATATGCGCGGACTCTTCGCATTGCTGATGGGCCAGATGAGGTACACCTCTCTTCCATTGCTCGTCTAGAACTAAGAGATCAACTAAAGAAGGCACAGGCCAAGTTGTAAAATAACTGACATCACATGGCCAGAACAGCTTCCCTAATTTTAAATTTTCCTTAAAAGCACTGATTTTTCAGCTTTTGTAAAATTGTTTTTGCTGCCAAAACACACTAAATGTAAATAAATGACATTATAATTTGTATATATTCTACTACAACTCCCTTTCATTCAAATCATTCCATTAAAATTTTCTGAATGTCCACATTGTTTGATTTAAAAATGACACTTGTTTATTAGGAATTCTTTTTAATGTGAACTACAAAAACAGAAAATGACAGCATGAATATGACTATTGTCATCACACTCTGTACGGGTGTGGTCTACCACATGGATGAATTCCATTGGGAGGTGATGGGGAATCAGGACACACAAGCACATTATTTTTTTGTACAATATAAAACAGCAATGGCCCCATCCATTTGATACACCAGATGGTAACCCATGCAACACCCTCCACTCATCATTGTCTATACATCAACATTTGGGCAGAGATGTTCAGCTGCCAAATCAGTCAATCTTTTATACAACACGGCGCAGAAAAGGGAAGAATGGGGAGGGAGGAGAATAGGCTGGTTTGGAGGTTGAGGGAAAAGACGTGTCAGTGTTTGCTCTTCTTTGATTTTTTGTGAGACCGGTGAGGTGACCTTGATTTGGAGCGAGACTTCTTAGCTGATTTCTTGGGCGTCCTGGAGCGCGACCTCCTGGATCTTTTGGGTGTGCGAGGTGAGGGAGACCTAGTTGGACAAAAAATACATTTGAATTAGATCTCAATGTTTCAACTCTACTAACCCCACTTAAATTAAAAGAAAATGGTGAAATGTAAGAAACCAAAACCTTGCTCTAATGACAACTTCAGGGGAAGCCCTGGACAGGAAGTCTTACCTCTTGGAGGACTTTTTGTTGCTAGATCGTGGAGAGTCTTTATGCGAAGAACGGGAAGATGTGTCTTTAGAGAATGAGCGGTCGGAGCGTTCTGATCTTTCTGACCGCTCGGAACGGGGTGACGATGATCGGCCTCGTCTGCTGCTACTCCGCGTTGGGCTGGGTGACCCACTGTGACGCCGCTTCCTATCAACCGAAGGGGACAAATATCTGTCAGACAGAAAGTTTAACAAATCCCACTTTTTACGTTGCACGCTCCGAGGTACTAGACGTGCACTTTATGGATAAACCCGACAACCTACCGACTGGTTATCTCACCTCTCTTTCCTGGTTGGTGTGTCCTCCTTTTCTTTTTCCTTCTTCAAGTCTTTCAACCGTGCCTCAGCCTTTTCCTTCTCTTTCTTCTCCCTTTCTTTTTCTCGTTCAAGTTTCTCCTTTTCTTTTTCCTACAGTAAAAAAGGAACCATGACCCCAATTTTGAATGACAACTTCTGTACTTTATATCATCCATTGTAAAGTCTGCAGAGCCCAACTCCATACCTTTTGTAGTAGTTTGTCCCTGTAGTGCTCCACTTGCTCCTGAAAACTCTGCCCAGGCTTCTTGGGCCTTTTCCCAGACTCCAGCTCATCCTGGAACTTCATGACTTTAACCTGGATGAACAATAAAAGGAAAGAGGTCAAAACAATGAATTTCATTTGCACACAAAACAACACAAATTGTGGTGTATGTTGGTACGTGTAGTATGGGGGTTTGTGATACTTGTAAAGTACCTCTATCTCTCTGAGCTTGGTGCGTTTTTCCTCATTCATCTCAGACATCTTGGCCTTAATATCCGAGTCATCTCTGATGGGGTTGGAGTAGCTTTGATTATCTTCTGAGCGAGGGCTCCTGTCATCATAATCACTGTCCTCGTCATCCCTTCAGTTATAAACAGTTTATAAAAAAAGGTTAAAAGGGTGCACAGATGTATTTGCAGTTAAGAACAGACAGTTATCCTCAAAAGACCGCACGCAGATACAACTTACTTTTTTGTTTCTTCTGGCTGCTCAAACATCTCCCATTTTGATGTTGTCACAGCTAAAATGAGCAAACAAAACAGGTGACATCAAGATTTATGTACTGAAATTAAAATTTAGGAGTGTGAGGCCACTTAAAAAGGTCTAACCTTGAGCTTCTAACTCTGCCTCATCCACTGCTTCCCATTTCGAGGGTGCTACCTTGAACGTTGCCTCCTTGGACTGATCCACTATTAAAAAAAAAAATTTATTAAAAATCGAGAAATAAGAAGTAATTGAGTCACTATACAAGAGCTGCATACAGATCATATAACAACATCAACAACTACATTTGCTTGTCTCTATACCACTCACAAGGTATTCCATCTATGTCTTCTTCCATGGGCTTGATAGGAACCCCATCTAGGTCATCCAGGGGGGCTCCGTCAATTGGAGCTCCATCAATGGGCCCTGCGTCAATTGGCACCCCATCCACATCCTCCAGCGGAGTGCCATCTACATACTCCCCTATTGGAGCCCCATCAATGTCCTCTGCTGGCTCAGCCTGGGACAAAACCGGCACAAAGAAATTCTAGCTCTGATTTAGTAACTGCTAGGTTTTGAAAGCTATTAAGTTATGACAATTTGGTCAAGTATTGTTACATAATTCACCTCCACAACGACAGCAACAGGTTCCTTCTCTGCAGAGATATTAACTAGACCCAGGAAGATGTTCTGCAGCTTGATAAGGAAGGGGTCTGGGTACACAGCCCAGTCCTCCCATGCCCGGAAACATGACATAACCCTTTGCTGCCACAAAGAAACCAAGACAAGGACGGTTGAGTGACATACTGTAGGTGACAAACTGCTTGTGTAAACTATTCATTGTGTTAAGTTTACTTAGCAAGAGTTGGACATTTGGTACCTTAAAGTTCTCACTCTGAAGGTGACCCTGTATCGCTTTGTATGTCGCATTGAGGTCTGAGAAAATCTGGCAGAGCTTTGCCTCAAAACTGTTAAGAAGGTAAAAGCATTAATGTGAATTCTAAACAGAAATAGTGACTTGGGTATACCCATCTGAAATTGACAGTGATGTGTAATATAGTCCAAGATGGACAAAACTTACTATTTTCTGTAGTAAGACGCATTGGTTACTTTGGCAGAAGAGTTGTACAGCACATCAGAAACCAGATATAACCGTGCAATCTGAAAAGTAAAAATATGAACTAATCTTTAAATTGTCTACAGAATTTGACATTCATGGAAGTTATTGGTCCTTTTTTTAAGCAGACGTTAGCGCTATTATCTTGCCTTCTTGGGAAGAGGGGTCTTGAGGATGGAGAGAGACTCTGTGACACACTCCACAATCTCTTCAGCTGCTTCGGCGTGGCTGAGACAAAACAACATGGCTTCTGCTATGTCTCCCCTCCTGGGCGTCAAACCACGCAGCATCTCCTCTAGTTTGTCCCGCTCTCTGCACAGATGAAGGGCAATTAAGTGTAAATCTATGGAATTGCAGGTTCACCAACAACAGGGCATTTTAACCCAGTTTGATGAATCAAAGAGATGTTTTTAAGGAAACGTTCTTACTCTTCTTTTAGGCAGCCTTTCTTGGTGCCGTCCTCCTCTTCCTCCTCTTCCTCACCATCATCATAAGGCCCATGGAGGTATGGATTAAGAGGAGGAGGACGCCACAAAGAGCCATTCTTAAACATCCTGAAGTCATCTGTTCGCCATTTAGCTGGTGCTTCACCCTGAGCGAGTAATAATTTACAGTAAATATTAAACCTGCTCGACTGTGACCCCAGCACAGTGTTTTTCTTCAATGCGGGCTGGATGCCACTGAAATTGTGTACAATTTTTAAAGATAAGAAATCAAACCTGTAGTATGGAGTAGAGCTTCCATCGGTAGTATACATGTGCTGGGCTCTGGTTCTCAAATAGAAACCTAGAATTAGAAAAATCAAACATGAGCATATGGATCATAACTTTATAAAAACTACTTACTACTGAAAGAATAAAAGTAAATACATTACTAATGTGCAGCACTGACCTGTACATGGGGTTGTTGATTTCTCTGTTCATGATCATGGCTTCAAACATTGGGCCTTCACGCACCACAAACTCGATCATTCGGTGGATGAGAGAGAGCAAATTCCTACAAGAAAAACACAGTTAAAGCAAACGGATTCAGACTGGCCGGACCCTTGACCACTACCATAAGCCTGTCTCTTCATTTAATTTATGCTTGGTGGTTTGACACTCAGAACAGTTGTCTCTTCACAGACACGATGAATGTTTAACAAATGTTACAGGGCGGAACTGCAGTTGTCACGCACAGTAGGCTGTAACTGAGTAATGCGCTGCCATGGTAATACTTGCTATAAAAAAGGTACCTGACAGAAGATGTCACCTAAATGACTCAGCCAAAGATATACAATAACATATTTATTACGCATCAACTGAGAAGGACGATGTGAGACATAACTGTCTGAGAGTGGCATGTGACCAGGCATAAATTAAATGTAACTGTGACTATACCTCTCAGCCAATGTACAACATCAATGCATAAATGCTGCCAAAAATCAAAACTTAAAATGACAACTGATGAAGTAACAGTAAAACGTTCATTAATTAAGAATTAAGTTTTAAAAGACTAACAATTCAGGTAACAGTAGAATTTATTTTAAATTATGCCTAAATTGTTATTAGTTCATGCCTGTGTCCTTTTAGGCTGCAGAGCAACAGGTTTTAATTACATTGCACTGCCTGGACCCTTTCTTTGAAATCTTCCTAGATTCGAACTTCACAAAAGTAAAGCTGAAGAACTTGGGAAAGTAGGAACGAGACATTGACAAGACACTGCATTAACTGAACACTGTCAATACAGTGCCTTTCAATTCCCACTCTTCTCCTGACCAATGTGAAGTGAGGAAGAACCAAAGCAGTATAGGATTGTTGGCCTAAATTGACTAAACATGTTATCTACTGGTAGAGTTGGTAATGACTGAATACAGTGCAAATGGGATCACCAAAGTTCTTCTGTGACAATTTTGGGGAGATACATGGTGCAGGCTGCATACAATTAGCCTAAATTGGCCAAAAAGACAAAGGATGTCTTTCATTTGACAACACAGATCACATTTACTTGTATTGGAGCCGATCGTACCAATGGCGGGGTAAAATTCAGTATACTTTCCCAATCCATCCCATGAGGCTTTTCAGGTCCCTCGCTGCTGCAGACAGTTCAACTTGTGCTGCTCACCAAGGCCAATGTCAAAGGTCATATATAGACTAATACTGGCAGGTTTGGATTTGTTGGCAGGGGCCAGATTTACTGAGCTCCCAGTAGTGACAGAGGCCAAGGGGGTAGACGGTCTGAGTGAGCAATGGTCAGAGAGCAGGATTTCACAACTACAGATCTAGAATCAGCAGACTGTGTATGTGGAGTAACATGTCACTGAAGTTGAAAAAAAAACAACACAATTAAATGTTGATGTATGGAGTGAAACTGTGATGGAATAAAGTCATGATGTTTGGCTCCAAACAGCACATTATATAAGCACTATAATGATGTTTTTGCTACATATTTATAAAAAGGAAAAATGAGTGATGGTGGAGTGTGAAAGAGCAAGGTACAAAAGAAACTCGTCAAGTCAGTATTATTCTATCTACTAATGATGACATTGTACAATAGCCTCAACCATTGCTCACCCATACTGACCAGCCCCCTGTAGCATGCAGTGATCAACTGATCAAACTTTTAGCTTCATTATGGGATGTTTTTTCTAAGTTTGTACACCAATTTAAAAAAAGAAAAACATGTACCTTTCTGTTGGGATAACCACTTTGACTATGGCTTGCGACAGAGTCTGTATATGAAGTCACATCAGATAATAAACATAGAATGTGAGTATTGTTAAAAGGCAACAGGTGAAAAATATAAAAAATGCATTTAAAAGTGCAAAGACAACAACTTTCCTTTACTGCTGTCAGTTTTACTAAAGGCCAAACACCCCTGACACTGTATTCATTAACCATAAACACCTCTCTGTAACACTGAGCATTTTCCACACGCTAACATTTCATTATACCGACACTTACATACAGTGCAAAACTAATTTAATTCAGTCAATAAGACAATAACTAGAGCTTACAGAAACTTGGATTTAAACCTGTACTGACTACTCATTATAAAGGCTAATATCTCACCAGCTGCATTAACAAAACACTGCCATTAACCCATGAGAAAATCCTAGGCTGACATGCTGAGTTACCTTC
Organism: Dicentrarchus labrax; assembly: GCF_905237075.1. Taxonomy (NCBI): domain Eukaryota; kingdom Metazoa; phylum Chordata; class Actinopteri; family Moronidae; genus Dicentrarchus; species Dicentrarchus labrax. The sequence continues at coordinate 15,352,034 of NW_026136709.1, read as the reverse complement.
TCAAACTCCTCCTTGTTTTTAGGTGGAGGAAGCAGGGGAGCATTGGGGTTCTTTAGCCTCTCCCGGGGCTGCGCGTTGAAGGGTAGGCCGGAGGGAGGCGGTGGGAGTGTGTGCTCCATCATGGAAGGAGGGATGTAGATGGGGTGGGGTGGAATGGGCACACCTTTGCCCCATCCTAATTTCATCTCAAAGTTCATAATCATCTTTCCTATAATTGGAGTAAAATATATATATTTACAATGACTGGAAAGAACACAAGTATGTAATTGATTTATTTAATAGAAAGAAATACAACTTTGTACCATTTAGGTTCTTGAGTGCTCGCTCAGCATCCCTCCTGTTCATGAAAGCCACAAAGCCACAGTTCCTCTCCCGAGCCCTCTCCTCATCTGTCCTCGGCCACATGATCTTCACACTGGCCAGCGGGCCATAGCGACCAAACTCTTGACACAGCATCTCCTCATTCATCTATAAAATAACAGAAACATAGACAGAGAAAATTGTTAAAGCACTTGAAATTAAGAGCACAAGCATCTACTGTTATGGTCTTGCTCTATGTTATTTTCAACCAATAGCAAAGCAACAGACTCAAACCAAGCCCTCCTGTTCACATCAAAGCTGTCAGTCAGTCCCTCTTCTACACTTCAGAAACGTTTGAACACAACTTCACCTGTGGGTTGATGTTTCCGAGATACAAGTTAGTAGTGGATGGGTCTCCAACATCATGGGAACCTGGCGCACAGTCATCCAAAACTGCAGAGACAGAAAAGAGAGAAGAATTTCCTACTGCTGTCTGACAGGACAACCTATTTTCTGAGCAAGATGAAGATATTCACAGCCACTATATTAAGTCAAAATTACCACTGGACGGACGGTTTCTTCTTGAAGAACCATCCGCTAAAAGAAGCAGAAAAGCAGTATAAATTTTGTTTCAGGGGAAAAGTGGACAATGGGTGTTTGGGGAGGGGGAGTAAGGCGTGCAGGACAGGGCCATTTTAGGCCAAGTTAGTACATGGAACACAGTCGTGTCATCTGAAGACACTCACATGAACGTCTTCCGTCCGTGCCCGAGAGAGGTTCGAAACGACTAACACGTCCTTTCATCTTGTGTCTTTCATCCCTTTCCTCCTGTATTCTGCACAAAACAGCATTTAGTACAGTTAAATTCAACCTATGTTCAAAGTATTACGGGTTTTGTATTTTCACACCATACCACCGGAGAACTGCTGGTTTTCAGAATCCTAAACAATTCAAATGTTTAACAGATTTATGTGTTTAAACTTACTGTTTAAGTTCTTCTTTAAAGAGCTCCAAGTTGCTCTTCTTCTTTTCCTTTTCAGTAGTTTTCTTCAAAGACTAGAATACAGATATGGAAATATTATCAGTACAGTAAAAACAAAGCATTACTTACTACAGCAGTAACAAGAGACATGACTTGTTCACTGTCATTGTACTTACATGTCTTTTGTCTATCGCTAAAAACTGAGGTGGGGTTTCCAAAGGCAAGAAGCTTTTTGTTTGGGTCTCAAAACGTGACTTGGGCTTGTACAACTTTCCTTTCTTCTCATCAGCAGCTGCCTCTTCTGAAAGGAGAACAAGTGTGTTAGGACTTCAGAATGTAACTTTATTAAATCATGGATGGAGGATGTTGTGAACTGTGGTTGTGCCCGAACGTATCATGCAATCCATTTGAGAAACACATAATAAAATAGAGAGATGTTGTACCTTTAGTTGCATTTGCAATACCACCACGGACAAAGGCCTTGACTTTGCCCTCTCCTCCTCCTTCGAAAGCAGCAAGAAACTCCTCGTAAATCTCTGCTGCCGCTCGCTCGTCCTCCTGAACAAAGAATCCAGTGTGAAAATGCATAAACACATATATTACATTACAGAGAACCATCTTTATAAAATGTGTACCCGGTCACCACAGATGAGATCAAAAAGGAAGCCAATACTTACTTTTTTCTTAATTTCATCTTGTTCCTTCTTGCTTAGGGTCCTCTTTGCAACTGCCATTTTTCCAATGCTGAAAGACTTGAGTTTGCTCTCAAGCAGCGCCTGTCGATGTAAACAAAGCATGGTTGGTTTTTCCAACAGGTTATATCACGGTCGCATAATGTAACGCTAAATCTGTGCGCATATAACACAGTCAAACCATCCCACAGATAACCACTGCCCCGGGTAGTGTTAATTATTATTCAAACGATTGCTTAAGCATGACAGCTCATGTTGACAGCTAAGTTCAGCGAGGGTTTATTACCGCAACACCACGCAACTCATGCTACACTACAAAGTGTCCACTCGTCGTTTGCGAGCATTGGCCAAATACTTTGATCGTCGTTCCGTAAGTTGCATTTACTGCTTAGTTGCAGACAGACCCGAGGAAGTAGCTATCGTTACCTACAACAGAGCAAGCAAGCAAGAGGCCTAACAAGCTGGTACCTGCTGCAGCGCCACCGACTGAACGCATTAAGCGCCGAATGACTGTAACACGGAGCTGAAGGCTGTTAGGCCCCAGTTCACAAATATTTAATGTACAATTTCTTAATTCAAACATATATCGCCTGAACTTTGTGCTGAAGACTTATCGTGTCGGTGTCAGATGCTTAGCTGTGCGAACAACACTCCTTTCTGGGTCAACTGCCCTTTACTATCCCTGGTTATGGTAGCTAAATCTTTAGCTTAGCTTAGCTTAGCTTAGCTTCATTAGCCAGTGTGGCCGGAGAGCCGACGGTTAGCTTCAGCGCGTTGCTAAGTTAGTTAGCTAACACCGTTGCGCACACTCGTAACTCTTGCCTCTTGCAGGCTACAAATATATAATACGTATTGCTGTTCAGGCATACTGTTATTTACATTGTTTTCGTTACGACAGATGAGACCTAGCTAATGCAAGAATAAACGGTAAATTCACCTTAGCGCTAGCTTTCTGAGAGCCACCAGGCGCTCGGTCCGCCATCTTTTGTGGAACTAAATACAATCGATCATCGATTAGAAGATAGCGGCAAACGTGAAACTCCAGGCGACACAGTCGAACGCCGAATCAATGATGGCTAAACTTGTTTTGTCGTTCTCTCTGCCACAGCTGTGTGTTTGCCATTCCCAGTGTAATATAATATATATAATATATACAGTGTATATGAGGTGTTTATAATGCAACATAGACTGGAGCCGTGTATTAAAAAAAAAATGCAATCATTTTGAGAGAAGATTTAGTTTTATATGCTAAATTAAAACATCTTTACTTTTTAAAGTTGCATGTCACAGAAACTATAGATGTGTACCTTCGCGTTGACCTACAGTACATACTTAGGTAGCCTAACGTAAAGTCTTAATGTGTATCCAGTCGTATAAGTAAATATATATGAGCTATAATGTAGTTATTAAGTAAATACCGTATTTACTCCAGCAGGTGGTGCTCTCGCTCTCTATCGCTCCCATTCTTTCTCTGCTAGCAGTCTAACCTGTTCCTATTATTCATACAATAATATAAATACATATTTTTAATGATATTTCAGCTGGTGTAAAAAATCTCCACCCCTGTTACAGAGTGTCTTCTTTCACTCCACATCTGGATAGTCCCACATTGCAGTCACTGACTGGGATCTTTGCCGATATAAATGTCTCTGCCAGATGTACATGGTCCATATAATTGAAATACCAAACCATTCATCTATGTTTAATGGTTCAAGTTTATTCATGTCTCCTTTTTTTCAATGTTTTCCAGGCCAGGTGAAACTAATGCGAGACCTCACACCCATCCAGCGCTTCATTAATCGAGGGTTTTTTTGGGGGGGGAGCAGCAGCCTTTGCTCCGTCCCTCCTACCACGCAGAACAAACGCTATATTCATCTGCTCCAGCTTGCAGTTACTGAAACTGCCCCGCAGGAACTCCTGGGTACTTTTCCCCACCGCTCCAGCTGCTGAACACAATGCCATTCATGCCACGGGGCGAAAACAGGCGAAGCGCCCGCTCCGTTAACCCAACAATGTGGAGAACATGCAGTATTTTTTGCGCATGGAGTCTACTGTTCTTGACAGAGGTCTGTGCGCAGTCTCAGCAGAGGTACACATTTATTTACATGTTGTTTTTAATTGTGAAAGCTTTATGAGTGAGCAAGGTGTCAAGGATCTCGTCTAGCCTCAGTGGACTGGAGTTTATTCAGAGGGATATTCTGCAGTCTGAGCTGCCTCCAGTCAGGACCTATGGCGCATTAAATGAAAATCTTGTGTTAAATCAACTGCAGGCTGTCGTTAACGTGTATGTGCTGTTTTAACACATCATCATTTAGACCAACCTTCACATGCGGCGGAAACATAACAGGGGATTCTGGAGTAATCGGGAGCCAGGGGTACCCAGGAGTTTACCCTCCAAATACCAAATGTGTGTGGAGGATCACAGTGAGTCCCATTTTATATTCCCATATTTTCCTTTTTCTACCATAGCCAAGAATTATGATGATGATAAAACTGATACTATTCATCAAGGAGCTGCACAATAAAGTAATATGATAATCTTTCACTAACCCACTTCCCTCTAAAAAAAATACTTAACCACAGCCAGCTCAAGGCTTTTGCTCTATTACATTACTGTACATTCAAGCAGTCAAGCTGATAGTATGGCTGGATCAAATTGCTTTTAGACTGCTCTACATAAGTCAGGCTTACTGTGAGGAAATGTGCAGTCACATGTGGAAACCATTGTTTTACTGGACATCTGTGAAGTAACAAGCCAGTATCCATGGGAGGTGTTACATTTTATTGCTCTAAGTAATAATGATAATTACTTGAAATTGACCCTTAATTCCCACCCAGGTCCCTGAGGGAAAGGTGGTGGTCCTGTCATTCCGCTTTATTGACTTGGAGAGCGACAACCTGTGCCGCTATGACTATGTGGATGTTTACAGTGGCCATGTCAATGGGCAGAGACTTGGTCGCTTTTGTGGGACGTTCAAGCCGGGAGCCCTGGTTTCCACGGGCAACAAGATGCTCATGCAGATGGTATCTGATGCCAACACCGCTGGGAGTGGCTTTCTGGCTGTTTTCTCTGCTGCCCATCCACACGAGAGAGGTAGGCAAACATGGGAAGAAGAATAGTTTTGGCATGCTTACTCTTTCTGTCCTACTCATAGGTGCCAAGGTTGGAAAGGTAGCAGCTGTGTAGAGAATATCTTGCTGCTACCCAAGCATGTAATACGGAGCCACAAGGGACGGTGTCTCAGCCATGACTTCACCCCATAAAGGAATCTGATAACTGACTTTGGAGTGTGTCTGGTAGAGGGTCAGTCTTTTAACAAGGTTGTTTAACACGAGTCACTTCTGTGAGGTCATTGCATGGTACCTCAATGTCCAGACACGGAGAGAAACATTTCACCTCCTTAAGTAGAGTTCAGTTTTTGCATAATACTGTAAATTACTTTTCGGACATGCAGAGTTTTTCTTCTGTTCGGTAAAAACCAGTGACCTTTGGGGGATTAATTTGTTCAAGACAAGGCTATGGGTCTAAGGTTTCCAGCATGTGGACCTAAAGGGAGGAATATCTTAACACTTCTTACAGTACGATGTGGAATTTCTCACTGACGTTTTTTTGAGCACTTCAGTAGAAGGCACAGGTCAGAAGTATCACTTAGAGTTGAATGAGCCTCTTCCTCTCTGCAGGGTTGCAAAGTATCATGTACTGTTTTGGTGGAATTTTAATGGCTAGTTCTCTGTACCCAAAGAGCTGACAGCTGTGATGGACAATGGCTATTAAGCAACCTGCCTGGCTTTTACACAATGGATGGAAGCAGACTGTCTCTAAGCATTGTCAAAACAGAACAACATTTGTTAAGTGTCTATTTTTGTCACTTACTAAACTGTATTTCTTCTTTTAGACATGTTGGAGAGGAAACATCAGTCTAAGTGTATGTTAAAAAGAAAACACGTCTTCAAGTGACTCAGCTCTTTGACAGTCTGAACCGCATTGAACTGATGTGTCTCAGATGCCTGACAGAAGAATGTTGCCTTTTTTTAAACTGTTCACTGCATAGGACTAATGAATGACCTACTTTTTAGGATGCATGCAATGACAAAGAAGGCTATGAGAGCACCTATTACAGTAGACAAGTGGTTAATTGCAGGATCATATAATGTACACACCATCAAAGCATTTATGAATACAATCTGGATCCTTTCCTTTAAGAACAGGAATGATATTTTGCAGATTATTCCTGAGGACTATGCAAGATATAACTAAGTCATTACTCCACAGGGGACCAGTACTGTGGAGGCAGATTGGACAAACCCTCAGGGTCTTTCAAAACACCCAACTGGCCAGAGAAAGACTACCCAGCTGGTGTCACCTGCTCCTGGCACATAGTGGCACCAAAGAACCAGGTCAGGATGTTCAAAATGAATGAATCTGAAATAAAAGGATGTGTTATATATAAAGTTATGATAGGAACTGACTCTAGGAGGCCTATCGAACCACTAACCTGTTAATAGGACATAGACGCAAAAATCATCCATGTGTCCACAATCGATTGTTGATGCTCCATGCTAACACTGAATAGTGCCAAAGTGTGATGTTTTACAGTATCAGTGGTTGAATAAATGAGCCTCATTGTAAAATAAAGCATACAACAAGTTACCTCAGACGTAACAAGTTCTATTTACAGGTCTTGTGAAAAAGTTTAAAAGCCTCACCTCCAGAGGGAGCTGTGCAAAGTTTCATTAATATCTTTGAGTGATGTCTTAAGTCGGTTGGGTCTTAAGACTACAAGTTTGAAAATAAAAAAACTCTGCAGTCTCTCTTCTTCGTTGTTAGCAGCTTAACATAACATAACATAACATAAGCCTTTACTAGAAAAACAACCAGTCAGTGCTCAAGTTGCATTGTCGGTGATGTAGGTTTTTGACAAAGAAGAAGAATGCATAAAATAAATGCTGCTTTATTTATTTTGATCCCTTTTAAACTGATCCTAATCTAACATTATTATAGAGTGCAATGCTAAATGGTCAGAGTACTCTTAAGTATGGCTCAGTGTGTAATGGGTGTGGAACAAGAGTAAATCATTCCACAAATGATAGGGTACCCTTTAATCAAACAGCATGACCTGATAGCCTGATTACAAGCTCTTGCTTGATGAAAGAAGATTTTCTTTGTGATTTTTCTCCTGCTGCAGATTATTGAAGTCAAGTTTGAGAAGTTTGATGTTGAAAGAGATAACTACTGCCGCTACGACCACGTCTCCATTTTCAACGGGGCAGAAATCAACGACGCCAAGAGGATTGGCAAATACTGTGGAGACAGCCCCCCAGCGTAGGTGATTCTGTCATGAACATTTTTATTTTCATTAAAAGATCTATCCAATGAGTTCCTCTCAGTTTACACTCTTGTCTGGGTTCCTTTGCAGGCCTGTGTTCTCAGAGGGGAACCAGCTCCTAATCCAGTTCCTGTCAGATCTCAGTCTGACCGCAGATGGCTTCATTGGACACTACAAGTTCCGACCAAAGAAATTCCCCACCACCACGATACCACCCACCACTACAACACAGCCCGTCACCACCAGGCCCATACGTAGGTAGCAACTTTTATCCAATAAAAACCTCCAGAAGATTTTTAACATCTGTATTTGTTGATGTAGCTATGAGAAACGCTGGCTTTTTACTACTGGATTCTCTTGCTAACATGTGGGGTTGATCTTTTACTTAAAACGTAAGAGGGACCTGGACTCGACTTCTGATAGCAGATCTTGGCACGAAAAGAACTAAGCGAAGTTAACTCCTTCAAGAGTCAAATGAACACTGCTTATGGTTAAGAATTCTGCTTTACAGTGCATGTGGATAAGTATCTAACGTAATAACAAATTCTTTGTTTCCATAAAATGGGTAAAAGTGGCCAGATCAAACTAAACAGTGGATGTGGAACATACAGTACTGGAGACTGTAGGTCCTATTAAAGCTGCAGCCAAGAGCAGCACATGTTCAAACAAAGCATGTGCTAAAAAGTGTGTCTTATGCTGACATTTCTCTTGTGTAAACTGTACACAACACAGTTCATATACAGTGTGGGCATGTGTCGGCATCCACAATCACAGCTCATTTTCATGCCACAACTCACATTCCCACACACTGTTGTTTTTTCCCTTAGTCAGGCCAGGTTATTTTGGCACCTTCCTGCCACGATGTCATACTGCGACAACGCTTTCTGGTTGGCTTATCTTTCCTGACTTTTCCCTCTCCAGTAAGAATAATATTGAGACAGTCACCTTGTATTTTCTTGGTTCTTTCCTTTATGGACTCTTTACCATCTCTAACACTAAAAACAGATGTTCACTTGTCACATTACGTTGCTATTTTACACACTGTCTCATATTCTCTCTAAGACTGACAGCCATTCATTTTTAGAGTCTTGTGTTACTGAGAATATTTGGTAAATAAACCACAGCAGAAACAGATGCAACCATAACTTACATACTTGCATCAGTGACAGGCAAAATTACAGAGATTGAATTTTCTTTTGTGTGTGTGTGTGTGTGTGTGTGTGTGTGTGTGTGTGTGTGTGTGTGTGTCTGTGTGTGTCTGTGTGTGTTTGTGTGTGTCTCTGCAGCTCTGAAGTACTCTGTAGCCCTGTGCCAGCAGAAATGTAAAAGAAGAGGAACACTTGAGAGCAATTACTGCTCCAGCAATTTCGGTAAGAACACCAGTGCTTATTACTATTTATTTAAACCACATAAGCTCCAGTCACTCATATGTTCCAGCTTTGCCTACTGTTATATACATACTAATCCTAAAAGGTCCAAAACTACACAGGACAGATTCTTTGAAGAGTTACGTCAGCGCAGCCCACATTAGCATCAGTAGCCAAATCCCCCCGAACTAACAGTTTACAGTCCTGATCATGTCACTATCTTTGCTCCTCTGATTTCTCACTGCTTATCTCAAAGACTTCCTTGATAGCCTGTCAGGAAGTGAAGGAGCGTATACAGTAGGACACAGTTACCTCAAGTTTAAACACACACACTCTAAGTCTCTGACTGTGGGTAAACTGTTGATAAATGAAGGTGTTGATTTAGGGCTCGGCCTCCGTTTGCTACCCTCCTGCTACTCTGATGTTTTCCTCTCAGAGATGTTTACCACATGTGTTAGATTGGCATTTCAAAGAGTTCACTTGGATTTGCATCAGGAAAACGAGGAAAGGCAAGCGATGTGGTGGTGCATGTGGAAAAAGTCGTCCGTGTGATGTGGTGGCGGGGTCGGCACACAATATGTTACATCACATTTTGATGAAGTGGCGAGACAGTGGACTGAAAATAGTTTGTATAATCAACACTTAAATGTTACAGCAGTTTCTAATGATGTGATATATGTTCTTTGGATTGTCAAAAGCAGTTCACTGGTTTATGTTACAGTAGCATCAGATACAATAACATTACTGAAACAGGCCGTCCTCTGGCTGTTCTCATCCCCGTCAGGAAATGAAACAGGCAGTATGTGAAGTCCAGACATATTGGTACCATCAGTGTAAAGAATCCTGTTCATGTTGAATGAGACGTGATTTCCTCTTGCTCCACTGGCTCCACTATAACTCAGCTGTCACTGCTAAATGTCAGCTCTCTTCCATGTCCAAACGACAAAGCTGTATTTTTTTTCCGCTTTTAGAGACCTGGTCAGACTAAACAGGAAATGACTGAAAACTTCACCCAGCAGATTTGTCGCATTTTGTAGCAAAATCAGAAAACACAACAACAGAAAAACAGGGACTGTGAGATACAGAAGGTGGCAATTCTGGATGCTGGTAAATTAACCTATAAGAGGATTTCTCGTGGAGTTTTACATTTTTAATCTCCTTCCTTACTTGATTTGTTAACCAGTGTCTGAAACACAAAAATATTTGAGTTGCACTGAGTTGCTCTCTATATTAGATTGTATTATATATAATATTGAGTTGACCTCTGCCCTGCTGACTCAAATGCAAAACATTTGAGCTGTCTGCAGGACAATTATGATATAACACCTTTAACTTGGTCTTGTCACAGTCAGGGTCGTAACGCTTTGAAAGTCACAAAATTACAGTATATGATATCCTTGATGTTTTTTCTGAGTTTTTTTAGAAAGAACAATTAGCTCATGAATGGGAGAGGAAGCCATAAAAAGGACAAAAGGGGAGTGTTGAAAGCCTGAAAGGAACCATTGAGAAGCTATGCTGTTAATTTACCATGACAGGCTGCACTTCACAGAGGAGAACAGAGTATGAACTAAGTAGTGTGCACACACTGTTCACATTTCTCTGCATTGATGATAACAATAAAAAAGCAGATTCCCTTCGCTACAGCTGTTTCTATGTTATCCCCCACTGTAAATTCCAGGCTCCCTTTTCTTTAATGTTGATGTTAACATTGTCTGTAAATACTTCACATATTAATCCTACATTTCTAAATCCAAACCAGGCATCTGCAGGCATTCTTGGCCCCCTTTGGATGAATCCTACTGACTTTGTTGACTCCAGGGCTTTTTCTCCAGAGTCACCAGCGTGATGACATTTTTGGCTTTTAGTGAAATATATTTGATCTATTTTAACTATTGAATGGACATTTTTCTGTGTGTACAAACATATACATCAACAAACAAACAAATGGTTGACTCTAACCAAAGCACACAGAGGCAGAAATTAAGAAAAGTCAACTTCTCAGAAAAAAATAGATACATAAACCTAAAAGCATGTTCAAATTAAAAGTATTTCATTATCTTGAAATATTAAAGGATTCAGCTCATGTTAATATTGCAAGTTTTCCACCAGGGAGTACAAATTGATCCTCTTTATCATCTAATAGATCCATACATTTTACAAAAACAGTAATTAGTGCTCATTCGCAAACGTTAGCATGCTTACACACTAAACTAAGATGGTGATCATGATAAATATTTTACACATCAGCATGTTCATTGAGAGCAATGCTGACATTAGCATTTAGCTCAAGGTGTGTACAGGCACTGTTAACTTTAATTATTATAACTGTAATTATAAAAAAGAGTGAAAAGAACAATTTCCCTTGGGGATCAATAAAGTATATCTTCTTCTTCTTCTTCTTCTTCTTGTAGGCAGGGAAACATACAGTATATTTCCCTTTCAGTACTTTTGTATGTTTTATTTTATTTTTCATTACCTATGTGTATGTGTGTGTCTATGGCAGTGATAACCGGGACTGTCATTACTGCGGTGATGAGAGGAGGAAGTATGTATGCCACTGTCTCTATCATCAACGTGTATAAAGAAGGCAGTCTGGCCATTCAGCAGGCAGGAAAGACCATGAGCACCAAGATCATTATCCTGTGCAAGAAGTGTCCATTTATCAGAAGAGGTGAGTTCACTGGTGAAATTAAACTGGCTATTTTTGTTTGATGTATGAATTCACTGTGACATAAAAAAAGATCATTACCTCAATGATGACACAGTACGCAGTTCCTGGTTGACTGTTTTTAATAACCTATGGCTCTGAGTTTGCCTCCTTTTGCTGTGCCGTAAGCGCTCAGTCGATAGAGCGCCCCCCAGAGTGTGAGGTGAGCGGCAGAACTCACTGTCCAAACAGTCAATGAAACATTAAATATGTTTATATGTATGCATATAATCATATGGTACAGACCTGCCCGTGTGGAGATTCTGATATTTGGCCTCCCTGAATGTCTCTGCCGTTCCGCCACTGCATTCAGGTTTTTTGTGTGTGACCTTACCAGGTTTGAACTACATCTTCATGGGCCACGTGGATGAGGACGGTCGGGGGAAAATCGCCCCTCACCACTTTGTTATGGCGTTTAAGACAAAGAACCAGAAAGGACTCAACGTTCTGAAAAACAAGCGGTGCTGAGTTCCCGTAGCTCTGAGGATCTCAACTGGACTGGAGGTGTGTCCGAGGCTCAGCTCTGGATGGAAATAATTAAACAATAACAAAACTGAATCTGGATGCAGAAATGCCAGCGCAAAACATAAAATCTACATGATTCATTCAATTAGGGGGCAACAGATTTTTGTAAATTCATTTTGCTGTGGATTGCATGATTTTTGGAGTAAACAAAAAGACATTAAGTACTTCTACTCTGTCTTCTATTAAAAGACCAGTTGCTTAGTCTGTTTGGCAAGCTCAGATTAATCAGCAACAAAATGAGTTGAAATTTCCATCCCTATTCTCAGCCCATTCTCACTCCGCTGAGTCACATTCCTGTCATGCCCCTAGCAGGGAATTAAACTGTAGCCAGTAACAGGAGCCCAGAATATGGATTATATCAATTCAGAGAGACATTCATAAGACAAACATTCATCAGATTGTTTAAAAATTTCAGTGTGCACATCTGTTCTGATGTCTTATGATTGCACTGTTAATGTCAATTTTTTCCATATTCTACTTTTCAGTAGTTTCCCTTTTAGACAGTGGGTACAATGTGAATAAACAGTGGGATTTATTATTTAGTATGCATTAAAGAAATATATCTGTCTGGCAGAAAAGTCTTAAATTTCACAAGCCTGATTATTATCCATAGGGGATTTGTCACAGCTGATTGTTGTAGTTTTAATCATGTGTTAACAACTTGCAGTTCATTTTCTGTGTTCAGTTTCAATGGGCAGGATTAGGACATATTTAAGTCTTAATAAAAAGTGCAATATTTAATATATACACAATTCTTTTTTTTCAAATAGATTTGTATGCTGGTTTTATGTGAAACAAATGAGGACCTACGTAGCTAAAGCTCTTTTCTTCAGTTTGCCTACAGATGCAAAGCACAATCATCAGCATACATCATTTACCTACATTGTTTTTAAAGGCAAAGGTATGAAATGAAAAATATTTTCATATGAAAAAGTCTGTGAATATTATTTATATTTTATTGTTTTAATTTGCCCAAATAAAACTTTAAGATTTACCATTTGTTTGTCTCTCTTTGTACAAGAAAATACAGCTGGAAAGCAAACAATACCAAATAGTATTTGAATTGGTCTCTTGAGAGCAAGTCAAGGCAGCTATGCTTGACTAAGCAAGAGAGTGGATCAGGTGTGTGTAATGTGACTCTCACATGGACTGGACCACTGGGCAGTTGGCTGAACAGTTGACAGTTTTTTGGCCAAAGATCAGTTTTCAAGGAGAGAAATCAACAAGTAACTTGCTAACTAAATCTAAAAAGCAGCACTTCATTAAAGTCAGCACTCTATGCCATTAAAGCCCCACAGGGTCATTTTTTTCCACAAATCTTTATTTGTCTTTCTGTTGAAAACAATGGCTTTCTTTATTTACAAAAAAGGTAGAATAGCTGAATAATACATAGGGGGGCCTGAGTCTGGAGGCTTTGGTGGGTAATATATATGTTTCTACTTAATTTCCAGGTTGTAAAATAGCCTCTGTGATTTAATGGAGCAGAGTTTATCACATGCTCGGGTCACACGGCATCCCAGATAATGAGAAGCAGAGGTTTTGTCAAAAGGAGAGGGGGTGAAAGGAAGACATATCTAGTCTTTTTTAGCTCCTTGGGTAGAACATGGCATATTTGGAGGTCCGGAAGCCCAGCAGGTCCCTCATCTCATTGCGAAACTTGGAGAGGTCTTGGCGCAGGTCATTCAGATTTTCCACCGTGGCCTGGTCTGTGCTCTGCATCTTCTGCCGTGTGGAGGTCAAGTAGCGGTGAACCAGACAGCACATTATCTTCTGGTAGTTCTCATCATGCTTCTGCTTCAGGTTCTTCCATTCCTGGATGGAAAAGGCAGCGAAGGAATTCAGATCGATGACAAGATATTGCACAAAGCACAGATGGGCTTCCAGAGTTTATTGTAAGCCTACAATTCATTTTTCATACCTTGAGACTGTTCTGTCTCTTCACCTTGCCCTTCGAAGTGTGCGAACAGATCCACTTGCTCATGCTGGTCACCAGGTAGCAGACAGTCTTTGGGGAGGGGAGAATATTGAACGGCGGAGGCAGGGTACACTTGTCGTCAAAGTAGCTAAGCCACAGTTTGGCCCTGGCAAACTTCCACTCCTTATCCTCGTGATTCTACAGAAGCCCAAAAGCCAACGAGAACATTGAGAACTCAGGAATGTGAGAATCAACTTTCACACACAGAGAGGAATCTTGAAAATGCTAAACCTGGACAATGAGTTGTTTTACTTAGCGTAATCAAAATCAAACCTTTGCTCAAAGGAAGGAGAAAATGTACAGGGTTCCAAAGAAGAAAAAAAAAAACAATTTAACATCTGTGTAACATTTCAGGGTGAATTAGAGAAAACTAAAAAAAATCTAATCTTAACAGTAAATGAAAACAGTTGCATTTTTCAGTCCAGAGTTGAACTCAAATTACCCTTGACAGAGCTGAGAAACAAAGTTTTTCCTTGCCAAACGTTGTTTATACTTACAGCAATTTGTCTGAAGCTTTTGTGGAGCATGGCCACCAGCAGCTTGGTCAGCACAATAACCACCACAATGTTGTAGGTGCCTATGATCATGGCACCCACAAAAGAGCGCAGTTCTTCTGTGTAGCTGATGCGGGTGACGAAGAGGGCAACATGTGCCAGGGAGAAGATGTACCAGAACAGGGCGTAGCAGGTCCCCATAAACCTGTTAAATGGATGAAGATGATAGAAGTGAGTGGGCATTTAGGGAACATGTCTGTCATGCATTTCACAATATTAACCAAAAAAAATGATATTCTAATGATGTCTGATTTGAGAGTTAAATCATGAAACAGAAAAACTTTTATGACTTTTTCAGCTGTATTTATACAGCCGCATATATATAAAATCTCTAACATCTCTCAACAAGCTTTCTGAACATTTATCATTGCCGTCATCGCTGTCCACAATGACAGACTGAGGTTGGCCCTTACGTGTGGAATGCATCATTGCTCTGTTGCTGGCAGAATATGCCCTCACAGTCCATGGGTGGATTCTTGTCTGGGTCTTTCTGGTCCTTTCCGTAAAGCTGGGTGAGTCCAATGGTGAAAGAGAACAACACCAGCAGGAAGAGGCCCAAAAACTTTCCAAACTCCTGCAGCATCTGACCCATGGAGATCTGGGGGGAATGATTATTTGTTAATCCTGTGCAGCTTTATCTGATATAATTAAGTAGACATAAATCATTTTTTTCCTGTTTTTCATAGTCCGTTTTCTGCCAGCAATCCCAGTAATCCTAATTAAATTGGGGTGAGATCTGGCACCAGACATGAACTTTGTCAGAGCCTAGTTATTGTTTTATCTCTAGTACATTTAGAGTTTGCTACAGTTTATTTTAGCAGAACTAGGGCCTAGACCTTTACACCATTATTTCTTTCCAAATCTTTCAAACTTTAGCAAGGTAGCTATATTTCTTTCTTCGAGTGGGATGTTTTGGTACTCAACATTTATACCGTGTAAGCAAACTTTCCACCACTTGTAGCTAGTTTTTTTCTCCCATGTTCTTGTTTAGCAGTGATCCCCTGAGAACGTGGAAAAAGCAACATATTCTGGCAGCTGTAGTGCTCTCACCTTACCTGAGGGAAGACAAACACAGACTAAGCCAAAAACAGGGCCAGAAGACAGAGAAAGTCTTCTCAGACCATTGGAAACAGACTATTTATAGACCTGAGTGGCTTATCTGTTTACTAGGACCTAGAGATGCTCAAACAAGGTCAGAACATACTCGCCCTTGCAAAACACAAACACACACACAGTGTCCAGTGTGAGAGATGACCACTTTCCTTACACCTCAAGGTGAATGGCGGCCTGGGTGTTTGCACTGAAACCGAGGCAGCTTGTTTGAGGAGAAGGGCTAGTCTATTAGGGCAATTCATTCTCTTGTCATGTCTACATCCCCCGGTGTATTCGTCTGCCACTTTGTACACATCTGATTTAGGAGCTGAGGGTGTTCTCAGCTTGCCCAGCCTGACAGGTAGCCTAACTTAGTTACTGAACAAATAGAGCATGAATGCAGCAGGTCAGGAGCTCTTAACCTTGACTGTAGGGGGGGTATTTTAAGGTCCCTTAAAAGCATCTATTTACACACAAACAAACACGTTCTTCTAAATAACCAAATAAAGCATATACTACGTTTGCCAATATAGAATACAGTACTGTTTTGGCTTTGTTTGTATGTAAGACACTATTATATAATTATGCACATTAGCATTTTATTCTAACAAGAAATGAAACAAAGTGTGCACCAATTAATGTCAAAGAACGCCATACCTCCAGTTTTGCTATTTAACTGTTTATTTTCATTTTAATTACGAAACAAAATTCTCTATTAAGCGCTTTTGATAACATTTGTCATTATATAACTGTTCTATAAATACATTGACTTGACTTCCAATTAAATGTTGGGCAAAATGCTTTGTTTACCAAGATGTTCCTGGAACTGTCTTAACACTGTTTCCAGTTTGTTTTAAAGTTTTTCCAGCTGCGAGTCTCTGTGTGCAATGCATTGTGGCACAATGGCATCCAGCGACACCACATTTAGAAATCAAGCAAAGCATTTTACATTTGTACAGTGTGAATGCGCCAAAATAAATGAACTGGGGGCACAACTTGTGTCTTTTTCTCTCAGTCACACTTATACATGCCTCCTGGACTGGGTTGCACCAGCTATGTGTAAGTTCTCTCATAAGTTAGTTAACTTAACATAACTTGAATAGTTTGGATGTAAAGTCATAACTAAGACAAGTGGCCAATCAACAATCAAAGATAATTTTCCATCGCCATGGTTACTGTGCGCCTTAGCTTTCTGGCTGGCATGAGCCACTTGGCTTCGTAGCACATCGTAGTAAGCTTCTTTTTTTTTATGATTACGCCACCTTAGGGGCGTGTGTAACTATTTAGTTGTTACTTAGAGTTAAATTGTAACTCATATCTGTAGTGCAACTGCTTTTATTTTAGTAATTTATAAAAAATAACTTAGTAATAATTTACATTTTAACTAGGCTAAGTTTGAACTTCAGCTGGTGCATCAGTTATGTGGGAGGGTGAGGTTAAGTCTGGGCCATGAGTGAGCTCATTGTATGCACAACTGCTGATAGTACATGCACACAGACACACACTCACACTCTCAGTCACTCTTTCCAACCTCAGTAGGGGGCACTACCCGGCAGAAATATGAGCCGGCCTCTTCAGGAAGGATGGAATCAAAGAAACGTGCATTTCCACAACCCACATATTACTGCCTCACTGTCTGTGTGAGTGTTTGTGTGTGAGCAGGAGCTTGTCTGAGTGCAGCTGAATTGCACGCTCACAAATCACAAGAGTGTGGAAATGTGTGGGTGCGTCTGCATTAGTAGGGAGGCGTGTCGGCTATGTGCGACCATGAACACAGCCACAGCTAATTCCAAAGCTAATAATTTTTCCATCCTGCCAAGCCAGACAGTGATGTCACAGAGCGAGTGAAAAAAAGATGGAAGAGAGGAAAGAAGGGAGAGAGGCAGAAAGATGGGGGAGATTATAGTTTAAAAGCACTCAATAACAACCTACAGGGGTCCCTCAGTGTTTTATAAGTCAACCGCAAACAGCACCTCGGCTTAATGACAGGAAGGCATTCCTACAAATTGACTGACTTCACTGCATACCTTTATGTAATAAAGTCGCACACTGGGGAAATGTGAAATTCTGCAAGCACAAAGTCAGACATTGGCTCGCTTTACAGTCTCTCTCTCTGCCAGCTGGCTGCATGATACACAACATCATGATGCGATAAAAAGGGACACCTATGGCACTGAAATCGTTGAAGAGCCTGAGTAGAAAATATGCAAACCAGATTTTTGGCTTGTCTGGGAGGGTGGAAAAACAATGACATAACAGCACAATTTTTGTTTCCATCAAGTTTTTGATTGTCCACCTGTAAGTTGCTCAGCCTAGAGAGAATAAACCTATGCAGCTGCAGGCAGATATTCATAATTTACACAGATGGTGAATATCGCTCTTCCATCGGAAAAACAAAACAAACAAAGTGGCACAGAGGATGTATTGTACAGTAATTATTTATGAAAGTATTAAACATATTGGCAATAGTTGAATGTTGGGTTACTAATGAGAAAGGGATCTAATAAGATGTGGAAAACACATGTTCACATACACACATTTATGCACACTTGTACTTCTGTGTGATTGTAAACAAATACCGTATGCTAACAAAGGCTGAGAGACCACAGATACTCCTTTTTTTGTCAGACTAAATGACAATGAAATTTTGTGTCTCAGTATTTTGTGTTGCGTAAGAGGCATAATGCAGATCAGAACAACTGTTTTGCTAAATATTTCCATAACCCTTTGACAAAAACAACGTGAATTGTTGATTCTGCAAATAAACAATGTCTGCTAATTCTGAATGACATTGCCAGCTAGGATTTCGGGTCAATCAAGCTGATCCAATTCAGCTTTTCCAGGATTTACAAAGTCAAGCTGTTGCCCATGCATTTTTCAAATTTAATCTACTTAGCAATAAAAATATTTGAAAAGCTGTTTTCTCAGCCCTTAGAGGACTTCAAAATAAGTAATAACATAATAACATAAATCTAAAAAGTAAAGAAAAGTTAAAACGTCAAATGCCACCGACTATAAAGTATGTAATGACTATACTTTTGCCTTTTTGTTACTTAATTCCTATGCAGCCAAACATTTTCTTACGATGGCAATGGATCAGACTTGCTGTATGTGCCAGATTGCGATAGAAATCAATGTAGAATCCAATGAAAATGGGCTGTGGGTGTATAGAGCCAGCTCTTCCAACTTTAAACACGCAGCCTAAACTGAAGTTAGCCTGAGAAATCAATTTTATGTAAATTGAATACAATTCTTATTCATGTAGATGATAGAAATGATGATAGCGGCACGGTAATGCATATGGCAACTAAGCTGCAAAGCTTATGATGTTGTGTTCGGTTTATTATGAGCATATTATCACAGCAGAGCACATTCGTCTGCTGCCTCAGTTCACTGTGCTTATACTTAATGCTTATGATGATGGTTATGATACTGCTGAGCACAGCTGGTGTGATGTTTAGTGTGGGCTTGTCCTTGAGTGTTCACGCTTCGCTGAAAGAGGAAGAGAGTGGGTGGTGTACGTGTGTGTGGTGGGGTTAGAGAGAAATGATAGAAAGGAAGCAGTTTTATAATCATTACATAAGAATTTGGTCATTCTTTTTCTCATCCAAAGTGTTCTACAAAGCCATTGCTGGATACATGATCTCAAATTTCCACAGGGATTACCCTCAAATCTTGTCTGGCTCTACTAATCAAATTTCAAACTCAGTGTTGTCAGTGTTGAGCTACAACCACTTGAAGTGTGTGTCACCAGTGCTTTCTTACCTGTAGCGGCCCCAGTATGGAGCTGGTGGTGTACATGAAGAAGAGTCGCAGGTAACTTAGAACGTTGGCAAAGGCAAACAGGCCCTCAGCCACCAAGATGGGATGGAAGGCATCCCAGTTCTTCCTCTCAATGTCCCCCACGTTCTTGAACTGAAGATCAAGCAAACACATTCAGAAAGACATGACAGCACTGGCACAGTCTAATGTGACTTAAACTTACTCTTGTTGAAGGATAGGCTCACCATGTTAAACCACAAACCAAGCATGGTCTGTGAGTAAAATTAGAAGATTATCACCTCTGTCCACTAAATGTCTTAGCTATTGTATGTATTAGCTTAGCTTAGCATTAAAGACTGGAACAAGGGGGAAACAGTTAGCCTGACTGTAAAGCACATACCCCAGAGTAGAGCCACAACTTGTTGTTTTTACATTTACAGATACAGATTTACAAAAAAAGTCTTTATTCCTGGCTAACCAGTTGGTACCTGTAGCTTTATAGTTAACAGACAGACATCAATATCCATTCTCTGACTATTGAATTCTGGGAAAGAAAGCTCATTCAAAAATGTCAGCTACACATTTAACTATGATATAAATAAAACACAAAATGTTCAAATGATCAATGCAATGTATACGCTGCTTTTAAATGAAATAATTTCTGTCAGCAATGTAAATTAAGGTTACTGCAGCTTCCTTTGCATCTTCAATGTACCTACATAGTCATGGTCCACCCACACAGATGATTTCATTTCTTTTTCCTGGTTAGACCTCTTTCTCAAGACTGTGCGGGCGTGGGTATGTACAGACTGTACCTGCCTGACATCTCCCTCAATCTCCTGTGTCCAGGTGGGAAAAATTATACCTGGAGCTGAACAACTGAAAGCATCTGTGTGGGTGTGTTGGGTACTGAGTGATGAACTACTTATGTTTTACCCAGAGAATGGATATAATAAAATAAATGTAAACTAGTGTAAATGTAAACAGTGTGCGTACCTTGCTATGAGCAACTATCTTGAGGGCAAAGGTGGCTAGGTAAAGGGAATTCATCACGAAGCTCAGCTGGTTCCTAGACTCATCCAGAAAGTCTTCCAGCCCCTCGTACCACAGGCGCTTCACATCCGACCACACCATCCCTACAGGGGAGCAGAAATTCACCATCACCACACACACATATATACACACACCACTGGAAAAAATGCATGTTGCTGTCATCCCCAACGTTTTAAAATCGCTTCCAGATTCAGCAATAAGACATCTATCAGAGGGAGCCAAGGGAAAGAGGAATGTATGAGACACAGAAATCAGAGATTAATGTGCTAAAAAATGTGTCATCTGTGGGATTTAGGGAGGTGTGTAGAATTTAATAAAGATGGGTGTCTGTGTCTTTTTGTGTCCAAGCTGAATGTCATCAATTTTAAATGTACAGTACGGATAATAAAATCAAGACTGAAAGCTTGACTCCAGCTGCAAGTCGAGGCATTCTCATCCTTAATACAGAAATGATTTCATTACATTGAACCCGATTGATCTGTTTTTGTTTTGTTGATCTGTTTCTATGGTTTCAGCATGAAGTACACAGAAATCAGAAGGTTTCATATATGAATTGTTTCTCTGAATTATTTATCTGCCTCTGTCTGTTCTGTCTGGTTAGTAGGATCCTAAGTTCCAATGTAGAAATCAAAGCGTACACACTCTTAGGCATCAAGAGACGCAGACGCATTTTCTGCCACTTCATACTTCTACTCCACTATAATTCAGATTTAAATATTTAGATATACACATATACTTTTTATTTCCCTTCACTTATTTGATAACTTTAGTTACTTTCCAGATTCAGATTAAAAATACAAAATCTATCAATTAATAAATTATGATATTATTATTATTTAGAAAAGACTTAATTGATCAGCAGGTGGAAATTCACAAACTACTCAGCAGTATATAAAGTAATAAAATATATTAAAATTAGACCCATATTTATCAGCAATGCATTGATAATCATAACTGAACAATTAAGTTTTGAATGCAAGACATATATATTTTCTGAAATGGGCCCTTCTGCATTACCTTTCATACTTTAAGTATATTTTGATTCTAATACATTTGCATTGTAAATGTAGGACTCTGCATCTGTGTACTTCTTCCACCAATGTTGAGATGCATTGACTCACACAGTGATATACACACACATGCATGTAGCCCAGCGCACACACACACACACACACTCACAGTCTCAGCATCTGATTTCTCCATTAATGTGAGGCATCTGGCTCAGGGGAATAGCAGGATGGAGAGAACAGGATAAAGATGAGGGGGGGGTAGCATGGGAGAAAGAGAGAACAATAAAGAGCGAAAGGAATGAAAAGCTGCTGTTTGACTTCTGAGTGCTGTCTTCAGACAAGCAGCACATGCAGCAACTGTAATAGCTCCTATTCACATCTTTAGAAATCTCACTCATGTTATCAAACTAATCTTGTGAGTTTTTTCGATGCAGACCCCGGAGCATGAAATCTGCACCGCTGCATCACATCTTGCAGAGAAGCTGTTTTGAAATGAGGCAGGCAAGAAGAAGAAAACTGATGAAGCTTTTAAAATTTATCTTTGATGTTGCTCTTTTGCAGTACTTAAGGAATCTTTCCCTCTCTAGTGGGCTATCTTGGCCCATGGAAAAATCCATTACACTTCTGTCTAATGACTCAACTACTGATCTCACTCCTGCAATATACCAAATAAAGTGCAAATTACCCTACAACCATCTTCATAACATTGAATAATAGAAGTCAATTGCTTCTACATCCTTTTATAACCTGTCAGGTGCAGTTATTGGGATGATTTATCAGCCTTGCGATGAAAGCTGGACCAATGAGCTGTGGTTACGATGCTTTGTGCCTGGTGGAGAGGGGTAGGATGCTGCAGCCATGAGACACATATCTCTGCTGAGAAGGCAGGGCCATTAAAGCGATTGAATGATCATGCTAATGGTTTCTTGGTAGAAAAGGGAGGTAGAGAGGCCCAATCCCCAGAGAGAGACAGGGTCAATTTCTAACTGTCACTATCCAGGCTCATCTGAACTGATACGGCTTGTGCACATGTGTTTGTTCTCGTGCAAATGTATGTTTGCATGTATGTGGGCTAAGGCCAGCGATACCAGCACTCAGATGAGTCACGGGGGAGAAAGAAGAAGCTGCGTTTCCTTTCTATAGAGCTCAATTAGAAGCAGAACTGACAGATTTAATCCAGTCAAGCCAGGCTTTCTGTCGTTTAGTATAGAAACAGCTGTTTGTCATGTTATGCCTGATAGGATTATGGATACAGGATACTGGACTTTAGCCAGACCCTAACAGGAATCTCTCATTTTCACTCCACTATGCAATGTTTTTCTATTAAATTCTGTTTTTTATGATTTAATCTTATTCTATTTTAAGTTCTTTTTTCTCCATTAGGAGATGATTATTCAATTCAATTAAGCACTGAAATTTATTTTACGATCGCTACCTACATGATACCTCCCTACACATAACACACACACACTACTATGTTATTTATTGCTTGAAAAAGTTGAGGTGGTGTAAAAAAGCTGACCTATGATCCAGAGGATGAGCAGATAATCTATCATCTCCAGCGCAGGGCCCATGGTGTTTTTCTTGCCCTCATTGTAGACTAGAGAGTACAGGTTGAGCAGCAGCAGGAAGGTGAAGTAGGAGGCGCTGTGGATGATGAACTTGACAAAGGGCGTGTGGATGATCTGGCCCACACGGGAGCGTGGCACCAGGAGGTAGCAGACGGAAAGCAGCGGCCAAAGCATCGCCACGCTCAGCACTGTAGCCATCTTTAGACAGGTGTGTTTGCGCCGGTAGCTGGCCGTCTCTCCAAACCAGACGGTGTTGAGGAACTGTTGACAGTTGGACTGAGCCACAAACTGTAAGAGAGGCATCAGGAGAGAACGACGTGAAGACCTGGAACTGATTCAGTGGCAAATTCAGTTTTTTTGTCAATCAGTTAAAATTCATTAGCTTATGGTTTTTGGAAAATATGCTTATAAGCTTTCTTACTGAGAGTTAGGTTAGATGAGAATATTAATGCCACTCTCATGTCTCTTGGATGAATATAAAGCTACAGCCAGCAACAGGTTAGCTTAGCTTAGCACAAAGACAGAAAAACTAACCTGTCTGAAGGTAACAAAATCTGCCAGCACATAAGTACTCTGCAATAAAAATCCAACATTAAATATGACTCAGGAATAAGGGAGTATTTCTCTGACGTGCAGTCTTAAGAGGACCCTAATCAGTGTTACTTCTCTAGCAGGAAACAACAGTAAGCCACAAGCTGTACTGTAATATATTAGTCAAACTTTTCACACTGAGCCATCCCAGCTGTAAATCACCCCACAGCTTCAAACTTCAAGCTTTGGTTTGTCTTTGACTGCCGTTGCCTGGAGGAGGCACTTAATGCTGCCAAACTCATATTTCACAAGGACAAGCACATGGTGTGCTGGAGGAGATGAGTCCTACATAATAGTACAGTAAATAGGAGGTCATTAATAACATATATTATTGTTTTCCCTCCACTAATCTGTGAATAGTCACTATATCAAATCGTTTCCTCAGTATTGCAGATTGCTGTCGAGGCTGCCAGAAGTGGCAGACTTTGCCCGTCTAACCTCTTTTTGGTTGTACTTTATGGCAAGCTTAAGTCGACTGAGGTTCATGCGCTCCTCCATTAAGCCTCTCTTGTCAACGTGATCCTCGCTGGATGTGTGGTTGAGAATCACTTCTAGCTCTCGAGAGTTTCGAGCCTGAGCCAGCAGGTCCTTGGCAAACATCTTGCATTGCTTCGCCAGTTCCTCATAGTCATTCCTGGAGTAAGGAAATAAGATACAATCAGACCACATGATAGATTATGATTCTTATCTGTTCCAGGCTGTAAAGGCAAGGGGTTTACAATATCACTGTGTGCCTGTATGTACATATGTCTGTGCCTATGCGTTGTGTTTCTCTGTCTTTATGTGCAAAGAAATTTGATAAACGTGTCCTGACACGACGGATGGACGTGCAGCAGTAGATAGCAATCGTACCTGAACTCCACCTCAACCAGGCTGAGCTCCTTGAGGTCTGTACTCAGCTCAAAGGCCCTGAGGATTGGATCTTCCTCAGTCAGCATGATCAGAGAGGGGCTAGCCAGGCAGCGGTAGATGTCCAGGCGGAACCTGAAGATCAAGGTGGATGAGGAGGTGAAAATGTGGGGAAAGAACAGATGAGAAATCAATCAGCCTTCTACTGCAGCTGTTTCACTTGTACCTGTTTTGACCTCTTATGTTGTTTGCCAGCCAAATTGCAGACTGATTCATTTAGCTTACTGTGTGTGAAGTTACACTGCCCTGCAGAGAGAATGAAAGTGCCCGGCAGAGGAGATCCGCAAAATCTCATCTGCAAGTCTAAGTTAGTATCATAAACCAAGAATCACCACTTCCCAGAGGAAATGCTGTTGGTTTTGCAGCTTCCCCATTAATTAGAGTTCACAGTATTTATGTATTTCAGTGTGAAACCACCACTTTTATGAAAAATTAATATACCAATACTGACAAACCAAATACTGACTCCCGCTAGATAAGTACTGCTTGGAAATAACAGAGAACATTAGGAGTCCTCTGTGAAAAAAAGGGTACTGTAAGCAGTCATGGTACTGTAAAAATGCATATGATACTAAATCATTGCTTTCCAGATGTTTAAGATGACACTTTCAAGCTGATACTATCATCAAAACAAGGTGCTGCAATGTTTCACCTTTCCTGAACACTTCACTTGACAGACCAAATTGATTCATTATTGTTTTTAAGCTCGTACATACCAGGCGGTCAAACAATCCTTATGAATCGTCCTGGAAGGCAGAAGTGATGTTGACTACACCAAGTTATAATAATTCAGTGCAACACCAGTCTTCTGGTTTTGATCAATGGGAGCTTAATGCAGAGATCTGGGGAAAGTCTACCATGTTTATACTAGTAATTTTTTCTAGATTGCTGAAGTGGCCTGTGCTGTACCTGGAATGCCGCAAGCTGTCCTTCTTGTTTTTAGCATTGCAGAGTGTGCACTCGCAGCCTACAGCATGGGGCCGGGGGAGGGAAATGTCCTGTTTCAGCAGCATAGTCAGGATCTCGTAGTTGTTCCTGTGGGCTGCAAGGATGACTGGAGCCACGTCCATAGTGGTGGAATACTCTGGGTTCTGAATCCTCTGCATCAGTTTCTAAAATAAAGTGAAATGTATGGATAAATAAATCTAAAATACCGTGGAGAAATTATAAGAAAAGATCAATTATGTTGGCTTTTGCATTTTTTATGAAAGAGCTGTGATGAGATACTAACAGCAATGGAGGGCTTGGAAGATCGCCTTGGCCTGTGGTTGAGGAGGATGTCGACTGCGCCCACCACCTCGGAGTCTATGGCCACCAACAAGGCATCTGTTGCCTACGCAGAAACATTTTTAAAGCTTTCATATAACCCCAACAGTAACAGTAAGTAGTCTTATGCAGTCATTGTTTTGTCATCTGTGTGTTGTTGTGTGTGTGTGTGTGTGTGTGTGTGTGTGTGTGTGTGTGTGTGTTGTGTGTTCGCTACCTGGCAGCCATGTTCCAGAAGAAGCTGCAGGATGTCTAGATTCTCGTTCTCGATGCTGATGGTGACAGCATCTCGGCCCAGCACGTCTACGCAGTTGATGTTAAGCTCGCCGTGTCGGTTCTCCTCGAGCAGTTTCTTCACCATGTAGTAGTCACCTGAGAAGCATGTCAAAGACAACAGCAGCAGCCACTTTAGGAAATTCTTGCAAGGTCAGATCTATAAAAGCAGTGAAGTATTATCAGCGGATGGCGCCCAACAGACACACACACACAGAGCTTCGGACACGAAGCAAACACTCACAGAGCAGGCTCAGCTCCAGCAGTCCTCTTAACCCTACTCAGTCGTGTATAACAATAACATCTCCCTCAAAGGACAATTTCTGTTGCCGAGCCATGTTTAGAGAGACTTTATATGGTAACAGTTGCTGGCCTGTACACCTAAAACTACCTTGGCCTGTACAATGTTCTTAACTTATCAATGAAACATTCTCCTCCCATGTGATGAGATGCCTCTTTGCTATTTTACGCTGCATCTTGTGCAATTTCCCTTCAGTTCGTCTGCATTAGCTTTCCTTGTTAGGAGCTCTTAAAAGTCGGCGGACCAGGGAGAGAAACTTTCAGAGGGAGCAGACGTTCAACTAAATATATCTTAACCCCCGTGGGCAAATTTCCACAGTGGCCAACATGTAGGCAGCTGTAAAAAAAAAATGTGGACTGTACAGTTTGCTTGCTGCAAAGACCCTGCTGGAAATACATCAAGCTGTTAGTCATGGTGAATTTTACATACAGTACATGCCAGCCAGCTGATATCAGACATAATGCTTCAATAATATCTGATCAATAATGTAAGCCTACAGCAGTCACCTGGTTCCAACATTAACATGAGCTTCTCTAGGATCTTAAACACACCATATTGAGTATAAACAACAATGAATATAAGATTTACTTTGGAAGAGACAAGTAACAACAAACCTTTCTCGCATGCCAACAAGAAGAGCTTCTCATCCAGCGTGGTTTCCTCTTTCACCTCTCTCACGTCTTTCAAGGCCAGAAATTTATCCGGAGAGGAGGCGTCCGTGCCCTGGTACAGAGCTGCCATTACGACGGAGAGCGAGTACGGCCAAACACTGATGTGCATCCCACTAGAAACCAGCGACCATTACACAAGAAAGCCCGTCATATAGGGAGGCATTAGATGAATCCTTTTTTTAGTTTTTTGTTGATGTGTGTCGCAGCGCAGTAGGGGCTTAACGCGTCGTCAGGAGACTAAACCAATTTCATCAAGTGCTGTTATTGCCGTCGCATCTCTGCCGCGTCCGCTTACGCGGTGTTGATGGCTAAAAAAATGACCTGGTTTTGTCTTGTTTCGCATTAAATGGCGTAAACTTCGAATTCATGCATGAGAGTGGCGACTACAGTCCAACAAAACGACGCTGTCACCTCCCGCGGCGTGTTTACGTGCACCATCTTCTCGCATCGCAGGTTCCTGGAGATCTATTTGGTCCTGATGCTGCTGACGAGGCGCCTACTGCGCATGTTTCCTCCTCCACCTGCTCGCTCATTTCGCAGGCGCAAAGCCGGCTTCAGGATTACGTAACAGGGCAATTCAGTGCATCTTTGTTCAGTGTGTGTGTATATATATATACAGATATACTGTGTCTGGTAGAGCATTCTTCATACTGCAAGAATACATTTTACAGATACTTTGAAGTTAAACAGAAGATTTATTAGACATATGTTTGACCATTAGACATACATGTGCTGGTAACACTGAACATCATAGCTCTGTGTATATTTTATGGCATAAACTCTGAAGCATTAGCTATGTGAAATATATACATATATGTTAGAAGTGTGGCTAGGGTCGTACCAATGTGACAAAAAGAAAAAATGGTCTGTGCAGGAGCTTGTGAACACGTCCATGTCATTGGTGTGGACATGAATGGGACATGACTTTACTGATATGGATAATGGAGAGAGAGATAGAGAGATATCTGGGTCTGTATATAGTCAGGAAGCTGTCCTCCTGGCTCTGATGCTTTATATATATATATATATATATATATATATATATATATATATATATATATATATATGTATATAACAGTTATCACAGACCAGTAAACATCCAAATCCTACATTACATGCATGTACTCAAAGAATGTTGCAATATATTAAAAATGATACACATCTATATACTATATTATTTAAATTAAATTAAATGAATCACGTTTGCTCTCCATAGATAATGAGGTGGCCTCTTACCATTCATGACATGCACCTGAAAAAAAAACAACACACAATATTATAAATCTAGTCTGAGTTCATAGAAAATAGTGCCTGTGGAGTCAAACTTGGCACCCCATTATTAGCTTTCAGAGAGGAGCTGTTAATTTTATGAGCATTTTTAAAATAAGCCTCTCCCAATCCACTTAATTTTAATTATACTTTCAAGTGGAGAAAGGGGTCCTATAGCTGCACTTCATTATCCAACAATACAGCATCCCAGAATGGCCCTCAGTTAATCAGACTGAACTTAGAAAGATAAAACATAATGTACAATGTATGTGGGATACATACAGACTCTTAGTGTAAGATGTAGGAAAATATACTGTGCCACATTATCAGATTTCAATAAGTAATCAAAAAACAGAGGAAGATATTAAAATATTTCCACTGCCCACTTAACATTGTGTCAATTGTTCAATAGGCATAAAATAGATAAAATAGATCATTTACATATAAGATGTTTAATTTTGGTAATGTAAAGGAAATCTGTTGTGATGTCAACAATCGAAAGAGAGACGTGTTTCTTTGTCTTGATTGGACACAATATGCTCCAGCAGAGGGCAGTCTGCACAAAGGTTTTGTACTGTAAACAGCTGCATTGGATGAGTACTACAACATAAGTAGCTAGAAAGATTACCAAACACCACACATTTTACAGAGGAATTATTCACTGTATTGTTCAATAATCCATCAAAAGCACACAGTACACATGGCTTTATTTGATCTATGATAGATAAAATAAGCACAATGAGGTTACAATAAAATCACTAAATCCCAATCTGGATATAACATTGCCCAGAGATTTCTCATCAGGGGTCAAAGGGCCTAACCCCTTTCACTTTTTATGCTGTTCAGTTGTGCAGGGCTGTAATCCCAAACTGGCAAGCCTCTTAGGAAATATGATTTTCAATCTGCAGAGCATGTGGTTTCCTCTGTTTTAACACATGGCCTTACAGATTCCCAGGACTTGTCAGCTCCTGGGAAACAGCTGTCAGATTTCAGCTGATTCCACTTGAGAGGAGTGTCATTCACTGTTGCTGTCTGTTTTCCACTACAGTCAATGAAATAAACACAGCAGTATTCCTGTACACATAATGTTATAGGCTATTTTACTCTAAATTATGAATTGTAATATTTCATCACAAACGATGTCTCTGTGGTACAGGAACATATTTTACCGCACTATACTTTTAATTAATAACAGGATTTTTTCCTTCAGTGCAGGGAGCTGTTTTTTCTTATAGATCTGGGCTACCCTCTTGAGGCTGTAGTGGGAAAAACAAATACATTTGTACATTTGAAATATTGATTCCTCTCTGTGGTCATTCACTATAAAAAGAACACAGTAAGAATTTAAAAGCAGGACTCTTAATACAAACTTAAAAAACAAACAGCTGAATTCAAACAAAAGAGAGAGTTAAAGACAATGGGGATGGGTGAGGTTGCGGCGTTTGTAAAGAGAACCCCTCAGAATCTCGTAAGGCACCCGGTACAGTGTGCAGCTGTACGTCTTCTAACGAAGGGTGGAGCGTGGTTACAAGGATGCAGATAGTGAGGTAGACCTCTCTGAAACATAACAACAGCATCATTTCATACAGTCGACCATTACTGCCATCTGTGGGAGCCCAATTGAGCCTGCAGCGAGACGGACGCGCGGCAGGGTCCAATGGCGCAGCCCGCTGACGCACGACGTCAAGACGCGGACCAATGCAGTCCCTGGGTGGGCGGGTCTTTTCCTTGTATTCTGATTGAATCGGTCTAGTTTGTATTAGTTCAACGAGCAGGGAAGTAGGAAGAACGAGGGTGGGGGGACTCTTTTACCAAACAGCTCTTAAACTGTGGATACTGGCCATTCCTTTGCTCCGTTATGGCAGATGCGGAATGATATGAGCTCCAGCCGGGCGCGCCGACTCGTTACGGTTTCATTGTCTGCGGTGCCTGAATCTCACCAGGCTGCTTTCACAAGGATGCTTCAGATGATAACTGCGCAGGGATGCCTCCGCTGAACATGGACAAACAGGGCGTCTGTTACAATGATGAAGGCTCCTTCCTTTTTGTTTTGAACACGGGCCACCCACAGAACCACCGCAACGCTGGCCATGGACAACTTCAACGCTCCTCTCATCCGTCGTTCCTATGAAGAACATTGCGCAGTGCAGTGAAAACCGGATATCGTTGTTGTGGGTTTCGAATTGGTAGTGAATATATTACCTAATAAACTGGTATTCAACTGGGTATCAGTTCCCAGTACAGGCTGTATACATTCTCCAGAGCGTGTCGGTGCACGGTCGATGTAAGGAGCTTTGTCCAGTGGTGAGAGCCACTCTCCGAGGGTACAGATGAGAGGCAAACAATATCATCAACCACTGAAGTTGACAGCGCCTTGGGAGAAGGATGCTGGCTTTGGGAGAAAGCTTAAAACCTACAGGAATCATACCAAGATAATAGCACAGCCTGGGATCGTGATGAAAGTCCTCCGCAGGAAGAGGATTGTGTTATTTATGGCCTATTTCTTACTGTTGGTCCTCACTATGCTTAACTTGGCTAATTATAAATGGACTAAGGAGCCACAGCAGTGTAACCATCAGATGAGGAGCACCACTTATCAGAGCAGATCTGACATTCGCTTCCTGTACAGGCCCTCTCTGGCTAAAAAGAGACAGCTTATCTATGTTCTGACCACCTGGAGGTCAGGCTCGTCCTTTTTTGGGGAGCTTTTTAACCAAAATCCCGAAGTGTTCTTCTTGTATGAGCCAATGTGGCACATCTGGCAGAAACTGTACCCGGGAGATGCAGTGTCTTTACAAGGGGCAGCCAGGGACATGCTTAGCTCCTTATACCGCTGTGATCTGTCTGTTTTCCAACTTTACAACAGCCCCGGGGGCAAGAATTTTACCTCCCTGGGACTATTTGGGGCCACCCTCAATAAAGTGGTGTGCTCATATCCCCTCTGCTCAGCCTACAGGAAAGAGGTGGTGGGGATGGTGGATGATAAGGTGTGTAAAAAGTGCCCCCCTCAAAGCCTTAGACTGTTGGAGGAGGAGTGCCTCAAATATAGCACCATAGTCATTAAAGGGGTGCGCATTTTGGACGTTAACGTGTTGGCCCCACTCATGGAGGATCCATCCTTGGATTTGAAGGTGATACACTTGGTCAGAGACCCGCGGGCAGTGGCCAACTCCAGGATCAAATCCAGACACGGTCTGATCAGGGAGAATTTACAGGTGGTCCGCAGCAGGGACCCTAAACTTCGCCGGATCCCTTTTGTGGATCCTGGTCACAAAGCCAACAAGAAGGATGGCTCAGACTACCACTCCATAGGAGCCATGGAGGTGATCTGTGACCGCACCTCCAGGACTTTGAGGACTGCCTTAAACCCACCCAGCTGGCTGAAAGGGAAGTATATGGCTGTGCGGTATGAGGACCTGGTTGAGAACCCAGTTAAGACCTTGCGGAACATCTACCGCTTTGCCAACCTCACCACCAACCATGACATCGAGTCATTTGCGCTGAACATGACCAGCGGCTCCAGCTCCTCCTCTAAGCCATTCATAGTCTCATCCAGGAATGCCACACAAGCTGCTAGTGCATGGAGAACAGTGCTCAGCATTCAACAGATCAAACAAGTGGAGGACTACTGCCACCACGCCATGTCTGTTCTAGGGTACGACAGAGTCAGAACAGCTGGGGAGGCCAAGGACTTGAGCAAATCACTACTGACACACTCCAAACTGTGAAAACGTACTCACCACCAAAGACCTTTTAATTTAATATTCATTTTGCATCGAGTGCCGTTTCCTCTTATTGTGGAATTAAAGCTTTACTTTAAATCAGTGTTCGAGGATCTCCACTGGCCACATTTGGAATGTATCATGTTTCCCTCAGTTGAATTGCAGTGGTATTTGAAGGGACCACTCCTTTTATACTGGAATATTGGATGTTTGACAATGCAAGGCCTACGAACAATGACTTAATCAGTGAAGCTGCAACAATGAAAAAAACAACAACTGTATAATTCATGTATCTTGTTATGATGACACAACAAAGTGGATGTTTTGGGGTTATTTTTGAATGTTAAAAACCTTACAAGAAATCTGTTTTTTCAGTCTCCATACTGTCTGTAAAAGTGAAAATAGTTGATGAAAGAAAAAAAACAACGAACAACTGATTTAAAAAAAAAAAAAGCTCATTGCTTAATGTTTATTTGTAAGATTTGGTTGAAGTCAGAGACAATCAATAAATTGGTTTGTTGATGTGCCATAGGTAGAGGTGTGATAAGTAGGCTACATCAGAGGTAGCAGTAGTGCTATTTCTAGATTTAAAAAAAAAGAGGATGTCTTGATTTTTGTCACCAAATCCTGGTAGGATGATATCATGCACTGTGGACAATGTCATGGCTCTGGAGCTGGAAAGTCTCTCTCGGTGTCGGTGTAAGCAGTCTGTTCTACCATTTCAAATGTTTACAATTGCTTGCTCTTATAAAAACACACGATCTGGGAATATTGCATCAAGTAAAGTACACAGTTAACAAACAGTTTATGCATCTGTGTTGAACAAGCCGCAATGCTGTACATGTAAAAATCATGATCAAAAACATGAGCGCTACGTCAGTGGTTCTCAAAGTTTGGTGCATGAGGCAAGGTTCCCTTAAAAATGCAAATAAAATAAAATACAACATGGCAAGCCACTGGATTTAATCAATGTTGGAATAACAAAAACCTATGCTATTAATATGTATTTTTAATTACATATAGATTTTGTAATAATTTAGCTCTTTGTATGTATGAGATGTTTCAAGGCATACCTCAGTTCACTGCATTATGCACCACTGTGCCTTCCCTCACCATTTGAGAACCATTGTGCTGGAATAATGCTCCACATTTGTTGCTATTTGCTACATAACTTGAAGGTGCCCTATGGAGGTTTACTGTAAACAAAAGGATCTGTTTACATTCAGCATTTCTCACCAAAGAACATGGCGTGTATCTTCGAGGTCTAATTACTATGTTTAATGCATTCTCTTCGTCGTGAAATCATTGCAAAGCATATTTTTCTTAACCTGCATGGTTAACATCGGTGTACTTCTTGGCAGTCTTCTTCTTCCAGCCTTTGCTGGTGCATTGATGTGTTTCTTGGTACTTCACCGCTACCCTTACATCCGTGGAATAGTGTGAAACCATTGTGAAATATGTATTACATCATCTGCACGAATGCACACACTAGAAACATTGCTTTATAACGTGAGTAGTGGTCAAAACCTCCACAGGGTACCTTTACGTATGTGTCATAAATATATTATTTGTAATAGTCAGAAATACTGTAATAATTAGTTGGTAGAAGTAGTTACTACAGCCGCTTGAGAACTTCAATTTTTTGGCACCACAACCTCAAATATTTCAGAGAAATGGCTCAACAAGGGGAATAAACTCAGATGACCTGAAAACAAACTTATGAGTATAAAAATTAAAGGTTAAAACTGATTTTCCTCCTACTACATCTAGATTTTGATGTGCTGAGGTTAAAGCTTCACTTCAGTAAAACAGCTTCGTTGCATTTGGTTTTGTGATGATCAAAGTGCCCAAAAAGTTGCACTCGGAAACCTGAGCAGGCAGCGTTTTCCCTCAAGGTTACGCAGAAAAGTTGTAAGGCCTTGTTGTGAACAGTTGGTTCCTCCTGCACAGAGATAGATGCTGTAGCTGGTGGGCGTATGTCAATGAGTAGTTTTCAATGAAAATAAGGTTTGTGGTTCATCTGAAGGAGCTGTCATACGGGGAGAGCATTTTGGGTGACCTGTACAGACAGTAGCTCCAAATCTTAGCAAACCACAGGAAAACTAGTAAGATTGTACTCTGAATTAGATGGAGGAGGATTCCTGGTGAAAGGCTGTTGCTATCATTTGGTCCCCTTGGCTCAGAACAAAACTGAATTCAAACTCCAGTGCAAACAAAGGGTAATACATTGTATGTTTTTGCTGCAATTGAGAACACAAACAGAGGAGCATTCCATACATGCACCCATGCATTCAAAACATAAAGAAGCCCCCACTTCAAGGACAATGGCTTTATTAATGTGAGAGAAACAGTTTGCATATTCACAAAGCTTAACCTTCACAGATTGGATTTGTGCAGATAACAACACCCTGCTTCACACAGGGGGGGAGGGGGCCCTGAGATTTATGAAGATGCGCTCAGAAGGCAGCAAAGTGCAATCTATAAAGAAGTCTCACATGCAGATAGTCTCTTTTCTGAATGCCGTTAATATACTAAAGCATTTGGATGTATTTTAGCTCGCTGCAGAATGATAAGCAAGACGTGGAGAGCGACAAGGGGCTAATTAATTCAGTGAAATACATTTTGAATGAGTTAAAAAGGATTGCGGAGGAAAACAGTGCAATAAAAGTTTAATAAGGAGTTGGGGAAGAGCAGAGCAAAGTTGGCAAAAAAATACCATTTCAGCTGATTAAGGGAAATACCGTAGCTTTCAATCACAGTGGATGCTCATGAGCAATTCCCCCTTAAGCTTGAAAGCAAGACATTATGTAACCAAGTAGCACGAAGCAGCTTTACTAGCAATTAATGTGTGACCAGAACTGTTGCATTATAACATTGCTTGCTGTGTCAAAAGTACACTGTGCACACATAGGTCAATTTCTGCCTCCTGTTTGTTGTGTAAGGCATTTAAACTGTA
Source organism: Dicentrarchus labrax (assembly GCF_905237075.1). NCBI lineage: Eukaryota > Metazoa > Chordata > Actinopteri > Moronidae > Dicentrarchus > Dicentrarchus labrax. Next base: position 15,317,159 of record NW_026136709.1, on the reverse strand, counting down.
AGTTTAAGCGACAAATCGCTCTATGTCAGCTATTAAATTCCTTGAAACTGAAGCAAAACAAGCCAAGAAAATCATCAGCGGAGTAGCAGAAAGAGCAATGGCCTTTGTAATTGTTATTTCTTCTTCTGTGCAAGTGTGTCTTTGCATGCATGTCAGCACAAGGGGGGTGTGCATGACCTTTCCGGAGCTATTGCAGCTCTTGACTCCCGGTCGCCCCCTCTTAGATGCCCTGGCCAGTGACCCCATTCACTGTGGGAGGCAGGGGTCTTAGCCTCAGGGCAGCGGGGGCTGAAAGGCTGGGGTTAGAAGTAACTCCTGGAACTTCAGGCCTCCATGGGCAGAGCTGCAGCAGTGCCAAGACCCAGGTCTCCCTCCAGCAGGTCTTCCTGGTGCTCGGATCCAGAGTCACTTCTTTTAGATTCAACCTGGTCCTCGGTTTTCTCCAAATGAATGAAGGTGGAGTCATCTGGTTCAATCTCACACAGCTCTTCATCCTGAAAAGCAAGTGAAAAATTATTAATTAATTATATTAATTGATAGCTTTATTTTTTTTCCTTTTCTCTGAAGATATGCACAGTATATAGCAACACAAGGGAAGTCTTACCTCCTGGACTTGGACTCTGCCGAAGAGTCTCGAAAACACCCCACACCACTGTGGCAGTGAGTCAGTCAAAGGAGGGCCACAGTGTGTCAGCAGCGGCTTCAGATATCTGTGACCTTGTTAAGGTTACATTGTTATAAAGTTATGCGTCAATTACAGTAAGCAGGAGAGAGGAAATTGTTTTGTTTTTAGCTGTTTCTGGATCTGGCCCCAGGCCACAAAGTTATAACTGTAATTAATTTTAGCAGAACCAAAGCACATCCCACTAGGGGCACATTTTGCGATTATGTGTGAAAATAAGTAATTGCAGTGCTTTACTGACGGATTTTAGACGCTTCATAAAGATGATCAAGGTTTAACATCTTAGTTGTATCACCATAGCTAATTATGTGAATTATGGGTGGGACCAAAAGGTTTTGGAGGAATGTTGTTTTAGCCCCAGATGTGGGAGGGCAAATCAGAGGCCACTGACTATGTTAGAAAGAATTGGCTAAAATGAGTCATTCTTTTCTGGAGAAAAACACACACACATCCATAAATGAGAATATCTTTTACAGAAGTGATATACATAGGAACAGTAAATATGGGACTTTTTTACCATGTACAGCTGTCAGAAGTACTTCTCTGCTGAAAAATCCCAGTCACTGTCACACATAATACACATCAGTCAGCATGTCACTGAAGTATTTTTAACCATATTTCCTGTTTTGTTTTTTACAATGCAAGCAAAAAGTTAAAATATAAAATACAAGGAAGATTGCCACACTTCCACCAGGCACAGCAGTGAGAGGCTGAACAATGACACAGCCATTTTCAGATTTCACTGACATCACTGCACTCATTCCCTTAATGCAATGTCGAAATGATAAACATTTATGCTATTATATTAAGCATAATGTTCCTCTTATATGACCATTGTCAGCTTGCCATCATTAAGTGCTAGTGGCTTTTTCAAAACAGCATACTGCAGAGAGCTGGATATTAGTCATTCAAGCTTTAGGTGCTATTTTTGTTCCAGTTTGTAAAGATGTTAGCATATTTAATATACACATACCAGCTCTTGTCTGCTGCTGTCTTAAGTAATAAAAGCCCACAATAAAATATGCAATAAAGGAGGACGCCCTGGTAGCTCACTTGGTAGAGCCTAACTGCAGCAGCCTGAGTTCAATTCCAACCTGTGGCCCTGTGCTGCATGTCACCCCCTCTCTCTCTCTTTCTCTCTCCCCACCTTCCTGTCTCTCTTCAGCTGCTTCTATCTAATACGCAAAAGGCAATAAAAGTGCAAAAATTAATCTTTTTACAAAAAAATTACAACAAAAGACTTTCCAGGAGGGAGCGCCTTACAAGAGCACAGCTGCAGAGGGCTTGATAGAGATAAAAAATAATTTACTCACAGAAAAAAGGCCGTGTTATCTTGTTTCAGGCAAGACGGGTCAGTCTCGCACTTGATTAAAACCAGAGGCAAGGTCAGAACTGGTCTATAAATGTGTTAAAGTGTTGATAAAAGGCAATAGCGGCGAGCATGTCTCGAATTAGTGAGAGCGGGAGTAGGAAGCTGTTTTTGGATGCCAGATGTTAGTCCTCTGGAGGTGTTGTGAGCTAAAATCACCTAACACCTATGATGGTATTCAGTCACTTGATAACAACAATGCTATATTACACACCCACTACTACTTCTTTTCAGGCCTACATTTCTGCAAACAGTAACTTGGTGACAGCCAATCTTGTAATACACTTGATTCTGTATCCTATCCATTGTAGGCCCTAAAAAATGGCAGCACACTTATTAGCTTTTAGCTGTAAACAACAGTTCTAATTAATAATCAGATCCTTAATAAAGCCCTCCTGCAGGTGTTCATACTTTGCTCTCCTTGTGACTTGGAAAAAGACAAAACAATACTTAAACAATCCTGTAATTTCTGGACGAAAGGAACCTTTGTACCCCAGAGCCTATAATGAATAATGCGGGACTTAGACGTGGCACGCAAGTACACAATCCCCTGGCATGAGCACAGAAACAAAGGGAAGAGGAAACTGATCTGTTATTTGGTGCCAATTCTTACATTCTAGTGCTGTTATCAGCAATATGCAAGAGGTGGGAATTATGGGCACCATTCTGCCAGCTAACTGGATTTATTTATAAATGTCTCAAATGAGGAAGAGAGGGAGAGAAAAGAGGGTGGAAGATGAAGAGGTAGAAAAGGAGGGAATAATGACTTCCTTGGGACCTGCAGGAGTGAGTTGTCTTCTTGTCGGCACGGTGTCCTCCTGCTCCATGCCGGCATCATACTAGACAGCGATGGTAATTATAACTGCTGGAGCTGCTTTCTGCTCCACAACAGTGTCAGGTTGTTTGTGTGTGTGTGTGTGTGTGTGTGTGTTGTGTGTGTGTGTGTGTGTGTGTGGGAAAAGGTGCTGAGTAGTTGTGTGGAGGTAGAAGCCCAACTGCTGCTTCAGCCGTCGTCGAGTAAAGCTCATTCCCTTCCTACATGTCACCTTTTCCTGACCTCTAATCAGTCAGTGGGCAAAAGTAGGTACCTGAGTACATTTACTCCACTACTGTACTTCACACTTAAAAGAACAACAAAATAAAGAAGATGAACTGAAAAAACAATTCAATTAAATGGATAAAAGATGAATAGATCAATACAAGTATTATTGTTTAGGTTTTTCTCATGTAGTCGTGGAGATAACCCAAAACCATCTGAAACATATGTCTGTTTAAAGAGTGTAGGCATCTCATTTGAATGTTAAAAAAGCATCTTGATAAACCATTTTTTAACACATTAAATTAGAATCTGATGATTTCTAATTTAAGAACATAATTTTTTTGGGCTGTGACAATATCTCCACATTAAACAAACAGTTTGGTAAACATGCTTATTCCCTTTTTTGCAGCTAATTAGACAGTTAGATCAATACAATTCTCATATCAGTTAAATATGAGGTGCCAGCTTGCAGCCGTTAGATTAGCTCAGTGATTAGCGAGCCTGTCTCTGTCCAGTGGTTTGCTTCTATTTCTTTCATGCATAGCGGCTTCCCGGAGTCTTGTTCTCACCGTGAAGTTGCCAGATAACCAGCCCAGACCCCAGGAAGTAGACAGATTTTTGTTTGTAACTGTATTTTAGTGGGAAATATTGCACTTATTTTTTTTATCCCACTACATCTATCTGACATCTGCATTTCCCTTGCAGATTCAAATTTTTACATATGACTCATATTATCATCTTATCAATACAACGCATTGTGAGAGATTACACTACCCAACTGTGTGTAAAGTATATACAGTAAAATTAGATTCACTCTGAGCAGCTATAACAATAAAATGCTGCTTATAATGCATCAGTAATAAAAATCCAACAATATAATGCACTCTGAAAGGGGCCATACTCTATAATGAGTACTTCTACTCTCACACACAATACAAAATGTCAGCAGCTCATATTTACAGTTGATGCCACCTCTCTCTATTTTTGTATGGTACTGTTTATGCTTTGCTACTGTGGTATATTATATAATATCATAAATGTAAATCACCAAGACAACCATGTAATGCAGTCACCCTGGGTGTCTTAAACACGGGTGGCCCCTGAGATTCCAATGTCAAAACAAAAACATTGGTTTCCAGCCCCAAAACCACAGGCTGCAAACCCCCTTCAGCAGCAAAGATCAAACAGGCTTTGATGTCTGTCAAAATCAGTGCTTAGAGTAAAACGTTTGTCCTAATGAGCCTTAAAGTCCGGCTGACGGGGAAACAGTTAAGGGAAGCAGCAGTACAGTATTCCTTTAGGATGAGACACCAGCGAGCCAGGCTGAGGCTCAATTACCTGGCAGCAGGATCCAGGCTAAGGCTCCTCTCACCTGGTCCACATCAAAGCATCTCCATAATACGTTTTTTTTTTTTCCATCAATAGGAAACAGTGGCCAGGACTGCGCCTTTCATCCTGCTCACGGCTTCTCTCATCCACCCTCGCTCCCACTCTTCCTCTCTCTTGCTCACATTTGCGTGCATCCACAAACATTCTGTCAAATGTGTAAATGAACCCACTATGTAGACTTTTAACCATAGCCAATGGGTATGGGTACACTCTTGTTTAGTTACTATGGTTACACAGATTGCAATGTTGTGTTGCAAGTAATGAAAGCTTGAAATCTGTGTAACCAGTGTTTTCAGGGTGTCATATTATATGTGTGTGTGCTAGCACATTTATCAACTGTATGGCTGCTTTGGTAGACCTAGTTTTGCTCTAGGTGGGGTGATCTGGTGGCTGAATGAGCTGCCCATCTGCCACACTTTATCATGGAGAATGGGAGAGGGTGTTCTCCAGGGACGGCTTTGATCTTATCCTTCATGCCCTCTTCTCTGCCACTGACTCCAGACTGTCCAGTTCTAGCCCGAGCAGAGAGCTGCCCTTCCTTAACTAGCTTGTTGAGTCTGCTGGCCTCACCAGCCTTGATGTTGCCACCCCAGCACACCACAGCAAAGAACAGTATTACTACAGACTGGTACAAGGTCTGCAAGACCCTGTTGAACACACTATAAGATATGAGTCTGAGGAAGAATAGGCATCAGTGTTGTGAGATCAGTCCAGTCATTGATTTGGATCCCAAGGTACTTGTATGAGTCCACCCTCTCCACATTCTCTCACTACATGATAGCCAGCCTGCTGCTCATCTGGTAGCCTTTTGGTCTTACTGATTGAGTTTCAGGTAAAATCTCTCCATCAGTCCTCTGTATGCTCCAGATGGTGGTGAAAGTGCTGGAGAAGGCGAAAAACATGACTCTCACAGAGCTCCCCTGCTTCTCCAGGTGTGAGAAGGTTGTTGTGTGTCAGGAAGATGATGGCATCCTCCACCATTCTCCGATGTGTGAAGATGTAATGTGTTGATTAGTGAACTTTAAAGGTGCTGGTAGGTGGATTTTCTTACCTTGGTGCAGATTCAGGAGAGTTGTTGTTCTTATTTCCAGCATTTAAGCTATATTTATCATATAGATCTAAAAGTGGTATTAAAGTTCTCAACTAACTCTTAGCAAAGTGAATAAGCAAATAATAAGCAAATGTTCCAAATATCAAGTGGAAAATGCTTTACAAAGTATTTTTATTCAGCTGCTTTTTCAATTCCGTCTAGACTTTTATTCAATGTGTATTGTCAGAAAGTGTGTATAATTCTATGTCACATAACCTTCTGCTGATAACTGGATTCTAATCCTTTTGAAATTTCATCAAATATTGTCTGAAAAACGCCTTCAACAGTTCAAAGCTGTATGGAACCTTTAATTAAGAGTATTTTTTCTCAAAGAGTAAGAGTTTCTTTATTTCTTTGGGCAATAACTATAAAAAACAAGTAGTCTGTTCTAAGAAAAGTCGTTTTTGAATTAATGTTCTCAGAAGCTGCAAGGTTGTGCAACAACAAACCACGTAATGTCAAATAAAAGGCAGGAGGGACACTAAGTTCTGTGCTTCACAGGGATTTTTTAAGGTCTTCAACCACATTCACCTTTTCTGCATTTTGTGGTTTAAGAGCCTAAACCGAAAATGGGTTGGATTAGAAACTTCCAATCCTTGCTAATAAATCAAATACAAATGATTTTCTAAGATGAGCTGAAATGAATTCCTTTATAATGTGAAGCACAAGGTTTGATAGAGACTTGGCAGAGTTTATCTCTCATCCGACACCATCCTGTGAAAAATGTTGGTGGTGGCAGTATCATGTTGTGAGGAGGCTTTTCAGCAGCAGGGACAATGGCGACTTGTAAGGACACAAAGGAACAAGGAAGAAGCACTTCTCAAAGAATATTTCAGAGGGTTGCAGACAATAGAGCGGAGCAACGATGTATGAAAATATCCTATTGAATATCTAAGAATTACTTTAAGGAATTGTTCACAGAGGTTTCCTATTCAGTTTGATGATGTTTGAGATGACAAGGAACAATGTGAAAAAAAAATCTACAAATCTAGGAGGCCATACAGACAAAACCAGAAAAACCTGAGGCTGTAATCGCTGCCAAACTTGTCTCGAGAAACTAATTACTTTGGTTGAAAGCTGAGGCTTCCGTTCTTAATACAATCATAAAAGGTTTCTTGCGACACCACAAAATACAAAAACATTGAGGGATTTAAATTGTTGACACTGTTAATACAGATTCCATTTCCTCATAAACTCTGCTCTACTGAGTGTCACACTGTTGTCATAGAAAATTGACAAGATTCAACAAGCCTAAGTATGACGCACGTCTCTCCTGTGATTGTATAATCCAACATACTCGTTGACTTAAGACTGTCTTGTTTTCCATGAACAGAGCACATACAGCTAAACCTGCTGTTTTGGAACTTTTCTAATCCACAGTGATGGTTAATGGTTTACCAACAATGGCCAATCATATATTCACTTTAAATGCACTCCTCTAAAAATCCAATTTTAACATTAACACACTCATGCATTAAATGAATACTCTAAATTAATGTACTAACAGACCTGTATCTCGTTGTTTTGCAGTGGAGATAGAGTCCATAAAGTAAAATGATGTGCTCCTTACCGAACACCGGGGCCAGGTCATGGGGCCATTAATTGGTAAAATTAGATTAGCTTAAACTTAATGCAGTCCTCATGAAATTCCACTGCAGGGGACAGAGCCGTTTTCTTACTGCCAAATGATTTAACGATATCCTCTGCTTACAGGAACCCAGTTCACCCTGCAGTCAACAGTAAATACTTTAAAGCAATAGTTTGACATTTCGGGAAATACACTTATTCAATTTCTTGCCGAGAGTCAGATGAAAAGATCAATACTACTTTCATGTTCATACGACAAAGATAAAGGCTACAGCGAGCCACTTGTTAGCTTAGCTTAGAATAAAGGCTGTTGTGGTTTAACCCACTGTAAAACCACAGTTTCTTCTTTAAGCACTTTAAATCTGGTTACATTTTTGTTCAAATTGATTTGATTAAACAAATGTAATATAATAAATTAATTTGTGAACATTAGCAGTGCTGGTCAGTGGATTTTGTTGGTCAAAAATATTTCTTACATACATACATAGATGCATTTTAATACACATTTAATGGAAAACTAGTATAATATGTAAGTTGTTTTGATACCACTGTGTTGACATATATACTGTATAAGTGCTTGGGGACCACCCACCTGAAGTAGTTCACAAACTTTCTGTTTGTTCTGTATCAAAGAACATATGGGTCTTTCTTCACATTCCCTGAAACGAAGCACTCTGGTCTTTTTCCTTGTACTCATTGTATAATACTACTCCAGTGCATTAACCATTATGAGTGCCAGCAGATGTGAGAGTGCTCCGGAGAAGAAAGCAGTGAAAGGATACTTGTAGTCCAGACAGTGCCATAGGCTCCGGTTTGTGTCTGGCCTCCCTGTAGCAACCTGTAGGCCATGAGAGAACCACTGTTACTCATTGACACACACAGACCCTCTGGGGTGGCTATACATGCTGCCTGATGGAAATGCTGGTAACATGCACCCCTGGATGGTCAGCGGGGCCATATCCAATGACCTCCACTTTTACAAGAAAAACCCCAGGCCCTGTGCTTATATAGGAAAATCCTGTTCAAAAAACTGCAAAGCCACTAGAGATTCCTTCTTGCTACAGTAAGAACATGCCCCCAGCGGACTTTCACCCAGGGCAAGGTTACATTTATCCATTTCCATGAGAAAGAGCCCTGGAGCTCGGCCTCGCCTCTCCACTGGGATTCTCCTCCAGACTTACCTGCCACGCTGCCTATTCTGCCTGCCCCCCTGGCCTCATAATGCCAGGGAGCTGCCCAGACCATGTCCCATTCACAGCGTGCGGATAAGAGTCAGGTCAAATAAGAAGATGAAAGAGAGGGAATGGAGTGCTGGGAAACAGTGATGGTGGGGTGGGAGGGGAGGGAGTGTGGGTGGATGTGCCTGTGCAACAAAAAAGGTACACTGAGAAGGTCTGCGTGCCAGCAAGGATGTGCTAGAGACTATCATTTAGCAGGAAGCAAAAGTGCATTTCCTTCTCTTGAACCTCTTTTATACTTTGATGTCATGCGGTGTTAAAATAAACAACAGAGCCAAGATTAAAGGGTAGAAGCTTATGTGTCACTGGGAGAGGATGGCAGGCAAATCCTCGCTTTGCACATAATGTGTAAAAATGCTACGTATTGTGCAGCACGTGCAAAACACTACCTTTAGTAAACATGTACACACTCAAAATGTGACGCAGTACAGCCCTGCAGCACTTTTGTGGTGATTAAAAATAGCTCTTAAGCAAATTAAGTTTCATTGTCTTTGAATGCGGCTGCTGCTCTCCCACTTTGTTCCCTCCAGTGCAGAGAGCTGCAACTAAGCAGAAACCACAGCTCATAGCACAGTCCACTGTATACATATGTAGAATCACTTTTTACAAGCTGAGTATTGAGAATAAGTGAAGAATAGAAGCTGCTGAAGTCATCTGGAAAGCAAATTAAGCTGCAGAGTTTCTTTTTAATTATAATTCTTTGGTCGTCTTTAAAGATGTTGTTATGAAAATCATTTCATCAGTGTTTATGGCGTCGTTTTAGGTTTTGTAAGATGTTTCCTACTGGCATCTGTCATTTTTCTCTCCATATTTTGAAAATTAGCTCCATGTTTTTAAAGTTTTATGTATACTGGCAGGGACTTTTCATGAAAAATTAATCCCCTGAATACCTAAACTGAATCACATAAAACTCTAGGTAGATCATTAGGCCTACTGTTCGCAATGATGTTAATGTTAATGTTTTAAAGCACACAAAAACAACCACTGACTGTAGTGTAATGCAATAATATTGAGTAGCACTAATGCTCAAAACTCTAAATGGGATTGATGAGAAATGTACAAGAGCTATCAAGAAAAGATAAGATAAGATAGACTTAATTGATCCCACAGCTAAATGGAGGTACAATGATATTAAACAATGACGTCAGAGTTATGCTTTGCTGTCTGGTATATACAAAATTAATGTTTTATAACCTACTTTAAAAAAAAGAGCATTTTACATTGCAACATACGCAATATGTGAGGTAATTCCACTTATTTAAGCTTTCAATAGGTAGTTCTATGAATACTTTCTACATAATTGAACAGAGATTTACTGGACATCATATTTTGTATGCAGTCCTGTAGATGGAAGCTGCTGAAGCATGACTATTTCAAAGGGCCACTTGCAGCAGAACTGCCCAGGTTCATATTGAAATGGCAGTAAGCACAAAGACTGCGACAATAAACAGAGTGGATAAAATATGGATTACAGAATAGTGACAATAAGGTGATTTTACCTCAAAAGAAAGGTCCTCTGGATTTTCATCTGCATCCACCCCCATTCTGTAGAGAATGAACCAAGTACAATCAAGCCCTGACTCAATTCAATAAAAATGACAAAGAGACAGAGACAAATCCCAAGGGTCTGATCCTCCACTACATGTGACGCTATACCTGTTCAAACTGTCTGTCTAGCGCTGCATTTGACTTCACAATGAAAGGGAAAGTCAGTGTGAAACTCGGCTCAGTTTGAACATGACCTTTCAAACTGTTTCATCCAAATCAGCCTCGTCTTCCACATCACACCAAGAAAATGTCAGCTGGGTAAACCTTTGATAAATGACAAAACAGCGTAGCAATTATGCTTGATATTCAGTTTGGCTGTGGTTATTACCCCTTCAAGGTGTGAACCTCAGTTTGCTGCAGGCGTGCTTGAGCAGCAGGGCTGAGAGGAGAGGCCCACTGGCTGCTCGCTCGCTCTGAATTGAAATAAAGTGACTCAGCACTGGCCAGTGACAGCCTAGTGAGCTGCTTCATCGCGGAAACAAGGGCGTTATCTCATCGTGTGCCCGCATTCTCCTGCATCTATATACACTGAACAGAACCCCCACACTGCAGCCCCATCATAACTTTATTCTTCTCCTTTCTGAAGTCACGTGATAATAATTTCTGAAATCATCATCAAAGTCCTTCCTTCAGTAAACTGTGGGTGTGTAATTTCTCACATAGCTCAGTGGGATGCTGAGTGCGAGATGGCTGTCGATGCTAGTTCTTACAGGTCAGCAGTTAACTCTAATAGCCTAGCATTACTCCTGCAAGGCTCAGGACATTTTGAAGATACCACTATCACTGTGCACTGTGTGTGTGTGTCTGGCTTTGTGCGAATCTCGAATGTGCTGACGCCAAAGCCTTTCACTGAGAGGTTTGTGCAATAACACACAAGAGAGGTGATTCTCATCAGAGCGTTAGAGCGCTGAGGCTACTTAAGGTCGTGCTAATTTTATTTGTCTTGGCTGCCGTCCCTCCATGTTACATCTCCGATGTTTGTCTTTGCGGTGTTTCAATTTCTTCTTTTTTCTTTTCTTTTACCATCACTCCTTTTGTTATTGGTTCTCACATGCAGTATGAATGGAGGCTATTATGAACCTTATCAATAAAACATCATGGGCATTAATTTGATTGGCTGGTTGTGGCCTATCCTAACAAACCATCCATCAGTTTGTTTTTCTTTTTCACCATCTGTCCCTCTCTCTTCCTCTCTTTTTTTGTTTTTTTCCCCTTTAAGTTCCTCTCTACGCCCTTCTTTATCTAAGCCCCATCAATCTTTTTCTCTTTCTTTATTTTTGCAACCTAATATTTTTTCTGTTCCTGTTTTACAAAATACTTTGCTGTCCTCGCTCTTCTTAGAAATGTCTCATTGTCTTCCACTTTCATCCAACTCTCTCCCTTTTTATCATCTCAAAATCCATTTCACTCCCTCAGATCACTCTTCCTGTCTTTATCACCTCCCACCTCCTCTTAATTCTGTTTCTTTGTCTCCTCCTACCACCATCTCTGGTTCTCTGCTTCTCTATTTATTTTCTGCCCACCACATGTATCTTTTCTGCAGAAAAGAGGAATTGAGGTTGAAAATGTGCTAAAATTGCAGATGAATATAAAGAAGGTGCTTCTGTCTGTTCTGTGAATCTGTCGTTATTATGCAACATTGTCTGGGTCCACACTCGAGCAAGTTGTTTTGGTGTAGTGCAAAGTGTTGTGGCTGTGACGCATTGCCTTCAGCTGGTGAGATACATTCCATGGCAGTAGGCTCTGTCACTGAGAGGCCAGGCTGATAAACAGACGGAAGGGCAGATAAGGTGTGAGGTGAAAGAGCAAGAAGAGGAACACAAACTGAGGCTAGCGCAAAAAGAATAAAGGGAGGAGAGCAAAAACAAGAGAGTGAGTTCCAGTTACCTGATCACGATGGTGAGTGAGATAGTCTGCAGTGACATGAGAGTGACAGAATGAGTAGGTGCTGCTGGAGAGAGGGAGAAATGGTGAGTTTGGTGAGTGAAAGATTGACTAACAGAAGGACATAAAAGAGAATAGAAGAGAATAGAAGCGGCAAGGGGGGGGGTGTCTTGTTTGCAAGCATGGGATGACGGTCTGCTTCGGAGAAAATATTTCGCTGTCAGCTAGCCTGCTCTCACAGTATCACATTTTTTTAAACTGATGTGACCCTTTGCCCTTTTACCCTTCTCTGCAACACACTGACATTCAACACAGTCAAATCTAAACTAATCTAACTACTCTAGTTCACAGACATGAATCCGCAAATGAGTGGACTGCCAGAGACACATTTGAGGAGGACAGAGAGAGGAGGAAAGTCTGTAAACTTTGAATAAATGTATATCTACTTCAGGAAATAGGGTCTGATACAAGAGCTGAGTCACTGATACTTCTGTAATGAGCCTCCATAGAGGTATGCAATCCTGCTTTGGCCCAGTTAACTCCCAAAATGAGGTGGAGTTCCTTCCATTCTGCAGGGAAATCACACCCCTCCAATCGATTCAGTCAAAAAAGAAATACACAATGGAGTAACTCAATATCCCGCAATCTGGCGAGATTGTAAGATTGAGTTGTGTCTGCTTTTCTACCACTCATCTGCAGCCTCTAAAACCAAAGTCTATGCTTCCTTCTCTGTTTGTGGGCTCTTAATGTGCTGATACCATCTCAACTGTCTTGTGCCAAGCTCCACTGTGACTAAAATATCTCTGGGCACATTCCAGGATGACATAGCGTGCTGCACAAGGCCTTCACTGACGACTCATCCAGGCTTTTGGAGAACGTTGCTATTAATATGAACACGTTGTGAGGTTTCTGTGTTTGTGCTTTTTAAAAATTGTCAGAGAAAGTAGCTGATTTTTTTTTACTACATCTGTACTATATCTTATCAACACATATATAAACATAAAAAGGTTGGAAATTACACACCGAGAAGGATGTAGAAAGCACCCACGCCCATCCATAAACACCTCCTTGCATGCTTATATTTCCACTGTGCCTCATAGAGAAAAAGAAGAGGAGCAAAATAACTAAGGCCTTGAGCAATGATGTATTATGTGTGTGTGTACATACATGTGTGCCTGTGTCTCCGTTGCGTTGTTATCAGGCAGGCTGACAGTGGTGGGCTGATAAAGCTGCTTGGTGTGCTGTAGGCGTACTGTACACAAGGCCTCCAGAGAAGACGTTGCAACATCACAGAAACGTCAACTACTTTTCACATATGGCTCATTTATAATATATCTTCTTATTTCGGAAGGCAGTCTTCAGGTAGAAATTAACCGTGTTTACATGCAGGCAAAACATTTTCCTCGCCATCCTGTCCTCAGGAGGAGAAAATCTCCACTTGATGTGATTAGCAGTACTGGTTAATAAACATTGGGATGAGTTTCTTCTTGAGTGCAAGTACTCAAGTAGCATATACTTCAACAGGCAGGATAAATTCAGTTACAACACTCCTCCCCTCTGCTGTGCAATTTCCTCTACTTGCTGTTGTGACAGGGAAAGAGAGAGAGAGAGAGAGAGAGAGAGAGAGAGAGAGAGAGAGAGAATGAGAGAGAATTAGATGGGGGAGCATAGAGAGATAGAGATAGGAGACTAAGGGAGCGGAGTCTCACAGGGACTGTGTTTGCTCTATACTGTGAGTTTGGACAAGAGAAAAGCTCCAAATCATCCTCCCAGTTTCCTGTTTGCAAATCCCATTTGGTTGTTCTTCTCACCAGGGGTTCACATGGATTTCATATTCCACAGCGTACACTCCTCCCAAAGAGATCTGAATTTGGAACCAGCCTCTATATAAACACGATGCACAACATCAAGTACTGAAATTCCCAGGATACCCTGCAGTACATTATTATGATTATTATTATTATTATTATTATTACATTATAGTAAAAAAAAAAGCTCCACCTTTACCAGTCGTAATATGAATGGAATGTACATAACTGTGCATCAATAGTTATCATTAAATCATATAATATACATTACTCTGAAATGAGCCATTGTGTATAATGAGTACTTTTTACTTTTTGTAATTTCAGTATATTTTGATGTTAATATTTCTATAAAAGTAAGTAAAACTTTTAATGACTTTTACTAGTAACAGAGTATTCCTACACTATGGCATTGCTACTTCCCACATAACATGGATTTCAATTGTTGCATCATATAAATTGCGTTGCAAACTAAAAACAAGCTTAGATTTAAATAACAAGGAAGCTAGAGCTACAAGTGCTAGAGAGCCAGGACCAAATGATTTAAACAACCTGTTGGAATAAAGGGCGCCTTATTAATAATTTGGTTTTTAAAAAGCACATCAATAAGAATACATGTATCTGCAGACTATGTAGGGCAGGAGTTGTTGCCATAGGAGGCAATCCACGCAACATCTTATGTCAACTGAAAAAGAAAACATGTTACTTATAAAGAATGTGCTCTGGCACAAGTAGCAGTTGGGTAAAGAAAACACACACACACACACACACACACACACACACACACACACACACACACACACACACATTGCAGATATCAGTGCCTGCAGTGACTCAGACACTGAAAAAAAAATCTCAGTGTATTGACTGTAAGATTCCAGTGATAAAAAAAAACAGCAGTGGAAGGACTTAATAAAAGCTACAGCTGTAGACATGGCCCTCATCCAAATATATAGATGAGATAGATGACTTTAAAGAAACAATGTGCAATCTTTTTATGTACATATAAATTACAAGTGCATTTGAATATGTAACTAAACAGTCTGTTTTAATGAAAACATTTACAACTGTTGTCTAGAGTTAGTCTAAAAGCTGCCCATCAAACTGCAGGTTCCGATCCTAAAATAACACTGAACTTGTGGTATGTAGTAACAAACCACAAACTTCACCTTAACTGAAACTCTGCCTCCATAACTAATGTCAAGTATTGTAATAGTTAATTGAAAAAACCTATAACTCCAGGCAAATAATAATTACTATCCCCTGAATCTTGCACTGCACTTAAATCACATACTCTTGAAATTATATGAGGGAAAAATGATATATTGTGTTGTTACCATCAGGTTTACCATTTATACTGGATATGAATTTTAGGTCATAGTGCCAAGCTTTACAAGAGACATAACTGCATATGAGTTGTCATGCATGAGGTGTCCTGAGCCCAACATCTCTCAGTGTTACGACTCTGCAGTGGATGAGGAGATAAAACAAAGAACCATCAGCTTCCATTCCTATTACTGCAGTGTTACAAAAGAACAATCCATATATGGCAAAGTCTCTGACTGCAGTATTTAGGTCAATCTAGTGAAACCTAGAGTGAGAATCCCACTCACTCTGCAGCTTTAGCCTAAATTTCACATCACTTCAGCTGGTGTAAAAATAAAGTTGGCAGAATAGTATATCAGTGAAACTAGTCAAGCATTAATCTGTGCATGTAGCAGTGGGCAGTGCAAAGCATTCACATAAGAGCATGGTTTATCGACTAAGAGATACCCTTTGGTAGATATCTCATCTAAACAGGCAAAACTTGTTTAGCCATATTGCACACTACTGATCACCCACTCAACAGATGTCCAAATATCATGTTATCATTTCTGTTGTTTGATCCGAGCCATGGGATAATAATAGACAGAAATAATTCTGCATATTATATAATGCCAAGTTGGAAATTGCTGCTAGTCGTGACCTGAGGCTAACTACTAACACAATTTAAATGTGTTCAATTATTTCAGGTAAGGTTAGATAAAAGTGATAATACAGCAGCGTGTAAGCACTTAATTAAAAGCAAAGGCTCTGAATTGCCAATGCTACAGAAAGGCTGAAAATACCAGTATCAACCAGAGCGAGCCTATGAAGATACATCTTTCATATTCATTCTGAAGAATTGCCCTTTCAGTGAACATGTGTTCAATTATTTATGTATTAATGTGTGCACAGTGTCTTAAAGAAAAAGTTGGACATTCTGCTTTACTTGAGAGTTAGGTAGATATAGATATATATAACTCTCATTTCTGGACTCTAATTATAAAGCTATAGCCATCTGGCTTAGCTTAGCATAAAGACAGGAAACAGGAAGCATTGCTCTGTCCAAAGATAACAAAAATCTGCAAAAGAGCATCTTTAAAGGATCAGACTGCGCTACGTATACAATATGATCATTTCTCTGTCTTAAAGTTCGTCTTGCCTCGCCTACATTTTCTCACTGTGTCAACTGCTCGAGAGAAAGACATCCCCCTCCACCGGTGAAGCTGACAACCATCAATGTTTCAAACAGTGTCGCTTTAGCAGGAGGGGTCTTTTAGCATTTCCTCCAGTTGGATGCCTGTGGACAGCCAAGGACAGTTGGGAGCCGAGGAGGCTGTGGGAGCCAAATATATTATTATCACACAGAATTAATTTCCCATCTCACAACGTTCACCTGGATGTCTCAACATGACACAGGGAAATGGCCTAAATTTAGGCGAGTGGAGTTAGCAGGATACGAAGCATGACAAGAATTGGTTGGATAACAGTCACTGCCCGAGAGGAGAAAATGTAACATACAGATAACACATCAAACAAATATTAGATGTTCTTTAATACACACTATATTTAATGAATTTATTTTTTAGGAGAAAAATAATAGTGTCGATTTCAGCAACAGTATCTCAATTCCAAATGAAACAAAGGAGTGCTTGCTTTATTTGGCCAAAAGATCTTATTCATTTTGTAATGTTTTCAGACCAAGCTAGCTTTTTTAAATGAAACAGTGTGGAATCATGTGTATCCTCTATAGACATCATACTTTGTTTCCATGATTGCACACAGGAATGAGAGGTGAGTTATTACTTTTGAATAAAAGCACTCCAACCACCAGTTTTGGTGGTGCAGATTTACTTCCCTTAAGGAATAACAACATTACCAGGCAGATATACCACTAGCTCACAAGCTTTGCTCAAGTAAAAATTTCACTACTGACATGGAAACAAAGCCATGCAATGCAAACTTTTATTTCTTATTCAAATGCTTTCTAGTCTGTATAATTGGGCAAAATGCTACAAGCTCTACATTAGGTAAATTAAAGCAAATTCATGTACCTCCACAGATGTAGACTTTGCCATCAGCAAGAACAACCAATGATTGTATGGTAGTGTAAGTTGTGCATAAATATGGACTTCTATGCCAAAGTCCCTTTACAGGCAAAGTCAGGTCCTCTGTGAATTGTTCTAGAGCCTCAAGCTGTTTAATGATTGTTAATGACTAGCAATTTGATGAAAATACAATAATAGCCTGGGAAATAACTGGGAAATCATAACATAAAGGGCTGTGGTCAGTGAAATCCACCCAATCTCAAAAACAAGGTTGTTGATGAAGCTTTCAATAACTGGACTAGTTTGATGATGCTTGCCTGCAAGTGTATTTTAGCTGCCAGACAGTTCATAATTGTGGCACAAAACAAATATATATATATGGCTTTATTTCTCCTTCCTGTCTTCCTTCTTCCTTCTCTTCACTCTTGCCAAAAACTACTTCTATGATATGAGATCAAATGCCTCTTTTTGATAATGCTGGTGAAACTCTTTCATGGCTGGCTCTGAGGGGTGTTTTGATGCTGTTTTTTGTTGTCACATTTAGACAGTGCCATCTCTTTATTGTGGAGGATCAAGGGTGATGTCTGCTGGCAACAGCTAAATATATCAGGAGAATCTCAGAGAAAGGACTTACTGGTATGTGGGGGTCACATAAGGAGGCAGTTACAGTAGCCTGTTTTGTGTGTCGTACGAGGCACTAGGTTAATGGCTGTATTGCTTCCTGCTGTAGAGCTGACTGGAAGGATTCCATGGTCTTTTTAAAGGAAAAGGGACAACACTGGCCTGCTTTTGTATTTCTGTACTTCGCCTCAGGCAATATTAAACCTGCACTGGATGGAGACTTGAAAAAGGATACAGTGGCCACTGTGTTACTTAGAATTTTTTTTTTTTTTTTTCCACGAAGAACTGACGCAGGTGAAACAGCAAGAGATGACAAGAGTGGTGAGAAGATAAGAAAAGTTGTAATGCTGCGTGTGTGCTGTCATAGAAGCCAGCTGTTCCAGATGACCAGTAGTTAAATCTGTCTGACAAATCAGACAAAATGTCAAACAACTGTCTCACACCCCCCCAGGCATGGAGCTGGTATACTTTCATGTTCATAGATACACAGATGCATGTGTTGCAGCTGCATAAGTGGTCTGTAATCGTTGATTTCGGGTTTGGATCATCACCCGACTATCTCCCACCTGCTCACTCTTCTGCTGCCTCATCAGCCCCTCCCTCTCATACACTCACCTTCTTCACAATGCTGCTGCTGTGGGGGATATTGTTCTCTATATGTAGGCGCTGATGAAATTTTGAGTGTGAGTGGTGAATTATTTAAGAGGCAGCATTATGAAAGCAGCTTCTTGGCGCGTTGCTAGCGGGTATGAATCGATATGAGCCCTCCCCACCACCAACGCCACCGCCGCCTCCCCCTTTTTTCTCCCTGAAACCACAGACCCTCTGAACAGAAGTCCAGACACATGGCCACGGGACACGGCAGACTGGACAGCCAGATGCACTGTGCCTGTGTGTGTAAGAGGCTCGATGAAATGGAGTACTAGAGAAAGCCAGTTAGAAAGAGGATGGTATTGTGTGTCTGTGTGTGTCTATGCATGTGAGACAGACAGAAGGGCCTAATTCAGACTGACCACATCCACAGGAACAGATGGCCAACTCAAGGCCTGCCAAGTCTATTCTTCTTTTCCTCTGGTTCTGCCTCCAGGCAGGGGTCTACAGTCCAAGTCAGAAGGGTTAGAAAACAGACAGAAAGCCATACACACAGACACACATATACACAAGCCTACGTTTCTGTCTGACCAGTTACATAACAGTTTCTCACAGTGGCCTTCAATGATGATTTGATTTCATGAACTTGATTTGTGCAGTGCCAATGCTCGGAGGCTTTCAAGACTGAATAAATGACCATCTTCCAGCACTGACTCTCTCGTTTCACTTGATTGTCTCACAGTGAGTTAGTCGACATCCATTTTTCTCTCTGTACCTCGCCCCTCCCCTCACCTCTTTTCTCTCTATGTGTGCCCATTCTGCTGAACCATTAAATCTGGTTCTCTTTTCTCATCTGTGTATTGGGAGTCCATGTTTGGCCAACGCTGTTGTTTTCTCTCTGGCCAATGATTTCCTGCCTCAAGAACAAGCAGTTGGGACCAAACAAGAACCACCTCAAGGAGCTTGGATTTCACAGCACCGATCAAAGAAAAATGGATGGGTTTCAACCTTGTGGCGAACTTAACATTCAGGGCAGAGCAGATCATTATTCATGAGACGCACAGAAATCATAAATAGCTCACAGGGATGACACAGTGTTACCTTGACGGATACCTGAGTTTGCATGTGCCTTAACAATGACAGGGAATGGAAGAAGTCACCAAACAAGGAAACACAATAGATCAGTGTCTGAAGAGATTAATGCATCCTCTCCAACTGCTGACCTTAAAGGTTTTTCACGAACTGGGTCATATCAGACAATGAGCAAATTGTAAACACACTCCCAGTTTCACCAGACTTTAGCTGGAAATCAAAATAAATTATTATTACAATTATTACTAAATGTGTTATGTGTAAATGTCGATTACATTATAGACACAATTTCTCTTTAAAGTTTTAGCTACGGGGATGGCTCTATAGATGGCAACATGGGCCTTTCCAGCACTTTAGTCCGGACTGAAATA
The DNA here is from genome assembly GCF_905237075.1 of Dicentrarchus labrax. Taxonomy (NCBI): domain Eukaryota; kingdom Metazoa; phylum Chordata; class Actinopteri; family Moronidae; genus Dicentrarchus; species Dicentrarchus labrax. The sequence continues at coordinate 15,297,503 of NW_026136709.1, read as the reverse complement.
TCTTGGCAACTGCCGGATGGATTGCAATGAAATTGTGTACAGGCATTAATGGATAACGCCTACTGACTCTGCAATACCATAACCTTTCGTCTAGTGCCACCTTAAGTTTGACATTTTTGGTTCAAAATGAAACACCCGGACTATTGTTGGATGGATTGACATCAAAATTAGATATCCATGTCCCCCTCAAGATAAATTTTACTAACTTTAGTGATCTCTTAACCTTTCTTCTACTACCTTCGCTGTCAGCAGGTCTAATTTTTTATTTGTTCAATACTTTAAGACAAAATACATGCAAAGCTAATGCCATTCCTATCAGATTCTGCTTGTGTTTAGTGCTAATTAGCAAATGTTAGCATTCAGCTAAAAGCACCACTGTGCCTGCAGCCTCACAGAGCTGCTAGTATGGCCTTGGACTTGGTCTTATCATATTTTCAACAACTGTCTTTATGCAGCAACATTTTCTTACCAACATTTTGGGTGAGCTTCCAAATAAATGTTTTAGATCGTATAGCTAAACTTAGAGTCTACAACCTGTCTGACCTTACATGTCTCTTCCCCCGACTCTCTTACGTGCAAAGTCTCAGCAATTAACTTGTGAGTAAAATGTTTTCATAACTGCCGAAAACTGTGAAAAAAATGTACTTCATGCAAACATTTTTCTATCTTTTCCACTTTTCAGGCTGTCTTTCTACCTCCAATTCTGTCTCCATCTTCCCCTCCAATGTTCTCTCTGTTAATTCTTCAAGAGGCACAGGGCTTAAATTATAGAGGGCTAAAAATAATGGCTCTATAAATAAGAGGTGCCCATTGAGAGTGATTGAGAGGCGAGGTCGCTAGGCAGCTAGGGATGCTGGGTAAGTTGGATTCATTAGTGCTCTCCGATTCCAAAGAGTAGCCCCCACAACTCTCCCACACAAACACACGGCACGCTTTTCTCATAAACAACACACACTGACACTCACACACACACACACACACACACGTGCAGTGTTGGGATCACGAGTTGTTTCAAACACACTTTCTATCTCTATCTCCGCAGCTCTCTGCAGTGTTGCAAATTTAGCCCCATCAGTACCATCCATCAACCCTCATTACCAATTTCCTGTTCTCTCTGAGGACTCCATGCAGGCCACATTCTTAAAGCATTGTTCATCCACCAGCGGAGTGGAAAAAATGTGTGTGCATGTGCGTTTGCATCTATGCATGTGTGAGACAGTGTGCAGCAGAGACACCCTGTGTCTGTTTTATTATTCATACTCATGTGTGGATCCTCTTTCAGCCCACAGACACCTGCCAGAGATACACACAGCACATACTGATGTTCTCGCTATATTTTCTCTCCATCCCCCCTCTCTGGTGCTTAACTGAGACTGTCTTTAAACAATAAACTCAAAAATACTCCTCAACAAACCACTTTGTATCTGTGTGTATCCCATTTGCATAGGTATGCAAAATTAAATTCACTGGCTCTGCATTTAGAGCCTCTATCTGGCCTCATACACCCACACAAGTAGACACACACACACACACAAGTGGACACTTTTATTGCCCTGATGCTCTTTTTAATGGCCCTTCTCCTCCCTCTCGGTATTGACGTCACATCCATTAGGCTGTGCCTCTGGGCCTTTTTAGTGGAGGCTGGAGCGCAGGACTCCAGTGTACGAGATCCCCGTCCAGAGTCAATCTCCACCTGATAAACTCGCCATATTGGCTGATCTGACAGACGCAGTTACCACGGCAATCTGTCCAATCTCGCCGCACACTGCCACGACTATCAATCCACTGTGAGAAGAACCCATTGAACTGTGTGTCAGAGGGGAAAGCAGTGCGTTAACAGTAACACATGCACTCTGTGAGCTCTGAAGCTCTCATCTGTTTATTGTCTGCACCCACACAGCTCTACTATCAACACACATAGGAGTGTTGATAGTTGAGCTGAGAGAGGACTATCTGTATCTGGTGCCACAGAGAGTAACCCTGGCGGGCTAATGCGGAGAGATAACGTTTCACGTCTGATCAGCATCAGAACCATAATTCACTGGCCTCTCCCAGCATCCATCTCTCTCACAATGTTCCCAACAGCAACATTCTCAATTAGAGAACTCTACTTATCCTGGGAATAAGCCTCTTTTCAAACCCTGGATATAGTGCTGAAGTCTCAACAGCACCCTACAACCCTACAAGTTGCACTGACTTACTTGTTTCCCCTTCATGAATATAGAATGAGTGTGAAGTACATAGGCAACTTCAGCCATAACAAAACAGAGTTAGCCACACTCGAGCGGTGACAATGCTGTGCTGCCTGGTGTAGACAGAAATGGCAAATGACGGCTTGGGGTCATGTCAATTTGGAGCTGAAAGCCACCACCAGACGGGCTGAATTTTGATGGCAAAGCAGAAAGGCACCGTCTGAAATACTAAAATAAAGCTTGGTTCTTCAACGCTCCGGAGACATAATCAATGGTTGGTGCGGCTGGCTGAACTTGCAGGGGCTCCACTGTGACTTAGTGCTGCACATCTAAACCTTGTCGCCAACTGGAGCTGAGCTCAATGTAATGAGAAATGAGACTTAACTTTCAGTACAGCGAGGGAGGGAAAATCACCCAAGGAGGAACAAGGGAAGAAGAAAAGAAGAGATAGAGAGGAAAAAAAACAACAACTGCAGGTTGTTTTGATAAATAACGGTGACAAAGTGTTCTGGGAAGAGTATTATAGCTCCAATCCATCAACAGATCATCAGGCAACATAAATAATGAATGTGTTTCGTGGACATAATAACAGAGGGATTTTGCGCACAAAATTAGAGAGACAGTCACCTGAGCATATTGATCCATTCCCGAAAGGACAAAAGATGGATCAATTCATAAGTTTCCAGATTCTGAAAGCAATTGTACAACAAAGATTGCTTTGTAAATTCCATTAAAGAATATGTTACATTTTTAAGCAGACAGAAAAGCCTTTGTTCCCCATCTAAGTTCCAAAGTCATCTCTTGCTGCAGATTGGTTTTCTAATTCACACTTCTCTTATATTTTCCCATTCTCTTTTGTTACAAAGCAATCACTTTGACTGAACAGAATAAAGAATATACCAATGAAGGAGTGAAGGCTTTTTTCCCTCTCTTCCCCTGTCTTATTGTTTCCTTTCCTTATCAGTAGGGGCAAACCTATACAGGAGCCATTCATCTTTCGACTCCTTTGAAGTATCTTCCATCCAATCGGGTTGACATCTTTTTATTATGGGCAGTGTGTATTTGCCTGTGTACATGAGGATATGGGGGTGACTTTCCTCTCTCCTTCAGTCTGTTACGACTATATATTAAGAGGGAGGAGTTGTGTAAGTCTGTGTGTGTGTGTGTGTGTGTGTGTGTGTGTGTGTGTGTGTGTGTGTGCATGTATATGTATATATGTGGGTGTGGGTGTGGGTGGCCTTATTCTTGTATTACACAGTCCCAACAATTAGAATTTTTTTTATCACAGCTCTACAGGCAGATGGATGTCAAAAAAGAGTGAGTGAGTGAGTGAGTGAGTGAGTGAGAGACAGCTAGATAGAGAAAGAGAGGGAGTGAAAAGAGGTCAGTGGGGCATGAAGGAGAGTGAGTGACATCAGAGACATGGTTTTCCACCCGTCCATCTGTCCACTCAAAACAAACAGGCCAGTCATTAGCCAGCCTCCAGCTGTTATGTCTTAGTCTCCAAGTTTTGAACACTGCTCATTTATACGAGCACGCACACATACACTCATACAGTGACACACACACACACACACACACACACACACACACACAGATGTACTACAGCAAACGGCAAGGCCTCCTGTCTGTCCTACACGAGTTGCCCTCAGTGACCACCATGACACATTTTGAAATGACATCATCTCACAAAACTGTAAAGTGGAAACGGCTCGTATGTGAGGCGTTTTCTCATCTTGTTCTTTCTTTCCATCACTCTTGCCATGGAGGGGAGCATATCTATGTTCCCAGCAGTGGAGTATACAAATTAACTAGACTACAGCCATGCAAGCAGCTCTGTGAGGCTGTACTTATGCACAGCTTTGCTTTTAGCAAGAAGCTAACATCAGCATGCTCACAGTAACAATGTTGTCATGCTGATTTTCAGTAGATAATATTGACCAGGTTAACCATCTTAGTTGAGCCTGTTAGGGGAGCCCTGGTAGCTCACCTGGTAGAGCTGGCACCCCATGTACCAAGGCTAAGTACTTGCTGCAGAGGCCGTGGGTATGAGTCCAACCTGCGACATCCTCTCTCCCCTCTCTGCCTCCCCCTTTCCTGTCTATCTTCAGCTGTCCTATCCAATAAAGAAAAAAAGCCCCCGACACACCACAGTCATAAAACCAAACTGAATCGCAGGACTGATGATGGTGTCATGAAAAGTCAGGGGATCACCAGCGTCAGCAGGATTCATCCTCTGGGGACCATATATGTCTGTACAAAATCTGTACAAAATACACAATCTGTCCGTTTTTAAGATATTTCAGTCTGGACCAAAGTGGTTGTCTGACCTGGCCATCCATAGACCTATGCCATTAAAGTAGCTAACAATACACAGAACACAGTATCTGCCCTTTTCATGACATTTAGCAGCCTAGGTATGGAAAGCAGGAATGCTGTTCAAATACAAGCTACAAACAGTGAACACAGAGCAGATGCATAAGAATAGACACAGACCTTGTGATTGCTACTGTATATGTACAGCTACAGCTACCACTAATAATAGATAAGCACGTGTTATGCTAAAAGCAAAGTAAAAATATTATAAATATTACTGTGCTGGACTGAGGAAAAACAATGATATTCAAACTGAAAGGGCTTGAAGAGGACATAACTGGCCAACATTCAAAGGCTGGGGGCCCCAGACTGCTCACTGTGACTGGGTCTCAAATCTCCCCAGGGGTTCCCTGCCACCTCCGGCCCTCATCAAAGCCAAGGAGACAGACCGAGACTGAGAACCGGCAGTGTGACATTGCATGTGTATATCTGAGTGCTTGTGATAGTGCTTGGGCATAGGGTTACACAGGCTAAAAGAAAAGAAACAAACAAACAGAACACGAATGAATGGATTTTAAACACTGTGAAATGACATAATTTGTTTTAAAGTTGTTTTTGAGCAGCAGATAATTTTAGTCATAAATTTGTGTTTGTATTAGTGTCAATTTGTAACATTTAAGAGATATACGTCTATATAACTCATTATAGTATCTTTAAATTGGGCATAAAACTAATCCTCAGATTTGAATTAGACTAATAAAAAGCGTTTTGCAATGTTTTTAATTTGGTGAATTTCAGAAGAGTGTGAGTGGCCTGTATTACACTAATACTACAGAACTGTAAGGACTGATAAAGCCTCAAGGAGAGATCATATCAACATGCATACAACCACAAATAGTGGCTCTGAACACAAAAACAAACATAGTTATTTTCCATGCTGGTTCAAAGCTGATGGAGGCATAAATGCTGGCAAATTGCCAGCTTCATCAGCCACAAGAAAACGTTTTCCCCTCTGTTTAGTTATTTCATGGCTCCAAACAAGGGTGGGCTTGAAGAGACATAGGCAGTCTATGCTGCTCAACCTATATATCAGCAGTATATTAGGCAGCAAGTGAACATTTTGTCCTCAAGTTGGTGTGTTAGAAGCATGAAAAATGGGCAACGACCACCAGGGTGCCGAGGTGGTCATAATGTTATGGCTGATCGGTGTATACTACAAACAGTTAATGTAAGATTATTTAAAGGGAATCCTTTCCTATAAATCCTAACATATATTTCAATAATAACCTATAAGGATATACATATTGGCAAAATGTTTAATTCAATTACAGAACATATCAGACTTGCACTAATTGTGCAGATTAAAAACGAGTTTAATTGATTGGCTATAACTGAAATCCACTCAACCCCCCCCTGCTGAGAAAGCATTGGTCACACTTAATGATATATTCATCCTGCTCTTTTCCAGACTGTGCTGCACTGCACCAAGGTTGAGCTTTTATCTCTGGACACCTCAACAAATTGTGGTTGGTTGGTTGAGCTCGCATTTGCATTTTTATGTTTGTTTCTACACAATTATTGTTCTCATAGTTCTTTTTCACTTTGGACATTTCTCTCATATGGGTATAATTTTTTCCAAAGTTTGTTTTTGCCTCCTGCTGAGTAAAACTACCATTAACTGACAAGTGTGTGGGTTTGTGCACTGGAAAGCAAATGTCCCCCCCGGAGATTGAGCTTGGTGTTAACCAACAGGCACGACAATGCAGAGGAGAACCAGAGGAAAGAAAAATGACCATTATCCAGTTTCATGGTGAGTTGTGTTTAGATATATCAGTAATTACTATCAATTGCACAATACAGGAAAATAGTATTTTCATTACTGTATGCAATTTAGTGTAAATAATCACTTTATTTTGCAGCGGCATGATGAAACTCTCAAGTGTGGGCAATAATGTACCTTGAAATTGAGACTGAAATGGAGAGGAAAAGAGAGGAATTGGCAAGAGCAGGACAGGCAGACAGTCTTTGCTTTAAAAGCACATTTTGTCTGAAGCCTGATGTCTGACTGAAACTGAGGCAGTATTTTTTTACTATGTAGTTCTCGTCTGGTGTGAGCTTTAACTATCTATCTAAACATCGAACACATGAATTTTACATTACAGTGTGACAGACAGCTCATCTGTCTGAGCTCAGCTCACCCCTGCACGGCATGCATTTCTGAGTGAGTGTTTGTATAAATGAGTTTGTGTGTGTGAGTGGCTGCCAGTGAGAGTCTCAAGATAGCAGAATAGTGGAACAACAATGCCATCCTATATTGCCAAGATTGTTGTTGATGTTTTTTCCTTTGGGCCTCACTTTCAAAAGCTCAGTTTCTTTTTCCTTCTTGAATTCTGGTGCTCACTTTGTGGTTTGAAACTTGACCCACATGACACATGACCAGCTGCCTACTCCAATCTGTAAACACCTGATGAATGAGAACATATCCCTCTTCAGTTTTTGCACTAGACATCTCTGGCAAAATACATGTAGGTACATGAGACTGAAGGAAAAAGATAATCATCACCATTTCCTGTTTTTACTGTGTGAAAGTTCAGGGTGGCCCGCTTTACTGCACCCACACACATACACCAGGCACCACATCATCGGGGATACCAGCTTTCATGAACAAATTTCACAGAGTGGAAACAAAAGACTTTTTACTACCTCTTTTATTTGATGCCTGCAGTGGTAGGTCTTTTGAGGTAGCTATAGGGGTAAAAAGAAAAAAATTACCGAAGTAATTTCACACAGAGTACAACTTTCAAAGACTCCTCCAAAAAACCATTTCAGAGATGGAATGAAAGTTAAATTTGCTCCAGGTGAAGAGATGTAATGTATTATTCACCGAAATGAAGTCTTTCAAAGCTGTTACTTGTCCCTTCACTTACATACAATTGGGAAGAGGGAAGAGAGATGAGGAGGGAAGTCGAGGTGGGAGTTTGGGAAGTGAGGAAAACAAAGCTATTCTCTGAAACATGACAGCCCTGAAGGCTTGACGCAGTGTGTACTGTGATGGGATGACTACCCACAAAGACAGCAGTGTCATGGGGATATAAATTTGCAGTCAAAGGCAGTTGCATTTTTCAGGACAGATATCCACAGGTACAGATGTACTGTATCCACACACACACATACATGCAAGGATGTTAGGTATGAGGTAGAAGTCAAGAAGTGTAAAGGAAAAGGGTTTCCGATAGTGATTCATTGGAAGACTTTGGCATATACTGCATGCCAAGGGCTGGTAAATGATTTAAAACTAGAATTACTGCGCTGCAGTTACATGCCTCCACCAACCAGTCAAGTCGCAGTCTACATCCATGTCTGCACAGATTCATATAATATATGTGGTTAATACTTGGAAGCAATTGTAAATAGGTATATGATAAGTGTATTTTTTGGCTAAATGGAAGTTATCACTAAATTAATGTTACATATGTATGATTCCAGTGAATATAAATTACACATGTAATTGATTATTACACCAAGATGGATTCTTATATAGGGTATAGCTATACAAAATGTGGTGCTCTTTGTCAGCTGTAGGTGAAACTCACTCACTCACATACTGGATCACGACAATATGTTGTTGGCAATCAAATGATTCTGTTGACACTCCTGTGAAAGGCTGAATGGATGAGATGGAAAGATGGAAACCTGTACTGTGCCAGTTGTTTTTCATTCATTGTGGTGTCCCAGTCAACGTGTATGACATCTATTTTGAGATCACAATGACCTTTGAGTCAAAAGTGTCACCAATTCAGTGTCCGACCAACTGTGAAATATGGTCACAAGCTCCCATTCTGCTCCTGAGCAATGGTGTTGATTAAAGGGCAAAAAAGGGTTTTTCCAGGATGTTGTGATGTCACAGTGAGGTTGACCTTTGACATCTGTGTGAAAATGTGGTCATAATTACAATATCAGTCCTAGAGTTGTGACCAAAAATGTGTTTGTCCAAGTCATTTTGAGGTCACAGTGACCTTTGATTCAAAAGTGTCACCAATTCATTATCCAACCAATTGTTAATATGGTCAGTTTTGGCCAGAAGGTGAGGTCACAGTGACCTTGACCTTTGACCACCAAATTCTAATCAGTTCATCCATGAGTCCAAGTGGATGTTTGTGCCAAGTTTGAAGAAATTCCCTCTCTCTTCCTGAGTTATCGTGTTAGACGGGCGGATGGACGCTGGCTCTGGGCCATAAAAATTTAATTAAACCAATAAATATATTTTAATAAAATATCTGTCACATTATGCATTTTCATTATTATTTCGGCTGCACAATCAGGCACTATGTGCTAATTTAAAGGCCCTGGAAACCAATTTTCTCAATCAGCTGTTTCTGTAAGCATTGGGTTTCTACATGGACACATGATCTTCTGCTTATGTTAGAACACGGCTTGCTATATTACATTAGACATTTCTGTATTTGTGTTTTCACTGAAAAACCGCATGCTGAAGTTGCTATGTGTAAACAAAGACCCTAAATTCTTACAGTCCAGCCTTGATGAAGATAGGATCTAGCAACAACAGAGCAAAAACTCCTTAAGCTGCTCAACTGACAAAGAACAAGAGGCAAAAGTTTGTGGACATAAATCCAGTGTCCTGGGGGATTTTACAAAGATATTGGTTCTTTGTCTGGTTCATAAATGTTACCATTATAATGAAATGAAGCTTATTTGGCCGTAAAAGCTCAAACAAACAACTTGGCAGATTGAATCACCAAAGCCAATCTGCAATTCATTAACAATAGAGCTGCTCCAGGTTTTGTTCCGCATAACAAATTGCTTCATTGTCTCTGTTTTGTAGCTCTGAGGGAGGGTGTTTTAATGTACAAAAGTGGCCCAGGGTATCCACTGGACATATTGTATATTTTATCATGTTTTTCTGGTTTATACATACTGTAATTTATTTTCCATTTTATATTGAATTTGGTTTTTATAAACTAGCTTCTTGTTTCTGACCAGTGCTTTCATTTACTACTTCTGTTCTATTTTTCTTACAGTTACACTAAGCTTCAATGACAGACATGCAAACGTACACTGGAGATTCAAAAGCACTGCCTCGAAAGACTGTGGGAGTCAATTATACCACTGTGATCTGGGCCATAGATTACACTTTAATAATATAAGTATCTAATTACTGCCTTGCATCCTTCACGCCTCTTCTGTACTCCTTAGTCATTATCGCCCACTGGCCTCGAATCACAGATAGTACGCAGACTTTAAAAGAAAACACAGCATTCGCTATGCGTTCTCATTGTATAGCTACAGTGTGCTTTTTTGTATACACTGGTTTACAGCATGGCAAGCTGCATTTTAATGCTATCTCCTCTGTAACATGTTTCTAGGGACCTGTAGACCTGCTTAGCCCTGTGTATCAGCTGTGCAAGTCACTAATAGAGGGCAGAGCCGGAGCAGACACACAGAGCTAAGTGCCCGTATAGGACTGAGCAGCAAGGGGAGGAGGGAGAGGCAGAATTCAAACATGCAGAGAAACGCTTTACAAAGAGATGTTGCATATTACGTGAGCCGAATACTTAATGTGTGAGTCCTATTAAGCTGTGTCTCTCTGTGTGTGTGTTCGGGAGATGGAGATGGTGAAAAGAGATGGAGAGATAGGTTTCACTTGCATCACACTGACTGCGTCACTCAGCGAGGTGTTAGCACTAACCTGATGTCCAGGCAGCGCAGCATAGGATCAGCGGTCGTACCCAGCACCCAGATGGTAAAGCCAACCAGCAGCAGTGTGGTTGTGAGGATGGTGCGCTTCACTTCCGTGGATGTGTCTCTTGCTGCCAGGTTCAATGCCACAGCCCCTCTCAAGCCTGAGAGCAGAGAAGACATGTCTGAGCAAACAGCTGGATTACTGCCATCCATCAAACCAGCAGACAACCATCTACTAGGCAATTATTTGAAAAAGGCAGGAGAGAGCTATCCAGTTAATAACTGTTCATGAGTAACAGATTACACTCTGACTATCACTATTATCGACCAGTTGCTGACCAGCAAACAGCCCCAAAAACAAACTTATAGATTGCTGTACAGTGGTGACTTAATGCTCAAAGCCGAAACAGTTCCCGGAGCAAATTCCAGGGAAACAGATGGGGGAGGTAGTGGTGACGGTGGGGGAGTTTGAAAAATAGCAAGACAAGGGCTTTTTACAAAGAAACCTTCTTGCGTAAGAGGTAAAGTGGGTCAGGCAGGCAGCAGAACATGCTGCTGCTGAGCTACCCTACATCACATCAAACATTCCTTTCTCCTGCATCATCAGACCATCCAGAGCTTCAACCATTAGTCTGAGATACTAAAGTGAGGCGATGCTTTATTTATTCCTCTCCAAAAAACAGCTACAAAAATAGAAAGGCTGAGATTCTTCTTAAAAGATTCAGACGATATCGATTAATGTGAAAACGCCTACTGTAATGAGGGTAGTGAATCATTATGAAACCTGATGATGAGACCCATCTTTGTGTCCACCTATCTGACTTTATGCATACACGCACGCACGCACGCACGCACGCACGCACACACACACACACACACACACACACACGCACACGCACGCACGCACACACACACACACACACACACACACACACACACACTTCTTCCACAGGGGACACATTCTCTTAGCATCCTCATGAATGCCCTCAGCTGCAGGCAGTGAAGAGAGTTTTCATAGGAAAAATGATGGTAAGATTTTGAGTTTCTTGCAGCAATATCATCCCCAACCCAGCATTTATTAAAATAGCTGCCAGTGATGAGGTCCAAAAGTGCAAAATGTTGCAACAAATGAAAATAAGTCACAATAAACAATGCTGTTATGATCTTAAGAACATCACCTGCAAACATCATGAAGTGCTGGAAGTTGCGAGGTATCTTGGTTGTGCGTCCCAGGTTTAGGAGGAATGACAAAGGGTAGATGTTGCAGGCTCTTGATATAATGATAGAGAGCTGTTTGTATTGAGAACAGGTTAAGGATAATACTGATGACTGAGACACACTCACAGGTTGAAGTACAGGTTACGGTTAAGGTAAATCATATGTTCAGTTGATGTTTTGCTTTATTTATTCTAAAAAAGTCCCCCACAAAATACAGAAAAATACACGTAACTTCCAAACTAAATACAGAAGTAGAAATTATTTGTGAGATCAGCCTGTAAAAGTATACCCATTAAATATTAACATATTAGCACGTGCACACACATACAAAAATAATCTCAGAATATTTTCTGTTTAGGATGCAAACACAGCAGTGTGGCACCATGCCGAGGCATGGAGCCAATCAGGCTCTGCCAGCTGTCTCTGCCCTCCACACACACTTTGATGTTTCACATCGGATGGGACTGAATGCTAAGTGTCCTGGGCAGCAGTTAGGGAGAGGATATCTGTACAATTATCGGGGACATAGCTGCCGTCCTGGATACACTTAACATCTTTTGTCAAACTTTTACAAGAAGTTACTCTAGCCCCATATAACCTCCTACTCTCGTATGTGCATGAGTGAAGCCTAAGATCCTTCAGTAGGTTCTTATTAGTGGCACCAAAATCACAGCTATAAACCAGAGGAGGCTGGGCTGGAGGAAATCAGGCAATCTACTAAATACTGTTTTAAAAAACTAATTTTTCTCTTCAAATTTTGGTGAATAAATATGCAGGCAGGAACCCCTGCTTTAGCATCATAGGGAGAAGGAATTTTTGCTATTTTACTGTAAGTCTAAATATGATTCCTGGAATAATAAGGGGCCAATATCTTAGGCAGGGGACCTTAGCCTGACAGGGCTATTACTAAAACAGAGCCCCCTCTTACCCTGCAGTCAATATTAGATCTCATGCACCCTATGGATTTTCAAAAGCAATATCCTGCTACCAAAAGCAGTCATTTCTCTTTATCAAAGGCCTCTGAGCTATTTGAAAGGAGGTAATTAAGCACTTTCATCTGAGCCTCATTTCCAATAAAGCCCATCTCCATTGTCACTGGCAAAGGCTGCGAGCTATGGCGATTAAAATCTACTGCGTAACCAAAGAGCGATTAACAGGGTTGAATCACTGGGGTTATTTCATTTTTATAGACACTTTTAGCACTGTACAAGTAGACTTTGACCTCCATTTATTCCTGTTTGTAGATCCGGGTCAGCTTCCAGTTGGTTTAGTTAGCCAGATTTTTTCACTCTGTAAGCTTTTGTTATGGAAGCACAGTGCAGGACAAAGCTAAACAGGCTCAGCGCTCAAGTCAAACATTTTCTCACTGGCAGTCGTATACACTGGACATAAGAGCAATGGAAAAAAATCTGCTCAGTTGACTCTTTCTCTGGCTCTCCCTTTGACCCTATGGTGGAAGATGGATTGTAATAATAATTGCTGGCCATCTGGGCACTGGACTGTGAAAGAACAGCTCCTTGGAGTGCGGCCACTAGAGCCTCTCCTCAGGCATACGCTACGGTCATGCCAGCTCTCAGGCAAGGACAATTGTAACCAGCAGTCCATTACTACCCCTCCGTTCCCCCCAGGAAGGAAACCTGACAGATACAACAACAGTTGTGACTATGAGACATCTGTTGCGATAGTGGAACTTAAACATGCAATGAGTATCATTAAGGGACTGGTGGCTTTTTGATAACAACGTGTATTGTGGCAGCATGCAGAGACTCCTGTCAGAGGAGAAACTGATTTCTACCTGCAAGGTTTTTGAGTCTAGGTGCAAAATATTACGACTGAGAAGCTCTTGCTCTCTGATTCTGTGTATCATGTACCATTGCTGTTTTTTCTTCTGTCAAACTACATTGAAGATAAACAACAAATGATTACTTTCACTATCATTTAATCTGTCAACTATTTTGTCTGATTATTCAAAAAATCATTTAGCCTGTAAGATGTCATAAAATAGTGAAAACATGCTCATCATCACAAAATCCCAGAGCCTAAACTAAAGTATATAAATGGTGATCAATCATTAGTACATTTGAGAACTGATTATTACATTTCTTTCTCAGTTAATTTTCTTTTTCTACATTTAGCCAGTAAATAAATGATGAGATAAATACACCACAAAACAACATCTTACATTTCCGAGCAAAAAAAAGTATTTTACAAATAGCCATTTAATAGTGTTAATAGTATTTAAGAGGAGATTTTTTTAGTGAAATTAGATGGGAATACCATAAAGAACAGCAGGAACCTCTTTCACTACAGTTTCTAGAACTAATAAGATTTAATCTTCAACCTCAACAGGGATACAGTGCTTAATCCACTACAAATTAAAGTACTGTAAGCTTATTTCAAACAGGCAAACATCTTTATTCCGCTGAGTTTTGCTAGAGAACAGAAAACAAGCAGCAGTAACAATAATTAAAGAGCCATTTAAATTTCTGTTTCATAGGCGTTCCTCAGAGCTAACGCTGCACTGCAGCATCTTAATCTGCAGAGATGGTGATCATAGGAGACTGGCTGAATGACATTTGCAGAGCTCACCGTGTCAAACCTGTACAATTTAAGTGCTGAGGTGTTTTGTTTTTTTTTTAAGTCGGGAAGATACTGCACTGCATTGCAGCAGAAAGACAAGACAGAAAACATGAACACAACTCTGGTCAAATAAGTGGCAGATGATTGTGCAAATAAGAATTATGACAGAAGGTTGAATAGACAGAACAAAACAGAACTGAACACAATTTCTGGGGTCTGAGTGGGATCCAAAGGCTTCACAGCAGGGTGTGAAGATGCTCCATCATGTAGCAGAAAAGGATACAAATGCGCCAAAAATGAAGAAGGCTTTGAAGACATGGTGAGGAAACGTCAACAATATATATCCCATGTAGCCGAAGATGAAAATCTCCCCAAGGAAGTTGAAGACTTCAAAGAGCTGCAAATTATAAAAGGGATTGAGAGGATCATGAGGGACAAGGTCACCCGAGATGGGGAGGGATATGGGGTGGATGATGATATGTGTGTTTGTGTGTTTGTGTGTGTATGGGGTGAAAGTAAAGGACTTGGATCATATCTGAAATGGGTAACCAGGCTTAGATTTGTACAAACACGACAAATCAAAGGGTTGATGTTACTCCCTGATCCTCAACAAACATCTACAGCTCCGAGCCATAATGTGGTTCCACTTAGCACCAGATATGTTTTTGTCATCATTTCTTTGTTTGGATTATATTTGAAACATGCCGTTTGAGGAAGCGTGTACAGAATAAAAGATAGCTTTCTGGACTTTAAAAGACAGCTAATAACTTGTTCCTTTATCATGATACTTTCTGGTAGATGAATATTACAATTCAATCCTACACTTTCAAAAATAATTCAGGTCAATCAAAGAGCTTGGATGTCGTTTACTGTGGATGAAAACTAAATTTGAATCATTCTAAGCATTTCTGAATCAAAAATTAAATATTTATTAACATCCTTATGTTGTATCTGGATTGAATTAGAGCAGATGTTATGATTTCATTAATTATTTATTAATTTCTGTTTTTATCAGTTGCACCAGCTTTAGTTTAAAAGCTTGGTAAAATATCAAATTGAATAAACGTACCTTTTCCCTTAAGAGCCTCGCAACACAAGGACAAGATGCCACACTGAAAAATATTTATCCTACTAGCTATTCAACTAGTGTCTGAATACACTAAATCACTTTCTGTCTTTTCCTTTGAGCTGCAGCTGCACGTATAAATCATAAAAATGTAGATAAAGGCATGCTGCCAAGTAAACATACTGCACCATACATACGCATTGACTACTGCATAGCCAATCCACTTTATAAGCAAAAGCTTCAACTGTGCTGCATTGCCTTTTAAAAGGCTTTTCTATGATAAACAGTTAGCTCCACTGTGGCACCAATAATGAATAATAAATGCATAGATGAGTATATGTGTGTATTTCTGATTTATTTGCTCCTCTGTGAAGCTTGCCGGTACAGTATGACAGTGTGCTGGCCTCCATCTGTGCTCAGCCTTTTAAGCAGATAGCTGGAGACTGGCTTCCCACACAGTCACCCACTGGACAACCAGAGCACTAATGGCAATTAATGATTGCTTGCGCTCGCACGCAAGACACAAACATTGGCATCAAAAGGCAGTTTGAAAAACAACAGTGAAATAGGGCTCAATCATCCTCCATAGACCTACCTGCTTGGTCCTGGTCCTGCCCACAGAGGATAAATTGTGAATTGTGTACCTTGCCTGGCTTAAGCCACAAAACAGCACTGCCACAATACCTGAAAAGATAGAGAAAA
Source organism: Dicentrarchus labrax (assembly GCF_905237075.1). Lineage (NCBI taxonomy): Eukaryota > Metazoa > Chordata > Actinopteri > Moronidae > Dicentrarchus > Dicentrarchus labrax. The sequence goes on along the minus strand of NW_026136709.1, from coordinate 15,281,729 downwards.
ATGTAAGTGAAATGAAATAAAATTCAAAATGGGGAATAACCAAATAGCTGTTAAAATGTTAAACATCCATCTGTTAGTAGAAAATGAGTGAGCGTCAACACTTTGTGGGCAAAACTCATGGAGGAGTGTTCTGTAGACAGAAGGGAGTTAAACAATGAGCTGCATCTAATTAGTACAAAGTATGCAAAATCGCTTATACATGCACTTATTATGCAATCAGGCTGTGGGAATGCGTATGTTTGTGTGCTGGTTAACACACAGCGCCGTGGAGGTTTTCATGTTGAGAATATGCTGTAGGAGGCTCTTCCATCATAGCAAAAAGATTTTTTGAAAGTAGTACCAATAGTCTATATCTGCATGGTTCAACCCAGCATTTTCAAAAACCCACAAGCCAGAGATGCAATGACCTCCAGTTTAGCTCAAAAACATGATTTCCAAACAAAACCTGGAAAGGATGGTAACAATGTGAGAAACATTAGCAGAACAATGCAAGTCAAAATGTCCAAAAAGTCAATGAATCCAACTGAATCCTCCTGCGTGCAGCTACTTTTGCATTTGAGTATAATGTATGTGACACCAGATCAGGCTGGCCCAACCCTGTATCCACCCAATGTCCTGTTCCAGGAAAGTCCAGCTGAATAAACAGCTTCATCAAAATGTGCTTTAAAACCCAATTCAAGTATCCTCATGTTTCTGGCCAAGACATGAAGCTCTGGGACTGATAAATGCTAAAGAATGACATCATTGCTGCGGATCGGGCCAAATGCGGAGGAGCAGAAATTAACAAAAGGCAAACAAATGACAAGCAAAAGTACAGAAGGGAAAGAAATGCAGACAATGAAAGGCAGCCCAGAGAGGGGAAACAGGGTGGAGGGAGTGATTAGGGCCCCTGCTGGTAAAGAGGAGGCTGGCTGGAGCAAAGAGCTGGAATTTGAAACGCATAGCATGAAAGGTGGGTTGCTGCCTCACAGGACATGCTTGCTTTGTTGCAGAAATTCAATTTTCACATTTTTGCTCCCACTACTTTGAGAGAGAATCACAGAAGATGGAAAAATATGAAATTATTGTGATGGTAGCATTAGTTAGAGGACAGAGCTGGCAGTAATAAATATGGCAGCAAAGAAAAGATAGCACCTGTGGTTCAGGCTGCTAAGTGAAGCTAGTCCATTACTCTCTCTTCACCATCCGGTTTCACACTAGGATGCTGACCTGTACCTGCACTATGCTAGCTCCAGTACTCCCTGTTCACAATGTCCTTTCCAGCACTGTTCAACAAAGTCTAATGGAGCATGCCAGCATGGCAGATCTCATTTTGGTTCCATTTGGTTTAGGGCAACGGCAACCTCCTTGGTTTACACAACACTGACAGAGGTAACACATCATCCATAGTCCATACAAAGGGTCTCCTACACAGGGCACTTGGCAACAGATGAGATGCATCCCATAATGAGCCGTTTTGAGGGGCATAAGATTAATGATAGCAGGGCTCCCTGCAAGGCTGAGGGTCATTAGGCGGACCCTCACTAAACTCCAGCAATTAACAGAAAGAATCTCAATTACCAAAGGACACCAGGGAGGACTCGCATCGCTCACTGGGTCGCTCTGTATGAGGTGCCACTTCTCCCAAATGGACCATTAAAGGCCTTTGTACAGAGTGGCACTCCACAGATAAGTTCTGTGGGGTCCAATTTTGTACCAAGCATATTGAAGATTGCGATAGGACTCATTTTAAGGATATTGTAACAAATCATCAGCATCAAAGTTGGTTTTATAACACCGCGGGTTTAAGGTCAAAAGAAAGTATTTTTACCCTTAGTACTGGTAACATAGCACATGCAGCATAGTACAAGTTGTAGCTACACTAAAAATACCAGAGACTCTGCAACAGATAGTATTGACAATCATTGGTTTTGCTGCGGTGTGCCTCCCACACTGGAGAGCATTAAGAGTGGTGTACTTTATAGACAGGGCATCTGGGTCCAATAGACAAAGGTTATGCTATTTCATTAAAACTGTCTTCTCCTCCTCCACAGGCCACAGGGAGTACTGCCAAGTAAGAGAGAACTCTACAACATCAGTTGAATGAGTGCAATTCCTTTGACACAACCAGGGCAGGAGGAACAACAACCCTAATGCGTGCATATGTACACCACATTCATATTTCAGAACTACATTAAGAAATGGACAAAGACAATTCCGGGCAGCTGAGCCAAGTAATTGTTGTTTTTCAAAAACATGAGCTACCCAACATTTAAGATACTTTGAATCAGTAAACTGAAAAATATAACAAAATAAAAATTCAACCTCCACTTGACAATGGATGGAGAAATCATAGGCAAGAATGGTGAGGCTGGTTATGTTATATCCATTTTTACATGAGACCTGAGCACTTCATGACTTTCCAGGAAACCTATGCATAAAGCTAGGGCAAGAATGCCATTATCTGGACTGCCATCTCCATACTAAAGGCATGAACATGCTCAGACAGAGGAGGGTGGACACCATTTTAAAATGAGTTATGGAGGTTGAGCCCAGAACGGGATTGGTACCTGTAGTTCCCTGTAGAGAGGAGAAGGCTTAATACTTTCTCATCTGTACGTTATTGACACACTACAATGCCAAGGACTCTCAGAGGGTATGTGTGTGCATGTAATGGAAAGGCCTTCTTATAATGCTGGTGTGTGTTGAATGAGAAGGAAATTGCATTTGTTCTTGAGCAGGAAATTGTGCAAATGGTCATGTCCGGACAATGAAGAATGTGCACACTTCATTCCCAGGTTTGTGGGGTGCCAGTGGTCACAGAGATGCCTCGAAGCAGCAGAGCTTGCCAATAAAACAGCTGCTCGTGCCACTGATACTGTGCAGTAGTGAGCAAGTGAGTGCATGCAGTTGGAAAGGGACGCCTGAGGGGAAAAGGGCAACAGTTCACTAACAGGATTTGTATTCTGTCTGACCTCCCTGACACCAAGAGCACCAACAGGGCCACACACGCACGCACGCACACGCACGCACGCACGCACACACGCACGCACGCACGCACGCACACACGCACACACGCACGTACACACGCACGTACACACGCACGCACACACACACACACACACACACACACACACACACACACACACACACACACACAGACACACACACACGCACACACACATATATAACAACATATAAGCCATACAGCGCTCACCTGAAAGTCCAACGGCCTCAGCTGAGAGGAAGCTGCTCCAAGACAGCAAGAAGAAGACTGATGTTTCCAGCAGTGGATTCTCACACAGCCGAGTGAATTTGGTGAGGTGGAAAGAGAGTTAAAGATGTACACAAGGATAATCATACGGTATTTAACACAAATACAGTTTATGACTGTTGTGGCAGACTACATGTACTCGTCACTGTGACGAAATACTGCAGCATCTGCAAACAAAAAACTGTTGCACAACTGCAGAAGGTGCTCACTAAGCCAGGGGATCTGCCATGTACAGTAAACCACTGGGTCTAAATGAGATCTTTTCTGCTAGATCAGTAACAGATAACAAAGTCCACATCCCACTCCTGTTTCTCCACTGTCCCACATCCCCTCTGGCAAAACTTCCTTGTAGACCAGAGAGTCTACACAGTGTTACACAGAAAGAACACAGGTTGAAGGTTTGTGTTTGTGATAGTCTCACAGTAAGTGAAAATGAGTAAGTTTAGATATTGTAAATCAAAACATTTTAGGACTGCTAATCATTTACAGTTTGCTGTTCTGCGCTACTGACCCCCCTTAATCCTCCTTTGGCTTACAATAATGAAACCACCATCCCAAATTTGATTGTTTCTGTAATTAACACAGACAGGTACAGCAATTAATTAAAAGATAACTGAGCTACTGTTTGTCAAAGTGAACCTCTTTAAGAAACTACTGTTTGAAGAGACAGCACAAAAGAGCAGGCTGGTGCCATGGTTAGCATCAGCAAAATCTAATAAATGCTCACTTAGTGCTTTGCTTGCACCAAGAGATTAGTCACTGTAAATAAGAGCTGAGCTGTGCCCCAAACCTCTCATGACACATTCTCATTTTTCATCCTAAAGTCTTATTACTAGAAGATCAGAGAGAAACGCTGGACAACAGCGCAAGTCGAAACTTCATCAGAGGCTATTGGCTTGATTGACGACTCCTCTGCAACCATTAATGTCGCAGGAGCGCTTTAGACTTTAGACCTAAATAGCCACGTTGCTATTGTTGATAATGGTGGTACAGTAGGGGGTTTGTTAGAGAAGCAATTACCAAGTTGAGGAAGTGGATAGATTGCAGCGGATGCTGAGGTGATAATTGAGTTTGGGTTGCAGAGGCAGAGGCAGAGATGGGAGGGGATGAAAGGATATGAGGGCTGTTATGACTGTGACTATGAAACCCAGGAGGAAGGAGCCGGCAAGAACTCCAAGAAAATGACCGACGGAGAGGAAGAATGCGGGGGGGTTAAAGCTGTGTCCTGCACCCATCTGGCTATAGGTGGTGATGGCACTGGAAAACAAATTGACAGAACATAATGGAAAAAAACTTGTTATACACATGAAAAAAAAGAGACAAACTGTTGTGTAACAAAAAGAAGCCAATAGCACAATTACAACAGGAGTAAATATGAGTGTTTTTCAGATGTTGAAACACTAAAGCAGCAACATGGTTTATGGCTCTGAAACAAGAGCAGTTGTCAGAAATACGGCCCACTAGGTTGTTGGTGTAAACCGGTCTGGAGCAGTGAGCATAAATTCACATGCTTATTATGCTGAGCTAAGCCTTTAAGCGCAATTTATTGGAGTCATTCGGAAGAATACATGGCCTTCTTCTTTAGAAGTTAAATCCTTCCCTGAGAAACAATCCTTTCTGAAATATTTGCCTCTGAGACGTCCCCTAGTAGTTAGTGGGGAATAGGGGAAATACTATTGTTGTTCACAAAGACAGCAGCATCGTGCTATTCACACCGCAATAAATATTTACTTTGTGGGGGGAAGGGAAAGACTTCCACATGGAAGTCACTGAGTGCAAAAGAGGCCTCACAGGGAGGAGCAGGAGGGAGAGAGAGAGAGAGAGAGAGAGAGAGAGAGAGGGCCTGAGGTGAAGCAAGCAGAGACAGGCACCCATGCGAGTGGCTGATGGAGCTGGCTGCCTTTGTGGAATGACAACATTTCTTTACCCAACACAGACCCTCCCTGTGTATCCCCCTTAGACTCTGACAGTTTGAAATTAATGTCAAACCATTGAGTCAGCAGAAAACAAAGCGGTGGCTGTTGTTTTTGTTTCCTACATTTTATGAGACACACCTTCTGATAGCCAGGGTGCAACTCACACAAACCTCAAACCTACTTTACACTCCAGCTACCAAGAAAATGGTTTGTTGAAGATCCTTACAGTGTCAAAGAAAATGTCTGACAAATGAACCCGTAATGTATCTCCACCTTTCATGCTGTCAGGTTGAAATGAGCTAGCGCACACCAGAACATGCCTTAATCTCCACAGCAAAAGGGGAAGAATCAATCAAGTTGTCGCTAATGAGCTCAGCAAGCTGAAAAGGGAAAATCTATTATCCCCTCCATGAAAAAGACTCCAATTGTGCAGGCACATTAAATTTGGCCACTAAATAATTTGGTCAGTGTGACCCTCTAGACTAGAGACTGTACCCTCAGGCATCTCGGGTTGTTCACTCCCAGTCAAAAATCTCAAGATGTCAACACAGGACCTGGTTGAATAGTGGCTGGGTCAGGGCTGCTGGAGCAGGAAGCTTAGTGCCTGTGAGAGGGCACATCAGCGTAAGGTTGAGCTGCTCTGGGAGCTTGTTAAAATTCCAGTGCCAGGACCCCGCATGGCTCACTAATAAGGGCAGGCTTTGTATGTGGAGCCAGGGCGACCGGCAGGCTAGCGAGCCAGTCAAGTGACAGGAGATGGCATGAAGGCCGGTCACGCCACTCCAGGAACAAACATAGCACTATCTGACTGTTTGTCCGGGAAGACATTGCAGGCTCCCTCCCCTGCACTTCAATGTACACAGAGACAGCAGCCATGGCATGAACACAACAATCTGCACACTCGCCTCCTTTTCTCTCCATCTGCCTGCCTGTCTGGGCCCATTTGTGTGATCGGAGAAAGAGAAGTCAGAGTGAGCAGGTACTGTACATGTTTTGTGTCAGTCTGTGTGAATACAATATGCAAATATGGACACAGATTTTATCCCTGTCACCTCCTTTCCATTTCCATTTTTCACCTGATTGCCTTGCCATGAATGTGGACCTGTGTGAGTTGTCTCCCAGCTCCATCTCCCTGCTCCCCATCCTGCCATCTGTTAACACGTCTACTTGAACGGCTTTGCTCACTAGCAACGTGTAAATAGAGCAGACAATGACTGCAATGTGTGTGTGAGCAGGACAAACATGCATATTTGAGTGCAATGCTGGAGAAAAGGGGAAAAGTCGAGGGAAATGAATGAAGCAATTGAAATGCACGGACAAGGCATGACTACATCGTGGCTGTTTGACTCAGCTTCCAAGGATTTTATGCTGTTTCCTGTCTGAATTTGACAGTAGCTGTGATAGCTGAGTTCGTTAGCTGGGAGTGTGTCTCTACTCTGGCAGTGAGTCTCTCCACTGAGTACCTTAATGAGATGCTGACAGTGCCAGGGGCAACTCGCTTACGCAGTCCACTGCATAGCATCTGAGGCGCTCATGCGGTTTTGCCAATCACACCCCTTTCCTTAAAGCTGGCAGCATCCACCTGCCTTCCCTCCCCCACACATCCACCCCCATAATGCCAATTGAAAAAGACTGATCTCCCACACAATTAAACCTAGAAATATACTGCATTCTGAGGGCAGACACAAATCCTAATGTGAGACACTCACTGTGTCAGGACGATGGCCACGGCATCATTCAGGACACTCTCTCCAAACAGCAGGGTGTGCAGGTCCACATCCACACGGAGGTCTGACAAGAGGCCAAGGACTGAAACTACAAAAAAACAAAAACAAGAGTTACTGCTACTGAAGACTGCAGGAAGTGCAAAAGTGCAATAACTCCTCTGCTAATCACACAGAAAAAGTGGTGAGGAGTATCACCTCTGCTGCTACAAACAGGAAAAACCAGGGGAATTAAGGTTACAGTGTAACAATAAAAAGCTGACACAAAATGTCAGCACACTGACAGCACTGGAAAGAGGATTTTTTACACTTGAAGTAGTCAGAGTAACTAAACCAAGCATTGTTCACCTGAACAAAATACACAATGCTTTGGAAAAGACAATATTTGAGTCTAGAGAGGAAACGGAAAAGAAAGAAATGCTGTGCTAATCGGCACAAATCAAATGAACAAATAATACATTATAAATATAAATATAAATATGGCAATATAAATTACATAAAAAAAACAAACAAGGAAAAGTCTGAGTGTGTGATTGTGTATTCCTGTGTTTGTAAATCATAGTCATACCACCTGTAGTCATAACATGGCATTCTGTGATTTTCTGGCATCAGTAACAAGGGAAGACATTGCAAATCATTTGAGTAAAGCAAATGACTGAATTTCTTGATATGATTTGTATATATATGCAGGTTTTGGGTGTAGTGCCGCTGGTCTTTCTCTTTCATATGAATGTGTCTTCAGGGTTTTGCTGCGATTTTCGATATAGCAGGGGATAACAACTAGCCTATAGGATTCTGGGAATCTTGAGAGGGCACTGGTGGGAAAAGGGAGAGATTAAAGCTAAGATGCTGAAGCTGATTAAAACATCCAAAAGGAACCAATTACAGTCTAATATAGGGGAACTAAAGGCAGAGAGCTCCATGCTTTAAATAATGTAAGATACACTCACTGCTCAGCAACACAAAGAATTCCTCCCCACATATTTCAGTTGACTTTAAGTAGACATTTTACACAGAGTGCCTGCAGTTTGTTAGACACTGGATATTTATGCAGAGTGGAATGCAACACATAAATGGTACTGTTCACAGTTTACAGAAAATCTCACACGGAGCACAGACGCAATGAAAACTTGTAATGGGAATGATTTGAATATGAGCCTGTAAAAATGGTTAACTAAACATTTTGAAGATTAAATCAATACGTTTATTTATGACTGTAAACCATGATAAGAAACACAAACTGTTGATGAGAAATAACACTAAACACTGCTGTTTACTGTTTCTCTACATGTAGGCCAAACTGCTATACAGGGTTGAGACATAGATGCCTGCTAAGTGTAGGGGTGAGCTGCTAAGCATCTGAAAGGGAGTTGTCAGCATTTGTAACCTCTGGAGATTCAACTCTTACAGGATGTCAAGGCGTGAGTCAGCTATAGCGGTTAAATGCCGGTAAACCCCAACGAATCAGTAGAGCTGATGAAACCTCTTAGATTAGAGGCAAAACATCGTGAGACTATGTAACAGAAAGTCCAATTGGCTTTCATTTTGCAGTATAAGATGTTCCATGTTTTTTGTTTCCTTTTTTTGGTGCCGCGAGGAAGAACAAATATGAGGTTACAGATCACAGGAAAAATCCTGGTTTAAACCCAGATGAGCTGAGACGCTGAAGGGCAACAATTTCCCACATTTAAAAATATAAAATTTCAAACGGCTGCCAGTGAAACCTGGGAAAATTAAACCCTTAATTCTGCACTTTATCTGTGTCTTTTGTGCCTTACTTGCTCATTCTCTCATAATAACATTTAATTTGCCTTCAGTGTTGGATTAGTAGTAAAAGGCTCATAGCACAGGGAGTGGCAGAAACTTAAGTTGATAAAGAGTTAGCTTGCATTCTTTGGGGCCATATGTGAAATGTATAATAACTGAAATATAACTGAATGTTGAATGTTGACAGTGGTTGCAGTTTGAAACCAGTAATCAGTAAAAGGCAAACGTATGCTGTATTAATAAGGTATTCTACACTTTTTTCTTCATCTTAATGAAGAAGCAACGTTTAACTTGCATCCCACATCATGTGCAGAAGAGCAATTTCTCAGCTCATTTGTGATGAAATTCATATTTGTGGCGAAAAATACGAACAACTTATTACTCATTTATTTATACAGCTGCATCTCTCAACACACTGCATCTGTTGAGAGGAATATGAGCCGAACTCCACGGTGAGTTCACCAACAGTAAACATCAAGCGGAAGATGCTGAGCATATGAATGAGCGTGTGCACACACAACATGCTCAGCACTGCAGGGCGAGTAAGTGTTGACAGTGAGTGACAAGGAGAATACTGACACGGACGAGGTGGTGACGTGCCTGTCAGCTCCGCACTTTGTGACACCGCAGGTATCTCCTGAAAGATATCGACTGTACCTTTGTTGGCTCTGTGTTTACTGATACTGTAGATTAGATTACATCATATGAAGATGACATTAGATTAGATTACAATCTATTAGATTAGATAGATTGATGGGTACATAGATAGACAGTATCTAAATACAGTAGATAGGACAAATGTACTGTCACAAATCCTTACTGTAACCGCCACAAGAGAAACCAGGCATTTCAAACAAGCAAAACAAAATTATCATATAAAAAAACCAATGTCAGATATGGAGAAAAACAATGCACACATATACACGCACACAAAACACATTCATGAGGATATAGGCATGGAAATGAGAACCGTGGTGCCATTCTGAAGGCCAAACAATATTATTTAAAACAATAACAGCTCCTGGGAGATTCATATTCCACCTGTTGAGGCCCAAGATGCAAAAAGAATCCTATAAATTAGTTTCAGGGAAATTTGTGATATGAATAATGAGTCTACTCTGATAGCAGCATTTGGCCCTGTAGTGAATAACAGGCCAGCGAGGGCATCGCAGTCAGTATATGACCAGACTGACAATAAGAGCAGCGGCAAGAGAGCAGCCTCAGGACTTGTTTTGACAGATTTGGCTCTTTGGTCTTTGACAGGTTTAAAGCGCTTCCTGGTTGGGGAAAATCTTTTATCTGGAGAGGGTGAGGTAGGCCCTGGAGTCAGGATTGTTCCATCTCCCTGCTCCCATAATGCCTGGCTGATGACAGCATGTCGTGCACCAGTCACACTGCAAGATGGGGGCAACGCCATACACACACCCACAAAAACACACACACACACACACACACACACACACACACACACACACACACACACGGATACGGGTTGGCTGTGTTGTCATGGCAACCCAGTCCTACAGCTGTCAAGTGTTCATCAGTTTCCACAGCAACACCATAAGGTGGAGAGAGTAGACAATTATTTCAGACATAATACAGTTGAAAGGGTCGAATGGAAGCCTTATTAGGTCAAATTACCCTGCTGCAGAGGTTTAGTGGAGGCAAAGCTCACGGCCATCTCAGTCAGAGAGCATGGGATTTGCTCACTGATTTGACCAAATTAGGCAGATATAATACTGAAAGCGATGCATTAGGAAAGAGATAACGGTCAACAGGGAATTACTGTAATCTCTCCAGCTCCGCGTGAAAAGTGCTCAAATTTTTAGGTGTTGACAAGTGCGCAAACAGGGGTCACAAGGCTGCAGCAGAAAAACCTTTCTCACAGTTTAAAAGCAAGCAAACAAGCACTTTATAATTAGTTTGAGGGTTTTTTACGGTTTATTTTTTGTTAAGTCTGTATCTCACAGTAGTTCCTTGGTATGTCAGGATAAGGTCTCTTTAAAATCTCCATTAATTCTAATTACCTTTTTAAAGCAGTTGGAAAGTAGAGTAAATGTGCTTCTTTTTTATCAATTAGAGCCTTACAGAAATAAAGATATCAAAGAATTTACATGCTTGTCTTTCTCTAGTTGGTGTTACAAGTCACCCATCAGAGTTTGTGACAGTTAAGACTCAATTATGTTGCAATAATATAGTAAGAATATTGAGTCATGTGCACATACATGTCTACTTGTATTTTCAATATTCACTTTAGATCTGGGTAGTTACTGCTACAACTGATGTAAACAGATGTCAGAGATGTAAACAAGACATTGCCAACTCTGACATAATTTCCAGCTCTGACATACTGAAAGAGAAATATGTATGTGCAGTGTTCAAGAGAACTCCATAAATAAGTACAACCTCAAAGATGAAAGGAAAACTTCAGCGCCTCCAAAAAAGTCTTTCCTTTGAGATGTTAAGTGAGGGTTTCAACGACCTTTAGTAAGCATCCCTGAGGCTAGAGGATACTGCGCAGCAGGCGTTCCATTTTGTGACCTGAACCATGTGTCTTATTCTGAATCGGAGAAGAACAGGTTTGTTGGCTACAGAGCTTCAGGGGTTTGTATAAAACCAACAATTTAAAAATCAATAGGTGCAATGCTGAAAGGAACAAATAACTACATGCTAGGGACATTTGTGCCTAATTACGTATTTTCAAATCAATAGGGATATTAAAGACTAGAACACTTTACTCATTGGTTGTCTCTAGAGTAAACAAACTGATTGATAAAATCTTCAATTTCTCAAATAGCTTCTGTCTGTATATCATAAGAGAATATAAAGCTCTAGTAAGTACAAAAGCAATGTAAACATAGAGATGCTGTTTACAACTGTATCTACCTTTAGATCTGCTGGTGCCATTACTACAAATAGCTGCAGTCAATCCCTCACTCATATAGGGACGACAAACTCACAATGATATTAATTTAGAGTCTTCAAACAACCAGATCAGTAACATGTCTTTGGAACATGAGAAGAAATCAGGGTCATAGCCAGGATTTTAGTAATACTGACGTGTTGAGCTGTTTGTTTTCTACAGTGGTGTTTGAGGTGGCTTGTGCATGTGCAATGAATTCACTTAATTTTGCCATAGACATCGGTGTTACAACTGACTCATCTTGCAATGTTAACGAAAGTGAAAAATAATTTTGATTCCGATCTGCTCTAAAATTTAATGGGTTCTTCTTTGGCCCACGCTTCAACCTTCCACCAAGTTTTTCAGTAAACCTGCTGACAGATGAACAAACGGCACTAAAAACAAACCTCCTTGGTGAAGGTAATAAATATCTCCCTACAAAATGGAATAAATGCTGCTTGAGAGAATCCTCCACACTGCCAAAAACATAATTCTGGGAGAGAAATATTCCTCATATTTAAAGATACTGCCTCTAAAACTACTAGCATCAGCCTTAAAAAAGGCCAACATGTGTAATTTATCTATAATTGAAGAATGTTAGAAACTATAGAGAGGAAATAACTTTGGCGTCTTCAATGTTAGCACCATCCAGATTAGTAAAAAAAATAACACAGTAACTAGCAATACTAGCAATGGCAACATCCACATATGTAGGACTATTGCTTGCTATCTGCTACTCTCAGAATTAGCATTCATTTCATCTATCCATTATAGCTGGGATGAGAACCTTGCCTGTCAGCTACCTCTGTTATATCCCATATTGCAAGCAAAGTGGCAAATAAATTGGGCTTCCATTACACTCAAAGCTTGACTGACTTCCTGTGTTCTCAAGATCTCCATCATAAGACAGCGACAAAACGAGAGAGCTGTCACACAAGGGTTATGACATGGACAAAAAGCTTTATTCCTCAGCACTAAATTATTTGAGAGAGTCACTGTGCCTATGTATGTGTGTGAGAATAAGTCTGTGCCTGTTTCTGGAGTGTCTTGCTGCTTTTGGCCCCTGTGAATGCAAATGTAAAAAGGAGAGTAATGGACAGGGACATTTTAATGGCTCCCTTTCAGAAAATCAGAGAGCCGGCTCTATATTTGGACAGCACGAGATGGAGAGACAGCCTAGGGGTCTTGGTGTTTGGGCCATCGATGCACTACATTTTGTGATTCTAATCAAAGTAACGAGGGCGCTGGGGTCAGCAGGGATGAGCAAGGGAAAATAACGCCAGTCAGAGAGGCAGCTGCACCATGATTTACAGCTCCTCTTTGACACTCACCCAGATCAACCACTTATTGGTATACATAATTCATTACCAAATGAGGACATTAACATTGCCCCTGTCGCGGCATCGCAGGATGCCTTATGGCATCCCACTTGACTGCTCTTGAAGAACACAGATTATATTGTGGTTCCACTAAGGAAAAAGGTGCACCGACTTCACAGCAGTTACATCAATTCTCTGATATCCATCACTGTGCAAAGGTATGTAGACGAAGAAAGAGAGGGATGTCCAAGCAGAGTAACATCACAATGTTAAATCTTATCTTCATAGCCTGCGCCACACATAGATCTACACCTGACAGTATCATGAGTGCAATAAGAAAATAGGTACAGAGAGTGGAAAAACAGCATGAGCCAGGTTTGACCTTTCTAAACACATTATGTCAAGTTAACTTATCGTGTTGTTTGATAACCCAGAAACTGCATAAATAAATAAATCTACAGTTGGTTGAACGGTCTTCACACACCGTGCATCTTTTTTATATATGATATTTTTTCTTTAACTCATTTGTATGAGTTTAACTAAAGCAGATTCCTGTGATGTGCCTGCAACATATTCACTGTGAGCAAGTGCCAAGCATTCCTGAGAATATTTGGTGTTGTAAAGCAATGTGAGTCTTGTAAAGGAGAGTAAAATTCTGCAAGAGGAGTCACAGGTTTATATCTGTATAAAACCAGTAGTGTTTTAAAAAATCAGTACTACTACTAAAAGTGATGAGAGTGACTGTAGGATGTCCTTTATTATGCCATCTACCTGGGTCAGTGGCTGATATAATGGCACCAAACATCAGGCAATCAGTGAGGAAGAAGTCTCCATCTGCTGCTTGGCCCAACAGCACCATCAGTCTGGTGAAGCCATAGACGCAGGCCCTGGGATTGAGGACAAACAAACAGAAGGACACACAGTGAGGTCATAAGGGAGCGCTGGCTGGAGCAGGCCTATCAGTCATCCTTCTAACCACAGCAGGGCTTCCCCCAGAGTAGCCTGGGTAATGGGGCCAGACACTACCAGAACATGAGCTGACCCGTTTCTAGGCAGCGGCTGCTTAGCACAGGTGGACACGTAAAGCTGTGACTTTGCTGGGTAGCTTTAAATTTAACCACATTTATAGGTGTTTGTGTGTGTGTGGATCTCCCACACCCACCTGCATAACACGCCCACACATGACAAATACTCTTGTTAGACAGCTTATCTCAGCACCTATCTATCTTCACCTCTGGCATTCTGACAACAGTATTAAAAGCGCTCTGACATAATAAAAGGGCACCAGGATTCTGAATGTGTATGTGTGTGCGTGTGTGTGTGCGCAAAATCACCCGAAAGACTAAAAATCATGACTCTGTGAAGGGCATTGCAACAAAAATATAAGCTCTGGGACATGGCAATGAAGCAAATCTAAAATGTAACTGTCCGATAATACACCACTGTATGCTCTCCCTTATAAAAATAAGCAAAAAACTTACTAACATGCCCATTCAGCATTCAGCAACACTGTAGTCCAGCTATTGACTGGTAACGGATGTGTGTTAAGCACTAATCTTGTTACTGTGAGGCATCCCATAATAATCAGTATGCCAGTGTGTCCTCTGAGGAACCTTTCTGTCCATTGGCATAACTCTGTTACCATGGTGATGGCACACGACCTGTCCCCAAGGCCAGGATTTAAAGTACTGCCCTCAGGTTGAGCAACTAAGCTGTCTTATTCGTGTATCTTAAAGGGAGATTTGAGGTTATGGTAATGATGTTCAGTGAGTGTGTGCGTGTGTGTGCATACACAGACAAAGAAAGAGCGAGACAGGCAGACAGACAGAAAGAGAGGAAGGGGATGTACTTTGCCAATTGAGTCAGTAAGGTTCCCTCACTCCCCTGAGGCTCTCATTTCCCCATAGGATACGGCAGATTCACTAACAGGCAACAGGATTGGTCAGGTGTGGTGCCTTAGCATTAAAGAATGTGCACGTGACCCAACATGTCAAACCCTGCCTGGCGTCTCAGGGGAACTGAGGAGTGTTTGACAAAAGGGAGTCCTTCTCCCGGTGAATGGAGGAAAGACAACATCTATTACACTGCATTTCAGCAGGTTGCAGAAGCCCATTAGTTCCAGCAATAATATCTAGAGGGCATGAACCTTTTCCGTGGATATAAAACATTGTGAATCAGTTAGCAACTATATATGACAGCGGAAATAATGTTATGAATAAACAACAAGCACATTAAGTAAATTTTAAACCCAGTGGCGGCTTTGAGAAGGAGAATATAAAACATATTAAAACATTTTATATTATCATAGTAATTAGCATTGTACTGGACTACATTAAATTTACCTAATAAAGTGGCCACTGAGTGTATATTTCTGTGTGTGATTTGAATAATAATAATAACAATAATAACAACAACAACAATTAATAATAATAATAATAATAATAATAATAGTATCCTGGAGATTTAACAGGAAAACAACAACACTAGAGCTGTGAGGTTTTCTGTGTGCACATTAGTGCATCAGTCCAACAGCTCAATTTCTTCTAAAGTCTGAGGGTGCCATCTAGCTTTGTGAGACCAGAATAGCAATGCTACACACTAGCGGCTATGTCCCAGTTCCATACATACTAAGGCTAAGCAGATTTTCATTATTTAGAGGGTTATGTTAAGTATGCTTAATTTTTAAGTGGGCTGTCGGCATACACTATACACTAGTTCATAACAGACATTTTGACTTACCATAGTAGAAAAAGCACAGGTGTGATTAATAACCTTAATGATGACTCTATTTCATGTGTGTCACTCAGTTCAAGGGCCTTGTTATTGGGCACGCTGACTCACTGTCTTACTGGGTCACTTGAAACAAAGTAGTAATTAATGTTATTAGTTTCACCTGTGCTTTTCCTGCTATGACAAAAAGGCTCATTATACCACAATGCAATGCACTGAGCAAATAAAGGATCTACTCACAGCTTGAGTTAAATGACACAGCTCCTGAAGGAGCTTCATTCAATCTTTGTAAAAAACAATTAACTTCTTAGTAAAAATAGTAAATTATATTGATGTAATGTACTATATACTAACTGCAAAAACAATATGCTACAACAGTTAGTATTTAGTATATACTGTACACGAATAGTATCCAGTTACGTACTGGGACGCAACGTGTTAATTTTCAAATGGCATAATATGGAGGTAATGTTTTAAAAAGTATCATTTCTGAAAACTGAACTGAACATGTTAGTTGAAAATGAACACAATTATAATTCAACATGATCGAAACACAAAAACATATGTATGTGACAATAAAGAAGAGGGAATTAGAAAATTAACTATTTTGCATTTTCTATTGCAATGTAACTGTCTATACATGAAATGCAGCTTAATGTACCATTAATAGCATTTTTTATTGATTGTTCCTATGATTATAATTTCTACATCTTTAGTTTCTACTCCATAATATTTTATATAATAATATGTCAGACACTGAATGCCTGTATCCATCTTGACAGAGGTTGAAGGACTGTGTTATCACCAAGGAGAGGGACTGAAATAAATCCAGGACTTTGTTGCTCTATCTCTGAAAATGTCAGACATGATGTATTTTATAAATGAATTAGAATGAAACCAAAATATCTTGTGATGCTATTATGTGAAAAGCCACTGTTTTCAGGACACTATTGTACTATTGTACATTGCACCTTCATTTTGTGTGTGTTATTGTGTTGTTTGATGTGTCCATTTATTGTGAATGAACAAAAAATAAATAAATCTTACCCAATGGTCATACAGCTGATTATGGTACCCAAAAAAGCAAAACTCAGAATGGATCCGAGATTCTCAATGAATCGTTTCTTGGACAGAAATAAAAAGGGAACACCAATTAACAACAGCAAACAAACAAACAGGTCAACAATATGCAACACGTTTACTTAAATTTCATGTAACAAATAGCTGCGCACACAATAAGGCAACACTTATGTGAGTATCCATAAAAAAGGAAGAAATCCTTTGATTCACCTACTTGGAGGCATGTCAGGATAGAAGTATTACCTGATTAAGGGTGTAAGCTCCATGGAAGATGATGGGTGGCAGGAACAGATTGAAAAGGACCTCGGGATCAAAGTTCTCCTGTAAAAGACAGAACTGTTGTGTTGGTGACTGACAGGGCTCCGTGGGGAGTGAGAGGACTCCGTTTACTCAGTGTGACTGACTGACAGACAGATATTACACACACATCGTTCACTTCAGCAGCTCTGTTTTGGCAGACAGGAACAAGTTCTTTTTTCTCAATGTCACAATAGTCTCCAGGTACCACAGCAACCTTATACTGTACTGTCATTTTTTTCTAAAAAACTAAACGAAAACTATTGCGTGCTGTTAATAGGAATAATGGGAAAGTGTGACATTCCAGTCTTGTGTGCCAATGTTCAAGTTTTTTTTTTTCCCACCCACGAGCATTGTAGTTGGGAGGAAAATACATAAAACATAGGAAAAATCATAACTTTGCCCCTTAAAAAACATAAAACATTAACCTACATTATAGGAAAAGCTACAAATTTCCCTAAGCAGAAAACATTAAAAGTTTAGTATGGCTTGTTGCATTACTTCACCTTAAAGCCATGCCTATAATATTAATATAATAATGTAATTACTGTGTACTGCACTAGCATTATATCCAAGTGCCCTGACTCAGACTTCCACATCTTATTAAAGAAAAGAATAATACAAAGTGAAAAGTCTAACTGCTTGCATCAGTCCTCACCATAGAGGCTCCAAGCATTCATTAGATTGGGAACAAGCATGTACATTTTAGTTTATCCTATTATATTAGTTTAGTTATTAACATTAAACGCAATTCAAGCTACTGATAACAGCAACATATATTACCTTTAACACAAACAGAAACCAAGGTATGGGTGTTGTTTTTTTTAACATACTGTGCACGTTTTCTGTCTGTTTCTCATCTTAGCCAGTATGATGTAATACTAGCTGCTCAGAAAGGTAGCCTTTCATGTTCTTCATCCTGGAATCCTTTTTATGTCTATTGTATGTACAATCTGAAGATCAAACGGCAGTGATATTCAATTCAGATCAAAACAGTGCAACCTTTTTCCTGATTCCTTCATCCCACAAGGTCTCATTACATTGCTAGGAATTAAATTTCAATTCAATTAAATTTCAGGCCAAATAGAGAGATGTGGTGATGATGTTTGCAGAAATATGGCTGCGCTCACAGACCTTTAGAGAAAGGCCTTTTTTACTAACAGACACAAGGTTAAAGCGGGCTGAATAACACGATTATTTGAATGAATGAAAATAAGCCTTCATCTGTAAGATTTTTTTTAAATTATAATTTGTAACACCGGAAAACCCCTATATAGGTTGGAGAACCACCAAGTTTTCTCAGTAATTCACATTTGAAATGGTTGCTAGAGCTACAAATTGCTCCTATCCTTCAGCTACTGACACATGGCTCAATATAAAGAACCTTTTTGAGGCTGCAATTACCAACACAGCACAATATATATGTATTTTTCCATCTGTGCAGGCTGTGCATGACAAATACAAAACTGCATAACTGAGACCAATACAGACACTGAAATCAATCAATTATGCATATGCTGGTGGTTTTATTCTAAGGGCCACCTGCACAACACAGTCGAGGATGGAGGTGTGTTGTATACACTAATTGCCTCTTCAGCTGAGCAGCACTAAATTTAATCAGACCACAAACTTTAATGCCTTACTCCCCAGTGGAACATAATGGACTCAGTAATGCAATGAAATCCTTATCTCTCTCTGCTAGGTCCCCATATGTATCAGACTTAATGGCGTGAAGGCTACACAGAATGGTCTTACCGATGTAATGGCCTTTGTGGTAGCCTCTGCTGGTTTGCTAATGAGACCCCAGCATTCAAAGGGGGCCAAAGAGTCCAAGCCATTAGTGAAGAGTTACACTTGGCCTGGATGATTTGCAAGGTTCATGGTTCACTTACTCCCTTTTACTCGGGTTGAAACATTGCTCTGAGATGAAGAATTACATTTTCAAATATACTCATTCCACATCCTCTCACGCTTCTTGGCCATGATGTGGCTGAATCCCGGGCTTGTTGGTTGGTTTCTTTGATATGACAAATCTCTCTGATAGCGCTGTTAAAATATGAAAGCGAGCCAGAAAACAGTGATACTAATGACAACAGTGGCCCATCTCAAGGCTTATGCTCTGCTACTTAACACTGATATTAGAGTCTCTAACTAATTCTTTTTATAGCAAAAAATTGCTGAAAGTAGTTGTCTGGCTTAAGGTCTAGTTCTAACATTATTTCTGTTCTACCTCAGTGACAAAAAAATGATACAAATGTACTTAATAATCCTTGTAACCTAGAATTCAAACGAGACCTTCAGTATTAAAAAACAGAAAACTCTTAATAAGTAAAATCTCTTGTTCTTTGGTTGAGAACACGTTTTTGACTGGATATTTATTATATTAAAAATATAGTATATTATAGGTATAAAGTATATTTTAAAGGTTATCAGTGCAGTCTTAACATTAACATACCAATAAACTGTATGGAGTATATTATATTATATTTCTGCTATAAATGTGTAACATAAATTAGCAAAGAGATTCAATTTCATGCTTCCAATAGAAACCAAATGATGTTAGAGACACTAACAGTTGAGCAAGCCTCAGTCAAAACCTCTGTAAACGTTGTCCTTTCCTGTACTTAGATATGCTATGTGCTAGGCTTATATATGTTGAAAGTTTTGATGGTTAAAATGTTAAAACAACATATATACAGTCTTATCTTAAGTTAGCTAACATTAGCAAAAGGCTAGTTCATTTATATCAGTCATGGTTACATCTGATCATCTCATATTAGAACATGTCAATCACATGTTATTTTTTTTTAAAATCTTTTAACCGTCTTTAACCCTTGTATTATGTTGAAAAAATGACATTGATTATGTTGCGGGTCATTTTGACCCGTACTGTGTAAATGCACTCAAAACAGTCAAGAAAACAGGTTAAACCAATAACAACTTTATTTTAGGTTATATAAACATTTAGAAAAGTGACATACAATACATTTTTAATTCCAACACCATATTTAAGAAATATTTAGTCTAATCCTCTTGTCCTCCTCTCGGTCAAAATGACAATTCTTCCCTCCTTCTTTCCTCCTGCCATGCTCTCTCCTTCCTTCTTCTCATCCTGTTTTCCTTCTCTCTGTTCATCCTCCTCTATTCCCTTCTTTTCTCTCTTCCTTCCTTCCTTCCTTTCTCCCTTCTTTCCTTCCTACCTTCCTTCCTTCCTCCCTTCCTCCTTCCTTGACCAAAGAAAGCACAAGGGCTAAGATATGAGGGGATATGAAGAGCTGAAATGCTGATTGAATCTCATCAACTCGTGTGACAGCAAATCTTGTAGGACCGGGAGTCATTTTGATCACATTGGAAGATGATAGTCTGCCTCGGCTTGGGTGTGGTGATTTTTGGACCATTTTATATTACCGTCCTTAGATGCCCATGTCCCCTCTGTGGATGATGATTGCTGCATTCCTTGGTTTTCATCTGTTTGAGGAACAACGGCAGACTCCTCCTCTGAATCCTCCTCATCGTAGGAAAATTGACAATCTGGATCAGCAATAACAGTGTCCTCTGTCTCTGAAAAATCCTCTGTTTCTGAAATCTCTTCCTCTACATCACTATCCCAGTTAAAAATCTGTGATAAAGCCTCCTCAGTTGTCATCCTTCTGGAGCTCATTTTTGGTGAGTTTGTCAAAGAGATGACATGAGAACAGTGACAAGGACAAGTGTGAGAAAGTTCCCTCTCTTCACACACCTGGCTCTGGGTCTCAGAGGCAATCAAAATACAAACAATTGTATATTGTATATATATAAAGTAAAAAGTACATCAAAGAGACATGTTTATTTTGGATCTGAACAGCTATTTACCCACATTAAAGCGTCTGGGTCAAATGACCCGCAACATCATCTTTGTATACCAACTCTGCACAGACATTCCACTACACATCAAAGTGTCCAGATTTTACACACCAGTTAATGACCCTAGATGAGGAAAAGTCACCAAATTTCAGCAAGAAAAAGAAAGGATAACCAGTACTTTGATCAACACAAAAACTGAAATGGGTCAAATTGACCCTTAACATAATACAAGGGTTAAAATGTGGTTGTCTTACATAGACAATAGATGACATACAACATAGATGAGCCTAGCACATGAGAGTACAAGAAAGGAGGAAGAACAAAAAGGGGCGGGGCTTAGGTAAGGTTTCTTAATTACAGACATTAATTACAAAATTCTAACCAAAGCTCTGTTTGAGTCAGCACGGTTCATAAAAGCCAGTAAGAGCCAATTAAATCAGCATCAAACATAAACAGCAGTGCGAGAAAACATTAATGTATGGAATATTGTTCACAGTGTCACAGTCCCCTCCACTTTATAACAGATGGTAGACATTCACATCCATTAGTGTGTTCTGTGTCACAGGCTGAGATCTCCATCTAACAGGAAAAAAGCTGCAGTGCCTGTTGAGATCACCTAACTCTCTCACATCCTTCCCTGCAGTGCAGAGCAACCCGGCAACAAATGTCACTTGCAAGAGCATCTCATTATGGAAATTCTGCATGTAAACACACAAAAATGTCTTGAGAGGTACACACCTTTCAAGACTAAATAAACTGGGTTCTCTGATTGTATTCAAACTGTTTATGTTTGCTGTTGTCAGCAGGAGCATGCTTTTAAGAAAATGTTTATATAAAGTCCTTTTTTTGCTTATTGATTGGACCCTTTGTGTTGCTTTATCTATACTACTACAGTCTGTTTATTGGTTTCTGTGTTAAGTTGTCTGCTCATTTCCCTTTGTCCGCACAGCACACCTGAAAATGTAATCTCCCCTATCTCTTCCTTAATAAATGCTCAATATAGGTTAAATTGCTCTCTTGCTCTCTTTCTCTCTGTACCATCCACTCTCTTGATTCCTTAACAACAAACAGACCATGCAAGTAATTTAGAGGAAACCCAATAACTAAGAACCATTAGAGGAAACTGTTGATGTAAATACCCAACATACACAGGGGACAAAATATAGATGTGATCAAAGGAAAGGCAGTGAAGGAAAAAAAACTGTTATTTCAGACTAAATAAAACTACATCAGAGGAAAGGAAAGGCTCCTGTATGGTGCAGTTTGTTTTCACATGTCCCCTATGTAATATTGATTAACAGCTAGTGTCTCTGTTGTGTCACAACCTGTACATAAAAGATTATCTTCTGTAACGTGTACTTGAAGTGCAGGTCAGAATAAAGTTGCCATAGTTACCGTATGATGGATCGAGACCGGTGGGTATCGTTGGCTGACTTTTGCAGTATGTCTGTAACTGTGAAAATGGGATGTGATGTTGACTGTCAAGATGTGAGGAGTGCTATTAAGACCACCGCAACTGCACATCGTCGCCACATCGTCCCCGTGTTCTCCCTGTGCAGGTGACAAGTATCTCACTGTTAACCCCATGAGCATACCTGTACAGAACAAAAAATAAATAATGTTATGAGAACTTCTGCAATCCTTTCACATCTTACATCTAGGAAAGATATTACAAAAATATTCCACAAGTAAATGAATCACTATATATGAGCCACTATATGTCCTATGGAAGATAAAAAGACAAGAATCCCACTTTAAGGCCATGAATGTAGCACATTTAGGAAAATGATCTACATATCATGCTATTATAGTGATGAATCATTGATGTCAACTTAAATATTGCAAGAGCCAAGTATACTGCTAGTTGGTGAGCCCTTATGGTATCTGGAGCTACCTGGCAATTCATGTACCCTGGTGTAATGGTAGGCTATATTAAAATGTCGAATCAAGTACAATTTATCACCACAGGGCTAAATAATCACCCACATATACAAATGTCAATCACATGTCATACCTTTAAAGTATCCTTATCCCTGATTTCCTTTAGCTGTGAGCAATTGTTTGAGCTCAGATTGATAGTGGCTGTTGGTTAAATTGTTTCCAACATTATGTTTATCATTAGTAAGTCTAAACTCCAGAACAAATGGTGGATAAAGCTAAATTATATGATGTGGCCCTCCTTTAAATTCCTATCTAAATTCGACAAACTGTGACCAAAACTATCTTCATACTTTAAAAAAAAAAAAAAAAGATTTATTATTTCAACTGTGAGTTCAGGAAGTGCTGTTGAGCAACGGCTTCCGTGCTCTCCAGATAGGCAATCAGTTAAGGCAACTTACCATAAAACATTGCACCTCCAGTTTCATTTAGAAGTTTATATTTAAACTGCTTTAACTTCCACACACTGAGAATGGTTATAAGTGCCAGGCCAATTGCAGCGAGTTCCAATGCTGTTGCATTGTCATGTCTGTGCTTCACAGCGCCCGTCATCTTCAAAGCTGAGTCAAACTTGTGGGAAAAAACTGCTCGACTTTTGATTCAGTTCAGCACCAGCAACATCCGCAATCAGCAGCGCTCCAGAGCCCGTGCTGCCTTTACTTGCCCTCGGAAAGCTCTGATTTCTCTTTCACAGGTGGGGAATTGCCCCTATATGTTGTTGTTTTGTTTTGTTATTTGTCGCATTTATGAAAAAAAAAACGTGATTATGTTATGAAAATATTTTGCTTAGCATAACCTTATTTTTTAAATCATGTGATATAATGCGTAAGACAATTTTGCTACATGTGTATGAGGCGTGCTAAAATGCAAGAGCAAACGTATAACTAATTACCATGCGTTTAGAGACCCGAAATGAAAGCCTGTTAGACGTTTAAAAACAAAATCACATTTTCCGAATTACTCGGCTTATGTCATGTCTTCTCTATTTTTTTTTTACAATAATTTCTATATTTCCCAAAGTACCTTAAGGCACCACTCATTGGGTGTCAGTCTCTTGCTTTCCAGCAGATGGCGGTAAATACACACTAATGCACGCATAGCTCCTCAAAGACCACAGTGAGAGGCAGGACATTGAACCTCCACTCTCGGTCCCTTAGCTCTAAGTGAATCCGTTATGGCCCTTAATTAGCAGTTCATTAATGGATTAATTAATCGTTTGGTTGTAATGACTTATTCTGATCTTTCATCTACTTCTATTGTCGTACAAAAATAGTAAAAATGTAAAAGAATAATTATAATAACATTCATTTAAGAAAAAGCCTAGATACATGTGGTTTGCCCCTTGGCCGCAAAATTAAACACTGAATTTAAGAAGGTTGAATTAATCCCGTTAATCCTATGGCAGACACAGTTGATGGTGTATAGATAAATCTAAACTTTCAATTGAATTATGTCGTCTGATAAAGAAAAACAAAATATATTAATCCCCAAATGTCAGCATTTATTTCCGATCACATTAACTAGCGTCCAGGTGAACGTTTTAATTTCATATTATACTACTATTCTCCATTAAGAGATTGTTTTTAAGCTGGTTAAAAAATAGACATTTTGGGCAAACTTAGCACCGGGGGCGGCGTTTCAGACATGACAATATTAGAACAATCGCTTAGCAACCGCGGCCGTAAA
This sequence comes from Dicentrarchus labrax, assembly GCF_905237075.1. Taxonomy (NCBI): domain Eukaryota; kingdom Metazoa; phylum Chordata; class Actinopteri; family Moronidae; genus Dicentrarchus; species Dicentrarchus labrax. Next base: position 15,257,274 of record NW_026136709.1, on the reverse strand, counting down.
CAGACAGCGGGTGTCGTAAACTGCAAAGAGGCTGGTGTTGAAAAGAGTCGAAACAGAACCCATTGTGGTGTTGGAGAGGAGTGAGCTGCTGCCAGAGAGAAGAAGAAAAGAGGGCAATTTGGTGACCACAAAGGGACTCATGGTACGCGGACAGATATGGACGTTAACGCACGACACGGACGCCGTTGTCTGTTGTGAAGAGGACCGCGTCGTCCGGTCGGAAAGAGCCGGTATATGAAGAGTTAAGACTCGATATCCCAACTGTTTATTTCTGCCAGCTAGCAGGCTAGCTGAGCTAAGATACCCCAGGAGCTAGACATGGGAAGCCCGGGCGAGTTTGCATGATAGAGATCTCCGTCGAGCTTTGAAGGGAAGCTGCTTTTGCTCTAGATATTGTCGGCGGTGATTTAAAGTGTCCGTCGCACGCCTCGTAAGTGGCCGCAACTTTGAAGAATGATATCAACTGAGCGCTAAGCAATTCCCTACTACAGACCCGGAGAGGAGAGGAAAAAAAAAAAGTCACAGGTTTGTTTCACAGTTTTGTCCTCCTCTTTTGCAGCCCGTGCTCACATGGAGCCGAGTCTTTTTAATAACGGGTATTGGCACAGTGTTGAATTTAAAGGAGTTGCTGTTTACTCTTATTTATTGGAGCCTTGACTTAATAAAGGGGAATAAAGCTAGAAGTAATAACAGTTTTCAGTATGTGTTAGGATGCTTGACACTTAGAAATGATTAACCGATTAGATAAAACACTAGAGGACAAGTTTGTTTTCTTTTTTTTCTAGCAACAAACTCTTATCAGATGCCCGCATCCGCCGAACTGTAATATTTCCAATAGAGCCTGTGGTGTTGTCATTCTTGTTAGTACAGAGCGGAATTATTTTTATCTTTCCGTTATTTATCAGTCCTGCCCATCTTTTGGGTACATAACCCGCAACCTCATGTCGAAATACAGAATATTGTATATAAGCACAAGCTGCAGTGAGGGTGTCATCATGCACAGCCTGTACAGCCAGACAGGTGTGCATAATATGATAGGTGAAAACGTATTGTCCCTTTTTTTTTTTTTTTTTTTTGTTAATCTATATATATATATTCCTTTTTGTTATTTAAGATGTAGACTTAAGTTAAAGCAGTATTTATTCCCCCTTTAGGCACAATTCACATTTAAGATCTGCTCACTGAAAGTCCAACAAGGCTTTTGCATTGCTTCCCCGTTCACTTGGCACTGCAGTTTTTGATTACTCATAAACAGTGTACCTCAACAGGTTTCCACTTGGCCAACGTGATTTGGATTGATTTGCTATGTATTTGTCTTCCTTGTTGGCGTGAGCTAACGGCAGGTTGAGCCATTGGCCCATCAGACTAGACAAGGCTCAGGCATTGAACATGAAAAAGCGTAATTTGCAGTAATAACTCAATTGAGTCGACCATGAGATTTCTGAGATTTGTGCACTGTTTGCAAACTTCCACCCTTGATTTCTTTTAAGGGAAAAAAACATTCACCCCAAACAGTCGTACGCTTTGGTCCAGAAAAAGGCTTTTTAATCAGTCCTAAGGAATTTCTGTTTGCAGTCTAATGAATAGAATGGGCTGCTTAGAATTAATTTTTCCATATCGGGAGACTAATTGTGGAGCCTTTCTGCAAGGTTAGTCGACAAGGGAACAATGAAAATAGACCGATACACTTAAGACGTTCTGCTGGTGGTTGATTTGAATGTTTCTCAGCGCTCAGCAGGGCAACGTCTTGTAATTGTAGCCTAAAAGCTCCCACTGGAGCAGTATATTTTTGTTTTTGACCTCCAAAACTCAACAAATCATTCTTGGTTAAAGCAACTTCTACGGCAGATGGAGCTACGTAAGGAATGACCTTAGATGAAATAATAAATGTCTGTCAGGCAATCAATTTAATCCCCCGCCTCCTCACAACACACACACACACACACACACCAACTCCGAACATATTTTCCATTTGTTTCAACTGAAGCTTGTTTTGATAGCTTGTTTTCATCAGTTCAGTCCTATCTTCACTGAGAGGACACGTTTGTTTTGCAATAGCATTAACATGAGATTTAAATGTGTGACAACTTTTCAAACTTCTGCAGAGTGGTGCTGGCTCGTGAAAATGTGCAGCTGTTTAAATGAAACAAAACAAACCTGCTATGAGTTGAAGAATCCAGAGCAAGTCTCCCCCAGTTCAAGTGTGTACTTCCAAACAGCTGCGGCAGTTTGGCGCAAAGCAGATACCATTGATATTCTCATTAAAACCTCTAGCATTTTGCTTTGGGCCAGAGATGAATGGACTAATGTTCATGTGGGGATGCTGCTAATTGGTGCTTATATTCTGAGGACTCAATTTTCCATTAGGCATTCGAATGTTACTGTCATTTGTATCTATCCATCACTGTCTACGTGGTTGCTGTACTGAGGCGTTTCGGCTTTGGCTGAATGTTTTTGTGATCAAACATTATTGACTCCCCCAGTCGATAACCTTGGCAACAGTAGTTCCTCTCTCCAGCTAGAGCCGCACATTGCAATGGATGAGGGGGGTGGTTCAGAGGAGGCTTTTTCCGAGCTTTGAGTAGGGCTTGGTGGTAATGCCAGTGGTCTCCGGGGGTAGACACATTCGTGTGTGTTTGTGTGTGTGTGCGCGTCCATTTAGAGGTGGAGAACTGCTACTCTGTATTCAAGTGATCTCTTTCCATTCATCTTCATCACAAGAGCAATACGTTTCTCTCACCTTGCTGTCCAGTAGCTATACATCGGTTTTGTCTTTCCTCTCTCTGTTTCTCTCTCCACCCCCCCCCCCAACTCCTCCACTGTATTCCAGTTTCTTTCACCACTTCCTCTTCGCACTCTCTTTTGCATTTCCAGTGGAATTAATCAGGCATGTTCATGTGTGGCTTGACTTCATTATATCATAATGAAGTTTAGCCTCAGGTGCAGTGGAGGAAATGGGTTAGCCCGAAAGTAGCCTTGCCCTCGTACACTATTATCTGAAACCAGTTTTACACAATGAGCTGTGGAAAAGATTATTCAAGAAGGAAAATTTCCTTTTCAACTTCCTTCTTTCTTATCTGGGTTATTCTGTCAAAATCTAAATTTAATAAAAGTTGATATATTAGGATATTACGATGTCATCTTCTTCTGTCTCGACCTTTGTCATTCTGTTTTAAGCCAACATGGGGCCTATTGCTTCATCTTGCGCCTTTTCTGTCCCAGTAATGAGCCGTTTTGCGGCTCTTAACATCTGCCAAACTTGGAACATTTTGAATGCGAGACTCATCTCCCATGCATGAGGAGTCAGGCATCCTTTGATTTGCCCTCTTTTCTTTGCCTCTCTTTCGAAGCGCTCACCGCAGTACTTTGTAGACTGAGTACGCTGAAAAACTTTCTTACCCCAGTTTTGGCAGTGGCTGTGTATGATGAGAGGTAATTTGGTGCTTATTCTAAATAGGGTTTCCTCTTGGTATTGTGCATCCCTCCTTCTTGCAAGAGTGCAGAAGGAGCAGAGGCAACATGGGGGGAGGAATGCGGGGGGGGTCTAATTTAAAACAGAGTTTTCTGTGGGCACAATGAGGTTCGTCTAAAAGAAAACACTGCTTTAAATTTCACTGCCCCTCTATTCCGGTGGGTAACATCTGTTAGAATACAAAGCATCTGGCTGTGATTATAGCTTTAAGTGAACTTTACCCTTGTCAAAAACCTGAGTAGGCAACCTTGCCATAGAACTCTATACTTCTCTGCACATCCTATTAAATAACTCTCAGCCATGGGGTGGCATACGGCAATAGACAGTGAGGGAGTTAAATAAATGTTTTTGCAGGTGTACAATTCACAAGAAGCAATTTAGTGGGGGTAATTACCAGGGAAAAATATCCCCCTCTTAAATGACCATGCCATCCTTCCAATAAAGCTGAATGTTTTGGTCTCATTCACACAGTTACTGTATTACTGTGTGTAGCAGCACTATAAAAACTCCTAATCTAGTAGCATTTCAATTCTTATACTCTCCTGCTTCTTGCTTAACAAAAGTACAGGATCAAGGATAAGCCCTCGGTGGCAGGTTCGTGCATTTCATTGTCAACATTTTAAAGTATTCTAACACCTTTTGGTTGTATCTCGTTAACAGAATGAAAATGCAGCCTGTATCTTATCCTTTCACTCCAGCAATTAGTACGGCTATTGACATAATCCAGGTAACGCTCTGTAGGTAATTGAGGCCCGAGACTTTCTCTGGAGAACAGGGGGAAGCTATGCATCCTGCCTGTGCCAGCTCGTGCATCTCATTACTCTGCTGTGTCCATGCCTTGTTCGGGGCTTGTTCCAGCTTGCCCTGTTTCTGTCGTTTTCTCTCAGGGGTGAAGAGGTGATCATCTTCTCGGCCTGGCAGAGGTTGTATTTTGTCCTCTTTGAGCCTCTTACTGATCCTAGTTATATGTCATATCTGCTCCCAAGATCTCGCAGCCACGTCTGTGCCTTGACTGCCTGTGTCAAATGCTAAATGGCACTTGAATCAACATCTTATAGCAATGGGATATTTTAGTTTTCCCCTCAAGCAATCAGTTTCTTCTCGCTCCCTGTAGTAGAAGGCACAAGGCACACATCCTTTTGACTCACTTGAAATTGTTATTGTTAGTCATACAGACTTTGTTTCTTTGCTTACCGTGTACCAATGCATCTTTCTTTCCCAGTTAGATTTCCCATTTATTTGGTTATTTATCGCACCAGAGGCATTTTTTTTTAAGTCGGCTCAACATGGACCTACAGGTTCTTTGTTAAAATTGCCCAATGAAATGCTGTTTCAGACTGAAGGACAGTTTTGCTTCTGAGATTTCGCAGGTTAATGCGAGCCTAAAGTGGTACATTCAAACAGCGTCCACTAATGATTAATTCGTAAAAGCTTCAAATTGCCATTGCCATTTTCTTTGTGCTTCATTATTATCATAAAATAAATAAATAGATGCTGCCCCATGTCTTGGGAAATTGTGAAACATTGCCATTTAAGATTTAGAGTGGCTATTTGGTTTAGTTGGTTTAATTGATTTTAAAAATGATTTAGGATTGCTTCTATTTAAGTGATGTAAAGTAAGTCACTCTCATTATCCCCGTCTCATTTATGGTACACTGCTCACTGTTTAGTCACATTGCTTAGACTTTTATATTTGCAGCAAGAATAGAAAACAATGCATGAATAATATTTTTATTTTCCTTAAAAAAGAATTATTTAGTGCAGCTGTCTGTTTGGATATGGTCTATTTTTACATTAGTGATGTTGGCCTGATCTGCTTGAGGTATTTTCAGACAGAGGTGTGAGGTAAGAACTAGTGTATTCAGCTTCTTATCTGACACTCCACAGCTGCACATCTCTCGCAAACCGCTGCTCTCTTGGCTGCCTCGAGCCCCCATGTCTTTTCCAAATCTCAGCCACTTCGATCTGAAAGCAAAATGCAAGGAACCCATCGACATGCACACTAATCACACTAGTGTGTCTGCTCGTTAGCCATGCCCTCTCAAGTCGGCTGTCCTAATAGGCATGTCCTAATGAGCTCTAATTGAGGATGGCTAATTTGCATGGCCTGAGTCATTGTCTTTTTTTAAAGCGACTTATAAGACTTACTCATTGCTAAAAAGCTGATTGGGGGGTCTAACATGGCTTCATCATGGCCAGACTTGGAGGGGGGGGGCTTCTGAGAGCTTTGTTCTCGTAGTGTGAGCCCAGATTGTTGTCTCTTTCGTCCATGCTTGGTTCTTACTATTCCCTTCTCTGCTGACATCGATTTAGCTAATGGAGGTATTCACAGATTCCCCCCCAACCACAGACTTTATTTTAGTGACACCAGCCATTTTCAAAGAAACAACTTCAAAGCGCGATTAAAACGAAGCAGGGCAACTCTGATCAAAGGTTAAACTACGCACAGCGTGACTCTCTTTACAATGCAGTGAGATTTCTCCATTTGAAGTGAGAAGAAAAATATCAAGGTTTCTGAGCTTGGTATAACTTGAGGTATGCAGACAGCATGTTATTTTGCTGTGCATCGGAGGAAAAGTGATGGATACTTCTGTAGCTACAGAGGGAGGTCCTCCAAGGAATCATCCGCGGAGTGCAGCACATTTTATTTATACTAGGAGAGGATGTTGTACATTTCCTCTTAATTTGATCACTGACACTTTATTTTCCCCTTTTCCATACTTTTATTTATCTTTCTTATGTTTGGGGAGTATATAAGAAATGATTTCCCAAAGAGAAAAATCTCAAACAGGCACAGGCAGGTTTATTGCATTGGCTGTGGGCCATCTAATTTCTGCTCAAAAAGTAATGAAATCTCTCAAATGACCCAAGCAATTCAAATTTGTGAGACAATCTCATATGCCAGAGAAAGTGCTTCTTTGTTATATAGGAGGTATCACATGTTAGGACTCAGGTGTTCAGGTTGTAGCCCCTGCAGAAGAAAAATTAAATAAACTCCCTTCACTTGTTATGCATGACCAAAAGGGCCAATTTCGGTGTTATCAAATGTTGCTTTTTTTTTATTTGCCCTGATGTAATGAGTTCCCCTCTCTCTCTTTCTTTGCTTGATTTCAGGCCTGCTGGCTCGCCGTTGCACACAAACACCAAGAAGGGAGAACATGACTCACTGGCCCCTGCCAGAGACTGGCACGGGGCAGCTGTGCCAACCTCGCCCCTGCCTGCCGCTTTAGAAGCTACCCCAGTACACCATGACGGAGAGGCATTGAGGTTCGCTCCCTGACGATCATCTCAATACCTCTCCTCCTCCCTATCCCTCAAGAATCCCCGCCCCTGCCCCGTCCCCATCATGCTGCGCTTCCTGCCTCTCAAACTTGGCCGCCTGTACCGCTGTCTGAAGCTCTTGCTGGTGGTGGGACTGTTTGTCATCTTGTTGATGAACACCCACAACCTGTTCGCCTCCTTCCAGAAGAATGAGCTCACTGACAGACGCTTCATCAACCTCAACAAGTGTCCCGCCTGCTTTGGCACCAGCTGGTGCCGTAAATTCATGAACGGGCAAGTTTCCTTTGAGACCTGGGGTCGCCTACGATTCCTAGATGTTTTCAATGTCAAGAATGTTTACTTTGCCCAGTACGGCGAGCCCAGGGAGGGCACCCGACGCGTGGTGCTCAAACGGCTCGGCTCCAACCAGGAGTTGGCCGAGATAGACCAGAAAATCTGCAAGAGGGCCACAGGCAGGCCGCGCTGTGACCTCATCCAGGCAATGTACAAGACTGAATTTGCCCGGATCAATGGCGACGTTCGTCTGCTCACTCCAGAGGTGGTGGAGGGCTGGTCAGACCTGGTGCACTGCCCCTCTCAGAGGCTGCTGGACCGCGTGGTCCGCAGGTACGCCGAGACCAAAGACTCAGGCAGCTTCCTGCTAAAGAACCTCAAGGACACAGAGAGAATGCAGCTGCTCATGACCTTGGCATTCAACCCGGAACCGCTCGTACTACAGGTACTGTGTCTTTTTTTCAAAGTTGTGTGTTTTCAGGACAGGCAATTTGTGTGTGATACCATTTGAGGCTTTTAAGGTTATTTTTTCTTGAGTGATGTTTGATTATTACAGTCTTTTGAAGAAAATATTGCATCTTGATAAAGAGATGTGTGCCAGCTGATCTGTGGCACCAGGTGTTTTGGGAGTAGTTGATAAGCCACAGTTTCTGGATTACCTTTGCTACAAAAAGGATAAGAGCATCAGCACAAAGCAAGCCAGGGTGTTGGCCCACAAAGCCCCCAGTAAATTACAGGGTGGGAATCCTCCTTTTCCTTCCTCTCCCATAGATCTGAGACAAGCCATTACACCCTCCCGAAACTCTAGGCTACACGTCCGCTATCTGGAGCACGAATATGTCTCTGCTTAGAATAGAGACGGGTTTAAAAGCGGTGGCCTCCCAAAAGATGAGAGATTTTGGCTGGCGGCAATACTGCATATTTAACACTATATGTAGGGCAGTTTTGAATTATTCAAGGGTGCATCTGTAAATGGCCCAAGTTGTTTTTAATTTTAATATATGTCTATGTCCACTGGATTCTCGTCATTTGTGGGAGATGGCATTTGTAAGGCTGCTAAGTGGTATCCTAAATATTCCTTCGCCAGTCTTCCGAAAAAAAGTTTTTGACCTATGTAATTATGTCAGCATTGCAATACAAAAAATAAGACTGAGTTGAAATGTGTTTCAAAATAAACACTATTTTTAATGCATTTAGTGTAATAACATTGTGAAACAACATTAGAAATCTTTAATTTGACATTGAGTTCATTAACAAATGGTACATGCTGATAAAATCAAAATGGTGCCTGTGAAAACGTCATACTGCATGTCAAAGCAGCCACACTGTATATCATGTGAGCACGGCCCCCATCCTTTTTTGTCACTGATTTACAAGCAACCAATCAATTTCAATTTCAATCAGGCATTGACTGTGTCTCGTGAGGGGACAGAACAACAATGGTCATGGGCCGTGTAGACATTCAATAACTTACGCTGACCTCCAGCCCCCCCTGCCACACATAGGGCTGCACACCTCCAGGCCTTTCGGAGGACAAAAGGCCAGATCAGCCTTTTAGTCCAGTCAATCTATAAAATCTGATTAGCCATGTGTGGTCGCTTGCCTTGTCCCCTTGTTCCTTTCTCCTCTTTTCTCTCTTAGTACGTCTTTCTTCTATCTGTGTCACACACACCCCCACCCCCACCCCCCTATATTTCCCTGCCCGCTCGTGTACGCTCCACAAATTCCAGCCAGATTAATTCCCATCAGTGTTTTTAATGCCATTATGCCCCAGTTCAGAGGCTCGGTGAATCACCCCCGCCATCCTTATCTTGCACACAGCTACACATCATGCATTGTCCACAGCTCTCTTCACTCTCTGCTCCGTGTAGCCTTTGCATGTTTACAGAGACTCTTAAATTTGTTATCTCACCCTGAACTTGTGACCTGCAGGCATAAGAAGGAATCGTAGGGTCTGCGTGTGTGCACCAGGCCAGGTAACAGATGGTGAGCGAGGCTTTTGTGGATGGATGATATACAAAGAAATGTGCCAGACATCTCAGAGATTCACAGATCCTGAGTGCCCTGACTGTTCCGTCGGCATCACTGAACTCAAAAGATGAGGAGAAAAATTGCAGAGAGACCCTATACACAAGGTTGGGCAGCAGTAGACCATAAAGAATTAATGGTGTCTCTATAGAGATTGAACAGGATACATGGTGCACTACAACACCTTGGTCTCCTTTTTTTCCCGGAGGTTGTTGCTACTGCGTTAGGGACTGGTTTTAACAAAAGGTAGAGGAATGTGGGCTGAGTTTCATGACCAGTTATTTAATGAAACCTGAGCCTTATTTCGACTATTTATCACTCCGGCTGCTTGTCAGGCCTAGAGCAACGCTTCATTTTGCATGGTTGTCTCTGCACGAAGTTGGAGAGGCCATTATCACTCAGTGTATAATTTAAGTTTGCTATATTTAGTGTAAATGATTCCCTACTGTCGTTGGTTGCCAGTGTTGTGGTTTTGTGGTTTTTCTCTATCTCTTTCCTCTGGCTTTATACAGTTGAATAATGCCAATAACATTTCTGCTGTCTACTCAGTGAGCTGCACTCTCTCTCTCTTTCTCTCTCTCTTTAGAATGGCTTCTGTTTCCAGTCTTTTTGAAGCCACAGGCAGTAAATCGGCCCTGTTTCACTATAAGAAACCAGACCTTCTTTGTCAGTGGGAAACAATCTGCTGTGTTGTTTTGGGTCTGGCCAACAATGCGTTTTCTGTGTGCTCTGCGGTACACAAGCGAACACGCGCACACAAATACCACACACACACACACACACACACACACACACACACCACCCCCTCTCCTCTGTCACGTGGAAGACAATTTGGCTTTGGGGAATAAATATTTTTGGAAGACAAAATGACGACAGCCAAACAAGAAAATCCTTGTGCTGTGAGAGGCACCTTATGCAACTTCATCTGTTTTCTCTCTTATTTCCTCTTAAGTTTAGTTTCACAGAAGAGTTGGCCTGGAAACGCTTCTCTGTTTCTGTGATAAATCTACTTGTGTCAAGGGGTTGCCTCTTTGCCAACCAGAGAAATTACATGATGCTGTTTAATTTTACCTCTTATTCGACAATAACTTGGTTTGCATAAAAAGCGGGTAATAAATTCTTCCCGTTTTTGCCGGCTAGAATCTTGTTTGCCATCCTTGGCTTCTTTCCCTATGGCTAGATGACTCACTGATTCATCAGGTGATGGTTGTGTTTGATGGAGTGCATCTGGCCCAACCTTAAATTAGTCCGATTTGGCCTAGTCCTCCCTTCCAAATCATTAAGCTTGGTGAGCTAGCCAGGAGCATGTGACTGCGCTCGCACCCTTTTTGGTCCTCAGCCCTGTCTTGCTCAGTGAAGCTGAGAATAGGATGTGACAGGCCTGTGGGGTTAACTCAGTCATCTCCTCTAGACTCAAAGCTTTGCACTCCCAGACACCCCTCTCCCTCTTTGTTTTACCGTCTCTACCCACCTTTCACAGAGTCACTTCCTCTTTCAACACCCCGCCCTCACCTGACACAGAGACACACTCGTCAGAAGGCATGAGCCTCTCACCGAACACTGTCTGTTTTTTCCCAGAACACAGACATCTGACATTGATACTAAATCGGAGAAGAGACAGAAGAGAGAGATTAGATGGATGACCTTATCTCGTATTCCTCCCAAGATTTTTGACAGCAGCATTTTAACGCAAATGTGAAAGTAAACATTCATAGGGCTTTGAGCAAACACACTAGCAGCATATTTGAATTTTTTAAAATGGGGGTTGGGGGGTGCCTCTTTGCTATGCTGTTGATTTAATGAGGCTCTGCATAATCTATTACGATGCTCATCCACTTCGGGAAAGTAAGCCAAAGTAAATGGTATAAATTCAGGGTTTTTCCTGGCGCAAGCGGAGGTAAAGTTGGTACCTCAACTGTGACCTACTGAACCTTGATTTATTTTTAATAACGAAAATGCATTTAAATGCATCAGATCATGAGCCGATGTGCAACCTGCCTACACCAGCTATTTGGCAGATAACCTTAAAACTGTTTAATTGAAAAAATGACAGTGTTAAGCTATGTCTTCAATTTATCAATAAAGCTAAAAAAAAAGTCATTATTGCAAAGAAATTATTTTGACATACCACCTCATCTGTAACACAAAAGCAATTATTGTTACTGTATGGTGCATGAAATATACATGGGAAAAGCAGAATGGGAACAGTGAAACAGCCCTGCTGTAAATCTTTTATGAAGGTTGATTATTGTCTTTTCTGACACTGTGTCAGAGGCTATATACTGTAGGTAGTTTGTGGTTATGTTGTATTTCAAGTGGGAAATGCTGGTTTTGCAAGCTAAGATAGATGAAGTGGTACAACATTTATACAATAATGTACACCGATCAGCCAAAGCCTTTTCCTTCCTTGGACCACTTTTGATAGGTACTGACCTCTGCAGACTGGGAACACCCCATAAGAGCTGCAGTTGTCTGGCCATCACAATTTGGCCCTTGTCACAGTCGCTCAAATCCTCTCGCTGCCCATTTTTTCTGCTTCTAACACATCAACTTTGAGGACTAAATGTTTACGTGCTGCCTAATATATCCCACCCACTGACAGGTGCCAGGTGGTCATAAGTGTTGTTCACTTCACCAGTCAGTGGTCATAATGTTTTGGCTGATCGATGCACATTAAAAGTAACTCTATTATCCACATGATTAGGCAAAGGATGCACAAAGGAAATGTAGACTCTTTGCACGAAAAACTACAATCTTATGGTCTGGCATTCTGGGTCATGCCTCTTTACAAAGAGGATCAAAGCCTGTTTGGTTTTTAGTTTTATTTATTTCTTTTCATGTAATCACAAACACTGCATGCTATCCCGGCTTAAGTGAGAGCCTTCTGTCTCTAAGGCCGGCTCAGTGGCTAAGGTCCACCGGTAAATGGTATTTAAGTTGCTAGTCTGTGATTAGAACCTTTGTTTTTGGGTCTGGGGGGATTGTGACGCTCTTAGCACATAAGAGAGGAGGCTGTGTACGCCGCTTAACCCTGCTTCAAGTGCTCCCAAACCCCCTTTCATTATTCTTATAGGCCTTTGTGTACAGACTGAATCCTGTTAGGATAAGACAGGGAGTTATCTGGACCCGACTCCCCTCTTTTGGCTGCCCTCGCTGGATGGAGGCCCTGGTGGAAAGGGGAGAAGAGAAGGAGGAGGAGAGGAGTGGAGGGTTTGTGTGAGCGAGTTTGTGTTGTACAAGCCAGAGCCTTGTGGTGTTTTCCCCCATTTGAATGAGCCAGACTGCTTGTGTTACCATAATCCCCTTTCTCCTTCTCCCCTCTCTCCAAACACACACACACATATATACACACACATGCATGACAGCTGTGTTTGGTTAGGTAAATGCCTGTGGCTGGGAACCCCCCCCACACTCATCCCACCCACCAGCTCCTTTTTTAGATTCCCCCCCCCACTCCCCTTAGCTTCCTACTGTTACAGCCTGAACCCCAACCTACGTTATGCCCAGCTCCTGAAGATGCAGTCCTGCAACGCTGGAGAGTCTAACCCCATTCAAAACTCTCCCTGGGCCCCTTAAGACGGCCAATATGGATCAGTAACGAGTGGCTGTTTTACTGTGCTGCCGTATCCCCTGGAGAGCGTCGAGCCTAACGTTAGAGAAAGAATATGCTTTTTAGCCCATCAGTTTGCCCGCAGTAATAAAATCATCCACTGCATTAAAGCAGGTACCTAGTTCCTCTCAGAGAAAATGTGAGCGGTCAGGGATATACTGTAGCATCTTCAATAAAAAAACAACTGTTATTTAATCAAACTCCTTACTGGTAGTCTAGATGTGAAGTCATAAGTCCCTCATGGGCTGGCAGCTCTTATTATGTTAGTTGACGTCTTTTCTGCCATGTGAGATACGTAATTGCTCCTTGTAGGGGAAATTCTCTCCGTGTTTGCCCTTCTTCTGCAGAGAGGTTAGAGTGCAGGGTCAGTGACAGCAGTCTCCCTACTCACAACACCGCCCGGCTGCCCCCGGGATAATTGGAGCCTGGTCTGAAATACACAACCCTTGATGTAGGCCTCAAACCCACAGCCCTCAGGTCTCAGGCCAAGCTTCACTTGGGTTCCTCCCCGGCCGTGTGGGCGGCAATACCACCTAGACTGAGTCAACACCACTGCCTATGACTTAATACATTCCTCGTCTTCCAGTGGAGGGGATTTATGAGGTGGCTCTGTGCGCTGTGGCTCGGGTTCAGGTCGGCAAAGGGTTTCAGCTATCAGCTAGCGGCGGAGTGTTAGCAGCCCCGAGCTGCACTGTCCTGTGCTCCCATTCCTCATCCTGCTCTCATTCTCTCTCTCTCTCTCTCTCTCTACAGAGCAGAGGCCTGCAGAACTCAGACCTAGCTAACCCATTTCTATCACTACTCGACGATGCTCACTGAATCATGTGCATGCTCTTTCCTTCTGCGCTGCACTTGCTGGCTGTACGTGGTCTTACCCGATCCATCTACCTGACCTCTGAGTTTTTATTTCTTATTGGAGTTCAGTGTTTTGACCTCTTACTTTCTCATTGACTCTGACTTCTACAAACATGCACATGCACACACAAGCGCGCACAACCAGCAGTCCTTTCTAGTTTCAGTCTTCTTCATTCAGTGATATTCCTGTTTCCCAAGACTGCTGCCAGCTCTACACACTGTGACTTTGCACTCTTTGAACTGCATGTCTGGTAAAGAAAGAGGCAGGGCCTATTCTAAATTCAGATACATACGCTTAACAGTCTCTGTCTCTCCCTGCTATCCTTTCTCCTTTACAGACAGACACAGATTTTCTCTCCTCAGCTTGGTGCTCTGACTAGGCATTTCCTGGCTTCCATGTCTGGAACAGACAGCATCACTGCCCCGTATTGCAGGTTTTGGGGGTGGAACAAAGAGAGAGGGAAAAAGCAGGGTTAGCAGAAGAAGCAGCAGCAGCAGCAGGAGACGAGAGCAAAAGAGAAGAAAGGGCTAGCGCCATGTGTGCCAGGATGAGGAGTTAGCGCTGGCTCCCCTGTGGGGCCTGAGCTCTTGCTGCGGAGACCAAGCAACTGGATTTTAAACTTAAATGGCCAGCAAAATGCCAGACGGGGCTCGCCACACATCCTCCAGACACATAAGGTCAACGGGAGAGCTGCACAGAAAAGCGACATGTTTTTTTTTTTTTTTTTTAAGTCCAGCTTGGCAGCCCCAACCTTGCAGAGCAGATGTGACTCCTTCTTAACGCTAAGCCCCTTTGATAAACGGGCTGAATAATGTTCACTTTGCAACATCAGGGTTGTTGAGGGTTTTTTTTTTTTTTTTGCTGTTGTTGTCTGACTGAATCCGTCTGTCCGCCACGCTTCCTCAACTGTACCTTTTGATCTCCGGACTCCTGACGAGTCCTGTCCTGACTTGTTTGCTATGAAGCGCTGGGGTTTTGTTGAGGACAGAAAATGTTGAGAATTTCTACCACACCCTGCTCAGGGCTTTAACAAGCTGCACACATGAAACACTTCTGTGGCAAACTACTAATTTCCTTTTTGCCTTAAGTAGTTGTGGTTTCAGGAAGAAGGCAACACACAGCTCTGTGTGCCCGCTGTATTTGCGCGTGTGTGCGTCTCTCTATGTATACGGTATGTGTGTGTTTGATTGAACAGTGTTCTTTGCAGGCCAGCCAAGGCAATATCTTGGGAGCCGCTCATGTTTACTCGGCCCCTGAATAGAGGTTGTTATCAGCCCTGGTCACGTTGCATGTTCTCATTCACATGCACTTGGATACAGTTTCGCATAGACACACAAACACACACGCACAAAGAGCCTCTTTCGAACTCTCTCACTCTCTCACACACACACACACACACACACACACACACACACACACGCACACGCCGACGCCCTCCCCCGAGTGGCCTAGTAGAAGGGCATGCCTTTGTCAGCAGATGTCAGGACGCAGGTGTGTGTTCCTGTGCCTCTTGCTCCATTCGTTTCATCCTCTTCTCCAGAGGCTTCCCATTTGTCTGTGGCCCTGTTTCATTTCAGCCCACTCCAATCTCCCCCCAAGAGGATGCCAGTGTGTCTGTAGTATTACAGGGAGGGGAGTGGAAAACACAACCCCCCCCCCCCCATCAGTCAATGCTACTACCGGGCACCGGCACAACCTTTAAGATTAGATTAGTTAGACTTGGGCCTAGAAGTCACTGTGAGGTCGTCTTTAATGAGACTATTCTGTTTTGGTCTGTTTTCTACCCTCGTGTTCATTGTCTCTCGAGCCAGGCCTCATTATTTCTGTAACACTGCAAGAAATTCTTTTTCTTTTTTTTTCTCTTTTTTTGAGAAAATAAGAAGAGGATTTGGCATAAAGTTCTACAAGTTAAAGGTTTTGCTAAGCAGGACATAAAAGGTTTTTATCCAATGACATGAACAAGAAAGTGATAAGAGCTGTAAAGCAGTAAAAGTCGCTGGGATGTGTCATTGGCAGTTCTGCACCGTCAGCATTTTTCAATAGCATAACATTATTGGGAATTGAACTGGTAAAATTCACTACCTGTGCAGTACACACACATACAAGCGCACACACATAACAGTACCTCCCATTTCTGCTCGGAGATAGTGCGGTGGATGTAACATTAGGCTGGGCTTTCCAATTTATTCCCCCCCTCAACGCCTCATTGCAGACTTTAATGACTTCTGCAGAGTAACCGTTTAAAGAGCGCTAAGGGAGAATGATTGGTGGGACACGTGGAGTATTTATCAACCTCTGCAATAGGTGAATCCAAAGCTCAGGTGTTCACTCCCATGTGCCTGCCTACACTGTACAGTAGTTCTCACCTTCAGACTTTGCATATGAAACTTAAATATAGGAAGCTCATAAAGATGGCACATAGGTATGAGTCGTCAGACAGCCGGTAATTGATGCAGCGCAATGAGCCTGTCAGCGAGAGAAGTGAATGAGCGACATCTATGTTAAGAACTGCGGACGAGGGCCGGGCAGACATGAAGGCGTTCTCATAACAGTCGTTGACAGTGTCTGAAAGTAGCCTTAGGGCATTCATCCTTCTCCTCCCTCCCATCAGCCATCCCCCCCCATCTGCCGTCGCTCTACTTTTGCTCCCATTCAGGCTGCAACCTGACAACAAAGAGAGAGATGTGTTTAGCAGGCAGGTCTTTGCCAGTTTTTATCCTCCTGTCCACTGGAGCGGAGAAGTGAAAGACACTCTGTTTGTCTCTTCTGTTTGCTGTCTCCATCGAACCCCACCCCCCACCTCCACCACCACCCCTCCCTCACAACCATCCATCCGCCTGGCAGGGGTGAGAGAGGGAGGATGGTGTTTTTACAAAGCAGGTTTAGCCGTAACACTGGGCATGCTAAGTTTTGTCAACAAGGCCGAGAGCCGCTTAGATTTGCAGTAACATAAAACGATCTGAGGTTTGAATCTGGGTCAAAGGGAAGCGGGCCTAATAGGGATGTACCACCAACTGATCCAGCTTCAACCTAATCGTTCCATACCAACTTCAGAAATTAGAAAGCCATTTTAGATATTTAGCCTGTTTAGTCTCTAATCCCAGAATCTCTCATGTAGGATTGCCTTGTTGGCTAGCAACATTTCAGTAGTCTGGGATTGTCTCCTTCCCAGCCAGGACTCAGTATTTGGGAGGTCATTCAGCCCACTATTATCTTTTGTTTCCCAGCATCCGCTGGATTTTTTTTTCACTTTTTGAGACATGTCTGCTTCCTCAGATTCCTATTCCTGTCAAGATTGCTCTATCAGAAAATGTGGAGGAAGGCTATTAAGCCAAGAGTTTTGGGGAAAGTTGGGGTGAGTCATTGCCAAGTCTAAGCATGACAAGCACAGACAGACAGACAGGCTGCTGGAAGCCAGTAGTGCTTCCTGGACAGACTTTTGTCTGGCCCACAATTGATTGGGTCACCTCAGGGAAATGGGCTCAACCAAAACTGCATTGCATGCAACTTATCATTGTCCTCCCCTCTTGGTGGTGGATGTTTCTTAAAACTGATGGGAACAAGAGATACGCCTAAGGTGTAGATTTACAGCACTAAAACAGACTGTGATAGACTGTAAAAGTCTGCCTCTCTGTTTCTGATAAGATTGCAGAAAGTTGAGTCATAATTATTGCATCAAGATCTTGATTTTTCATCCTTGAGATTATTCCAAGGTTGTTTGTCCAGTCAATGACCCCTAGGTATCCTTAGCTTCACTCAGAATTGAATTCAGCTTGATACATCTTCTACTATAGCACAGTGGGGGGGGGTGGGGGGGGTCCATATGCTTTGGCCTTCAATACACTTTATAGCCTAATAAAGGAACTTAAGAACAGCATAATTTGAGGAGCGTCTAAGATACAAATGTCTCCACACTAGTCAGTGGTGCACTAGTGAACCTGCAAGTCGCTGCATAGTCATCCGCTCAGAACCATGGTTTCTTTGTCACATACGCCCCACTCAGTGCCACAGTCTCTATGTGGCAGGGGTCCAGCTGTTGTCTTTGAGATACAGCAGCTGCATGGCTGGCGGGAGGGGGAGGGGGGGTTAAATGTATGTTTTTAAATAATTTGTATTTCATTAAAGTTTAAAGGAAGTTAGGGCAGCCATGCATATTTAAAATCCTCCATTTCGACAGAAATTGAAGGCTGGCGAAGTATTGAATTACCACTAGTGTAACGTGAAACGCAACAGTCATAGCAGTTCACACCTTACCTGCAGTGACATGGCGCATTCCCTGCCATATCTCCGATGCAACTGGGTTTCTGAAAGGGAGGGCTACAGACGCTCCTGTGAAACATGAGCACTCCTGATTCTCTCTGTGTCTGTGCGGCGGCTGCCTGCCAGAACCAGCAGCCTAGGAGAGATTTGTTACATAGGAACTGTGGGCTATCACTAAGCTAGCATATGGCCGGGTGTTTATTGTAAAAGATAGAAGCCAATGGCAGGGGGGGTTTATTGTGAAATATGGAAGCTTATCACGTGTCACAGAACTCGTGTGGGCTGCTAAAAAAAAGGGGGGGGGCGGATCTCATTCTATTATTTTCCATTAATTTGTCCACCCGTTGTGACAGCCTGTGGCAGTGAAATGGACCAGGAGAAAAGAAAGTGATGTAGGGAAAGTGTGAGACACTAGAGCTCATGAAGAGCTCATGAAGAGAGATGGAAGCAGTAAAGTGATACACAGAATCCAGTCCCTTAGCAGCCGTGCACGTTTGCCAATCTATGCAGCTGCTTCACACTCATTTAAGTTGTCTGTGATTGTGTGTGTTCGCCTTCACAGACGGAACCACTTGTCTTGACTGATGGCAGATGATTGCGCATGTGTGCCTGTTTTTGTTTGACCTCAATAAAGTTGAGCAAATCGGAGTGAGATTAGGGTATTGTGCCGTGATACCACTTCTTACTAACGGTATTACTTTATTATTAATCAGTTTTAACCTGTAATACACAGCGATTTCTTGTCAGCTTGCCCAAACTGCATTAACTTGGTTAGCCAACGTCATGCAGCAGTTTAAATCGCCCCACTGCTGCATCACAACACATGAGGCTTTCCTGCTAACTGCTGCTACCACAAATCACCTCCTATCAGTTCTCTGGAAGCACTGAGTACAGCCGCGTACAGCAGCGTACATCAGCTCATAGCTGTAGGGCTTTAACACAAACCTGCTCTTTTCTTTTATTAAATTTAATCCATTATACCCAGTGCTGGCTCTGTTTCATATGATCCTTTGGCAGATTTTCAACTATTGTGCTTAGAATTGTGTATCAAACATTACTCAAGTCTGCACAAGGCAACTCTGTGTTTGGCATCTGGGATTTTTGTCTTTTGTCTCTCTTTATTGAGAAACTGATTTCTGTTTAACAATTTTTTTTCTAACAATGTGAAGGTTCTTACCATTCATTTGTTAGCCTCTGCTTTTGGAAGCCAGTTGGGTATTTCTGTCTTTCTTCCAGCCAACTCTACATTACACAGCCTGACCTCTTTTTATCTATGTTTTTAAATCATTTGTGGTCTCATCTGTTTCTCCTTCCCAGAGCTTTCCGTCAGACGAAGGGTGGCCGTTCGCCAAGTACCTGGGAGCATGTGGGCGCATGGTAGCTGTCAACTACGTGGGCGAGGAGCTGTGGAGCTTCTACAACGCACCCTGGGAGAAGAGGGTAGACTTGGCGCGTCAGCTGATGGACATCGCCGAGCAGCTCACCAACAACGACTTTGAGTTTGCCCTCTACCTGCTCGATGTCAGCTTTGACAACTTTGCGGTCGGCCCACGCGACGGGAAGGTCATAGTTGTTGACGCGGAGAATGTTCTTGTGGCAGACAAAAGGTTGATCAAGCAGAGTGAGTAGTGGCTTCCATCATTACCTGAACACATGCGCTCGCCGTGCGTGGGTGTATGTCCATATGTCTGCGAGTTATGCCTAGTGCAGCTCATTTCTCCAGTTGCCATGACAATTCTTTGTTCGCAAACATGCATGTGTGTCACGCCTTTAAGCATTACTTGCTCTGGAGCTATATAAGAAGATAAATGCTGTTTATTTGCACAGTATAGTATTTACATTAACACTTCAACTACTTCACACTCAAATTATGCAGCTGTCGTTAGGTGTTTTTTATACTGTAAGATTGCTTCTCTAAAACTGTAAAAGGGATAATTAACCATTAATTTTATTCATAACATGTCTAGTCATGCAGTGGTTGTTCCTCCACAGTCCTCAAACTGTTCATCACAGACTTCCTCAAAAGCCAGAGTGCGATTCAAACACTGACCACAGCTTGGGTTCTCTAGAAAACAGCGCACTCTTATGTCAGAACTATAATTGCCAACTGTAGCTTATGAGGCAGCAACGAAGGGTCGAGGAAAGGTCTCGAGAGACAGGCGGCTGTGGGCAAATCTGCACATGCTCGAAGCCTCCTCTCTTCTAAGAATACACTCCTCCAGCACCCCTTCTGCCTCCGACACGCTCGTCCCCATCAAAGCATAGATCTTTTGGATAACAAGCCATCTCCGCTGCCCTAGTTTTTTTTTTTTTTTTTTTTTTGCCTCTCAGAATAAACCTCATAACAAGGACAGAGAAAGCTATACATCACACACTCGGTGTGGCAGGTTCCTACCCCTCCGTCCCCCTTCCCAGGGCTACTTCAAAGAGAGGGACGGCCACCCAGCCAGGCTCTTAGATTTGTCCCTTACTGCAGAAATCCTATTAAAGTGATAAACTGTTGTGTCGTTAGGTACTGAGGTTCCACCATTGTACCCTGTGACAGATATGAACTTGTGTGTGTGTGTGTGTGTGTGTGTGTGTGTGTGTGTGAAAGGGAGTGTGTGTGTGTGTGTGCATGCGTGTGAAAGGGAGTGTGTGTATGTACGTGGTTGGAGGGGAAGTATTGTGATGAATTTATCCTGTGATAAAGTGCCGCTTTGCCAAATTACAAGATCTGACACCAGAAAACCGCAAATAGATGTACAACATGTCAAGGTACTCTGACATGCCCTGTAGTTTTTCCCCTCGAGTTCAATTCCTGTGTGATTATGTTGGGGTTTGTGTGTCGGATCTGTGTGTGCACCATGCTCAAAAGTGTATATATTCACCTTATTGCCAGTAGCTTCAATTTTCCACCCTGTCACAGTAGCCCCAAAGCACAATCCAGGTTGAGACCGCCTTTGTCTGGCTGACACATTTGGAGCTTGACAACTCAAGCTGCTTACCCTGGCCATTCAGAGTTTAAGCCTCAAGAATGTTTACGTGCTTCTCGCATGTTTGTGTGTCGGATCTGTTTGTGTGTCTGTGCGTGCCAAGTGCCGGGACGCAGCAGGAAGAAAGAGGGATGACGGCGGTAATGAGCATTACGAGGTCACGGCCATGTGTCGGACAGCAGTAGGAAATAGGCGCGGTAACCTCCCAAGGCTCCACAAGCAGAGAATCCAATCCCTACAATTAGAGCCTGAGATTGAAAGCCAGCTAAAGTGCGCGGTGCCAATCTCATCAGTCTAAACTGAGGCCAATTGATTTGCAAATCAAACACGCAGAAAGCCACGCGCAGTTCCACCCACTCGTTAGTGGCATCCATATTGATGCGCCGGGGTTTTCGGGGAGATAAAAACGCACGCCGTGCTCAAGTGGTGCCGTGCGTCATGTGTTTGCACAGTCCACTGGTGCGAAAGGAACCATTCCCCATCATTGAGTTTATAGCATTTGAGGATGGTTTCACCCCCAGTGGTTTTTGGAAACACATGCTGTTTAATGTAACACACACTTCACTCACTCTCATTCTCTTCTCTCCCGACACGGTCGCTCGCTGGCTTGCACAAACACACACACACACACACACACACACCATTGCAACAGCACTTGAAACACTCACAGTCTCTCTTTCTCTGTCTCTCTCTTTCTCTCACATTCAATAATGCACGCTAACACAGGCATGCATTGTTAAAACTAGCTCGTACTCTTGAATGCCAGTAGTAAGGCCACGCTAACAAGCATTTCAGGCCCAGTGTCCCTTCTCAATGTAGCCCTGGGAAGGAGGGAGTGAGGTGAATGTATACAAGTCCGACCTGAGCTCCTTAACATGGAAGGTACCGGATACGCAGGAGATGAGAGAGGGATAGGCAGCCCTACCCTCGTCCACCGCTCTCCCGCTCATTTGAATTGGAAATGATTTCGTTTGCTTTGGAAATGTTGGAGTGTTTTTTACACTCAGGCCTGCAGTAAGAGTGGAACAGAGGGGATTGTGCTGCTAGTAAATAGGCCTCAGACCTGTTTCAGCCTTCAGTTGAGTCTCAAAGTAGTTTTTTTGCTGTGCTCATCTTCGTCCTTGAGTATGAACCTTCTCTTCCCATCTTGTTCTTTTTAGGCTTTGTGTCTGACTACTGTGTGTGTGTGTGTGTGTGTCTCCGTTCGAGTGCGAGTGAACAAGAATAGGACACTCTCCTGATGCCATCTGTCAATCAACGCTAAGGTGTGATGCATGGCCAGCTCTGAAACATTAATTGCTTTCACCTCACCTTGCTGCTTATACGCTCCCATCTTTATATATATATATATGTGTGTGTGTGTGTGTGTGTGTGTGTGCACGCACGCTCATGGCACGTATACGCAGGCAGATCCATCTTCATCACCCACACTGATTGAGGTTGATGTGCCCCTCCTCTTTCAGGGGGCCACAGGGGCCCCTTGCTAACAGGGCAGCGCTGGGTGTTTGATTGAGTTGTTCTGATGAGCCAGAGGAGAAGTGCATTACAGCGCTGATACACTGATTATGTGTTTCCATTCCCCCCCCCACAATGTTATTGATCTGCTTTTTAATGCACAAACCAATAGCTCTCTCATCATTCCAGGTTATTTTCTTGGCTCCCTCCTTTCCCAGCACAATCCTCTAAAGAGAAAAAGCAACGTGAAATGAGCTGGAGAAAGAATTTTATTTGCTCAATAAATCTGGAAAGTGGTTCATTTCTGTCAAATGAAACGGTAGATGAGTTGTTTGGCTGTGTGCTTTGAAAAAGAATTTCCTGCTAGTGCCCGTGGGATGTCAAAAGTGGCACCTCAGCCTTGTCAGCGTCTGGTCAGGTTCATTTCTCTGGTAATACTTTTTAACCTTGAATAAATAGTTATTCTTCATGATCAGACGCAGTCAAATAGTTGGTTATGCTACACATTTTCCATAGTTGTTAACATTTTTACAGTTATCTTGGTGAAAGCAATTTTTTTTTACTCCACAGGGAAGCCATCTAAAATGTTAGCTGCAAGCTCGAACTGGTTGGAACTCCCAAGCTTTATGCAAAAAACTAAATATAAATGCGTATTTCTTTGTAATAGTCCCTGGACATTTTGACTGTTTAGTTTTGATCAGACAACGTTTGCAAGATCTTATTACATATTCACCTCCTGAAGGTTGTAAGAAACAAGCTTACAATCCAATAAATGTTTTTATACATTTGAAATGAATGTTGTGCACCTACAGCTCTATTAATATTATTGACTATTTTTTATGATCGGTAGGTTTTTTACTGCGGTGTGTGTGTGTGTGTGTGTGTGTGTGTGTGTGTGTGTGTGTGTGTGTGTGTGTGTGTGTGTGTGTGTGTGTGTGTGTGTGTGTGTGTGTGTGTGTGTGTGTGTCTGTGTCTGTGTCTGTGTCTGTGTCTGTGTCTCACTCCCGCTCTCTCTCTCTGTCTCCCCGCAGACAAGCCAGAAAACTACGACGTGTGGTACGAGAGCCGCTTTGAGGAGTGTGACAGAGAGGCCTGCCTGTCTTTCTCTAAGGACTCCCTCTGCTCCAGGGTCACCGTGGACCACAACTACTATGCCGTGTGCCAGAACCTGCTGTCGCGGTACGCTACGTGGCGGGGCACCACTGGAGGCCTCCTCCACGACCCCCCTGCCCACATAGCCAAAGATGGACAACTCGAGGCCCTGTTGGACGAGTGCACCAAACCCAAAAAGCGTTACGGCCGCTTCCAGGCGGCCAAGGAACTGCGCGAATACCTCACGCAGCTAGCTGCCGCTTCCTCCTCTGCCACGGCCAGGTAATGAATGGAGTCGGCGTTAGCCTGACGCACTGACAGACTGGATCCTGTACTCTTTATCTCCGGACTCTTGAGATCCTGGTTCTTGTACATGATGTCATTCGCTCCCCCTTTGTGCACTGGAGATGGAAAGTGTTAGAGGTCTTGCATCAGTAAGTGTAAGAATCAAACTTCAAAGCAGATTTGTTAAAGCTCTGGCTTTTACCTGACTGTGCTCTTGTGTAAAAAAAAAGGAGTGTGGCGCTAAGAGATTCCAGTTAGAACCAGGATAGAGAGGGGATAGAGGTAACCTCTTCTCTCCCAGGGTGGGCTGCCACCCTCGGGGTGGGGAGGGGGAGAAAGGGCTCTGGCAAACGCGTCCTTCACTGGACCCAGGCTACCGCAAACCAGAGCATCCAAGCAACAACAACAGCAGCAACAACATCGCACAGCCCTGACCACATTCGTCCTCCCGGTCACTACTCAATCTATCAGAACTGTTGTGTTTCATAACATTGAATCTTAACACCGGTTTCATTCTGCCCCCAGGAACTCGTTTGTTTTTTTGTTTGTTTTTTGTGTTTTCTTTTTTTCAGGGCTGAATTTAAGTAGATTGGTGCGTTTACAATTTTGCTGTGCCATGGCTTTTTTTTCTCTCTCTGTAGAATGGCTGCAGGGAAGGCGAAGGTAGCATGAATCTCCTGCTGTCAGGCAGCAGGGAAGGCCAAACTACAGAAGGTAGAGAGGAGAGGCAGGGGGTTGGAGCTTTGGTTTTCACGCTGGAGAAAAAGAAAACCCTTGACGGCTATATAAGTCTAATTTCCTACTACTCCAATCAATCACTTGATTTCCAGGTTCCAAGATTGTGGCAATCATCTTTTTTTTTTTTTATATGTGCGTTTTTTTTTTTTCTTTCCCCTTTTTAATAGGAAACCGAGAGAGAGTGAGACAGCTGCACATAGGAAAAGGAAGGGAATAATTGGACAGTGGTGGTCCCTCGATGCAGATGTGCCTATACCAAAGAGGCTATATATAATATTAAGAACCCTGAGCAGTACAGAATGACAGCACCTTTCCCTCCAGTTGTTCCCAACTAGAGCTATCCAAAGGAACCGTAATGTGTACACAATCTTATATGAGCTGGCAGGTCTGCATAAAGACTTTTCCCAATAAAAACCTAATCCAGAAGTATGCAATTCAAAGATTGGGCATCTCTTCTTTAAGTCTCCCATATGATTGACAAACGAAGACAGATAGGCACAGACATGTTTTTCTTCCAACAAGGTGAAAAAAATATGTTGACTAAATGAGAGTGGGAGATGAGGTGATTCTTAAGAGGACTGTAAACACAATAAAACAGCAAAGTATTGGCTTCCAGTGCCAAATTCTCTTTAAAATGTCTGTAATTGATAAATGAATCCTATTGTCAAACTTCTCCCACTAGTGTCGAGTGCAGTAAGCTCTATCGAGTAAATGTTGGAGGAAAATAAAAAAGGGAATGAAGATATCCTAAATTACTTCTTTGCTCTAGAACTGGCTTCTGACCTGCACTTAGAAATTTTGCAGCCCAGAAATTTCTGTTGAATATTTAAACACTCAGCACCACTTAGAGGTTGGGTTGATTTTACACTTGGCGGACCGACAAATTAAAACATATTCACAAATATAGGCCCATTTGGTAACGGATTATGAGAGATCTTACATAAATGAATTTTTTTCCTTTCTAAAACGACTGGCTCCATCTGTTATTTAGGTTGTCTGTCTTGATATTGTGAATCAGACGCTAAATGCCCAGAGGAGTGATGTGTATCACGGTCAATAATCAAGTAAATATGAGCCACTCCATCTGCGGGGAAACTAGAAAGCACATCAGTTGCTTTTTGGCCTTCTTGCAAGACCCGGGGAACTGACGTGACCCTTGTCAGTCAGGAAAAGCAATAAAGAGAAGTTTGGCGAATGGATTTCTGGTTTTGAAATAGCCCTCCTCCCCCCAACCCCTCTTTGTTGTGTCAGATATGTCTCCCCTGTCTGGAGGATGTTGAACCTGGAGGGATTTGTACGTGCGTAACTAACTGTCCACTTTTGTACTGTAATTTTTCTTTTGAGTATTATATCAGCATTGTCTGATTTTTCCTGTGCCTTTCATTCAAAAGTTGTATTGACAACTTTTAGTGGGTTTAAATATTAAAATAAAAAGAAGATATATATATATATAAATATATATATATAGATATATTCACTTCCGCTGTGTTGACTCTTTGATTCTGTCTCAATCTTCTTTTCATCATTTCCTGTGTAAGTTACAGGCGATTTGGCTTTAGTTCCTATTGCCTTTTTAAAATTTGATTCACTGTGGCACAGCTGGATGTCAGTGTTTGCCAATTCCTGTTCTTTTTTTTCTCAGTCCTCCTCCTTGGTTTTGATCTTTTATATCTTCATCTTTCCTCTAATTTGGATCCTAGCCCGAGTTCCCTTTGTTGTGCTCTCCACTCAACTAGGATGCAAGTCCTTCTCTTTTATCCTTATTTGGGGAGATCATTTTTGAAACGGTTTACTGTGGCTGTGTGGAATTTTGTGTGAAATGTTTTTTTTACAAGGACATTAGATTACAATTTTGAAGCCTGACATTCAGAGGAGCTGTAATTATAAAACATACAAGATAAACATTACTGTATGCTGGCACACATGCAACAACACTCACCACCACTTGAATTTTTTTTTTTATTTCAACACTCTTTTCCTACTTATTATTTCTGTGTGTGTGTGTGTGTGTGCGTGTGTGTATGGTATTTTTGGTGAGTGTGGTCTTTGCTAATTCAAAAGCTCTTTGGTCTCCCTCTGTCTGTCTTGAGCCAGCTCATGCTCGTAGCATAAAAGCCTGTGGTGGAACAAAGTAGCGCTCAAGCCAGAACCAAAATTAGAAGCAACATGACTGACACTCTCTGCTTCTCCTTTTTGTCTCTTTTTTGTCTCCCTCTCTCTCTCCATGGTCATTTCTCCACCTCTTCCCTTCTCCGTCTCCTCTGTAATTGTGCTTCTCTTTGACACACCCACTGGTTTGTGTGGAGAGTTGATGTCACACTCATTGTGGTGAAGTGCTGTTTAGCCCTCTGCACTGTAGCTACACTTAGCCCCGGCTGATGAATGGCTCCGGGGTTGGTTGGCTATAAGAAAACACCACAGAAAATAGGAATGGGGCACCAGGCACTCCACTGCCGCCCTGAGTTTAAATAAACATGAGGCAATTTCAAGGGCCAGCCACTGGGGAGTTTATGCATTGGACACAGAGAGGAAGGAGGTGGAAATGTTTTAGTTTTTTTTGTTTTTTCAAACTTAAAAAGACAATATGGTTGTGGAGGAAAAGCATCTGGAAATGTGTAAACTCTAAACTACAGCAAATGCAACCCCAGAAATTTCCTCGCTGCATTATCCAATTTGCTGCAAGTGAGTTCGCCTCCATAAATTGCAGTCGAAGTTGTCAAAGCCGCAGCGGAGGCGAGAGCGGCTTATTTCTGCGTATTTTGCAGCGTTGCATCCACGACCCCAAAGGAAGAGTGGATTTAGTTCTATTTCATCTACCAGTGGTGGAGGGGATGGGGGTAGCATTACAAACAGGTAGGAAGCGATTGTGCCATCTGTCATGTGACTGCCTTCGTCATATCAGCAAGCATTCTGCAAATCCAAAGCATTTTGAAATCCACCCCCGAATTCCAGCTTATCAGCACGAGGGAAGTCTGAAAGGCAGAGGTGGAAAGGCATTGTAAAGTGTTCCGCAACCATATTATCTAAATCTCTACATGACTTTAGCCTCGCCTGTCATATTCCAAACCTGGCAAACTGCTGATATCTTATTCAGGTCATAAACTGAAAGAGAGGAGGGGAGAGTGAGAGAGCCCGCCATATGTTAGATTACAGCAACAAAAGGGGATGAAAAATGAGCAACGACAAAAAAAAGAAAGTTTCTTGGTTGCTTTTGCTTGGCTAACGTGATGTAAAGTCTATTTCATGCTCTGGCAAGCCCCAGGGAGAGGCAACCATTTTTAGAACCAAAATGACCTATATATTTTTTTAGAAGTGGGGGGTGGGGGGTAGATTTGGCCAGTGCTGAGGGTGGGAACGTGTGAAGCACTGTCAGGCAGTGCTCGCCCGTGTGCACATGGTCTCTTGTTTTGGGGGCTCTTCCGGGTTTGGCTGGGGCTCAGGAGAACACTCTGAAGACTCTTTGTGAGCGCCTCCTGGAAAATCATCACTAATGCAACACAGGAGTTGCTAGAAGCAATGTTCCTGTCAGACTGCTTACATCCCTTCAACATGGTTATGTCACTCTCACATCTATTATGCCTCATTTAGATAGCACTCTGCTTCTGAGGCTTTCCTTTTTTTTTTTTTTTTTTAAAGCTGTCGCACACTTCAGCCCAACACAAAAATTTACGGCTGAAGTTATTTGTTGTTTGGAAGTACAGCGACCGTGCCTGACGAGGGCTAAAAGGACTCATCTTCAGAGTCAGTTTATTTTAATTTTTAGTAAGTTAAGCTGGTTTTAGGTTGATCTTCTAGTTCTGCACATTTTGACATCTAAAGGCGCTTATGGAGGTAAAGAGAGCCCAAGAAAGCAATCTTGTCATTAAAGGCCAAGGGCACTCAGGGTGAATGACATGACCTTTCAAGTTCAAGAAAAATGACTTTCACTTTGAATTAATCTCATTTGCGAAGGTGTTGTCATGTTCAGTTGAATGCTTATTAACAGCATATGTCAGCCATTGAAGAGATCTGGCAATCAGGCAGTTTGCAACATGAGGCAACCAACAGAGCTCCAAAGAGGACAAATCATCTGTGTCCAAACAGAAAAAACTGCCAAATTACTCAATATGTCAAGAAGAACTGTCTGGAAAATCATGACCAAGTGAGGCAAGCTGCACACACAAAGAGGAACAACTGTCACGAGTTGAAACCAACCAACAGAGAGATGACAGGGAGGGTGACAAAAACTCCCTCACAACAGTGTTTGAATGGTGAGCTTGCTGCTTCAATATTTAAATTCTTTATAATTTTGCCTTCCTACTGTTGCAGCCAGGACAAGAATCCTCCATGAGCTTTAATAAATCTCACAGAAGTTTAATCAC
The DNA here is from genome assembly GCF_905237075.1 of Dicentrarchus labrax. Classification (NCBI taxonomy): domain Eukaryota; kingdom Metazoa; phylum Chordata; class Actinopteri; family Moronidae; genus Dicentrarchus; species Dicentrarchus labrax. The sequence continues at coordinate 15,228,587 of NW_026136709.1, read as the reverse complement.
AGCAAATATGACCCCTCCTCGGCCTTCGTTCCTGAACCGTCCTCCCTTTTTAAAATTTTTTTTATTTGTTCTGGCTGGGGAAATGTGTACAGCTCCTGCCTCTTCACCATCTCAACACCGCATCTACTGTTGCCCTTTTGTATCATATATGATACCTGCAACCTACACACACACACACACACCTAATGGAGCCCGCGCTGTGCATCCCTCTCCCAGCTATCGGGGGGGAGGAGGTCAGTGGTGCTATCAGGGGAGCTTAACCAGCAGGAGACCAGCGTGCTCACAATCCCATTACCCACCCGTGCTGCAGTTTAGACCCACATTATCATCTGCCTTGGAGGGGCTTGCTTGGACAAATGATTGGAACTCATCTCCCATCCCCCCACTCCCCACCCACGTCTCCCCAGGCACATTAGCTGACACCCAGGGCTATGATTATAAACATCATTTATTCAGCAGACTCACTTATCCAGGCTTGTATTCATCCCCACTAAAGACAAAATATTATCCACGGCACACGCAGATCAGTATGAGCACCGGCAGTCTAGATAGCAGAGGATGCCAATCGCACACAGTCGCGCAATGAATCAAACTCTGATGTGCACATCTGTTCAAAATCGAGGCTTTACTTCAATTTTTCAGGGCGTCTGCAGTGAAGCTGAGATAAGAATTTTGTAAAAAAAATAATAAATCTTATCACTTGCCATATGGTACACTGTGACTCAAGCAAGATGTAATTAGCATTTAGCAAGTTGGAGATGATACTAGGTGACATTTGCACTGATTGTGGTAACTGTTCACGCTTCCACTTCAGAGGCAACCTACTGACTGTTAGCAGGGAGGGACGCCACCACAGCACTCAAGATAAGATAAATCAAACATGTCTATATGAACAGACTGAACTGCATGGCTGTAAAAGCCTATAACCGACTACAGCCCTTCACCTGTCCTACCCTCGTTGGTGCACCAACACTGATACACAATGATATGCTTAGTTTCCCTGCCCTCCAGAGCATGGAAAGGACGGCACATCTGACATGAGCCTGGACCCAGACCGAGGTCTTTAACACTTTCTCTGGGCTATATTTACCCCTCTGTGACCTCACATGGCATCTCCCTTATGCCTGTGAAAAGCAGTGCTAAAATCCTTGGTGCTTTACACATTTGGCCCGCAGGCAGCAGCCGAACTGCAGTCCAGCTCACTCTGGAGGCATCCGTCAATTAGTGACACTTGGGTGGACAAAATGGAACATTTTCTCTGATGACTGTCCACCTCATTGAGTGACATTTGGCTAAAGCTGATAAGCCGATGATTCTGTCCCTCTTGCTGAATTTTCCGTGTGAGCTCTGCAATGGAATTAACAGTGCACAGGTAGTATGAAAGCGGATACCCCTGGAAACAAGTACACCACACCCCCTCTCATCATGATTCCACTCTGCAGGCACCATGATTAAGTTACTTGCAGTCAAATGTATTTATTTCCAATAGAGCAAAGTGACCTGGGAAAACATGCATCCTTCCTTGTTCTTCTGCCAATGTGCATTTGTTTCATGAACAATAGCTCCCCTCTGACAAGTGCAAAATTGATGAAATGTTGATTACAGCTATTCAAAGATTCCCAGCTCTCTACATATTTGATTTAAAGCACTACAGGAGTAAACATTTGAAAAACAACGCTTGAGCAAATACCAGACACACATCTATCGTTTGGGTCGATAGTGACCTCTGAGGCTATTTTATTTTCTCAAGTTTTTGATTAATGCTTCAGATATGTTGACTCAAAAACTCCAATTTGGAAAAAAAAAGCTAGTAGCACAGCAGCAAAAATATATAATTGTCTAAAAACATCATTATATGCATACAATCAGCGCCTTTTGCACATCCGCAAATGATCAATTTCACATGAAATCTCACCATGTGCATCATCAAGCAGCAGCTCTGGCACTCTAAATGATAACAGATGCATGGTTGGACACCACTGTTTGCTATTGTCTGTGTGTTTGGCCTGTCTCAGAAGCAAGCAAGATGATATTTGAAAAATAAATCTCCATTCAGAAGCTGTTTCTACCAGGGTCAGACCTGCAGCTATTATGCTCAGCCTGCTCTTCCCTCCAACCTCTCATCTGCCCACCAGCGAGTCTGACACTGTGCGGATCGTGGAATGCACCACAGATGTGAACTAGCATGTAGCGCACACTCGCGCCATGCCACAGCCTACCACGCTGACAGAGACTTCAAACAACTATGTTAGTGCACCACAAAGGGATTCACCAGACGTCAAAGCAGCCAACAAGGAACGACAGACAATTATTTTCACAGTTTCCCTAGTCAGCTGCTGCCGCTGCTGGTGCTGCTGCTGCACAGAGATTGTGGCTTGCATGTGCAAGCAGAGCACTCCAGAGAAACTGCATAATAAGCAATTCAAAGCTGTCGTTCAAATGCTGAGACATGATGCACGCAGGCCTACAGCGGGCTGGACAGCAATTTGTTGAGTAGTTATGGTGTCTGACTGCCAAGTCTTGCCTTTTGCGTAAGTATGTGTGTGTGTGTGTGTGTGTGTGTGTGTGTGTGTGTGTGTGTGTGTGTGTGTGTGTGTGTGTGTGTGTGTGTGTGTGTGTGTGTGTGTGGAGAGAGAGAGAGAGAGAGAGAGAGAGAGAGAGAGAGAGAGAAAAAAGGAGATGGTGTGTGAGTGCATCCACATGTTCAGACAAAACATGACCCCTGTCTTCCTCCGCCAACAGCCCACACTTTCATTTTATGGCTCCCTTCTGGCTTTGAAAAACATCATATGAAGTTGAAGAATTCTTTTCATCTTAAACCAGTTCTTCTTTAACTTTAAAATAGATAATAAAGATAGTAGATACAAAGATTTTTTTAGAAGAATTATATCCTTTAATCCTGACAATAAAGTACTGGTTGTTAACTGCTTATCTCTGGTCAATTGTGAGTTCCAGATGACCAGTTTGGTGGTTCATTCGTTCTAAGTTGGCATCAAAAACAGCAGGACAGTAAGAGTTAAGAGAAAATTAGATTTGAGCACAGGGGAGCAAAGTGCAAAAGTCTGACCTTGGAAGTGACATACTGCACAAATTGGATCTTGACTGGCCAATCAGAGACTTTACAGGAACGAAGGGGAGATATAAAAAGGTGTTGAAAGTAACTGCAGACTTTTACTGAGCTGAAGTATAAGGACCATGCAGTCTGATATTCGAGGTGGTATTTACACCCTGTTATCTATTAAATATGTTCTGCATTTGCATTTCATGCTAAGTTTTAAATGTTATGACTGATTTTATACACAGAGCTTGCAACAGGACTGGTGTTCAATTATGCAGGTGAAATTGTGATTTTCAGCACTCACACCATAGTATCCTACAAGGAAAAACCATGTGTCAAGTCTGCCCTGACATGACATGACAGATTTAATGATCTTTACCCAAAGAGGCAAAAGTTCCATCTTGAGAGTTGGAAAATATGAATAACCAGAAAGGAATGTAATTAATTCTGACTGAGTGAAATTCTGGATTTTAGGATTTATTTTGTAATTGACAGTTCACTTAACCTGCTACCTCGCTAAAGCAATTGTCTAATCATTATCTGAAGCGGTGTACAGGTGGCAGAGCGATACTCTGTGAATAGAGATTTTGGATGGTGGTATATCTTTTAATACTACCCTAAAGCAAAAATATAAGAGCCAAAAATGAATGTTTATCTACATATTATTAGCAGATCAAACTATCTTAATATCTAGTACCCTGACCCAAAAACCCTTTCATACAACATAAGCATCATTTTAAGGAGTTACAGGATACATAAATTGTTACAGTATGTACTAGACACACTGTTCGCCCTGCCGCTGCCTGCCAAGCCATACAGAAGTATCCACTGCAATACCACCAGACTACAGAGCAGCTTCTTTCCTCAAGCTGCAAGACTCAAACCCTATAGTAGTAGTAATAGTTATTTTTTATTTTGTGTGTAGCTTAAAGGAACTACAGCTTGCATTTCACTGTACAGTCCTGTGTTACAGAATGATAAATAAATGAACTTTGCATTGCTTTCTCTTTATATTCACGTCTTCTGTTATTAATTGGCGTGGATGTTGAGTGTGTGGATGGAGCTAACATTAGCTTTTTTAGTTAGCTATCTACAGCCGTTGTACAATGTTGTTTAAAAAATCATTAGTAATGACTAGATGCCTGCTTTAAGGCTAAAATCATAGATCCAATGTTTAGAAACGTTAAAAGAAATTGATTGGAAAATCTGCCTCTAGTGTTGTTGTAAACTGTCTAAATGTATATGTGTTAAAGCTTTTTTATCATCATCAGCTGTTGCATCTATACACTCTAGTATCTAGTCTTTTTTTCATTGTGCTCCAATGCCTGGCTGTGGATTAATTAAAAATGAATGATATAAGCATAGATCCCTAAACAACAGCCCCACCAGAGCCATGCTGAAAGATTTAAAGAAATTCTGCCGTGTTGTTAATTGTGTCTTGGATGGAAAATTGACTGTGGCTACTAACTGTTCTGTGGTGAAGGGGTATGTGAAAAAGGTGCTTTATATGCTATATTCAATATAACCTTAATCAAGAGAGAATTAAAGTCTGTGGAAGAAGCTTCCCTTCCACTGGTCATGAAAGGTCATAAAAGACAGAAAAGATGAGGAGAAAGGCCAATTTTACTCACAGATAACATCAAATAGAGGGGAAAGATATACTGTAGGGCATTTCAGAGGGCTATGAAAGCATAGTTGGCATTGGATGTACTTTAGTTCTAAGAAAAGAAAGAACGAATTGTGTATTTGGGAGGATTGTGCACACATGTGTATGTATGTCGTCTGACATTTACATCTGTTTTTGCTTCTGCTAAAGCGTTCTTCATTCTGTTGAGTGTACAACTGATTCTTCACAAAATAATATATAATAATTCACCTACAGTTCAGAATAGCATTGGTTTAATATGTAGCTTTATCTCTTCCATATGTCCATATAGTATATTCATGTACAATAGATTATTTATTTATTAATGTATACTGGGTTTGTTGTTGAGGGGCTCCAAGTGGCTCAAGGGGCTCTGGCCAATTTAATTCTTGTGTGTGTGTGTGCTTGTGTGTGTGCATAAATATGTGTCTGCGTGAGCGAGAGATGGTAATAAATATGGACTATTCTCTTTGTAGTATCATTAAAAAAACATTAAAAAAACATTAAACCTGAAAGCCACCATGATTTGAATCTCCATCAGAGATTTGAAATCCAGTCAGGTTACTGTAGCCAAAACAAGAAGCCAAGTTTTTCTTCCATATTTTATCCCGGAACTTGCCCTTTTATGAGGAGAAATAAATATGTCAACATTAATGTGTCACACTGTATTAACTGTTGTATCAAACTGATCAATAGATGGGGGTTAATATAGCGTGGCATATGTCTTCTGACACGTTGTCTGGACGAAAAACAAGTAGGAACTCGGCATGCTCAGATCCACAGTCATGAAGAACTAATGATGTATTGAATGGAGCAAAGCGTTTTAAGGGGAAGATGAATCAATTCACTGTCTGAAACTGATCCCGGACTGTTTCAGGGTATGAACAGTACAAACAGTATACAGTGAGCTCAGTGTTACATGCATGTAATAATTGCTTGTCCACTAATCTGATGTACTTCGGTTGATAAGATAGGATGCGATCAGAACATAACACTACAAATTACCAGAACTCCTTTCCCTTTATTTGAACCTGTGGCAGAAAAGGTTCAATGCACATCCAAAACCAATTGATGAGGGGAATGAAGGGTACCATCAGGAAGACGCTTGGATGAGATGAAATCTAATGCTGAAATAAAGCAGCACAAAGGATTAGATGCGGTTAGGCACTCAGAGATCGCAGGAACAAAAGGATTAGCCGGAGAGAAGGATGTGGGTCACACCAGATAGCAGACAGTGAAACCAGCCAGTCAGCCTGCCCCGAGGCCTTCCCATAATCCACCATGGATGGTGAGGGTTGTGCAGGCCATGTGCTGGCAGGAGTGTAAGGGAGGGGAGGGGGGAGGGTGAGCAGTTGGGTCAGAGGTGTTAGGGTTGTGTGGCTTTTATGGAAAACATCAGGAAACATCTGTCCGTAGAAACCAATCAAGAATTTGTCTTCACACACTTGAAATGATCACATGTTGCGACTTTCTCAGGTTTTCATGGAGTTGTACTGGACTGTGGTGCATTTTCCAGGCTGTGCACTTTGACCTGTGGCTCAGCGGATAAGTTACTGGGAGGACAGTCTGTCAGACTGGCAGCCGATGAGGATTACACCATTAAGCTCCTTGTTAACCCCGTGGCACGAAACCAACCTAAGTGTCACGAGAGATGCTTAGAAGGATGCATGTTCAGGATTCCCTGGTACTGTCTGGTGTAATTAATGATAAGCATATTTATAGGAAGTGGGAACAACACCGTATCAGCCATGCTTTTTTATCACCGTGTTTATTCCTGATTTATACATACAAATTTTTACTAATTCTCAAAATAAAATCCTGTCACATTCAGGCATACAGCACATAAAAGGAGGCCACAAAAGTGGGATTTAGCTTCTGTTGCCATTAGAGGATAAGTGGGGGTAGATGATATCATGGTGCGGTAATTACTCTGACATGGCCTCTCCAGCAGTCTCAAAAGACATGGATTTTCCTCAAACATAGGAAGTAATATGGGGCTACAGATCTGATAGGGTGTCATGGCGGGAAGCAGCCTTAGAAACAACCTCCTCCTTATCTGATGGGATCAATGGGAGCGCAGGAAACTCAGTGACCTACATCTCCTTCAGACAGACATCTGTTACCTTCCATTCCACACCCTGGGCCAATGTGAAAAGCACCAATTACTGTGATAAACCACTTTCACAGCAGCCACCCTCTCAGCTACTGTAACTTTGAACGTTGAGGTGGAGTATTACACTCTGTTGTCCGGAGGAATGGGCACAAAGCGTGATTTTTTGGAGAGGATTTTAATCAAATTTTGCCATCTGCAGCGCAGGGATAATTACAAAGATCCATGATGGCATGTGGTGCAGGCTGGGTATGGGACAGAAGGAGGAGAGATGATTATTATTATTGTATCATCTGAATAAGATTGGTGTGTTCTAAGCCCTGGAGGTCAGGGTATAAGAAGGAGGATTACAACCTAGGAGCCAAGTAGATTAAACAGTGGCTGACTCTACTGTATTCTACTTAAACTCATTCCTTCATCCAGACTCAGATCAACCAGTCAGTGATTACAAAACAGTTACACTGATTACTACAGGTCACATTTTGAATTAGTTATAGAGTACAAAGAGTACATGTGTTAGTGTGTGCAGCTGTGTGTGTGTGACTGCATTCGCTCTGTAGCAATCATCAGCAATAATCAAAGGGAACTAGTAGCTCAAAGAGAACAATCAGCCAATGGAGTTCTGCTACGTCGGCTCAGCCTGATTGTGCCCTAGTGATCATGCAATCAGTGCTTATAAATAGACGTTGGTCATTGCTGGAATCTATTTATAAATATGTGCACAGAAATCATCAAAAGCATTTTTTCATTAGGAAAAGTAATTCCAAGAATCATTCTGGATGAACATTATGAAGTATAGAAAACATCAGATAGTGAAAAAAATATTTTACTTTTCTGTGTTATCCAGTTCAACCATTCACACTGAGAGATGAGTTAATGGAGATATTCAGTTGACCATTTTAGGCTTCTGAGCCCGTCCGAGTGGGAGTGTGTGTAAAGAATGATCACGCAGAGGCATATTTGCAAACCTCTCCCTGCCCACTTGACAGAATAATTTCATTAATGAATAACTAACACGCCGCATTTTGCTCATGCACTTTGCATGGCCTCCTCAAAACAACCTAAATGCCAGCCGCTGCGCGGTGAGCTATGTGCCAGCGTGGGAGTCGGAGAGCAAGTTGGTGCGTATAAATTGGAGGTGGATCTGGCCTCTCGGAGGGCACAAGAATCAACACGAGGATGACATTTTCTGCTTTGCATCATACAAAAAAAAGCGATTCACAGCGGTCTAGCTGATTGGATAGGCTATCTTTCAACTCTGCAATTTAACAGGCTATGATGAAATGGCTGCATGGCCTATGGGCGCTCAATAATAGAAGGAATACATAAACAGAGTAGAAATGTATGCCTTGAAGCTGATAAGGTTAATAATAAGATGTGAGGCCAGAAGAACACCAATTGAACAACCTCTTTATCTTCTACCTCTTCCAATCTCCCCTTAGGTCAGCCCTGAAGTGTTACTATAGCTACCCCGAATCTCTATAAATGACCAACCTAAACACTGGCTCTGACTGGACTGAAACATTATCCATTATGTAAAGGAGTGCTATGAATAAAGGAAGTTTTCTAATGCTGGTTTGTTACAAATTTGTCCTAGAATCTAATTTCTAGAAAGGAAATTAAAGGGTTAAGACATTCAGCGGGAGTATTGTGTATATGGAAGGCAGGCTTGAGCCATGGTAAACACTTCAACACACTCAAGCGACTCCTTATCTAAGCATGGCAAGTGTGAGGGTTCATCTTATTAGACTTTCAGAAATAGACTGGAGTGAATCTCTCCCCTCAATATGGAGAGATTGGCAGTGCAGTCAGGGAAGTGATTTCAGCACTGCATAGAATTGAATTGCTGGGGGGAGGTTGGTTAAGCAAGGGGTTTAATTTGCTCTGGAGTATGTATTCTCATACTGATATGCCAAAATGTAATTGGAGTCGGTACAAGAGCTGGTCGTTTTCATTTGAGATTTGAGGGTGTTCATTTGCGGTTTGCGATTTTTTTCCCTGTCTAAACAGAATGTTTCACCCTGCCTATACTAGATCAGTGTGCATGGTGCAAAACGGGAAAAATGTAAACTTATCAGATAGGGAATGTAAATTAACTGTGTCTGTGGAGATACAATCTTATCTAGTGTGATAATAAATGTGTAACATGCAGCTACCACAGGCAACTGCATGTATTTATACCCCCAAAGCCAAATCCACGTCCGTGGTTTCTGATTGGCCAGGGTCGTGACATATGGAGATGAATGTCAGTAAATACTGGTGCACACATTGAGTCACAGCCACTTCCCACACACCTCTCCCAGTGTGATTCCTGTGTAATGATCTGGGGAGTCTGGACAGCCGTCTGCTTAGCCTTGCTGCGCCATAGGGTGCTGAGCTGAGTGAAGGGAGGAGAACGGGGGGACAAGACAGGAGGGAGAAAGTTTCCTTTTTCATCCCGGCAACACACGCTCCATCCTGTGCAGAGATGTGAGAAATTAACAAACACTACCTCCCGCAGTGATGAAAAAGAAGCTGAGGTAAAAAAATCAGAATAAATGGCGGTTCACTGGCCTCGCTCAGAAAATCTGAATCTACTCCTAAGACCACAAGGAATCATCTTACTGTGACGTATGTGTGTGAAACACATCATTACAAACAAAAGGCTGATGGGGATTGTAGTTTAAACCACATACATTATGACACAAATCTCATTATTCTAGATGAAAAACTGAAAAACAAAGAGGGCATTCCTTGAGTCTACTGATGCAGAACCTTGAGTGCCCTCTACAGCTCTCAGTCCATTTATCAATATTTTAAATGTATTGTTGTTACAGTGAAACCAAAGACATTAAAGATAAAAAGACATCAAGTTGATCTTTTTGTGAGGTCTGGACCCTCAAGACCATTCAGTGGGGTTTAAAAGCTAAGTCTTCCTGGAACTTGCAGTTGTGAAATCAGTCAAACGGAAGCACATCAAACTGCCGACTTAAGTAGGCCACTCCTGCTGAGTTGTTGCTTTATTTTTGTGCTCTGGCCTCGCACGTTCTGGGGAAACTGTTGGTTTAGCAGAGGAAGAGATTGTGATATAGATGTGCTTTCACTCGGCGCGGCTGAATACTGAATGCCGAGTGTAGCCACTGATAACTGTGCATAGCAGACGTAGGGATCTCTAAGGTGACGGAGACCCTCAACCCTTCTCAACATGATCCAGGGAGTGAGTATGGACTTTCCTGGATATCATGGACGTCATGCGCAATGAGGACACAGAGAGAGATGAAAGTGTGGGTCTGAGGTAAGAGGTTTATTGGGAATACCAGTCTACCATCACAGGAGAAAAAACAGGAGGATAAAGAAGAGGAAGTTGAAGAGGAAAAAAGAGCGGAGGCGGGGTTGCAGAAAAAAAACAAACCCTCGAGGGCTCTATAATCCAAAAAATGAGAGAGCTGTGACTCGGAGACACTCAATCTGACAAGATGCATTAAAGCAATGGAAGAAAGGAAGAGGCAAAGCCTGATAAGAGGGCTGCTTCCAGGAAAAGAAAGAGGGAGATGGGATGATGAGCTGTAGATGTGACAAAGGAGATTGTGCTGGAAACCAGCCATCAACAGATCCATGAAACAATGGCACCATCCTGGGCAAAGAACACAATCACTGGGATTATGCTGTGTGACACACTTTCATTCAGTCTGTCTCTGTACTGTGAACCTTAAAGGAACATGTTTTGCCTCTCTATTACAGCTCAAATCCATTTTTAAGTGAGTCTATAAATCATGGGTCCACACCATAGATTGTTATGGTGTTGCTAATATAAAAATCTTTTTGCAGTCCTCATCTGACAGTAAATGAATATAGATCTTGGCTTCATAACAATGGATGAAGCCAATATAAATCTAAAAACAATGTCGTGTAAACAACAACTTTACTTGTACAGCTCAATATCAGTATTAATATTTACAAATATGTAATTTTTTGTCAGAATCTACAACAGTGGAATGAAATACTAATATGCATAGAACCACAATTCTGATGTAATTATTGTGTCAATCCAACTATTGGGAGGTCTTTTTTTTCTGCGTGTCTCCCAAAAGGGAGCCCCTGTTGAGGAGGATATCACAAAAACAAATTTGTTTGCTTTGGTTTCATGTTCATTCTGGAGGAAAAAAAGACACACAAGAGGAAACCGACAAATCAAACCTACGCAAAAGTTTGCAGGAAAGGAAAACAAACATGCTGGGGTTGAGGGTCAGGCTAGAAAAGCCGTATCATTCCGTCAAACCATTTTATTTACCCTGCCCACATGGTTGGAGTTGTTGATGTTTTAAGTGGGAGCAGGAGGATTTTTAGTCCCTGTGAAAAGATGACAGTAGAGACTCATTGCCCAAAGAGCAGTGTCTGTTTATTCCAGATAAATCTTGCCCACCCTCCGGCATCATTTTATATTAATTTGAAGTGGTGATTTTTTTTAATAAATTGTTGAGAGAGAATGTTCAAATTAAATAGCTGAATATTTAATGCCACTCTTATGTTGGACATTCCAATTAATTATGCAATTATTTGATATGAAGACTTTCTTTTGAAACATAGCTATCTCATTCCGGTATAGTGTAGCTCTCAAGTACAGCAAGTGGATAACTTGGATCCTCTATCTTATTACATACACAATTACATCTAGCAGGACTTTACAGGTGTATGGAAGGTCTCTACACTTTAAATGACAGGTAGTGGAAAAGAATGTCTCACCTGAAGTGTATTTAACTTAAAATCTACTGATATATATATATATATATATGGAATGAGAACAGTTTTGGAGAAATGAGGACAGACTGTTTTACATCAAGGAAAAAAAGTAACAAACTGTTTGGATGACAACACTCACTGAAGGCACACATCATCAGTGTAATCTTTTCCCCAGCACAATGTTGTTGATGCAGATCTTGCTGTTGGTGACATGCAGAGAATGTTTTTGCATTCATTCCTGCGTGAATTGGTGTCAAAAAGCCTTGGAGGCTTCTTAATCCTTCTACATCAAAATAGGACACGTTTCCCATAAATTACAATGGTGTACTCGCATAATTACTGTGGCCCCCATGTTACATAAACAACTGGATGATGTTGATGAGTTAGGCTCCTTCACCACTTGAGAGAATATGTATAAAGTTTGACTTTTGGTGGATTTTGAAGGGTGTTGTATGAGTGTGCCTGGCGACCATACGCTCGCTGTATACTGATTATACGTATTTATGGGACTTTCGTGTAATGAGAACACTTTCTGAAAGTGGTTCTGATTTTTTATATTAAAAATAGCTCATATGACTACTTGTTCACATGAACCCACTGAGAATAATTGAGCTTGAGCTCCAGCATTTTAATGCTAGATATTATGGACCACAATTTTACTGTTTTGATGCATTAAGTAAGCAACTATTGTGAAGTTACTGCATAGGATTCTCCACATCCACTGGGTGTATAAATGGGAAACTGTTTGCAAACAAGTTTGCCATATCAACTTAAAAGGTTTAAATATTATGCTGGTGTTTACAGCTTGTGTATGCTGCTCCCAAGGGGCCAGAAAATCAGTTATTAAATATCTAATATGCACATAGACACAAAGGATGTATTATCTCAGATCAAATAAATAGTTCGACATTGTGGGAAACATATGCTTAATTGCTTTCTCACTGAGAGCAAACTGATATCACTGTCATGTCTGTGTGCTAAGTATTCAGCTCAATTAGTTAATTAGCTTAGCTTTGCATTAAGATTCGAAACCTGGGAAAAGAAAATTGACCAACCAGGACCTCTAAAGCTAAAGTTACAAGTTGTAACTCATCTGTACACAAACAGAAATGTAAAAACAACAAATTGTAGTTTTACAGAGAGTTAGGGGCTTTAACTATTTTGATGGCGACCTGGGGCTGACAGCAGTGATGTCCTGAAGCCTCGTTCACACCGAAGGTTACAAAGACTCCATCTGCCCCCAATAAACCCCACATAAGACCACATCAAGAGACTGAAGTTCCACATTATAATCACTAAACTGTCTCCATCTGCTGAGGAAGGCCATAAGATGTGGCTGAAAACATCTGAGTCACAAAGAAAGTGGGCTTTGTTTTTGAAAACATCCCCTTAATCATTTTCTTCACAAGACAAATTTGTGTTATGTCACACGGTGTAATGTGCCATGTTGCAGTCTTTATCTGCACAACTCATGTCTGCAACATCTGTACCCCTGTTGTCTGCGTTTGTGTCTGAGCCTTTTATCCAAATTTAAACTGTCTGTAGCCACACACAATCTCAATGTCAGAGCACAGCTGGAGCTTTCTGAGGTTAAGTCATACTCAAAGGCAGCCACTAGTTTTGTAAGATCTTGTGCGGTGACATCAGCAGTCAGTCACAGTCTAGCACGTCTTATTAAAGTACTAATCACCAAGGTGAAATCATTTGCAGATTAGTTTATGTCTCCAGAGTTCGCTGCAGCGGTTTCACTTGATGGGCTTTACGGTGCTCTTCGTTTAGCTTTTCACAAAAGAAACTCCCCCTTTAGATGTGTCAGCACGGGGACTGATCTGTTTAATCTTAATCTAGCCTCTGACAGCGGGTGTTATATGTTACTGTCATCCTTAAATAACTCATTTATGCAGTGTTGTGTCTTAGCAATGTCAATCTTCAGACTTTCTTGGGGGGAACTTGATAGGTATCCCTCTCTCACCAGCATTATGAAAATCAGGCACAGAATAAGTAATGCAGGAAAGCATGACCAATTTTTGTATAATTACTTGTATACAAGGAGGAATCCATAAATTGCTGGCATGCATCATTAGCTGCAGATACACACAATCTCTGATTCATAATTTGCAGTTATAATGCTGATTAAGGTTTTTCCTACTGATTAATTTTAACATTTTTATATGCCTCTTGAAGAAACTAATCAGCCACAACATACTGTTAAATATTGGTTGTGAAACAAGGGATGGTACATCTAATAAGAAGATATTATTATTATTATTACTATTATTATTTTTGTTGTTGTTGTTTGCCATTACTTTTAATCTAAAGTCATACTATTTTCTGTATGTTAATTATGTGTGTATACTGTGAAATTGTAACTTTAGGTGGCGGCTTCAAATAAACCCACCTGGGGTTTTTTTTGCCTCTCCCTGCACTATATACTATTCATTATCCTTGTAATTTGTATGTATTTTTCAAAACTGTGCAAAACAAGATACCACAGACTAACTTTACGTATGTAAATGTATATGACAGCCTCTAAGCTTGCTCTTTGCAGTAAATATCATTACAATAAACAAAGTGAATCAAAATTCAGTTCCAGATATATCAATTATGCCTCTCTCAAATCATTTTAGGGAACAACAAATGGATGTTGTCAGTAACTTAAGCAGTTTAAGAACTCTGCTGGGAGAGATCGTAAATATTTTGATGATTTTCTGTCCCAGCTGAAAGCACCTCATGACACCATGTTGAATAGTGGGATAATGCACTCTTGTAGTTGGCTCTTAGAAATAGGTAAGGGCTTACTCACACTGATGCAAACACCCATCAGCAAGCAGAGTCCATACATTATGTCCAGACAACGCTGATGCACACACACACACACACACACACACACACACACACACACACACACACACACGCACACACTGACACACAATTTTTGCGATGTGCTAAATTTTAAGCACTTTATTTATATCCATCAAGCTAATTAGTGTGCACAGGATCCAAATACTGAGAGGTTCTTACAATGTTTGGACAATTATAAATACATAAAGCGCCATCTGCTCGACACTGCCAGGCTACCAGTGGCAGCTGAGATGGAACAAAATTTTGCCAACTACCTACTTAGATCTGAGTTATCATCATATGAATTTATAGGCTGTTGCAAAATACAGTGATTTCTGTCAACTCAACCTTGGTAGTTACAGCCTCCAGACAGCGGAAATAAATGTGTGTTGTTTCTTGTGGATACTTTGAGTATTAAGGCTTTAACAATAGCTGTATTCCCTAATGTTAACCTGTTTATTAAACTATGGAAAAGTATTGTAAGTACACAATAGAGCTCCATTTGTGCATAAAAAAAGCTCTCATAAATAATAAATGAACTTGTGAAGGAGCAGCAACACAGGGTTTATGTGTTGTGAAAAATGCATTTTACCAAAAAGCACCAGCATTTTGGTAAAACTGACCAACAAGTAACAGTTGTTCAGTGCAGATAACATGGTGTACTACATATAATTCAGCTCTCAGGTTGCAATGTAAGTGGTGTACCGGCATACATGTCTTTTATTGTGTCAGACTGATTTATGTATTTTATATAAAGTGCATGTTTTTTTTATGTCTGTGCTTCAACTTTGCATGTTTAGTGTCTAACAATGAAGCACAATGTTGTCTTATTTAGTCCATAGCCTACGTGTATTAACATCCCTCATTTTATTAGATGAGCCTCTGTGTTGCAAGTTTTAAATACCTGACAAAGGGCGTCCTGAAAGATGTATCTATGCACATTAATATAACTTTGTAATGTTTAATCTTATATTCAGTTTGTTTGATGACTTTAACATCTGTCCAGGGACTACAGATGAAAAAGAGCCTCTTGGCTAATTCAAGCAATGTTTATTAATGCGCACTGCCCTTGTTAAATAAACCAACAAATAAAATAAGTAAATTAAACCACATGATTTTCACAATCATGCTGCCTCCACTACACATGATTTACTTTGAAATAATAATTATTTCGCAATAATTTGAAATGTAACTTATGCTAAATACAGTGTATTGTAACAGGCTCTGTTACTGACTATTAGATACAGCTGTCAGTCAGCAGGGGGCAGCACGGAGCACAGTGCAGCGGCTCCGTGGTCCATAAGCGAAGAAGACATTTCGCGCCGTTTTTTGATTAAGTTTGGCAAGTGTATCGTGTTAAGATGTACACCTGTGCTTTCATGAGCTCCCAAACTCAACAGTTAATGTCATCTGACAGCCGAGTTTGCTAGCACAGCATGGCTGAAAGTGCTGCTTCACTCGAACAGCCGCCCAGAAAGGATGTTAACTGCTAGTAAAGATGGACATAAAGTGACTTTCTGCTTTCTACAATGGATATTTAAAGGAGTAG
Source organism: Dicentrarchus labrax (assembly GCF_905237075.1). Classification (NCBI taxonomy): domain Eukaryota; kingdom Metazoa; phylum Chordata; class Actinopteri; family Moronidae; genus Dicentrarchus; species Dicentrarchus labrax. Next base: position 15,212,665 of record NW_026136709.1, on the reverse strand, counting down.
AAAAGCCACCCAGCAAAGAGAGACATATCTCACAGCAGCCAAACATTTCAGCTTTACCAGCAGATGAAAACATCTACAGCGCCATAAAGGACATTATTGTGAATGGACTTCATACAGACCTTCAAGACCTTCAAATAGTAAGTGCAAGTCATGGTTTGAATTAGGATAATCATGTTTTTGTTGTATGGGCTGCCGTGCCTTTATATAAATATATATATATATATATATATATATATATATATATATATGTATATGTGGCTTTACCTGTGTCTGTGGAGCTGTAACCTGCAGACCTAATGTTCCTCTCACACTCTCACTGTATATTGTTTGTTTATCTCTTGTTGTGTTTTCTTGATCTGACTATAGTGGGGTGGCCAGTAATTGTTTTGCATTCTTTGCTTCTGTTTTGTTGTGTTGTTTGTTTGTGTTGTTTGTGTTGTTTTGGCTGCTGTGCCTGCACTGTGCCTATAGTGCTGACCTCACCTGTGCTTGAGGAGCTGCAGAGCCGACTGCATTAGACCCACTAGGTCACTCTTACAGTGTGGCTGGAACAATGACATTGTGTAGCTCTTTAAAGGAAGCGTCTTACAAATTCTGGCTCTGCCTTTGTGTTATGTTTATTATGCAGTTGCCATCACTCGGCCTAAATGCTAGTTACATTAGAATTAATTAAGCTTGTTAATGATTTGGATGATCACAAAGGGAAAGCCAGGCATATTGTATCTGCTGTAGTAATTTTCGCATAATTTTGTATGCGTTTGGTGTTAAACTGTCATTTCAAAGGATGGTGAAGGCCAAAGTTGAGTAATAGAGCTGTATCAAAGCGAAAGGCCCAGGGAACATTTCTGACAGCAGAGAAATATGCTTAGCTTTTAAACTGATGAAAACATCCACAATGCAGTAATGAACATTGTCATAAAGCAGGGACTGGTGCATGATGGACTCAATTAGACCTCCAAACAGTGCGTTCAAGTAATTGTTTTGCATTCTTTGCAAGTCATACTTTGCATTACTCTTCTGTTTTGTTGTGTTGTTTGTGTTGTAATGGCCGCTGTGCCATCACTGCACTTATGCTGGGACCTCGCTTGTGGCTGTGAAGCTGTAAGCTGCAGAGCACTCTCACAGTGTTGCATTGTGTGATCATTAACTGAGTGTGGTTGGATGAATGAGAATTGCTACATTAGATCTGTACAGGAAACTTGGGACAAATTCTTGTTTTTCATTTGTGTATATCACTGTCATCTTTAAGCTTTAGTGCTTGCCTCATTGACTGTACTGGTGATTTGGGTCGTTGCACAGGAAAAGCCTACGTTTTACACATTTTTGTTTATAGTAATTTCACATCAGTTGGCATAGATGTCTAAACAGCGAGAGCAAGTCATTGTTTTCATTGTGCCTCTGTTATGTCATTGGGCCCATCTCTTTTGTCTGTGGAGCTGTAAACTGCAAATCCTGTTATTAGACCTGCTTTAAGTCGCATTCACATCGCTGTATTGTGTTTTGTGACAAATTAATATAAATTAAATTAATAGAATTGTTACTGGCAAGGGTAAAAAAACATATTGCGTAATATTTTGTATTATTATGCTTTTTATTTAGATCATTTCCAGGTCTAGATAAGTAGGGGGGAGAAAAAAAAGAAAAGATCTTCTGTTTTCTAAAATATGAAATTTGGAATTTCTTAAAAAATTCTCAAAGTGTTTCTCATGGTGTTTGGAGCCGGCAGCCAGCGCAGCAAAATGTTAACCCCTGTGTGAGAGAGCGTGAGCCAGAGCGACCTTAATGCTGTCAAAAGCAAGGTATGAAGTGTGGCATGTAACTGAATGCACACTGCCACTACGCCTGAATGTCACAGCCTGCAACAACAACTCTGCCCCATGTGTCTTGTAACTGTACCAAATCCGGACATCCGCAGCTTGTCTAAACATTTATGAGTTATGCAGTGATGTAGTTATCATAAAAGTAAACATCTTCTCTGTGTAAATAAACAATACCTTTTATGGCTACCTTCATTGTTGTTTCCATGGATTATTTATTTGTAGGAGCTGCAGTTACACAGGTAATATGTGTTTCAGTAATCAAGCTGAAAACAGATTAAATAAAAAAACAGTTTGAGGGAGAGCTGGCCGCATAATCTGAATGCGCCTCTGTTGCCATAGCCAACATCTCTTGGTCTAATCGATTCGAGGAGTTCTGGCTTAACCCTTTAAAGTCAAATTGAATCAGACGACATTCAATTAGGATTTCAGCAATAAAGGGGGAAAAAAAACAGATTCAAAAAAAATGTTTTGCTGTTGCTATGGCGTTGCCATGTACAAAATAATATCATACATAGTCAGAATGTAACATACAATATTTCAACAGATGGATTTTAAAATGATGTATTTATATAATTAACACCCAGATATTTGAACTCAGATGTCAAATATGGTCTGAAAAATCTAACAGATGTCTGGAAAAAGACCCTGTAAAATGATTTAGTAATAATCAAGGTTGATTATGTGCACATCTGGCCTTACAAAGAAGCCAGTACCTATCCAGCTGCTGCCTTGACCTCACCTCACTTTATCTGTAGTCTCAGCCCTGTCTCGCCCTCACTGTTTGCAGTTGTTAGTGGGAGGCGGTGTAAAAGGGGAAACACGTGGCATGACTCTGCTAGAGGTATTTTTGTATTGCCCATCAATATAAAGCAGCTTCTGTGATTCTACATACAGTCCTACAACACCTTTTTAGTTTACCAGCCCCAAACTTACCTTTTGCATGTCTCTCGTATTACACAATTGTGCTATAAATTACTCAGAGAATTGAAATCTTGCATAAGGCTCAGTACCACCTGATATTTTGAAACAATGTTGATGTTGCCAAAATCTCCAGGCTTGCCCATACAAAGAGAAACTGGAAGCATTCGCTGATTCCAAAGGGATTATTGTTTTGTCTCGTTTTGAAGAAGTGCAAAAAAAGCAGAATTTTCTGATTGCACCTCTACTGGGGATTTCAGGCACACGTACAGTGGGTACGGAAAGTATTCAGACCCCTTTAAAATGTTCTCTTTGTTTCATTGCAGCCATTTGCTAAAATCAAAAAAGTTCATTTTATTTCTCATTAATGTACACTCAGCACCCCATCTTGACAGAAAAAAACAGAAATGTAGAAATCTTTGCAAATTTATTAAAAAAGAAAAACTGAAATATCACATGGTCATAAGTATTCAGACCCTTTGCTGTGACTCTTATTTAACTCACATACTGTCCACTTCTTCTGATCCTCCTTGAGATGGGCCTGCTCCTTCATTGGAGTCTAGCTGTGTTTAATTAAACTGATTGGACTTGATTAGGAAAGGCACACACCTGTCTATATAAGACCTTACAGCTCACAGTGCATGTCAGAGCAAATGAGAATCATGAGGTCGAAGGAACTGCCTAAGGAGCTCAGAGACAGAATTGTGGCAAGGCACAGATCTGGCCAAGGTTACAAAAGAATTTCTGCAGCACTCAAGGTTCCTAAGAGCACAGTGGCCTCCATAATCCTTAAATGGAAGAAATTTGGGACGACCAGAACTCTTCCTAGACCTGGCCGTCCAGCCAAACTGAGCAATCGTGGGAGAAGAGCCTTGGTGAGAGAGGTAAAGAAGAACCCAAAGATCACTGTGGCTGAACTCCAGAGATGCAGTAGGGAGATGGGAGAAAGTTCCACAAAGTCAACTATCACTGCAGCCCTCCACCAGTCGGGGCTTTATGGCAGAGTGGCCCGACGGAAGCCTCTCCTCAGTGCAAGACATATGAAAGCCCGCATAGAGTTTGCCGAAAAACACATGAAAGACTCCCAGACTATGAGAAATAAGATTCTCTGGTCTGATGAGACCAAGATTGAACTTTTTGGTAATAATTCTAAGCGGTATGTGTGGAGAAAACCAGGCACTGCTCATCACCTGCCCAATACAATCCCAACAGTGAAACATGGTGGTGGCAGCATCAGGCTATGGGGATGTTTTTCAGCTGCAGGGACAGGACGACTGGTTGCAACAGAGATATCCTGGAAGAAAACCTCTTCCAGAGTGCTCAGGTCCTCAGACTGGGCCGAAGGTTCACCTTCCAACAAGACAATAACCCTAAGCACACAGCTAAAATAACAAAGGAGTGGCTTCGGAACCTCTGTGACCATTCTTGACTGGCCCAGCCAGAGCCCTGACCTAAACCCATTTGAGCATCTCTGGAGAGACCTGAAAATGGCTGTCCACCAACGTTCACCATCCAGCCTGACAGAACTGGAGAGGATCTGCAAGGAAGAATGGCAGAGGATCCCCAAATCCAGGTGTGACAAACTTGTTGCATCATTCCCAAGAAGACTCATGGCTGTAGTAGCTCAAAGGGTGCTTCTACTCCAATACTGAGCAAAGGGTCTGAATACTTATGACCATGTGATATTTCAGTTTTTCTTTTTTAATAAATTTGCAATAATTTCTACATTTCTGTTTTCTTCTGTCAAGATGGGGTGCTGAGTGTACATTAATGAGAAATAAAATGAACTTTTTTGATTTTAGCAAATGGCTGCAATGAAACAAAGAGTGAAAAATTTAAAGGGGTCTGAATACTTTCCGTACCCACTGTATGTACTGAGAGGTGTGAGAATGACAAAGTGCTTAAAAGTAAAGTCTGTGACCCAAGCCATATGGTCAAGCCTGGTCTAGGTCCACATGTGTGCACTTCTGAAGCTCTCAACACTTGACATTGCTTCACTCCAAATTTAAGATGTTCCAGGGGCAAGTAAAAGGTTGCACAAATTTAACATAGGTGCTGTTTCTAAATTAAATTGGGACTGAAGAGTACTGCTACATTCCTCTCTCTGTCCGTTCACCAACCCCCACAATTTCACAAACTGTGCTGCCGCGTGCCTTAATTTGTCCCTGTGCTTAATTATTGTGGAAACCCATGCAGTCTTTTGTGATCACATTTTTCCACGGTGAAAGTATAGACTATTGGTACAGCAGGTGGAAGTTGGACTGGGATGTTTTATGAGCAGACGTCAATCAAAAAGACACCTGGCAGTTCATTAGTCCACAGTTCTTTCAGACCGCTTACATTTGCATCGACAACTTGAGCTCTCCTTTCAACGTGTGCCTCTCGCCTCTTTGCTTGCAAATGCTCACCTTCCCACAAGCCTTTGCAACATAAGTACACGTGTCCTTGTCAAAAATGAATAGGGGTCATAACTTTGCATGTGAATTTTGTTGCTAGTGGACTTTGACAATTGGATTTCCTTGGATTTAACCCTGCTGGACCCAACAGGGTGGGTTATCATTAAATTGCATGGGGTGAGGACAAGCACGCTTCAAACCCATAGAAGTTTCTTTTAAATTCTAGTCACGACACAAACATTCTCAAAGACACCAAATATGTCAGACTGCATTACAGGGTAAGAAATGATGCACACGAGGGAACTTGAAATATGTCACTCAATGTAAGCATCTTGTAGCTTTGGATACATGGAGTTACTAAATGGAACATTTTAGATATGAATTCAAGCAGGAGTGTATAAAAGTGTTTAAAACATTACAGAAAGAAACAAAACAATCATAACACACAAGAGCCGAGCTACAGTACTATTACGATGCCCCCAAGCACTTGAATAGCCTGGGTGGGACCTGAATCAGACCTGGGATTTTGGTTGATTAATTAGGACATTAGGTGGAGGTTGGTACATGGCCCCTTTGTTAAACAACAGGGTTTATTGAACATCCATAAAGGTGGCATAATACAAATGGCCTACAATATGTCATACATTAGCAGTTTTTTTTTTAACTAAGCACTAAACTGCAAAAACAACTGTACCCTTATTTCTAGTCTGAATGTGGTCTAAATAATTTTAAATAACCATGAATAAGAAAAAGAAAAGAAAAGAAAAGAAAAGAAAAAAATAAAATAATCAGAGCTAATGTAGGCTAAACATCACATCATATACTGTAAATATATGAAATAAAAAACATTCTACATCAAAATGATCTAAAACCATAACTGTCAACTTGGAGAATAGACATTGATTACTGAATCTATATATTTTTTTTTTATTATTATTATTATTATTATTATTATTATTATTATTATTATTATTATAAACCATATTCAATTTCTGCCAATAGATCATCCTAAATGTTACACACTGGACCTTTTTAACTTGTTACAATCGTTTTTTTGTTTGGTATTTTGTAATGTTTTTTAACTTGATGCAGCCAATCATGCTTTACTAAACTTGAGTGAAAACCTTCAGTCTAGGGTCTCACAAAAACATCTTTTCACAGTTGAAACACTTAAAGTGTGTCTGCTTATTGCAACACATCAGACTTTTACAGCCGGGTAATGTGACAGTATTGTTTTATCAGGGAAAACATCATCAAGGTGTTTCTCTGCAGATGATTTTGTCACAACAGCTCATTAATGGATCGCTTTCATTTAGAGCACAGTGAGGTTCCAATGCTTGTCTCTCTGGTTAATATAACAGCTTTAATACATTATGTATGTCATATCACATAAATTAATATACCATTTGTATATTCATATTAAAAAGCACAGTGTGTGTTGTCATTGCACACACAGTATTCTATGTATACAGTAGAGCTATGGGCTTTTTATTAGCCATATCACTAGCATAACTTAATGCTAAATAAAATAAGAAAACACACAGAAGTGCTGTACAATCAATTCAGTATCATAAAACAAAATGAGATACAAAATGAGGATTTATTCCTGTGTGTGATGGTGCAAGCAGTTTAATATAAACATATAACATACAGCATATTGTGTGCTACAATTATATCAAATAAGCACACTTAATACTACAGTACGGTGATACGACCTCATTTTCCATTCTTTAAGGAAAGCCCTGAGGATTATGGTATTAATGTAAAAAATACTGCTAAGATAAGCTCAGATGTGAAGATTTATAAGTTCAAATACATTTGCCGTGATAATATGACCTTTGCTACTTCTTTTATTAATTGCATAATCGTATAGAACAGACCTGATTAGTTAATAAGAGTGTGCTGTAGAACATCAGCCATCCAAAATGTCTCCTCCATACAAACTGACCTTTGTTTAACTCTTGAAGACAGTAGGAGTGTGGTCGAAATCGATTTGTTTCGGAGCTGTTTTCAAACGTGCAAGTGTGAAAAGCTTTATGTGCAAGAAGATTTAAGAAAGAGTGTTTTGTCTATGGAGATTGTTTCTTCACACCTAACTTTAATTGAAGGCAGAGGTTTAACAGGCACAGCCCATAAGTGACAATACGCAATATTAGTTTTATTAATAATACATATAAAGGCATCTTCGGCTTATACTCACTCACTGATTCTAACCTCTGAAATTTCACACATTTCACACACGCAGCACACACTCGCACATTATCTGAGAAATTCAGGTTAAAGTGAGACTTTTGTCCCTAAATTTCATTTTTCCTGTGCATTTTGTTGCATAGCGAGTAAGCGAGCCAAGACTGACAGATGCTCTGTTGACGAGACAGCTGCCAGCACTCAATCCAGCAACTGGGTCAAGTCCTTCTGACATCCATGACAAGTCGCTGCCAAGAGGACTGTGCCGCTGTCCCCCCAGGCTCTGCAACTTACCTATGTGTCACCTGTTCTCCCTGGAGGCCTTTGAGAGGACCTTAGGGACCTTGTAGATTCCCCTGTGGTTCCGAATGGTCCGTCACATGCCCATGGACAGGAGATGAGGCTTTGTCTTATAATTAGGCTCTGTGGCATCCAGCGGCAACCTACGTCTGCCGTTTAGGGATGAAAATGACTGCTCCTTTCCCAATCCTTGCTGCATTATTAAGGGTGACAGGACTCGTTGCAGAGTGTCTCTACCATTCTCTTTGTACTGCTTCCCCTTACCCGCTACTCCCCACAACCCCCCCCCCCCCGGCCCTCCTCGACATCCCACCGCCACATGTGTCCTCTGTGAAATGGAAATGCCGCCCCATTAAAAACCGTCAACCTGAAGCAGATCACTGCTGCACTTATGCTAATGTAGACACAGGCAAATATCACACAAGGAGAGGAAGAAAAAAAAAAAAAGTTAGAGAGGGAAGCAAATCGGATAAAAAAATTACCAGTTTCACTTGAGGGATGAAAGTATAGTGTCTCTAATTGGAAATGAATACTGTTGTAGTGTGTAGTTAGGAAATATTCACAATTGTGCTGGAGTTGGGGTGGGTTTAAAGCGAGGGTTGAGGATACACTCGAGAGGACGAGATGGAGAGAGATGGGAAACATAGACAACAGAAAACTTGGATGGAAGATAATTAGGCCCACAGTTTGCCCCTGCACTGAACAGCAGAGGCATCAGCATATATCAGCATTTGCGGTCGGCCACAACGTCGTAGTTAGTGAGCGTGCAGCCTGGATTTACAGCTGTTTGTTCATTTTTATGATTTTCATTTATTTTAAGTTTTCAGGCTAATCTTTTAAAGTGGTTTTCCGGATAATGGTCCACTGCTACAAATACAAAGTTATAAAATGTAGCCGTGGCCTTACAATCACTTAACAATTAAAATCTAGCAAGACTTGGTGTACAGCAGAAAATAAGAGCCCTTTTACTAATCTGTTTGGTTGTTTCTTGGCGGCCTGGGATCAGCCCCTCTGTCACCATGGAGAGTGACAGTAATGATAAACAGTAATCAAATCTGCTCCCGCGAGGGTCCGCCTCATTCCTCTCTGCACATAATGGGGAGAGGGGAGGAAAATTAAGTGTCCCTTTGATCCATGCGGCTGAATACTGAGCATGTAGCAAATTAAAAAGAGATGCCTGCGGAACCTGCCTGGAGATTTGCCTCCAAACAATACCGTTTTTTTTCTTTTTAAATACTCTAACATGCTTGATTGTCAATTTCAGACCTTAATTTTCTTTTAAACATAGTGGTAGTGTCTCCCATCAGTCCAGAGTAGGATTTATGTGCATTACCAGGAGGGACAAGAAGTGAAACTCTTTATGTAAGGACAAAACGAGCACACTTTTCACTTAAAAGTCTGGACCAGTAAATATATACCGTAATTATGTTGTTGTTTTCCATTTACTTTGACTTTCTGACTCTTTACCTTACTGCTAGCTATAAACTGGTACTGATGATGTTCATCCCAAATGCACTCACATATGCAAACATCAGTGGTGAAATTTGCATAATATGCTGTAGCTTTTGAGATGGAGGAAAATGCAATATGAGTGCTGAATTCTACTCTCAGCACTTTATGAGTGCCAACATCTGTGCAGCTCCCCTGCAAATGCAGGACATCTTGATCAAATGTGTACTTCATTGAAAGGCTTACCGTGATTAAGATATTGTGCTAATAGGATTAAGTGATTACAATTTGCCATGCAAATGTCAGACTAGGTCTTGCTTTGGTCTGCTGTCCTAAAAAGGTGTTTTTCTTCAGGTGGAAGTATGTGGGCATTGATTGATTGATTCTCGCTGTACACGTGATGATAATGGTGATGAGGATGATGATAATGATGACGTGTTGATAACTGTAGCAAAGATAATCATTATAATAACAGCTGTCTCCCAGATGCGTAATTCTGTGTGCTATAATTAGATTCATGCCATGGCTGGAGAGAAAATTCATTTCAGATCTGATTGTTGTGTTTGTTGTTTATTTTTATAAATACCTCCAGTTAAAGGTTAAGCCTAATTTCCATTTGAATTAGTGAGTTTGAGCATGTCAATGCATTACTGCATCAGTTCCTTGATAATCCGTCAGTTCTCTTTGGTAGAAAAGACGACTCAAATTGAAATGTTCTGTTAGTCATTCCTTATCTACAGTAACACCAAACAACTAGCCAACCAGACCCAAATGAACAAAGATTTGACTATTTGTTTCATCTTTTTTCAGTTCATCACCACACTAAGCAGCTCTACTATTTTGTAGTAGTATTTTGTAAAGGTGGTTGTTATATTGGATATTTTGTGTTTACAGTGATTTTTCTTTCTAGTAGAGCATATGGTCATATACAGTAAATGGAATGGATGGATGGGTTGTATATAGAGAAACCGGTAACAACTTCAAGCTCTGATGAAGGCAAGATAGCCGAAGATGTTTTTGAGAGTTGTGTGATGGACTAGCATCAAAGCTCAAATTATTTAGCATGTCACTGTTTGTCATTAAAGGTTGAACCTTTTAACATTAAAATTCAGTGCATTCAATAATTATGTTTTCAGTCATTAGGAGAAAGCCAGATAAATAGAAAAATAATGAGATGTTTTGTAGGACTCTTGGATCCCCTAACCTTTTGCCGAAGTTGTGTAATTGTGTCACCCTGAGTAATGAAGCTCCTCTGATACCAACTGTACAATCTGAACTCACGTTCTGCTGACTTTGAAAGCCCTCCAGTTCAGATACTTCTTAACTAGACTTGTGAGTGATAGCATGGTTAAGTATCATGGCCCAGCGTTGTCAAGCGGTCAAACCCTTCAGGGGGAACAAATTACTCAGAGAAATGTGGGGGGTGATGCCCAGCCATATTACACATTACACGGGTGAAAACAAATGTAACACTGCACATGAGAGTCATTGAGGCAGAGTTTTAATTATTGTCAGTGTCAGACTTGAGCATAGCCTCCACACAGGGAGGCAAAAATAGAAAGGGAATTAGCCCCTTTTCACTATCCCTGACAGCTAATTACATATAAAATGGCTAACACCGCAAAACAAAAGCAGCCAGACAATTACACTTGGCTCTAGCTTAAGCTGAGCTCTAAAGACTGTAACACGGAGGCTTAAACTTAAGATTACGAAGAGGACTTCACACTTGGATCTCATGAGGATTCTGAATGCAGGAGACATCATCTGAATGTTTGCATATTTTTGGGGGGAGATCAATATAAACCTGTTCAGTCTGGGAGCAAATGTGGGGTACACACTCAGTTTGTATAGTATTTGGATTTGCTTCTTGATGCAGCCTTGAGCAGCTATCAAATCATGTGCTTGTGAAACGTCAAATGCAATGAATGCTAAATATGAGTTCAGTGAGGTGGACTGTTTTATTGGCCATTCTCCAAATGAACATTGACTTTCTCATCTATTTGATACATTTCTAACTCCACCCTGGGAACGATTAAGAGGTAGCACGACTCCAGGGCATTTGTGAATGGATGATTCAGTCTTGTGTGTCTTATTCTTGTATTTTCAATTAATCATATTCAATAGTTTCTAATCAATCTAATTGGGGGTCAATTACTTTCCCCCTCTGCTCCTGTCCTGGACCTTGGCAGGCTGGTGGCTGAATTGGAGTTGCTTTGAAAGGGAATGAAGGGCTCTGCGGTTGTCAGGACGGCTGCTTTGTGTCCTTTCCCAGCCTGGAAGAGGCTCCCTGCTCCCTGTCCTCCAAGTCAAAAGCCACCTCACCAGCCAGAAATGGACAGAGAAAAGGCAGAGACAGAGAGAAAGAATGGTTCTGGCCTAGTTTGGTCTCTGGGATACTGAGACTCTTGGGGCCTTTTTTTTTGCAGGACTGTTGTACATTTTGTGTGTGCTTGCCTGTGTGTGCTGTTTGTGTCTGTTTTTGTAAAGATGGGTATCTGATTGCCCCTGTCCTTGTTGTGGGTTGAGTTTGCAATATGATACTGCAGGTGTGTTATCTCTCCATACGAGTATACGTGTGCATGTGCCTTTTTAGAGGAAGAAGCCCAGGAAGCAGCTGTATTTATGTATGCGAGTGTGCGTTTGTGTCAGCGATCCAAGACCAGCTGTATCACTACACCGTTCGTCCGGGCTCTCATTGCTTGACGCTGGCACAAACAAGCAGGAGCTGATCTGCGACATCCTCCCATGACAGCTTAACAAAAGGAGAAACAAAGCGCGTGTCGGCCTCGACGACAGCCAGTCACACACCCTCCCGATGTGCTGGCTGAATAAAATTTGCCCGCGAGGCAGCAAGATGGCGTATATCTCCATGACTGCTTTAATTATTTCCAAAACATGTTTGGTCTGACCTAAGTTGAGGCTGCATTCATCTAGAAGGTGAAAGCATTGGTGAAAGCATGTTTGAGGAGCCAGCTGGACTCAAAACAGCTTTTGTTCTTTTGGAGTCTTTGTTCTCATCCAGCTGTTTACCTAGCTAAATTGCTGATGTTTGAAAGTAGAGGTAGAAGGTAGAGACGGTGGTACAGTTGGGATCACTGAGCAAAAATCCCATGGACTGACAGAGTTAGACTTTGACACCATCTGATCTGTTTAAACTTGTTTTAAAAGCAATGAGTTGTTGCAACTGGCCTAGTTCATTTGTTGTTAATAAAACTGTCCTTGTGCCTCAAGCTGGTCCTCTCGCACTACCAAGCCAAAGAACCTGTGACAGCGCTTTTAATAAATAGGATTATTCAGTTGCAGAAAACGGGGACATCTTTCTACTGTTAGTGAAGCTTGACAATTTCTCCTTGGGTCATAACTTGTAAAGTGATACATTTATACTGCATGGAAGAGTAATGATTGACATCAATGCCTAATCTAAGCTTCCTATGTTAGAGCATGAAATGGGATAAAGACATAACCATAAAGTTTGTGTAAGTGCCTCTGTTCTGAGCCAGTTTTTCCTTTTTTTCCTTTGTGAGTCTTCTGAGCCCCGGGTAAAATTGTAATGTAGTTAATGCACTGAGCGAATGTTTCTAACTGATGCAAAGCAGCAAAATTATAATGCTTGAAAGCATTGGCAGTGATTGAAGCACAGTAAAGCACTGCTAAATGTGTTCACTTGATAGACGTTTAGGGGCCCATTAATTTGAGAAGAAGTAGTTGTGGAGGTGGGAAAATGAATTAGACTAAAAGCCCTTTAAAAGTGCAGCTTTAGGTGACGTCCAGGAAAAGCAGAATCGTCTTTCTCTTCATGTCTCTGGGGAGAACTCACACCATACGGGCAACAATACGAGAGAATGCTGTCTAAAGCGCAGTTCTATTTTTCCAGGCGGTTTTGAGCTGACGTCTTGTCACATTAGCATCTGGATGAACAAGCACAACTGGTGATGAGGCTCATTACAAATATCAATCAATGGCAATATATTCCTGGCTGTGCTACACTTGGTTAACTCATTTTGAATGTTGTTTCTGGACTTTTTCACTGGTGAAAGATTTCTTAAGGTACATTTTTGTCGCTGTATTCGAAAACATAAACAGTCGACAGTTAGACAAAATCATTTGATGAATAGCCCACTACATGATCCAAGATCTTAGTACAAGACCAATAGCTGTCCACTTTATAAATAAAGGAACTCAAGGGTGACATCAACAATGAGTCAGGAGAAATATAAACAATATGAGAGATCTAATAAATCATGGCAGAGTCTGTGGAGCAACTTATGCTGATAGTTGGCAGTAATGTTTGAAATATTCAGCTAAGGGTGAAATCTTATGAAATGAAGTGCGGAAAAATAAAATGACTAATATGTTTTTCTATTATAACAATAACTGACTCTGCAAAGCCCTCTCCACTCTTCCTCTGTGGAGACAACTGTAACAATGTTTGACAGCCTAATGCAAAACTCATAGATTGTACCTGCTATATAAAACCTGCAGGTCAATAAGGCCATGGCATCATCTTTAGCTGCATCCTGAGATCAATCCCCAGGTGCTGCAGATGTGCTGACTGTCGAATGGTTATGTTCTACAAAGAGATCGTCATTCCAGCGGGTTTATAGGAAAAGATTATCATCCCACGGAGATGATGCTCAGTAGGTGAGCGGCAGTTGTGTGTGTAGCCAGGTATGACTGATGAGGTTCAATATAAATGCTGCGCTCCTGCTGAGTTCACAGGGCACTGCTCCAGTTTTTGTGTTGCACGATCAAGATTGCACCACAACAGCCGTACATACCTCCTTCCCCTATAAATCTGTGGATGTAAGCTTAATGGGGGAGCATAGGCAGCAGATCTTAAATAGAGGTAACTAATTCCTCTGTTGCACTTGGCCTACAATACTGCTGAGACATTTATAACAGGGTGCAGCTGCCAATACCTACAGAAACAAATGTATTGCTGGTATTTTGGTCACCATTTAGCAGGAATTAAAGCCCCAAGCCATGACTGGTTTACAGTGTCATTCATTAGACTGTGCCCCCCCCTTTGGTGAACAGACGGTTGTAAGGTGTAAACAGCAAATACTGGAGCTTTGGTGATATTCTATATTTTTGCAAAAACATGACAACACCATAACCAACAATGCATTCTGTTGTCCATGTATCTCTGTTGTCTATGTAATCTTGATGAAGCTTATTCCTCTGTGGCATAGACCTCCAGTATTTTTCATTATAATACAGTGTTTTTAAAAAATGAAAGTATATGTTCATAAGGCATTATTGGTCCTTTCATTGGATTTGTTGACAGAAAAATATAGAATATTGTTAGACTTATTCTTTAATGATGTACTCTTAGGTAATGCTTTATGACTGACCACCTCACAAGTTTTCAGAATGTAAACAGGTTTGTAATTTTCTAATCCTAAATGTGTTTTTATTGATATTTTGTTGGACCAATAGCTACAGGCCACAGTAAGCTGGAAAGCCCATAAGCTAAGAAAAGGCAAAAAAGATAAGGTAATTGGGCAAAGTTTACTTTTACTAAGCTACAGTTAAGTTTGTATTCATCTGCCATAGCTGTACGAGGAAAATGTTTATCCTGCAATACCCATATGGAAGAAACCATATTCTATTCTTTAGCCCTTTTCTTTCATTCAGAAGATCCCCTCGTGAGTTTTGAGGTCCACATTCCTTGGCAGACTGAGAACCATTACTCCTTGCTGGGGAATTGTAAGAACCCAGGTCTATATATATATATATATATATATTATATATATATATATATATAAAGTGTAGCCCAAGGCAGGAGCATACCTATGGCTTGTTTCTGCATCCCATGGTACCTTCCCATCTCAGGTGCCCCTCATACATCATCTCTGGCATTTCTAATCATAGCATGCAAAACAATTTTTTTGCATATTCTAGCGAGGTCACTTTTATTTCAGATCAAAATAATTGAAGGTGTTTTTATATTTTATATTTTATTCTATAGGATTCCAAGCACTACATTATGATCGATTATTCAGAGTGGCTGTATGGAAATGGCAGATTGGGATGGGGCATTTGACACGGAGGACAGCAAAGAAATGACTGATATAGTCGGAATTTTCATACAATGTAGCATGTAATGTTGCATTAAGACTGGTTTCATTTTTCTTCTGGGTCTATTTTTTGTTTTAGCAAGTTTTATATTCTGCAAGACTATTTATTCCCTTCAACCCAGCTAATGAAAACGCACCTAATTTGCATTTTATTTTTCTGACATTTCCAAAGTGCAATTCAGATTCTCTTGACAGTTGGATAGAAACAGTAATAGAGTCACCAACTGAGGGCAGCATGCAACTTACAGACAGTTCAAAAGAACAATTAAACCTGTAACGGGTTGGAAAAGAGAAATAGGCATAAAAATGAGGAAAAAGGTACATTTTACGATAAGTTGTTAAGCTTATAGTCGGCCTAAGACAGATGAATACATCTCACGGCTGTGAAGAAGATGGAAAATGGAACAACAAAGGCCTCTAGGACTTCACCATATGTCATTACTAAAGACTCAATATTTGTGCAAGCAAAATGTGTTGTGAACTCAGAGACACACTCGGAGTGTCCTGAGGAAATGAAGTTCCATGACAACTCAGAGGAGTCAATTAATCGTAGGGCCTTAGTTCAGGCAGAATGATGAGGTGGGGTTAAGTCCGCTGGGCCACTAATTAAAAAGAAGCAAAGCTCATCTCTGTCTCTGCAACACAATGGTATTTTAGATGGATGCGTGCACTTGCTAATGCACACACACACATTTATGTTTATGCATATGCGCACATAAACAAACACATGCACACAAACACACACACACAAAATTGAATTCTCATTAGATTACGCCACTGCTGTTGCACTGCTGTGCAAAGCTTCCCAAAACAAGAGAATTATCCTCAGTCCCACGTCTGAAATGCATTTTGTGGGATGTTAACAACATAACTGAGTCTAGTAAAATCTATATGATTATTCTAATCAAAGAGGTGAATGGAGAGCCACACTGATGTTGGCTTATAAACCCCATTAATGCTCAACATTAATTCAATGGCAGTGTAAAACACAGTTACATGACATTGAGAAAGTAATTATCAGCGAGACAATAATTTGGTTAATAAAGATCCCATTAACAATCATTATGCTACTTTGCTGATTCTTTTATCTCAAGGCGAGCAGGAGGGACAGAAGACAGATGCCCTAACTGCTGACAAAGACCTTTTTTCATTCCCTTTGTTTGAGGGAAAAGACTGTATTAAAGATAGCCACGGTTTTTCAGCCCTTTTATAACGTATCAGTTGTGTTCTTTTTCTTCCCGGCTAATAAGGCTTACAGAAGGACACTGGAAGAATGGCTCACCTCTTCCTCTTCACCTCACTTTACCTTGTCCTCCACAAGCCCTGCCTCCGAGCGCTTGTGCTTTTGATTTGCATTTATGCACCTAAATAATGAAAAGTGTGTGGTGTAGAACATCAGCGGAGAGCCCAAATTGCGTTTAGACAGGATGGCCGAAATGCAACCAGGCATCATAATATGCTTGGTTACATGGAATCTGAGCACAATCCTGTCAGTCATGTAATGGACTAAATGAGTGCCTAAAGGTACCGCGCAGACTTCCTGGCACTAGCAGTGCTGTGGAGCAATGTTATGACGAGCAGGTCCATATTTTGTTTTTATGTCATGCTCTGAGATCTATCTTTTATCAACATGCCCTGCTTGCATATGCATATGCACATGCAAGGGTGAATATGTAAGCCCATTAGGGTTGGGCAACGTGTTAAATTTTTCAACAGGGGAAGCCCTAGTAGCTCATCTGGTGGACCCCCGCTCCCCCAACCCCAGTGCCCAAATGCATCTGGTGATGGGATACACAGTCTGGCTGTCTGTTTCAGACTATTCCACTAACCATATGGTGGTGGTGATGTGTAAAGAAAGGTAGCAATGCACCAAAAAAAGGCAACGAAGAAGAAGACTGCTAGCTAACAAACATGGACGTTAACAATACAGTTTTCAAAATTATAAAAAAAATTGTCTGTTTAATGTATGAGAATGCCTTTTTATTTTAGGTTAGAAAATAAAGAGAGACTGCTGAAAAGCATCTCATTGTCAGGCATTGGCTCTGCTAATGATTCACTGAGAGTGTATAATATGTGGGTCTATATATCACTTTTTTCTTTTGCATATATTAGAATGATGCAGACAAGCTGAAAGCATACATTTTTGGAAGGTTTTGGCTTTTTATTTGCTATTCTCTCCTTTCTCTCTGCACAAGGCAGTGCAAGGAGGATAATATGAAAACTCCCAGCATGATCCGGAGTGTCCTGCTCAGTCAAACAGCCAAGGAAACTCTCCATCAATCTTCATTTTCAAGATTTGAGTGTTTCTTTATGGATGTATGCAAGTGAAAATGTGGCAGAAGTCATTGTGCAATATTTTATTTAAGGCTTCTCAAAAGCCCCTTTGTTGCCCAAATTTTAACCTGCCATTGAGTAGGGTGGGTCCCTCAGTTTTAATAAATTCTCATGTATCTGTCTCTTTCTTGTAGCAATATAGCTTTATTTGTATAGCACTGTTCAAAACAACTTTACCAAGAGCTTTACAAGAGAATCACACACCACCTTTCAGCAGTAAAAGGCACAGTAGAGTTCAATAACACAGCAGGTAACAGTTAAGCTATAGGCCAGGAGAGAAAAGAGAAAAGACAGAAAGGTCAACCAAGACACAATGAACTAAAAGAGATTAAAAGAGCAGACAAGGTAAGACAAAAGAACATGTTATTGAAATGAGAAAAGGGATAAGGTGTCTCATCATGTGCTTTAGTGGTTTTTCCACACGGCTAAGGTGAAAATTATGCGAGTATACTTAAATATGTTTGCCTAATTATAACTCCCACCTCCTCTGTCAACCAGCACCACCATACAGAAACTCACACCCACACGTGCACCCAGACCGAGGATAATCCAATTTCCCGTGTCTTCATGGATGAAGGAGTAGAATTGGAGGTACAGTTGGCCCGCTGGCTCTCAGAGACCGAAATGCAGAGAAAGATAGAAGAAGCATAGAAGAGAACATAGAATGAGGGGAGCTATTATTTGCACAGTTCTGGGAAAGACACTTCATCCAAGCATCATCTGTGTTTTTTCTCCTGGGGGTTATAAGTAGTTGGCTAACAACAATAACAACACATCTCCCTAGAAGTGAAAGCCACTGCCTAGAAAAAAAACACATTCTTATCACACACCAGTCATCTTTGTCATGTAACTAAAAGGCACAGTGTATTGTGTCACACAGGGAAACAGAGTATACACAGTATTGTATCCTTTTGTGTTGTCGCATTATATGGGAGGAAAGCCAGCATGTCGTAGATTGAGTTAAAATGATACTTTAATGTCTGTCTGTTTAGTG
Organism: Dicentrarchus labrax; assembly: GCF_905237075.1. Taxonomy (NCBI): domain Eukaryota; kingdom Metazoa; phylum Chordata; class Actinopteri; family Moronidae; genus Dicentrarchus; species Dicentrarchus labrax. The sequence continues at coordinate 15,194,187 of NW_026136709.1, read as the reverse complement.
CTGAAACAGTTGAGTAATTGATGAATAGTTACAGAAAAATAATTGTCAACAAGTGTGATAACTAAATATTCGTTTAAGTAATTTATCAAGCAAAAATGTCAGCCATCTCTTGCTTTCAATATCTCAGATATTAGTATTTGTTTTATGTAATTTTAAATCAAATATATTTAGCTTTTGTTTGTTTGTTTATGGCACAAAGGAACCAGTTAGCTGACATTTTACTGATGTTAACTGACTAAACAGTTATTCTCTTACTCAAATCATTATCAAGAAATAATCAACAAAATAATCTAGATGGTAAAGTAGTTGTGTGTAGTAGTATTAATTGTTAATCTATCTTTCTAATCTATTAATCTGACTCCATCAAGTATCTGCAATTAGATTCTCCACAGCCGCCCTCCTGTCTTTGCATCCCTGCAGGGGACAGTTTCAGTAATGTGGCTCCCTGCCTACCTAACTTGGGTTAACTTAAACATCTTGATGGTGTCCAACCCCCTGGAGCCACTGTCCTGGCTTGTAACTGATGCATCTCTCACATGGCAGCACTGTTGCCTCTCAACAAGAAGGACCCGCGATCAATACCTTAATGACATCTTGCTGTGTTTGCGTATGCTTTCGGTCTCTTTTCACAGTGCAAAGACATGCAACGCAGGTGGACTGGAGACTTTCTATATTGAGGAGTCCTTGAATGTACCTTGTAGAACTGAGGAAATATTTGATTCCTGCTTCTTACAAGTCAGGCACAAGAAATTTGCAGTGTGACAGAGAGAGATCAGCTAATCACAACTAATATAACGTTATTGTTCCTTTCATGGGGCTCTCCATGTAGCTTTACAGTGTCTGTGTTGTGTCTGAAATTGGCTAAATTTCACCAAGTCTGGGAGGGGATCTGTGTGAAGCAATCGATTTAAAATTGCCACTGAGCGGGAGAGTGCAATTGATGTCAAGGCTGCTCAGAAATGAGTTTTCTTGGCTTTCCGATTGAAATGACGTGGAGCCATTGTGACTGGAGGCAAAGTGGAGCCAGGCGAGGACCTATTATCGAGTGCTCCCCAAGCCAGACCAAAGCCGTTCAGATTCAGAATCAGCTCCCTCTCCACCGTCCCCCGCACTCCCCCTCCTCACATAGTATACATTCACAATAGAGGGTAAAGCACACGGCTGGAAGCTGCACAGTTCCTCATTTGCCCTTTTTGGGCCACAGTGAGTCGGGGCATCTGCTTTCCAGAGGTCTCCTCACTGGAGACAGCCAATTAGAATGCGCTCCCTCTGCATTGTCCACAGGGTGCTGGAGGAGGCGCCCAGGCGCACCTGTCAATATTTACTGTTCTAACAAAATACATCATTCATTGCCATCTGCTCTCCGGCAGCACGCGTAGGGGCGCTGCTGCTGCAAAATTAATAGCACTTCTAATGCTCCTTTCCTAATGGGCCTAATCAATTAATCAGCCCTTTGCAATCTGGAGGCACCATTAACCAGTGCATAGATCCCTAATGCTGTCAAAAGATATGAGTTTGCTCCACTGCTGCAACCAACTAAAAGCGAACGAGTGCTTTTTTTGCTGCATTTAAAGTTATATAGCTTTATTACTATATAAACATGATTAAAACACCTCTGCTTATCAGGCAACGTAGCAGTAAAGCTACACATGCTTCACTGCTGCCATTGTTGTGTGTCATCAGCACCTTCCCCGCTATGTGATGACACGTGCAATGTGAGCCTTGTACTCAGAAATATTGCATGGGCAGCCTGAAGCTTAGGCCCAGAGGCTGGATGTGATCATGCATTTAGATTCTACATTCTGTTCAGCAGCAACCAAAATGCACCTTCCTATGTCAAGTATATCTTATGTCTTTTTATCAGCATATGTGTGTCTGTTCCAGCACCTCTGGTCCTTCCCTTTTTTCATGGAAACACACCAGCCGGAGAAGATGGAGATGTAGAATGATGTTTGACAAATATTCTTCTCAGGAGGCATCTCATCCTGATTTCACGACCCCGGGAACCTGGAGCAATGGAGGTCCATTTCAAAGCCGAACCCAACATTGGAATTTTCAGCAGACTTTTTACTCGAGCATGTAGGGCAAACAGTCTGGGGATTAGTGTGTATGTGTGTGCATGTGTGCGTGTGTGCGTGTGTGTCTGTGTGTCTGTGTGTGTCTGTGTCGTGTTAGTGGGGACGGTGGGTGGGCGGTGTATATGTGAATACAAAACTGTCATTTTATCCGTGCACTCTCAAGCTATCAACAGTATGATCACGCATCAAAGTGGCTGCTGTGTCTGACTGCATAATCACCGGAGCAAATCTCACTCCCATTCAGGCCCGAGTTATCAGAGAGGATATTGTTTTAACCCTTTATTATGTGGCTCTGAGCGAGGATATGGAGGCTTTGTGCCGAGCTGGTTGATACAACTGTACCAGAGCTCTGAATGCAGGCCGATAACCTTAGGCATGTTTGAAAAGTGAGGGTGTAACTCTCTCACACACACATGCATACACACAGCTGGAGTCTAACATAGACATATTCAAGTATTCCCACTGTATTACTGACTATTTCTTGCACACACAGCTTGTGCTCCTGCATCTCTCCACGTCAGTCTCACACACACACACACACACACACACACACACACACACACACACACACACACACACACACACACACACACACACACACACAGCATTCATCTATTGCTCTCTGTAGAATATATGCACACACATACATATAAATACACACCCAGATCTCTCACATCTACACACACACAAATACACACCCAAATCTATCACATCTACCTTTATTACGCTTGAATTCCCATAGTAATGCTGTGCCTCTTGCTTAGATACACTCACAGAGACAACACACGCAGCTGGATGTCTCACATCTAGCTCACAGCCTAATTCACATACACGGCCATTCAAATATTCCCATATCGTTTGTATATATAAAAAAAAAAATCCTCAAAATATCCTCTTTCTCATGCGCCCACACAGACACACCCTTACCAGATGATCCATCCCAGGAATAGCATTCAACATCTGGCGGACAGGGGTTTGTCTCATGCTACATCTCCTGGGTTGCCCTTTACCGGACCCCTGCGCATCCTGATGGATCACCTGCACACCGGGATGGATGGTACCTCATCCCCCCTGTGCACCTTCTATGCCATTTCATCCTATCTGCACTGCTAATCTGTCATTCTCATAGGCCATTTGTTACTTTGCTAGGGGCTGCCATGCGCTTTAAATATGCGCCTGTGTTTGCATATGCCCACACAAGTGATTCCCTGACCCCTCGCTCGGAACTCCAGTTGGGCTTGCCACCCCTACACGCACCTGGGGGACATGCTCTCTCCTGTAGCGATTTGTCTCATCTTTTGCCATTCTTCATCACAAATTGCCTCATAACAGAGTGGCTCTTTTAAACCGATTTTTCAGGGTTATGCTCTGTGTTGTAAGTTTTTGTACTCCGCTCAGTCTCTTATGGAGGAAATTAAAAGGGGGACAAAAAGGTGAAAATTGGATCAAAAGGTGAAAATTGCTTCGTCTGCTATGGTGAGGAAAAAGCATACAAATAGAAAGTGGAAGGTTTATTTTCCATCTTTGGACAGTGTTACATGTAAGATAGCACTTCATTTGGATAGTCCAATGGTGCTGTATCATGTGAGAAAAGAAAGGATGCTGAGCAAAGTATCACTTGGCTGCATCCTTGCAAACTGTAACTTCCTGTATTGTAAAGTAGATATATTCATTATGCTTTTTTGACAGTTCTGCCGTTGTATAGTACTTATCAGAATGAACTACATGAAAACCTAAAGAGATAAAAAAGAAAAGACTTCTAACAAAATCGAAGCAATTCCCCTCAGTTTTCAACTCTTCCTGTTGAGCTTTTCCAGACTCTCTTCTGATACTGAGTGTTAGTAGGCAGAAAGGCAGGATACCATGGCCAGAGGGGAACCTGTCCATCAGTCAAATGCCTCAACTCTGAACCAAGGGACCTCCAGCATCACACCAAGCTCTGCAACACAAACACATGTTTAGCCCCGCAGCTGTGCAGAGAGGAAACTAAATAGAAAATTCAAGGAAACAGTAAACAAAGTTGAGCCGATCTGTGTCAAACAAAAACCCTTAGCCTGGGGAAAGACAGCACAGACCTGTCTTGCTCCTCAGCCTTGAGTATAAACACATGAAATGGATTGCTTGCCTTGCGCTGTCCACATGTTCCCAGGCTGTTTCCATTCAGTGGCTTATTACTTAGGGTGCCTGGATGTGATTTTAAGCATGGGCCTCTTTATCCACTGGAACCTAAGAGAGATGGGAAGCCTAACCCCCCTGGAGGTGCGCATGAAAAACATTTTTGTTGTGTTTACACAAAAGTTTCCCAGCTTTTCTCATTTTATGGTTCATGTCGGTCAGCAAGCCCCGTTTCATCCACTTTTGCTACGGTAGTTAGCCTCCGGGCAACGGCTTGGCCACTTATTGGAAGCAGCGGTGGTAGTAACAGTATAGATTGTCAGAGCACTGGGGTGGATTGCTTGCAGTGTTTCTACCATCTAAATCACTCCTCCATTGCTTCCAAGAGGATGAAGGAGGGGTGTGTTTCTTCCTGCTCTGGTTTTATCAAAGCAGAGAGGACCATGTGTTCCACAGCCTCTCAGTGCTCTCTGGCAGAGTGGTACAAATCAGCAGTACACACAGCATTAATCAACGGCCTTGGAGGTCAGCTAAGCATACCTGTCCCCTCACGCATCCTTCTGGTGAGTCCTTGAAAATCTAGGCTGCAGCAATCAATCACAGACAATTCCCATGTGAAGCTCGGGATGATAAGCCACTTTTGGTTGTGTGGAGGAAAAATAAATGAGCGGAAGTTTGCAACTGAGTCTCAGACAGGTTTATTTTGAGCTCTGTCAGCGTCTGCTTCTGCATCGGTACCCATGGAGCGTCTTAAGAGCGGGGACCTAAGGTCAAGGCACAGAGGCTGTCAGAGCTCTGTTCTAACTCCCATCGAGGCTTTTTCAATTGTTTGACAGAGTAATTAAGCCGCTTGGCTGTATGTATGACAATGAGATGTAAATTATACAGTGACACATCTCACTTAGCTTGTTTTATGTATAATGTATGTCTTTTTCCCTCACTTTCTGGGTAGAATTGGGGGCCTCACAGTTATGATCTAATACCTTCCCTTGTGCTCGGAAAACTCTGTAAAGAGGAGCATTGGACATTTTTAAACGCTTGACATTACACAGAAAAATAGGTATTTGCACCACAAATCTTGTCTTGATGGTTCCAGCCAGAGCTGTATGAGTTGTTAATTAAAACCACATGATATTACAGACATATTTGATAACAGCAGTGGGGAAGCTTAAATTCAGTTTTTCTTAAATATTCTGTCTGATTTTCTAGTCTTTTTTTTCTCCCCACCTGGCAGGATCCTTCTCTTTGATTCTTGATGTTGTAGCCAGATGTTATCACCAGTCTTATCACAGAATTGCACAGCACTGAAGGACAGGACCCTGAGGACTCTGGGGCCAACCTCATGCTAACAATATGCGGGAGGGTGATGGGAACTATTTGTCTTTTTAACACTGAACAAATATTATTCAAGACATTTTTGTTTGAGTTTATTTCTTTTGGTGAGTCTTATCTCTTGTTATTAAATTACATCTTATCTATCTCTCTGCTAAAAGTCATTGATCAATGTAATGACTTGCATGCAGCTAGGGCTGCAGCTAACAATTATTGTCATTATTGATTCATCTTCCGATTATTCTCTAGATTAATTGATTAATTGTTTGCTCTGTAAGCTTTCAGAAAACTAAAAATGTGGATCCCCGTTCCTCAAGATCCAAGGTATCTTTTAATGTCATGTTTTGTCAGTTTACTATGATGTAAAACGGAGAAAAGCAAGAATTTGTCCATTTATGAGAGGCTGTAAACCGCATGGTCTGTTATGTTTGCATGAAAATGACTTATTGATTATCAAAACACTTAATAGTTAATAATAGTAATATTTTTTCTGTCAATTGACTAAGCGATTAGTTGACACAGCCTTTTGGGACAGAGACTATTTTAAATGATTAAATATCTGTGTTTCATTTTGCTGCCAGACTCATCTTGATGAGTCTTGATGCACGACTCGAAACAGGGAACGTCAGTATTGATTCATGATTCTTGTTCTCCAGAGATACGACTGTATGTAGATGTTTTCCCCCTTTTCCACTATGTTGGGTTGTGGTGGGGGTTTGTTTAGTGTGAGAAAAGGCTGCAAAAACTGAACCGTAAATACTACATTGGTTTCCATTTCCCATTGGAAACCCAGCAGGCGAACAGCCACAGTCTGAGCCTGGGCTTCTGTCTCACATCACAGCACGATGTCACACTTTTAAAGGCATCAAAACCAGCTGCAGCTGTGACTGACAGGTGCAAGCTTTCCATCTCCGGGACCAGCGAGGAGAGAAAAAAAAGCTTCTAAAACAAGCTGAGTTGAGTGATTTGAATCTCACTGCTGGGGGGGGGGGGACGACATCGGCAACACAACTAGGTGAGGTTTGGGATTCTGCAACAGCGATGTGCTCGATATCTCTCCTCTTTCCAAGGGTGATGTAGGTGGAGGAAATGGAGAATGTGGTGCTCTGCTGCTCTCAGTCATTAATCAGTGTGCTGACCCCCATCCTCTTCCTCCCACCACTCCCTCCACACTTTCTCTCTCAACACCTGCAAGGCATCTAATGCAGATTCCGCATATCGTACACCCTTGGGCTCTGACTGATGAGCAGAAATCCTCTGCTTTAACCTAAAGCTGTTGATATGGACAAGGAGCAGGAGAAGAGGAGAGAGAAAGACCATCTCTAGCTGTGACCGTCCATCTGTGAGCCCGAAGTGCAGGCCTGATGAGGCCAACGCTGCTGCTGCTGTTGATGTGGTGGTCGTGTCGCTGGTCTGATGGGCAAAGCTTAATGCGTTCTTACCGAAAGCAAGTTTGATGGAGATTATGTATAGAGCACACATGGGGCGCGGGGAACGCAGATTAGCTCACCACACTGGTGTCGCCAGTGCAGGAGAATGGAGAAAGCTAGGGAATAGGAAAGGAGAGAAAAACACACCACATGGCATCCCTACAAAAATAGCTCTTTCTTTCACATCATCCTTATTTCCCAGTTCCTTCCTTAGCAGCTGCTTTGATGGATCATTTTGTCTCCCTAATAGCAGCTCCAAATCCCTGGATGCTCTCCATTTATGTTCCGTGGGAGACTATAACAATTTAGCTGAATCCATCTAAAAGATTAGTGCAGGAGCAGAAGAAAAAGAAAAGACAAAAGTCTAAGCTTTACCCAAGAGGGAATCAACTTGTACTTTGTTTGGACTTTCCTCTGCCTTTAATTTTTTTTTTAAGTCAATGCTTTGTCAATATTAACTACAGCAGCTGCTTCCCTCTTGATTTTTGAAGGAGCCTGGTATAAATGATGCAGTCCTCCAAGCTTGCAGAGGCCTTTCAATCATGCATGAGTGGTGGATAAGTGATGGAAGCTGCTGTGGCCCGCCACTCTCTTTTCCTCCCTGTCTGGTTTCCATTTTAACTGGGGGGAAAAGGATGAGAGAGATTTTCTATCACACCCATCGCTTCATCACAAATATCAAGAGCGGAAAAGAAAGCGAGTGATGTTTTGAACAGTAGTCTCTGCCAACCACAGTAGATATATTTACAGTCTCGGAGACATATCAGCCAGAGTGGATCATGTGCAATAACTTCAGTCTGTCAATCAGCGGCGCATTGGCTAACTCTTTCTTTGTTCAGGGTTTGCATAGCACAATAAAAGGCTCACGGTTTGTTTGATCACACTTTCTGGACATGACAATTTAACATTTATAACAGCCTCATTACGCATTTATGGAACATGACCGTGTATGAGATTTCAAATTAAAATCTCACAGGAAAAATGATAATTTATAGGTTTTTCCCTTTGGCTTCTTTTGTGATTGATTGTGATTTATTCATAATTTTTCACTCATCAAAAAACTTAAATCAATGTATCAACACAAAATACAATTAGTAACTACTTAAATGCCTTTGAACATAAAGCAGTGCTAAGTCGAGGGCAACTGGACTGGCTTGAGATTCTTGAACACTTTTCATCCGAAATGCTTCTTCAGTTCTGACAGACATCATTACATAATGATGATTAATCATACTTGTAGTTATTATTATTATTTGTAGTAGTAGTAGTAGTAGTAGTAGTAGTCTGTAGAGTACTTTCTTTTAGGAAACTGAAACTAAAATATTACAGTGTTGCCAATGTTTGATCGACTTGTAACGTAACATAACTTAAAAAAATGAAGACTTGATGTTCTCTGCAATTAGGTTAAAAAATATGTGCATTTATTATCATTGGATATCTAGAAATATCCAATACTGTGCATCCATAGTTTCATCCATAGGTTTCTATTTTAACCAACAATAAATTATGTAATGATACAAAGCAAACGATTGCTTTCTACCAGAGTGATGCAAAACAGGGGCATCCGACTAGCGGGGGTTGGCTGGCTGTGGCTTGACTGTGCGTTGTGGGTCTGGCATTGTTGCTTTGTGGGGTTGGCTGATGGGGTGATTTTGTAAATGCAAACTAGTTGGTAGCATGGGGTCAGTGGTCCTAGTAAAATATAGGAACACTGCAGTAGTTACAGTGCAGTGTAGACAGTAATGTTATTCTACATATGATTGTAATTTATTTTCCAGGGTTCGGTCTAGTGTAGGATGATGCTCGCTTGCGCCTACAGACTTTGTACAGAGTGCGAGCAACAGAACTGTGACTGCAGTTCACTTGTCAGAGGCCACTGGTGTAATTATTAACAACGGTTTTCTGAAAGTTACATATTGAACATTTAAAGCCAACAGAAAATGTATGCTGCTAACCTGCATGAAGGCCTTCTACCAGTATATGAACCACTACAGCTTATCAAAAAATTATGCTCAATATTTATTTCAAACTCTCAGTGAGTCTGTGATCAGCATAGTACAATGGTACAAAGCAAATTACAGTGACTAACACAAAAAGAGAATTGAAATCCATCTACTGTGCTGATATATTTCACTTTTTTTCAGAAAACCTTATTAGAGACATGACAATGTGCACAGCCAATCACTCTCACCCTACAGCTGTTGTCATTTTTTTTACAATCCATGTTTCCGCAATGTCCTTTTGACACAAGATTGCCCTTGCCCTCCTCTCCCCAATTTAGAGTTATGTTCTTTTTGGAGCAGATTCCTTGATTCTTAAAAGTAGGAATAATAAACATAGGCTCCTAGTTCAGGCTTTGTCTGTTAGCAAAAGTGCATTTTGTTTCTTGTTGAATGACAACTACGTATACGTCTTGACCCTGTGGATGTGACCCTTTACAGAGACCTGCTAAAACAGCTTATAGACCCCTGAGTGCTGCTGATCTTTCTTACTCAGAACTGTAAAAATATTAGAAACCCAGCATTACCCATACATTTAGTATATTATGTGTATAGTATCTACATTTTTCAAGAATTGGCCCTTTGACGACAACCTCCGCCCATTCAGACTATCCAGATTGAGCAAGCTGCAAGTTTTCATGTATATGCCTCTTGCATGGTTATGGTATGGCAGCCAATACAGTAAACACGACCTTGGGCCAGGAAGGCTAAAAATAAGCTCCTTCAATATTTGAACTTTGCCTCAAAAATGTATGAGTTTTCCCTCAAAATCCTCCATGTGTCAGGTGTTGCACAGTTTAAGCTGGTTTCCATTCTGATTTCATTGATTACCTCTTCAGCTCTGTCTGAAGCTCAGGTAATCATTTTTTGGTTGGGTGAAAATCTGCATACTCTTAACTCTACCTAAGTAAATTATGCCCTCACATTTGTCATAAAATAATTTTATAAGGATAATTCTACCCATTGAGCAATATGAGATGTCTTCATTTGTCTGCCAGCTGCTCCATCTGTGCATCCTGCATGGCAAGTGCCTGTCAAGCTCAGGAAAAATGGAGACAGTGATATTGTGCGTGAACTCCTTAATGATCTGAGAACATTAACAATGCACTTGTCACTTACCTTGTATTGTAACAATACAGGAATAGACAATAAAGGAAGGGGAAAAGTGACAGCCAGTATCTTATGAAGGCCCACACTAGCGGTTTACTACTCTTAAACTCACTGACTGCATACCACACATTTGACATTACAGCTGGATTAACCCATTACAGATAAGCAGTAAAATGTCAAAAATGATTATCAAACTAAATTTTTATGTCTATAGAGAAAAATGATTAAAATTACATACACTAAAATCGCCACTCCTTCACCTTTAACGCTGACACTCAGAGAGCAGAAACATATAATGGCCAGTGCACAGATTCATTACAATTAGTAAAGACAGTGGAATATGTCTGCATTAAGAAGAGACAGACTGCATAACAGCTTACCTTCGATGGTTTCCTCCAGGATAATAAAAGTGATCTATGACATTTTGTATCTGTATTTTATGTTTTTTGAAAGAACACTCGCAGCAAAGTTTGGACAGTGTTGACACAGACTCTTGCAACATTCCCAGAGCTACTGCTCTGATGTGTTGTTATGAGAGCTGGTTTTAAGGCATTTGAACCTGGCTCTAGCTTTTGATCAGAATAAATAAAATGCTGAAATAAATGCTTACCCATAGGTGCTCTGCACCTATAGCACAAACTTTGTTGCATGTGGTTGTCTGTGTCTGCGTTTCCCTTGCAGAACACTAACAGAGTGGTAGTACATACATTACAGCTAATGTTACTAGGGCTGGCTCCTAATAGTCGACTTAATCATTAGTCGCTGAGAAGAGTCTTAGTCGTCCCATTTTCCATTACTTGGACAGTGGCAGAAACACAAAAACCACGTCCAAGTCCGTTCGGGAGTCACCGGGGCAAAAGTATCAGGGGATCGCTGCAACACTGACCTTTTTTCTTGTAACACAGGGAGACACTCTGGTGCGCTGTTCATTGACAATAGGTGCTGTTGCATTTGCTAACTGTACCAGCTGCTGCCACTAGTTAGTTACCTGCCTTATTAGTCTACTATACCCTGGACTGGGAGCACGAAGGAAAGGGGGAGTTACTAGTGTAGGATTGGGGGGACCTACTGGGGAATGCTGCTAACGAGCGGTGATGGAATGAGTGACAGATCCGGAGCGGAGCAGACCAGTGAAGGCCAGCTGATGTACAATCTACAAACCAAATGTTTCTCTTTGCTGGTTGTTCTGACGCGTTCAGATTCATTACCGCTTTTACCGTTATCGTTTAACAGGTGGCTGTTATTATCGCAAACGTGAGACTACTCGACTATTGGCTTTATTTAACTAGTCGACTAGGAAAATCTTTAGTCGGGGGCAGCCCTAAATATCACAATACCTGGAGTGTAAACAAAATACATGGGCACAGTATTATTACCTGTGAGAATAGTGCGTAACAATGTTTAAGGGATAACTAGGGATGTTCGTGATCAGTCTGTTAAACATTGCTACTTTAGCTAGTTTACACCAGAATTACTAGTCGGTTAAAGTAATTATGTTTTATTAATGTACAACACTGGTTAATTGCATCTTTACGCAGCCACCCACCACTAGCTGTGAATACAGCCCCAGCAGGCGGCAGCCTCCTGTCACAACCCTCAAAAATGATCACAATATCATAATATATATCCTAATGTAAATTACTGCGGCCTGCTTTGGGATTCTACAAGTCGACCTCACACGATAAACTGGTTATAGATGGTACTACTCAGGGGAAAGAGGATGGTGGAGCTGGCATTGAAAAGAACGATAACATTAAGCACTGGGAAAGTAGCAATCACATTATAAAACACAGCCTTGCTTTGCTGACTGACATACACACTGACTGACATGGTGTTAGCCTACCTGCTCCCTGAAAGCTGTAACATTAATCTCTGCAACTTCACATCAGCACTAATGCCACGTCATTTACATTTGAAACTTTTTAAAATGATTCAACTGGAACATCCCTACTAATAACACATTCATCCTATTGAACTCAATACATTCACATACTTACCCTTTATGCCAAACAGTTAGATGAAAATTGCATTGCCAATTTTATATCCTTGGTCAAAATTGACCTTTTCAACTAGCTGCTACACGTTTGGCTTCTATTTGGTTCTGAATGCTGCTCTGTGGATTGTCTTTGTAGTCAAGTAAATGTGTCTTAGTGCAGAATGTCTTTGCACTTAAAATATTCAGATAGCACCTGGTGCAGGATTGCAAAGGGCTCTTTTTTTACTTCACACCATCAGTGAAAACAGCTTTGGGTGTTGAAGAACATCACAGCTTGACTGTGTGGGTGGGTGGAGACACGGGACGTTGTCGGGCCTCTCAGATGGAGCATGTTGTGTGGGACACCACATCGTCACATTATATTATGGACAAGAAAGGAAATGACAGGACGACATCAGCGGGGAAATCTCTTATGCAAGGGAACATCTTGTACAATGCCAGGAACACTGATGGCATCTGTCCCCAATGGACCAAAATTGCAAAGAGATGGAAGAACACATCTTCCTTTGGTCCAGGGAATAGATTCCAAGTATACTGTAAACATACTGACAGATAACACAGGTCATGAACAGTTCTATCTGCTTGCCTTTAAAATGATCCACAATCTCAGTGGATATGTTCAGTGACTAAGGCGGAATATTAGAATAACCATGCAGCTCTTTAATCATCATAATTTTGCTATTAGACGCAGATTTGTATGCCTTTGAGACAGCAAAGCTGTAAATTAGTTTTTACACTTGCATTGTTTTGTTTAGTAAATCATTGTACCCTGTGGTTGGACAAAGAAATGGTTTATGGAAAGTGTTTTACTGAATATTCAAGAAGCATTCCTAGTCAAATATCCATGTCAAATTACCTCCTCCAGAGACACCAGAGGCAAACTTAGGTGTAAATTGTGCATTTCATGTAGTCTTTCAAACCTCTGAGTCTTTTGTGTGTGACAAATAACTAAATATTCCACGTATAAATGACTAAATATTCTACAGGTTTCCAACGCCAGATTTGATAAACTCAGTCACTTCATTGAAATGACGAAAAAGATATTTCTCACTTGCCTCCAGTGGTATCCAGCCATACAGGTACTTTTCATTGTATATAGGTTTGAGGTATCTGTGCCTAAGAATTCTGCTTGCCACCCCAGTACAATAAAGATGAATGGAATTTTGTTTGTGCTGCTGAAAGCACTGAAAATGATATTTGAAATAAAAAGAAAAATCAACAGCAATGTATTCTTCCAGAAAATGCCCTGGGCAATTTCGTAGACTATTTCTTCTTTTAGAAAACATTCTCTAATAAAAACTGCTCTCTGCAAAGTCTGGGGATTATCCAGAGTAACCAAGACCCTATTTCTGCAAAGAAATGTTGCTGTTGAGCTTTTCAAATGTCATTTTTGATGCTTTAAGCACCACAAATAAAATTCTATTTCTCCCCCCCATTGTACTGGGCTAAAAGTTTAAATCTCATTTTTCCTTGACATTCCTGGAAACCACTGCAGATAAAATGAAAACTGTCTACATTGCTGCATACGGATAGGTGGAAAACAGCTTTATTTGTGTGATTTGGATTAAATGATCCATCAAACAGAGGCTCTGGATAAATAGCATCATTTACACGAAGTCCTCTTCCTGAGTGCTTCCGGGAATACAAAGCCAAAACAAAAGCCAAGCCAATTTAGATGTTCACTCAGTGCAACGACACAAACAACGCAGGAAGCAAGGGTCACAGGGCCAAATCCCTGGTTTATAGTCCCAGGTTCTTTCCTACAATAAGTGACTGCATTCTCTACTCCCACAACCTCTTCCAAATTAGGCCATCACCGTGGCAACGGAGGGAAACTGCCAAAAGTTGAGGGGATTGTGGGACGCAGCAGGACCGAGTGATTGAGGTCAATTCAGAAGGTCAGCGTGCCATTTTCAGAGCAAAGTTCCTGTTACCTTCGGCAAACAATTCCTCATCCCTTGGCTACCAATCAAAGTACTTTGTGAGCCCTTTTACTTTGTTCGGAAGTATTCAAGGCTCACACAGTGTTGAGCCCTTAAAATTTAATTAGAGCTAGTGGTGATATTGACGCCTGTCAAATTTCCCCTTGGACAACTACTACTTGTACTTTACAGGTCAGTTTAAAACCTCTGAGACCAAGACTCTCAGTGCCCCCTCTTGAAAATGGCAAGCTATAAAGACTAAACATGTTTTCAGCCGGCCCTTAGATTTTAAGTGGCCCTGTGGGATAGTGATGATATATCTGTGGTTGCAGTTATTAAAATGCTGGAGAGTGACATTTAGAAATTACATAGGGTCTTGCCACCGGTAGGGCCTTCAGCACCTGGCGAGTCATTTGAGCGTGAGATACACTCCCCTGTCTGACAGCAGAGTGAGTGGGAAGCCTGTTGTATAATGTGGGAGCAGGAAAAAACTTGTTGTAAATATTTCATGGCGATAGGTCAACAGGATGTTAATGCTGTTTTTCTTTGTGCTGTGGCCCCCCCTGGTAAGGTTAGTCAGTGACAGATTAAATGCGCTACATACACTCACTTATGTCATGATGTACACCAGTAGCTGCCACATATTAAATTCCAATGAGACCTCAGTGTGCTGGTTGATTTGAGTAATACGACCCGAAGGTACTCACATACAGCATGTCATAGTGCTTCTACCGCACAACACTTTATTAAACATTTACTAAAGTATTCAAATGAGCATTATGAAGCCCCTAGATATAATATTCTGATGAGATCTTTGTGTTCTCATTGGTTTGAATATTGTGATAGACCCGAAGGAACTCTAGAAACACACAGAGCATGTGATTGCTACAATACTTTATTAAAAATCTACTTAAGTATGCAAATAAGTATTATCAAGGCCCCACATTTCCAAATCAGATATTAGTTTTTCATTCTACTTTATCATATTTTTGTAATTTTAATTTTGTTCATTTTTCATAAGTAATTTGGGCTTGTTTGCATGTGTGGTAATGTTGGGCTCAGCCACTTGACTATGTTTCTGTTACATGTGAAGCACTTTGTGAATTAATTTGATTGTGACCTTTGATTATTCGAGTATGATTGTGAAATGAGAGTGGAGGGTCTGTGGTGACGAGAAGGGAGTAAAGCGAGATGAATAAAAAAACAAACCCTTCATAGAAGGAAACAAGCTTTCAACGTCCAACCAAACCTTTTAATTTTCCGCTTCATTAAGAGCTCCAGTGCTGGTGCCGTGAGCCCAAGGCCAGAGGCCGCTTGAGGCAGAGGCAGACCCTTTAATAGCCTGTTTACAACCAGACTTCGGCAGCGTAGGGAGCAAATGGAAGGACTGAGCTTGTTAACAATTTAATGGCTGCAGTGACTGATTTAAGGATTTGCATACTCGCAAAGGTCATATTTGTTAGGTTCTTCACTGGGCTAGACTTAAAGCCACATTCACTGAGGTTTATGATCCACACTGATCATTTTCAGGGATGGGTGGTTGTAATGAAGCATAATTGGAAACTGCTTCCCTCTTTTGTGGCCTCTTGATAGGTCAGAAATTAGTGTTTAGTACAGCAAACAAAGACAAGTGTGGTGCCAATGTTTTACATTACTGTCAAAACTAATCAATTTGTGCATGTACTAGAATAGAAACACATAATACAAATGTTCATGAATAACTTTAATTTCACACTTGGTTATCATTGTCAGGATATCTATCATTGCAGATTTATGGAACCAGGAACGACCTGAAAAGACTCACAATGGCAGCTGATGGTTATGGCCCTGTTTTTACAGCATTTCTTACATTAAGAGAAGCTATGAATAATGCAGCCGCAATGCTATCTTGTTGCTTTTTCAATTCACAAACCAGAGCTGATAGTAAAAAAAAAAAAAAAAAAGAAAAGTCAGTTGACCCAAAATAATGACATAGGATTTTGTCAGTTAGTTTTCATTTGAAGGAAGAGCCTGACCTTTTTAATTTAGATTGTGGATGTACAGAAATCAGATTTCCTTTCTTTTTTTTTTTAAAAGCAAATTGAGGGAACAGGGCATACATCAAGTGCCCCTCATTTCTTCAATCCCCAGCTTCCTTATCTCTCAGCCTCTTTTTTTGTATTCTGCTAAAAAGGAATGGAGATGGTGACATTATGATTTAAGAGTAGTCTGTGTTTTAGCACATTTAGTGACTTTTGACAGCTCTTTCTTTCTCCCTGTGCCTTCCTTTTTCTCACATTCAGCTAGACTCTGTCAGACCATGTCATACGTGCAAGGTTACACGTTGGCTGGACAAGGACTAAGGGCATACAAAGTCAATGGACCTTGACTGAAACAAGTGTGAAGTTGTAGCAGAATAGGAAAACCAGAGCTGCAGAGTGTGGCCAAGGCTGCCGCTGCTGTGATGTGAATTTATGTCCAGCGAATGTGTGGGCTGAACCTGCAGACTATAAACAAAGCTGGAAGACCCACTGAGTACTAATACGCTCCAACATCAGATTACATACCTGACCCAGGGCACAACTTGACCAGTGGAGGTGTTTGAAGGGTGGTTGTACATGCTGCATTACCCCACCAGCAACTGCATCCCCTTTGTCATTTCTGTCCTTTCCTGTTTATGTTACACTCATCAGCCTCTGTATCATGAATTAAGAAGGCCAGCTACAAACATTGCTCTCAGATGACCTGGAAGGAGAGCCGGTCACCTACAAAAGCATGCTCGTGGCCTTTTTGTGATGTGCTGTTGGTTGCTTGTTTTGTTGCTTCCGACTGGCTGCATGCCTTCACCAACATCATTCGCCATTGAAAGTCCTTCCAAGTCACTGGTCATGACAGGCTTTCCCTGGGCACTTTCTGCTGCCCTGGGGTGACCCTAATACCCTCTCATACCTCCGTGTGGAACAGAGGGCACATGGCAAAGGCAGGCGTGTTGAGTGCTGGTGGGGATTCTTGTAGTAGTTTGTAAAAGGGATAGAAGGGATGAGGCATGACAAGATGGGAAAATGTGTCAATTTAGAGTTAAAGCTTGGTACAAAAGTAGGGTTATGGAGAACATACGGGAGAGTTTCATGAGTACCAGTGTAGGAAATGTTCAGGCGACACTGCCTAGAAAATAGAAATCATGGGATTGTCAGAAACGCTGTGATGCATTGTGAACTAGGGAAGTGGTGAAGCAGGACTGCAGAGATACGGAGCAGCTGTAACCTTGGCCCTTGAACCCATCATGCACCGGTGCTCTGTCTGTCCGTCCACTGGTCTTTCTGCCTCCTGTTGGCTCCCTGTGAGGCTGTGGTGTCCCAGAGGGGGAAAAACATCCTGACCTCTCCCAGCTGGCTTGCCTTTTGATGGCCTACTGTCAACACCCCCATGCACAGCAGCATTGCCATCTGGAACATCCTCCCTCCCACTCTTCATTGTTTTCTCCTGTGTGTTCACAAAGATACTGTCTCTTTCTTTATTGCGCAAACACATGTGGACGTGCACAAGGGCGCACACAATGCATTCACTACTCAGTCTAAACCACAGCGGACAGCAGGTTTTCACTGATGCACACCCAAACAACTGGAAGGCAGACTCATTTGTTTTTGTCAAGAGATGAAAGCCCCGCATGTGAATGTATAAAGTCTGTTCACAGGACAGTACATATTAATAATGGATATTTCTTCTGTTTGATATTCTTTTCATGTGCTCAAAAAGAGGAATCATTTCTGTAGTTGGCTGGGAGGACAACGGCCTTTCATAGGTCAACGGACATTTATTTTGGTTTCAGCTGTGCCAAGAAAATAAAACTAGATGTAAATAAAACTCAACCAACCTCCTGTCTCTTGTAGGACATTGCTACACATTTATATTAACATTGCAAAGGCCAGTCTTGCTGCTTTTTATAATTCCCCCATCCCTGCGCCGTGACTCACATGTGTTAAGTAGATCTGGACATGTATTTATTCTATAGGGCATTTGCATTCAGTCCAAGGTGATGACTTTGTCATGTTTTGACATTCAATTTTGTGTTCTGGATGTTCACATTATGCTTACTTTGTCTAATAAAGTGAAAGTGCTATATCTCAGGAAAGAAAATTCAGCGCATAATACCTTACATACCGGATTGACTAATGTTGCTTCCATCAACTAGAAACCCCTATAAAAATAACATTTAATCCACTTGTTCTTACATAGTGGTCGCTTCATACAGCTTGCCTCATTTGTATATTGACTTACATGATTGAAATTCCAATAATTGCCAATCCCTCAGTGTCAGATCCAATGTCCAACCCGGAACAATCACCTGAACACAGTGATGGCTGCATGACTAGTATGCTAGCTATTGTTGTGCTGGGATTTCATCAGGATTCAATAGCTTGCATCTCCAGTGTGTGAGCGATGGTGGGACGCGACAGGAGGGACAAGTGGAGGAAAGAATAATTACTGGGCCTATTTCCTCCCCAAGTCATTCACGCACCAGCAGGCCCAACAGAAAGGACTCTCCCCCTGCATTGTTATTATGAAATGAAAAATGGGTGGCAGATCAGTACAGTGACAGGCCGTTTGGTGTATTTACCTGTCATTTGTCTCCTTTTGGACAGGAGTGGACACTGTGCTGTTTGAGGCTGTGCACGCCCACTGATGATATCAGTTTCTCAGCTCCTGCTTTGTGTGGTAGATGGATGTGCCGCACTGTAAGTGTTGGGTGTAATCTAGCCACATGCTGGTTGTCGGACACAGAGAGGAACACAGTGTGTTTCAGATGTAATATGTTTGAAAGCAAGCCTAATTAAAAAGCGAACAGGCACTTGGCAAGCATTGATTGTTTGTGTACCTGCACATTGAGGATAAGGACGAGACCATTCAACTGCAAGGATACTCTGTATTAATTAGTGGCTTGAAGCAAAGGCCACATTTGAACACGGAGAAAATGAATTGGCATGTATTGTCACTTCTCCTCCTGCACTTATGTTACTGAGTCAGGTGGACCCCTGCATGTCTGCTGATATTGGCTGTAAATAATGATTGAATCTTTAGAGGAAGGTACACTGAGCACGCACATCAATACACATCACCTAAGCCCAAACTCTTTTATTAGCTCTAAAAATGGTCAAGTTAAGCCATTTCCAATTTTTGTGTTTACTGGATCAATTTGCACCAGCTGTCAGGCGTATGAGGACTAATGGAGGTGTCATGCTGGGTTTATTCATTATCTTAGAATTATATGATTTTATCTGCCTTCAGGACAGTTATTGAGCTTAAAGGGTTTCTGCATCCATTGAGTTAAATGGCGATCAACTCAAAAATAATTCCTTTCATAAAATAACACCACATTGACCTTAATTGCTATTCATTGACGTAATAATTGATGTAAATAACTCAGCTCAGACTATAAAAGAGATGGAGCCTGAAAATTCCAAGGACGCTGAGTCTACCACAAGTAGCCAGTGCTCTTTGTTTAAACAGTAAAAATAATCTGATTACTGTCAGTACCGTTTACTTTGGGATGGACAAGAAAAGCTTGTTAGTTTAACTTTCTGTCAGTTTAACCATTCACATTTACTTATCATCACACTAAAGCTGTCTCCACTTTGGCCCCCCACTGAGAGACCTTTTGAAGATAACGTTTCAATGTTTGAGTAAGAAAATGGCAACCTTTAGAACATTTTGTCAGAAAGACAGTGATGTGTACAGTTCAGCTCATATGTAAGTCAAATGGCTGGAGTAACGCTTGAATAATGGACTCCATTACAATCCATCTTCACCAAATCGACAAAAACTGCAGCAGACTGCAGATTTGACTGCAGCTAGACACATGCTTTGGTTTAAGGCTGTGTGTTATTTGCCGGATCAGTGTTTCACCTACTGCGTGGCTGTCAGCACACTAATAAATACTGTTTACTACAGCAGCGAGGCAATGTTGTCTTTGATGGTCTCAGAAGGAAGTGCACCTAGAGAAGAAAACTGTATAGATTGAATTAAACATACATACTGTGTGTCTGAATTCAGCAGCATTGAACATCTTTGCTAGTTCTAGCCACCATCACCGCCTGACTGACTGGTTAGAGGCAGGGATGCTGAAGCCTTGGGCCATTTCAGATTGCTGATCAGACATTGAGGGAGCTGATCTCTACATACACGATAACCTGCATCTGTCTGCAAAAGGTTTGCTGTCAGAAGTAAATTCAGAGCGATCAATCCATGGCTACACTCGGAATGACACACTGCCGTTATTTTCTGGCATTGCTGGGAATGCTGAAAATGATAGTGCTATACACACTGAAAGGAAAGTCAATTTGGCCCAGCAATTTGCAGAAACAGATCATGCCACTCAACCAGGACTGTGTTGACTTTGATGCCACCAATCACAGCAGCACAGAGACAGGTGCTATGAACTCACTCCTACAAACTCTGTGGTTGCTGCTTTCAGGTTTTTCCTCTTTCTCTCCCATTTGCCTCTTCTGTCAATACACTCTCCGCACGCATCGCTGGTGTGCTCACTCAGCCCCTAGAAAAACACAATCATTAAAAAATAAATACATAATGCCGATAGCAGTGAAGCAGGTGGGAGTGGTACCTGTGCAAGTCTTCAGACTGACTCAGACTGACTCATACTTCTGCCCACTGACTGAATGCATTTACTCAAAAACCACTGCTGACTTTATGGATTCCAGGCATTGATTTTCTTATTTTAAAACTTAATGAACTGTAAAGAAAAGAAAAAAATAGAAATAATTCCCCTCATCTAGTGGACTGCTTTTCCTTTGTGGCTGACATTAATAAGTTAGTTTTCCATGCATAATTGACAGGTTTATGATTTCATTAATGGCTTTACAGAATGCTATAGTCATGATATACAGTAAATGCCCTGACCGTCATGCACAAACACACATACAGCAAGAAAGAAAATCAGCCTCATAATTGTTATTCTCAACAGACTAGTAGTTCACTAAATGGAACTATTACTGTGGAAAAATATTAAATACGGTACATGTTTTATTTATATATTTACTTGCATTGCTTTGTGAAATGAAGTACATTTTTCCTTTACTGTACTTTTGACTGTCTCATAAATTACAATACGACCTAAACACAATAAAGACAAAACAATCTTACTTCAAGGTTTGTTTAGTAGCTGCTCTGTGGCTTTTGTTCATATAGTATCACAGGGTCTTTATGGGCAGATGGAAATTGACAGTTTAATGGGAATTGTAGATGTTTAAATCGGCTTTTTTTCAACACTTTAATAGTACCTTGTACATCTAGACTCAAAAGATGATCCAAAGTTCCAGAACAGCGCCTTAATGGATTATTTGTAATCGTATTAGTTTGATGATGTATTTTATTCTATATTAGAGTGTATTGGGTAGGATGAGGAGGATAATGCAGGTACTGCCTGTATGCTCATTTTATAGCAACTGACTTAAAATGTTAATATTGTAGCGAATTTGACAGGTTTGGGGTTTACACATAACTTATGAAGCAGCCTTTTTTTATTGAGGGATATGGGAAGTAACAAGTAAACATGATGATTACAGATGCTGGGTGCTTAGGCTGATATCATAACAGGTCACTTATTTAGTTAAGTTATTAATTCATTCATAGACAAATGAATGAATTTCAACTTGCTGCTGTAGTTTGAACGTAACATCCCATTTGGAGATTAACTTTTCAAGCCAAATTTGATCAGAAAGAAACTCAATATTAACCCCCCTCTACTAACTGTCGGCTTCAATGATTTTATTTGTGGCGAAATTAAATTGAAAATAATAATCTGTAAAGTCATATTACAGTCTTTGTCATATTTCCTTTTTGTGCACTGTGAAGGAACCAAGCAGACTGATCATATCTCTTTCATTGTCAGACACTGAAGAAAAGTGAGCTAACAGTTGTTTGTATCCCCGAACATTTTATCTATGCGTGTAATTTTTCTCTGAAGTTTCTCTCTGTGAATATCTTGTCGTGGCCTCAGCTAGTCCTAATTATTGTATTCTGAACTGTGCAGCATAGACAGCCACAGGTTCACTTCTGGTGTTTATGCAGGGCCTTCTAAATGATTTTGTTCTGCTCGGCTGCACACTTTAATGAAAGTGTAAATGCTTTTGGAATGGTGGAATCAGCTGAGTTGGGCGGATTAGCACTTCCTTTTTCCACTGCCTTGATGTTTAATTACCACAAGTTTGTTGTTTTCTTATTCATCTGTTACTTTTTCTTCTTCAACTTTCAGACAGCTCACATTTAGCCCAGGGCCTGAGTAATTGGTGTATTTGGGAGGGGTGAAGGAAAATGTGGAGGAACAGTCTGTCTGGCTTCTGTCTGACAGAAGATGTGTAAAGGTAGTTTGGGCACCAATCATTTGACTGCAACCACCACGCTTTCCACACAGAATAGATATTTATATTCAGATTTTTAATTTCTCTATCTCCTTGTCTCCCCTCTCTCTCATCCTTACTCCCGTCTTACCCTTCATGCATTCTTTTTTCCACTCACACAAACACACACCCTCTCCCTTTTTCTTTCTGCTTTTCACCTGCGACGTCAGGTTCTGGATTTTCATTACACCCAGCCGGTGGAGTATGTTTAGGTCATTGGTTGGCTTTGACCTGTATTTAGCATTTAAATCAGGCCAGGCTTGGCTGTGATCTCATTACCAGGCCACCTGACTGTATTTGATGTAAAGCCTGGGCATTAATAAAGATCCCTCAAGGGTTGAGGGAGGGAAAGATGAGGCTTGTCCTGCAGCCCAGGTAATTTACTGCAGCAGAACAAGATGGAGAGACTGTGTTATTATAGACTTGATCGCTTGGCAGGCCAGCTTGTAATTGATCTGTGCTCTGCAGAAGTGCTCAGTGGTGATGGAGGGTGTGGTTGTGGAAGAGGAATTCAATGCAGAGTGTAATACATACTGTATAACAGTGAGACTGATCCATAGTTTGAAAACTGAGAGGGCAGGCAGAAGAGGGTTAGACAAGTGAATATTGATTAAAAGATACTCCCTGTGACATACATTTAGCAAATTATACGAGGAAGTGTTTTTTTTTTTTTTTTTTTTTAAGAGTTTGGCTCCTGCTCATAATTGCTCATCCAAAGCAGCACTCTGATAGAAGTACTGAATTCAGTCATTGGGTGGAAATGGAGGAAAGAACTCAACCCAGTCCTGTAAGTGTAGACAGAAATGAACAAAATATCAAACCTGTTTGTGTTCTTACCTTTTCCTCACATCATAAAGGTCATTCCCATATTAAAAATGAACATTGTAAATCCTGTGAATATCATTCCTTAACCACATCACAAGTGTGTCAACTTTATATTTATACTGTTAAAGGTTATTTATAACGTCATTATAATAAATAAAAAAGTTCCAATTATGGTAAAGTATATTTCAAGAAAACTATATTATAGCTAATAAAATCCCATTATGTACTTTTTCATTAAACCTTCAACCTTTCATTAGTCATTTAAAAGCTGGTCATGAATCAGATTTCATTGTTTTGATAGCTGTTAGAGAATGTGTTCAGGTCCTTGAAATACAATCCAGGTCACCTCTATCTCAGTGAGTATTTTCCATTTGTTAGGGTTAATTCTACTGTTACCATGCTAATTAAACATGAAAACAAAGTAGTTGAGATGAAGAGACAGAGATATAGACCAAAAATAAGATGATACACTTCTTTCACATTTCCATGTCTCTTCCTGTTTAACCACTGCGGATGGTACAACATTGTAACCTGTTTTTGTCATTCTCGTCAGGTAAATGTGAAATGAGCTGATTCAAAATCATCTACTCCAGCCCTCAACACACCAGGGTAATACATCTTGCTCAACAAAAGCACAGATGAAAACAAATCCTGAAGGGCTCTCTATAAAATTGCATATCCTGACCGCAGCGTCTCTCATGCACAATGTAATGTCTTTTTGCTTTGTGCATTTCAAGCGTTATCTTCACAAGAGACGAAGGAAGCAAATGAATCCTCCCTCAACATTTACTAAAACATTGTTTATCGTCTCCATTGAAAATCTCCAACACCCTCAGTTGATATCAGAGCGGTGGCACAGCCTGAGTGCAAATCTGGCCAGACAGTCCTTTCTCTCAGCATCTGCAACAAGGCACTATTGATCGTTGAGCTCGAGGGAGTCAAATCTGCAACAAATAGAAAAGCTTCTAAAGGCTCATCTGAGCTACTCTAAATAATTTTGCTGTCTTCATCATGGCTGCTTACAGCAGGGTCCTTCAGGGAGCCCAGAATCAATCGGGCACTGTGGAGGTCTGCTTATTATGTGCCAATAGAGGGGTCTAAGAGTTATTTCTGGTGCAGTGGAATACAATGAAGTAATATAATATCTGGGGGGAAGGTGGGCATAAAGGAAACATAGTTTTGCGAATTGAAAATAAAATCTTGTATTGTACAGTCTGCGAGCCCATGGCACCCTGCTGCAATGTGGAACACTTCCTGTGTGAATCACGATATTTGGACAGAATGAGTAGCAGCAACAGCGTTTGGAGTTAGCTGTGGTGTGGCAGCAATGTCAGTTTGCGTTTGTCAGCACAGTCGAAAATGTTTTTGGAAATAAAAAGAGATGTCTTTTCACATCAAGTACGGCTTTGGCCCTAAATTCAATTCCCCCCCCCACACACACACCTCCTCTTCTGTCCTTTTGGTCCACTGCTCCTGCTGAATGTCTGGTGAGGGTGCAAGGAAGGGTGACATCTAGGTCAGTATGAGTGACTCAGCCCTATCGCGGGAACACAGGGAGTTTGGGAGTAGGAGGTGAAAAATACTCTGTGAACATGCACGCACAAACGCAGACTCACACAGCCTCCATTGCCATTTTCTGTCCTTGTCGGCATTTTAGGCAAGAATATTCTGTGACTAAGGATGAAACAGAGCAAGGACACATACTGTAATGGAGACGCTCTGCTCTGAATCTCTTAGCATCATACGGTACCCAGATCTGAGGCTGTTGCAGAGAAAGCAAACACAACTCCAATTTATTTAATTTTTATTTTTTATTACGAAGGCGACTGCTTTTTACAGATTAAATTCAAAACCCCATGGCCTTCCATTATTGTCTGCGTTGACGCAAATTGCAAGTGAATCTCCCAAGTTACTGTAGGAACAATATTTTGTCTTATTATTGCAGAAATTCATTAGTGATGGATTTTCTGTTCATCAGCTTTCCTCCTCAGATTGATTATTCTATGACACTCTCCATTAAAGCCCCATTAGCTACCATTATGCCAGGCTATTTTCATTGCCAACAATAACACTCAAGCAGAATGCAATCGGAAAAGAGCACAGGATACAAGCTCAGTTTGACAGCTACAGGATTGTTCATCATTAGCTGACATTGTCTGCGAGACACTGGAATATGTCATTCACTAAAGGGCCACGGTGCGTCCTTCTCAGTCGAATGGCTTTACATGACAGAGGACATTCCTCTTACATTCCTACCAGGTTCTCTATCAACACTGTCAATAGGAGGGGGTAACAAAAGAGGACTCGCTAATGACAAAAGACGCGATTCATTTAGTTTAAGTGCAAAACATCCATCCTAAATATCTTCTCCCACACTAAGGCTTTGATTAAGAGATTCAGTGAAATCGCTGTAAAAGGAGAGTGTCAAGAGGAGAAATATAGGCCATTTCCCCAGCGCCTGCAATCCTTCTCTCTCTCATTCTCCAGCCGTATGATAGATTAGCAAAAAGGTGGATGGATGGTCATTACTCGAAGCAAAAAGAAAAGATTGAAAATAGTTTCTTTCTGAAGTTGCCAAAGTTTACTAATGATTGGGTAAACCTACCTATTAGCTGTGAAAAAGACCACAACTTTTTACATGAATAATTAAATCTGAAAATTGCCATCATATCCAGGAGATTGGCCATTATTTTAGCGTAGTGTGAAAACACTTTGGGCTTTTGAGAGGTACTTGTTTTTCTCTCTTGTTTATTTTCAGGTTTTCCATTTAATTCTCTACAAACACTAGAGTAAAGATTTATGTGTATTGGTTTCAGAGTTACATTATGGTCATGGAACCTGCCGCTTTCTTTCTCTTCATCTTTCACTATCACAGGCACTGCATTGTAGTTTTATCTTCAGAAGGCATAATAATTACTGATAGCAATAATAATAGCGATTCAATTTTAAGAATGTAGCTCCAAAGGTCTAAAATATCTTTGGAATCGTTTACATTGCTTCTGAATTACTGGAGAAAATACACTATATATCTTTGCTGTCTGTGTTGCATTCATAAAATTCAGCTATGACTCGACCATACACTTCTCCTATATATTGCTGCTTTAGTGTTAGTCAATTTACCAAAACTAGTAACAAGTGTCTGTGTTTGCAGTCAGTCTACTTCATTCAAAATGTTTAAAGTAACTGTTAGGCCTACAGCCTTAATTCTTATGTACATGTTCTTGGAAAACAATTTATAGTTGATGGAATAAACTGAAGCGACATGAATTAGCTTGCATAACAGGGCGTCTGTGTGTGTTGGTATGTGTGCCATGATGCTCAATTCCGCATCAAATTTATAATAATGAATAAACCTGAGCGTAACCTCTGTGACTGCTGAAGACAACTGTCATAGCCGCAGCTTTCAGGCTGAATAAGACATCACGTGTGATGTGTGTGTATGTGTGTGGGTTGCCTGGCATTTATGTCCACGTATTTGCACATCTTACGGGAGTGTTGAGTGCTATTGAGTCAGCTCATGCACATGTATCTGTGTTTAATATGCATTTAACATATATTCCAGGAGAATAAATGGGGAATAACAATGTGCAAGTAATTACATGGTGGGTGGCTCCCTCACAGCATCTGTCATTCCAATCACTGTGTTGAATATCATCGTGTCTGTTCCGTTTCTCACCCTGAGCGGGGACTGAGAGTTTTAATTTGCATTGTGTCCTGGCCCGGGCACTCACACTCATTGATAATAAGCCAATAAAATTAGAATTTGGAGACTGTCTAGGGGATATTCAGGAGATGTACGTAGAAATCAGAGGCTTGAGTCCCTTATGATCAAGCATTAATAACTTTCTGAATAAATGTCTTAGTGTAAATGGCAGCAAGTCGCCCAGGGAAATGGGCTCAGTATAGATATTGACATTGTGATCAAAGGAAAATGACAAAGATGACAAAGGGAGCGGCTAGAATTTTGGACTGTGGGGATGCAAAGGAAAATTAAAGTGAATTCTTATCACTGCTCACATCCATTGTGTACACAACCGCCGCCGTGTGTCACTCTGGTGTCTGAACACACTAATATTCAAAGATTATTGCAGCTGGGTCACTCTGCAAGTAGCCTCACTGTAGCTGGGGAGAAATTCTGCAAAATATTGTCTGCACAGAAAATGTGAGCCAGCATTAAGATTTCCATTTACTTTTACACAGGTTTAAGTGGAGACTATACATATTTGATTAGTGTTCTGTGGTGATGTAAATTCTTTTATGCACCATTAAAACCATAAGGCGTTCCTTTAACAAATAGGCTCGTCATGAATCTCTGATGCACACTCAGTACTTAAACTAATTGTGTTTCTCTGTGGTGAATAATAGCAAAGAGCCATTTATATGAAGAGTGCGTTCATGCTACTGCGGGTTGGGGACTAGGGATGACAAATGATGCAGCGTTGTGAATTTATTGATGTGTGATACTGACTTCAGCAGTTCAGCTCTCGTTGCGACATGGATAAACTTCAGTGCAGTACTTACAATCGTGAACAGGCTTTGATTTGCAGGGCATTACTCTGGATGGTGAAAGGACTATAACCAATTTCTCTCTCAGACTTTTTCACATTGATGTTTCACACGCAGTACTCCCCCTTTGAAAAAAATGGATTACTGCTGGTTAGAATGTGCGTGCACATTGTTTAGCTGTCCTTTTATGTAGGTCAGTGTTTGGAATGTTCTTTCATAGTTTTTATTACAGCGATTACCTCCATATATCTTAAAACACACTAATAATAGTCTGACTTAATCCAGCTGATATCATAAGGATCTTTACAGCAGCATTTTTCCACAGTGTCAGCAAATGAATGCTTATGGAAATTTCTGAATTGAAAATTAAGATTTTCCATGGAGCCGTCCTGTTGGGGTATATTGCTGTGAAGATTAATGCTCGGAGTTTAAGATACATCAATCTTTAACACTGCTGGACCGGGTTAAACTGTTCTGAAACCTTTGGGTTCAAGATGAATATCAATGAGTGAACCGCATGATTCTGCTCTGATCATTTACAAATATTAACATATTTTCTCATGGAAATTGACAGATTTAGCTAATGATGATAAACATACCAATTATGGAAATAATAAGGGGAGATATTTGTGATTATGTCCATTCAATTAGATGCTTAAACAGAGTTCATAGAATTGCATATTATGTAAATTCAATGTGGTATAATTAATGCATAAAATAAGTTACAAACTTTTCTATTAGTTTTCAAAACCAAGATGTGACTGTGCAAAACTCTGATATTCAACAACTATATCACAAAGCCCGCTGGCATCTCTATTAGCATCCGCTCAGCAGGCTCATTGGAGGCCTGGCACACAGTGCCACTTCTTCTAGTGCTGAGAAAGAGATGCCAAGCTGACTTAATTACACCACAACTGGCTACTGATGCCCTAAACTGTTATCCACTTCTTCTCTTTCATTTTCATCCACTTGAATTTATGTCTCCTCCTCCAGTTATGGATGCAGGTTTTCTGTTTTAGAGCTACATTAAGTGGTATTATTAATGTTAACATTACATCAAATGACTCCCTGTAGTGTGAAAAGTGTACTTTTTTGTTGCTCATTCCGCTGTTGAGACTCAACAGTTAAGTCTGCATCTCTGTGCAGCTCTCAGCTCATGGTTATGATTCTTTGCATGTGTCACCGAACACCAACCTCCATTGGGTCACAAGTCATATTGACCTTATGCATTTGGGCCACTAGGAAGTGCCCAGATTTGAGCAAATATCTGACCAGTTTTATAATGTACAGCTTTAAGAATTGTCCGCGCTGGAAGAAATTGAGACTTTCTTCTACAACAGCCTGACGAACAGTGACTGCTATTTACATAGAGGGCTGCCAATAGGATCAGTTCTCCACACACACATCTCATTATAGTTCTGGTGACTGGTCAATAGATTGTATATATTTATTACAGTATGCGTTTATATCAGTATAATATAATAACAGCATAAATTGTCGGATTGTGGCTGTTGAAAATGTGCTAATACAGTATTTCTCACCCAAAGCAGTCGCACTGGAGAACATTACATTAATCGAGTTAGTAACACTATAACACAGTTTTCCCTGACATGGGCTTATTATTTTGTAACAAGCTCTTATTATTATATATTACCATCAATACACTATACATATTACATACAAAGATGTATTGTAATTCATATTGATAAATCTGATTTTATACCAACAAGTAAAACCTTTTTTTTTTTTGAAGAGTGCAAATAAGGTTATGTAACAAACTCCGAACCTAATGCTGCATTCACATGGAGTCAGGCAAATGGCGGATGGTAAAATAACGCTAATGGTAGATGGCATTGCTGCTTTTAACATTTAACTAAAATTTTGTCAAATTTTAACTTTTTGCCATCCTCTGCGACATACCTTACTTAGGTCCCTCATACAAGCAGAAAACATGGCCTATAACAAATTATAAATTATATAAAATAATATACACAAAATCCTATATTTTATCCCCGTATTTGGTAAACTATACGATCCCCGTAGCAACATATGCTTATACATGTTGATTTTGCTGTACTGCCATTTCGTCTGAGGAGGAAAAATGCTGTCGGTCTGCCGTCTACCGTCTGCTTGAATCCATGTGAATGCAGCAATCGAACAATTACGTTTTTTAACCACAATAACGCCAGACAATATTCGTATACATGTAAAAGGAGACACATGACACATGAGTCACACTAACAGAAAATAACACCTGCAGTAATGAACACATCCATAATAGAAAAACAGTGCAAAGTGCACTTGAGCACACTCACATTGTACTCTGCAGTGGTGGCTCAGTGGTTCAAGCAGTGGACTTATGACATGTGTGAGTGTGAAGTGTTCATTGCTTTGATAAATTGAGATTAAAGTATGTGTGTATTTTTTATATTCAGAATACATTACGGACATGAAGAACAGGTACAGGTTTGACATACTCATACCTGTGCATATCTAAAAGCCTACTTCTGATATTTAATTTATACTTAAAATAGTGCAATACTTTGGTAGCCAATTTAATCCAAAAATACATGAATGGTTTTTGTCAATATTTTGAGTACACCGTAAATGTTTTTTATTTAATGTTAAATTAGTAATTCAGTGTACAGTTTCTAAATATAAAAAAACATTTTCTTAGAAAGAAATATTCCTGAGTATACTAAGTATTATGGTTGTGGGGGACCTCTAAGTATAGTGTATTATTTAGGTCTTGTTTTGTTAGGTTTGACCATCATTTGTATTAGTTAGGATAATATTGTACTTACCAAAATAAGTCAGTCAGATGATCAGACTGGTCTTAAAAAATCCGACAGATAATTTAAACTACTTTATTTGGAGGTAAAACCAAAATGGTAAAAACAAGTGAGCACTGTTTCCAGTGGACAGTTTGGGTAATAATTTAAACCAGTATCATTAAACTGGCTATGTTTCTTGTTTAAACAATTGCTGACATTTTTCCAGAATTCAGCAATTATCTTTGTGAGTAAAATGTTATTATTACGGACAGGAATGATGGCCAAAATTACACAAATAGACCCAAGTTGTAAGCACAATTACCCTTTAAGCAGCTGTATATATTGCTTATTGGGTATGGTTGATTATGTAGAAACAGGCAGAGATTGAGACGGCGAGCAGTCACAGGGGAAATAGTGTGTGTAGGGGTTTGTGTGTGCACAACTCTGTGTTCTTATTGGTGTGTTGTGTCAATGACTGACTGAGTTAGCTTGACTAAGAATACTGTTAACACGCTCAACTGAACCCTAAATGCACTTAGGGCCATGATAAGCAACGTCATGGGCCATTTACTTCATATGCAGAAAATGAAATCTACATTTAAATCCGACAAGTTAAAAGGTAGCAGTAATCCGACTCGCATGTCTATGTAATTGAACAACAGACAGTAGCACATCTGCTTGCAGAGATATCACACGATTCCCATATTTACATTTGTTATTGCTTGCCTTGCCTTATAGAATTAATAGGGAAAATTATGATCCTGCCCGAGGCAGCAAACAAAGAATTAGATATCAGAGCAGCACAGGGCTTCTGTAAAATGTTGTCAAACCTCTTCTGAGAACACAAGTGACATAAATTCAATTTGCTTCATCTTAACACTTATTGGAGACTGTGTGATGCCAAGGTATTATCAATATAATCATTTATTATTAACTTTAATTAAATGATTTATTTTAAAGCGTTGTGAAGGAAAATCCTATACGTGCTTTTCCTTGCTAAAACAGGGACCCTACTTCAGACAGATCCTCATGCCATTTTAAAGGAGTCTGTTTAAAAGCTGTAACATTAAGGTCATTTTGCACCAAAATGTCCTTAACCTGTGCAAAAAGAGTTCATGAATGATTAGCTTCCCCACTGGCCTGGGGGTAAATTCCACCTGAGCTTTCTCTCCTGTGTCTCTTCTCATCACCATCTCAGAGTAAGTTGGCTAATGTCACTAGAGGTTCTTTAATTTCTTATAGAGATGAACAACCAGGGAAACTCGACCATTGTGGAGCACATTTAACAAGCTGAAAAAAGTGGTCTATGGCTTAAAGGTCCTGTGTGTAGGATTTAGTGGCATCTAGTGGGGAAGTTTCAGATTGCAACTAACTGAACAACGCTCGCCTGTATTTGATGATCTGGGAATAACAATGTGTAGGAGAAACTACTGGCTACTTTAAAAAATGAGCTTTTAAGCTTCTTCAAGTAACAAACATCATCAGTAGATGTTAAGCATACCTAACGATGAATGGAAATGAAAGGAGAAAAAAATTAAATATAAGTTACATTTAATCAAAGCGTGTTCTTCAGAAACTCTTCAGGCACTTCTCTTTTCCAGTTATCTTCAAGTGACTCAATGGCTATAAATGGCTCATTCTAAGGTAACAAAAACACAATAATTCTTATTCTACATTAATGAAAACATACATTAAATTTCTGCCAATAGATCCTCCTAATGTTACACACTGGGCTTTAAACGTTTCACTGGCCAATCAGATTTGTTTTTTTACCAGTGTATTTTATCCTTGAAGTACTGTCTTAGATGTGCAGCATGGATGAAAAATTATCTGCAGCCATGCAAAGTTCCCCCATTTTTATGCCTTTTTTCAAAACAGAGACAGTGGTTTCCGCTTTGCCGCAGTGGTGTAATTAGTTTACAGCAACGTCACATTGGACAGACGACCAAAACACAACAATAAAGTATAACTCCTAAACAAAACTCTCCATGCACTGCCAGCAACAGTCAGGTGCTGGTAGGTCGCAGGACCATGTAGTTACAAATCCAAATTAACCACGGCTCACTGGAATGACTTTACTATGATTTATTAGGAGCAAACAGTTCGCTTCGCCTGTAGCTTCCCCGCTGTGCAAATTTTATAATATCCAGGGTATAAAAATACAATGTTAGGAGCAGATACCATTACATGATAAATTGGTTGTTATGTACACTGGCTCTGGCTTCTCATCGCTTTTGTCAGCCTGCAAAACCACGCCATGGTCAATCGAATTGCAGAAGTGCAGACGTATCAAGAACACCATCCCTTCATATCCTCTGTTAGAAGAGTAGATTCTTTTTGTGTGAGTAGTTAGTGTGTGGATGAGTAAAAGAGAGCAAGCGGCAGAGTGACTGAATGCGAGTGGTGCACAGGAAAAGGTGAGCAGTGAATTTGTCAGTTTTGCAGTAAACGCACTGTGTAGGTTAAAGTTTGTCAGGAAATAAAGGCTGAAACTTCTTAAGTACAACTCCTGTGTGTGGTTTAGTGGTTGTTTCCCAACTGCTTCACTATGATGATCAACTTCGCCTACCTTGACGGGGAAGGCTACTATCTACAGTGGAAAACAAAGTAGAGGAGCCAAAAGTGAGTTGAGTCGAGCCGTATCATGGAGTGGAATTATGGCTTTAGTCTCCTCACACTGTGCTTGACTCAAGGTTTGTCAGTGTTGGGGTGTTTTCAGTTTAAAGTGGTTTACAGGATCCACTATATTGGGACCAGGCTGGAGAAATTGTTTCCTGGCCCGAACAATTCATGTATAAGGTGCTCTTTTTCCATTTTTCTCTTGCACAAAGCTCTACTCTTTTTGGACATCTTTTTCTTTTCTTTTTTTAACACCCTTTCTGAAGTTCTTGACATTTCCATAAGTCTGTACCCCTTGATTGCTAAAGGAAGGTTTATCAAATACCAAGCTGACCTTGTCGCATTCGATACCCTCATAGCCAAATAACATTATTGTTACAACCTAACACCCGTGGTACAACTTCTTGGTTAAAAGATTAAATGTCCTTTCTTCACTAAGAAAAAATCAAGAGCACGGTCAGAGATTCTGTGAAAAGATTTCAGGACCTGGGATCCCTTTCTCCTATATTAACTCTCTAACTTTGATAGACACTTAATCTGAAGGAAGTTTATTCTGTACTCCCTAGGACATGGGTTGAGAGGAGGGTAAATCTGAAGTGATGGGTGTGTTTTGTGCTGTGTGTTTCAATGTTTGTTTATGGGTTGAAACAGTTTAACATATCAGAAAACTGCAAGACCTTCTATTTGCATTAGTATCTGGACTATCTGTAACATGCTTCACATTAAAAAAAAAAAAGATGATAAACAGAATTCATGGAGCCTTACTCACCATGAACTGAGTAGAATAGAATAGAATCAACTTTATTGTCGCATCATACACAGTACAACATATAATAAAATTTTCCCTCTACATTTAACCCATCCTAAGTACTAGGAACAATGAGTGGCGTGCTGTAGAGCACAGAACAAATGCAAGTTTAGGCATAACCTCATCCAATCACATAAACTGCCAGTCAAATGTTTGCAAAATGTCACTTTCAGTTTGGATTATGTTAATAAAAAGACCACATATTTAGCCATTTAGCTATCTCCTCTGTACAGTGAATCCATAATGGAGTGATTGAATGATTACCTACTCCAGTCACCAATGAAACACAGCTAATTTTCTTGTTATCTACCCTATGTGTAAAACTAATTTTTAATGCCTGATTATGTAATTCACTGCCACGAAACCTTTAAAGATTAAACTGAAGCAGCAGACATAAAGCTTGTTGACTCCCTGGTGCATTTAGCCAATCATACATTTTTTTCCTGTCCTGCCAGCAAGTTGAAAATGATATGAAACAAAGGTCTAATTTCACAGGACTTGAAGTCAAACATAAGGGCTAGATTCTGCCACAACGTTCCCAGGCTTTTCAACTACCAAAATTAGACTTCAGGCACTCATTTTATCCACAGGCCTCTGTATTTCCTGTATCTACATTCCCAACTGACTGAAGTCTTTTTTTGTCCTGGCTGGGAATGAGAGAGCTCTTGTGGAGGTGGCTGGAGGGCTTCCTGATTGATTAGAATTCTTCAGAGGAAAAAGAGCTGAGTGGTTCTGAGGCTTGGAGTTTGAGTGTGAAACACCGGGTGACATAGGCCAACGTTGGTTGCAGCCGAAAATGCACACCTTGAAGATCTTGTTTACTGAGACAAGCACAAAGTGTGCTGATTTGGGTTGTGTTGAGGGAAGCATTTCACAGAAATGCACAAGGGATCTTTGCAGGTGTCTTTGCAGGTGCTTTTGAATCCAGTGGACCAGTGAATACTTGCACTGAGCCTGAGGACACTGACATTAAACTATATACTGAGAGTTGGAAACAGCCTGATATAATCATTGCTGACCTCTTATTTTTGTGCATATACAGTAAGGGAGTGTTCTTTAGGTTTAACTTGTACCAGACGACAAATAACTGTAGCACAAAGCAAATTCCATACATGATTCAAATAGGGACAGAATCTGGGACACTCAGCATATTCCTAACAATTGGCTCCGTCAATACACATCTGAGTGAGTTTAATGATGCCCTTACACTTATGTAAGAGAGAGCAAGTACATGCCTCAAAAATCGGAAAGACTACATAGTGGTGCACATTTGGTGAGCCGTTTCCGTGGAGGCCCTTTGCTGGCTGGAGAAAGCAAACACAACATGCCAAACAAGATGAAACTGAGCCAGTTACTTGCACACAGTGTCAGACGTCAGAGAGATCCTTTTACACTGGGATGGGAACATGATATTTCAAAAAGATTTTGTACTCTCATTACTGTGTGCAAAAGGCAGCAAGCAGCTTATGTGTTCCATTTGCACTTGCTTTACATTTTTTAAATTTAGAAACCTCTTTTGATTCCTGAATTGTGAGATTAGGGAGACTTTTTGAGGATGTTTTAAAATGTATCGGCATCACTGAATCCACCAAATGCTTCACAATGTGAATTTTTAGCAACCTTAGCAGCATGGCAGATGGTAATGTCGGTCTGTAGGTTGGTCACTTTGGTCCAGGCTGAAATATCTCAACAGTTATCAGATGCATTGACATGATATTTTGTGAAGACATTCATGATCCCCAGAGAATGAAACCTACTGACTTTAGTGATCCTCTGAGGGTTCATCAAGCAACACCAGCAGGTCAAAGTTTTCACTTGTTCAGTACAATATCTCAGCTACTGGATGGATTGGCACAAATCTAGGTATAGGTATTCATGACTCCCAGATGATTTATCCTAATGACTTTGGTGACCCCCTGAAAAAAAAAAATCTACTTGTTGGATTGCGATGAAATTTGGTCGACACAATTTTTTTTCCGGTCCAGTTGTAATAACTTCGGTGATCCCCTCATTTTTGATTTAGTGAAATAATCAGGTCAGTTCTAATTTGTCCAAGACTGAGTAATCTACGACCAAGTACCTCCAACACTAAAGGCATTCCCATCAGCATCAGGCAGTTAGCGCTAATTAGCAAACGTAAGCACGCTAACACGTTGTAATAATTACACCTGCTAAAACGTCAGCATGTTTGCAATGTCCCTGTGAGCTAACACTGGGCTCCAAGCACCACTGTGGCTGTAGACGTTTATTCTTGTTGATGGCTACAAATAACTTAAAAACTGTAATAATTTTCACCTCGATTACAAATATCTACTGTGTACCAGAACCCGCACTCAGGTGACTCCTGATTTCCTAAAGTAGTGAAGGCTTCAGGTATCTGAGTAGGATGAAAAGACAAGACATGTTACAAGGAGCACCTTAGCACATGACGGTCAGAAATTCCGGTCTCCCAGTCAGCTACAGTAACATCATTCCAGTCTGACCAACTTGTGTTCCCCCAAGCAGTAATCACTGGAGGTATTAACCCAAAGTGGACATTGATGTCGGGCCAAAAGGAAAAGGCTCGACTACATAAACGGGCACAGCAACTCTGTTTACTGACGCTTCTGTGGAGCATATTTTAGTGGTTCACTTAGGGGTGTAGCAGCTGCTCAAACACTTACTGTTGGTGGTTGGATAAATAACACCATGTCAAATAATGAAGAAGAGCCACTGTACAGGAGAATCCATAGCTAATTAGAGCAGCTGGCTTTTAAGCCAGACAGTTTGACGAGGACATCAAGAAACGCATGTACGCTGTGTGTCAATACTGTTTATTTTGTTCCCTCGTGCACTCTCGTAGCGTGCTCAGCAATATTGGATGGGCTTCATTATCTATAAAATAGACTGAGTGGACAATGAGTGAATGCCACACTGCGGTTAGGGTTGGAGGATTCACCTCATCTGCGGCCAAAATAATTAAAGTAAAAGCAAGTCATTGTAAAATATTTCACAGCTATAACGTTTGCTGCTCACTGCGCTCCTAAAGAATCTTCAAGTCATTTCTATATCAGCAAATGCAGACCATGTGTTGGGTCTCATCTTAATTTAGTTTTCATCCTTATTTAAATTGACATTTTGACATGATATGAAAAGGAATACCCACTGTTAGTCATGCTAATTAAAGTGTGTTATTTTTTGGCATCAACTCGAATGATGGATTTAATTGCTGTGAGAAACGGGGAGCTTTATTATTTGAAGGAATTGGCCTTATTGAATTTGGCTCTTATCAATATATATGTAATGAGGCGCGAATGCTCTGCCTGTAAAATCACACTGATCAATGTTGACATTTTCTCGGCTCTGCTCTGATTAGCCTGTGATGCTACAGCGGAAACATAACATACCTACTATTTTTTATTTGATTGCTGTAATGTGTTATGTGTAGTGTCAAATATTTTGATAGTTCTCAGAATGGTTTTACTGTCCTGTTGCCTGGAGCAAAATTCAGAGGCTGTAAAACCCTTCAGTCTATTCAATGAAGAATTTATATTTTCTCACCAGGTCTCGTGCTGTCTCTTCTTCAACAGCATTGCTCTCATTAAACCCTAATTTTCCTCAGCTGTGTCCTGTTCGCTGTGTGGTTGCAGTCCTCAAATGGAAGGGAGATGTTAATTATGTGAGATGAATTCTATCTTTAATTAATCATTATTGTTGTTTTACATTTTGGTTAAATTGGACTTGGCAGAAGACATATGGAGTGTTCTATTCCAGTAATGATACATCCACCTTATAAATAGCTCTGGAGGTTAAGAGAGAAACTTTTTTAATTATTAATTACTTAGTATTGGATCTTGTTAATTTTAAGTAAACAACTTAAAACTTTTTGTTTTGAAAATCTTCAATAGTCTGTTCTTGTGAGTAAAAAAAAACTGTTTATGTGGATTAGGATAACTCCTGAATTGTGGGAACAAACCAATTATATTACTTCTATATTGTCTTCTTTTAGAATGGAATAGACCATTGCTATGGTTTATATTGCACAAAATACACACATGGTTTGAAATATTAATATGCTGCAGAAACAGCTACAGGAGGTGACCATTTTATTTCCATTTACATTCCTGTTGGTGGATTCTGGTACTAAAATGAAAATGTCTTTATTTTCCACAGTGGCACTGGTCAGTGTGTATGATGAGTATCTTTTGTGAGTGCTACATTAACAGAGAGTGCTGATAGAGATTTTACAGAGAATGAAATCATCAACTAATCATGTTCGCAAGGACTGCGGCAAGAGGAAAGCTTTTCTCCTTTCACACATAGAAGCACCTTTTTTAAAAAGCAGAACCCATGTGAAGAAAATGAAAATGCAGGAGGAAGTGCAAGTGGACTGACCTTGAGCTAATGATGCTTTTATCGGCGAGGGGAAAAACTAACAAGCATAACTGACCAACCTTCCACATCATACCCATTTCTGTCCATTTTGCCAGTCTGGCTGTCTGTTTTTCTTTCTTTTTTCTCCTTTTTTCAAGGCTATGAGAGGCAAAAGCAGAGCTTTGAAGGACACTGTTGTGAACTTGGGGCCCAGTGCAAAGAGCTCAAGTCCATCTGTTTCATTTCTGCAGTTCCAAAATGAAGTGGGTTTCCTCTCCCCGCCCATTGGTGAGAGATTCGTAACTATCGATTCTGGCAGCTAGGCAGCTCCCGTAATTAAAAAATTCTATGTGGAAGATGGTAAACACTGCTCAAAGCCAACTGTGGCAGGGCTCTTCATCCTTAATGAGATTTCAGTGGAAAAGCTAAGCAACCAACCCAAAGAATCAATAGTTTCTCTCTCTTTCTCTCTCAAATGCTTTTGATAATCTTCTCTAAGGCTCTGATCAATTTGAGCTGATGCAACTCATTAATAATACTTGTCCAGGCCCACTTAGACTATGTCTAAGTCTTAGAAAAGGATCAGAAACAGTAACTTAGTTATATTACATTCCTTGATCTTGGCACCCTGGGAACTTTATATCTCTCTGCAACAGTAAAATAATTATTCATTTGAAGTTACTATACTACCTGAAGAGGTGGAGAGGATCAGTCTGTGGGAACTATAGTTGAATGCATCACTCAGCGTGTGCTAGACAGTGTAGGTGTCATCTCATTAAAGCTTCAGTCTTTATTAACATCTCATCTCATACTATTATGTTCTCGGACGAGGGAGGGGCAAAATCAATAAACCATTTACTTCATTTTGTACTGTTCAACAGCTAATCTGTATACTTCTCCCTCTGCAAACTCAAAACCCAACTGTACATTAAAGAGAATACTGTGAATTCAGCATTGCAATGCACTTCTCTATAGGCACTGTGTATCTGTTTCAGGCCCATGCATGAATGCCAACATATGTGGTATGGCACAAACATACGGAGTGGAAAGGAAGGAAGTGTGCCAGCATTGTTGTCCAATGCTAAATCTCTCACTGTAATGAGCTGATCAGACTTCGGTATTTACCGATGTGACTGACATTAGCTCTGCAGGGAGCTCCTCATCACAATAAACAGCCCAGTAAAAGAGGAAAAGCCAGGATAAAAATAAATTCATCATCATTCTGGACCATTACCTCTCTCAAACTTACCCTAAAATAAAGATTGTGACACTCCCCCTCCAGTGCCAGGTGCATTTCTTTTTTTTTTAACAAGGTGAAGAACCTTTAATGTCTCTCGTGCCTATAATTGATGAGCATCCTCACATTTCTTTAACAATGAAAACAAAACTCACTCATTTTCATGTGGGTGAGACATAATTTCCCCGAGGTTAAAATCCAACAGACGATGATTAACAGAATTCCCGTTCATTTAATTTACAGACCTCAAAATCATTTTCAGCATGACAACATGCATTTATTACAGCAGAGTGGTGAGGGAATTTTTTTGCCAGAAGGATAAAAAGAGTGTGACGTTGCATATTCCTGTGTGCTATATTTAAGCCTAAGCATGTATAATATATCATGCAGAATTTGCATAGTATTTGTACGAGAGCAACTGTGCAATAAATTGAAAAAGGTAACGGAGGAACAACAGAAGGAAATCCCAGCGGACCTGAAGACTCCGAGGCAAAGTGTGTAAAAAGTACAGCAGCCCAAGCAGCCCACAGCTGGAGATAATATTGTCAGTAATTACTTCCATCCCTACTGGGCAGAGGACCTCACTGTTGTCTGTTTCTCTGTCATATCTGGGCCAGCCGCTCATCTCATTCCAGACTGCATCGGCTCTGTCAAGCATCAACGAAGAAGGGGGAGGCATTAGTGGACCCTGGAGAGGATCGGGATGAGGTGATAAGAACATCACTGGGAATCCGCCTCATTTAATGCTACACACTGCTGAAAGTTGGGCTTCCGATCTGTATAAACAAGAGGTGTACAAATACTTTGTTTTTTTGCGTATGTGTGAAAGGGAATTATAGTGTGCGTGTGTGTTGCTGTTAGTTTAGTTCTCTTCGCACAATTTTGTGCAATTTGTCACCCGCATTTCATCGCTACAGTAATAGGGGTGCATGTAGAATAGTGTTTATAGACACATTATTCTGTGTCATTAACAACAATTATCAACAGATGTTTTAAAAAAAAAATGAAAAAGCAAAACATCATATCATCTAGTACCTTTAGTGATTTACTGTAACTCAAAGTAAAAGCCAGAGATGGATGATGCATTTTAGTAATTGAAAAAGCTATTTTAGCACAGTCATGATGAATTAATAAGTCACGACCGACCGTAATTTACATTTGTATACGTATTTCAAGTGACATTAGGTTTGTGAATCACACCTGTTTGATTTTATTAAATCGACTGTAAGACACCACTGTAATAAATAAAAGGCCACAGCACCCAGTACCTCAGTACAAACTGTTTGCACAATCTATATCTTTAAATTGCACATGTACAGTTTAGTTGTTTAGGTTTTTAGTTATATACTGCTCAAAATATTTTGCACACCACTTAACTACATATTGCAGATAGTGTATATATTTTTCATTATAGTCTTATATTTTCTATTATATCTTATAATATTCTTATTTTGTGATTCTTTATTGTACTTTTACACTTGTGTACTTTTTGCATTTGCATTCCCCTATGCTGCTGTGTCTGACTTGAATTTCTCCTATGGGGATCAATAAAGGAACATCTTATCTTATCTTAAAAAGAAAATGGTCAGTAAGCCTACATTATATACCACACAAGCATGTTTGACAAGGAGTTATCATTATCATATAAGCAACAAGGTAAATTGGAATTATTGTGAGGTAAATAGAAAATGTTTTGTAAAGAAATGGAGAAATGTGCTAGAATAAAAAAGTATGGGGCTGACACAAAAAGCCAGCAAAAGATAAATAACCACCAGATAAAACATTTTATATTCATTTTATAATAGATAATAGAACAGGGCTTTTTATTTTTTTACAATCCATTTAATTTATTTTACGTATGAACTCAGTAACACTTTTGTCCATTGTCGCCTTGTGGATACCATATGTTTCAGCATCATGGCAGCAAAACATCTCATCATTACCCATTTCAATCATTTTAACATCAGGCAGACAGCTCAATCGAGTTGTACCAATAATATTTTTTGCCAGCATATATTAGCAACTGCTAGCAAACAGGAATCAATATGAACATCAGACGAGCGAGCTTCACTCACCGCACGGTGAGAGAGCACAGTCTCATCAGCAGTGGGTAGGCGTAATAAATTCTCAGCCTGATAGGCAAAGAACTGCTTTACTTGCTCAGTGTAGTTTTGGTTAAAATATTTGCCTCTTTAATATTGCTCATCAATGAATCTCCAAGGTTGCAAAAGTTCTACCCAACACTTGGTGAGCCAGCCTCGGTTACTGTGAAGAGAGAAAGAGCATAATGATAGATTGATGAACTGACTGACCTGAATTTGGATAATGAACAGATTATTTTTCTTTGTGCCAAGTATAGGTTGTGCCCAGAAATCACTGTACACTGTAGCTGCCTTATTTTTTTACCTGTATGAACGTGCCTCTAGGAATCGAGATATAAACCTAATTACCTTAACCACCTAATTTACCTCTGTCTTGTGTCCCTCATTATGGTAGGTGTTTTTGTACTTCTAATTTCATATCTGTAGCTAATGAAAGCTTGTGGATGGCTCATATACAGCACACTCTATGCAGCAGTCATATTTACCGTTGCTCCTCCATGCTGTGCTTCAGATGAGGTAATTCTATTTGGGTTTAGCTCAGTGTTGGTCTACGTGGTTTGATAAGAACCACCTTCAATCTTCAATCTGCCAGGCGGAACAGCGGTATTTGTTTTTGACAGCTGATCTTAAAATGATTGAATAATGAATTCATAAAAGGCAATTATTTTTTCACAAATATGTGTTTATCAGATAGTCAGATTTCCCAGTCAATCAAAATGTGAAGAGGAGAACTGTTACTAAACTAAACTAAAACAACAACAACAACAAAAACTGTGCATGGAAGTGGACAAACTAATCACCACCACTACAGACTTAGTTGAAAACTGTCAAATTGATTTCTCCGGTGTGAAAACAATTCCTGTGCAGGATTTTCAGAGCACCCAGGTCAAGAAGAGAAGTAGTAGGAGGAGGCTGTGTAGGAGTCTCCTTGGTGTCTTGTAGGTCAGGGGTGTTTTCATGCATCCTTGACCTTTTTTTTTCTTAAGATAGAGTTTCAAGAGAGAACTCTATCAGATAATTACTCAAAGCTTTAACAGAAGTCCTGACGCTCACGCAGTCAATACGTTAAGACTGGATGATTGAGCAGGTGGATATTGTTTTCTCTGTACACACCAAATGTGGCATACATACACCATATCAGGTTACCAGGTGGGGGAAATAATAAAACAGATAATGGCAGTTGGGGGAGGAGACGATCTCAGAAGTGTCTGCTTCACCGGCTTGAGTGCACGAGGGAATCGATGCATTGACACTGGGGTAGTTCTTGCACCATCAGTCAGCCAGCCCATCTCATCACACTGTTTATTCAACCACGGTAAACAATAACAACCTTCATGCTAGCCCAAGCCTCCTCCTCTAATTACTGAAGCATATAGGACCAAGATGTATGCACCTTGAGAGTGTCAGTTTGCTCTGGCTCTCACTGAAGAGCAGAGGGATGCTCCAGAGCAGGTACTGCGAACGTATCCTCACAGAGCTACGAGAGAGCAGATAATGGGCTCATATGCATAATACTGACAAGGGGGGTTAGATTGTACTCTTCCTGCTCACTGACAGCATGTTGTGATCCGTTGAGTAGAAGCCTGGTTTCAAGTGAAATTAGTCAGTGCTTCTTTCTTAAAGGGCATGGGGCAAGCTGAATATGTCAAGATTTGTTTTTCACACTTTATTAATGTAACAATGCTCATAGACCTGCAAAATGACCTGTATTATTATTTTTTTGTTTTAGATACAAAATGACACATAGTAAGTGATGCATATCATGAAGACTTTTTAAACTCATGGAAATTAAAATGAAATCTCTTATTCAAGTGAAAACGTATACATAAGCCCAACTAGCTGGAATAAGATTTTTGAAATACAGTTAGTTTGTGAGTTTATGTCTCTTAAAGATGACATTTGGTCCATTAATAACACTGGGTTGAGTAGCCATTACAGTGACTCAGAAGTGTCAAATGTGAAAAAAAGAAAAACAGATCATTACTTTGGAAAGGTGAGATTAATATAGACAGTGAGTTAAGTTTAATGGGTACAGTAGTTTTCCCAAAGGGAAACATGTGACATAGAGTCAAGCAGGCGACATATGAAGACCAATTACAGGGCCTGTACTGCCTGGAACTTGGTGTGTTGCACCTCAGAGTGCTTCCTTAATCCAGCAGCGAAGATCCGTTGC
The DNA here is from genome assembly GCF_905237075.1 of Dicentrarchus labrax. Classification (NCBI taxonomy): domain Eukaryota; kingdom Metazoa; phylum Chordata; class Actinopteri; family Moronidae; genus Dicentrarchus; species Dicentrarchus labrax. The sequence continues at coordinate 15,150,414 of NW_026136709.1, read as the reverse complement.
TATTAATATTGCACTTCCTGCCAAACAGCAAAGGACATCACTGCCTCAAATTGACAGAGGCAGACAAAGGCCAGTAATCAAAAGCCCTTCTATGGTAATGAGGCAGAAATATTAAACAGTACATCCTTGCCTTTGATCCACAGTATCACCTTTGGGTATGATAATAAGTCTGATGCTAATGTGTGAAGTGCTAACAATAGAGACTAACTGCTCTGGATTGGGGCTGAATATGAATGTAAGATCTGGTCACACAAACTAGTTGTCGAGCAGCCAATCACATCTGAGAGACATGGAAGAGCAGTTCCTTGAGGGTTGAGGACTCCTTGAATGATTTTACTGATCTGCAGTGTACCTATGGGGGGGAAAAAATAATCATCAAGCCAACAAGGAGCCAACTGTGAGTACTGAAATGTGTTTTTCAATTGGCTGAACACATAAATTCATTGCCAATCCAGGGATGAATCTTGACATACATGAGGAACGCTGCTAATGAACCAAACCAAAATTGTGGCTACATGCAAATATCAAAAGACGCTGTTGACAGCCTCCATCATGTTTTCACCACACTGAGCACAACAAAACAACAACAAATCATTTGCCACTGTACTGTAAAGCTACAAAGCGAGCCAATTCATTTGAAAACAGGGCTGCTTGTTAAGTTTATGAGGTGCACATTTCAGTGCTCAGGCTTTAATATAATGTATAATACAGCAGAGCAAGCTACTCTTGTACCCATTTACAATGAGATGAATGCATTTGGCTGCTAGGATACAAGGTTAAATGGGCCAACACTGATTTTCAGTCAAGTGCCTAATCCAATGCATAAGGCAGTCAGACAGCCTGACAGAAATGCACAAATATCAGCTGCAACATAAATAAGCATCATCCCCTTATTTTCAAAAGCCAGCTCAATTTTGATTGACCTGTGCTTCTTTATATTTAGGTACATGCAGCAGGCCCTTTGATCCTTCAGTCAGCGCTGTGTAGAGCCTTCAGCGTGAGAGAAAGTTGCTCTAAGTAAAACCTAAAGGAAAGGAGAAAACCGACTGAAAATCTGTGCTTGACACTTTCACTAATTCTGACTGTAAAAAGGTACCAACAAAGAGATAACTAGATAATTAAGTGTTCAGAGTGCCTGTCTGTTTTGGGCCATTCTAAATGACACACATGCAAAACAAATGCTTCCTCATTGTGCTGCTTAATCCTCTTACAATATTCAGCATTTACTGTTTGTTTGCTGTTGGATTTGTGTGCAAGCTGACCGTCTGAACTCTCCTACTGTTTCATTACCTCATTCTTGATCACCTGTAATCGAGCTTTTATCAGCATTCAGGACGGTTGGCTAGTGTTGCAGAACAGCTGTTAGCTTCTGGGCTGGTGTGAACAAATCATCATCTGGTATGCCAACCGGTTAGTCAAGAGCTTTTTCATACTACGAATGTTGCCTTTAGCATATCAGTGTACCTTTGTCTCATCCTGGCTATGCCTCCACTGGAAAGCCAGGTATTCACAGTACACCGAAAGGTTGAGCTCACTTTTTCATCCTCCCTTGGTTTTGTACCACCATCATTAGAGAGGCGGCACTACTATAATCTTACATTATTGTGAAATCTTCAGCAGCCTTCAGGACAGATTTCAGACCAAGGCTGGGAAATAAAATTAAGCAACTGGCTTGCTTTACACACTCTGCTCCCTGGTTTGTTGTTTCTCAGATTTTTAGTTTCAGTTGCCTTGGAAAAGGAACCAGTGCTTTAAGAGAGCTGTCCAGCCCATGGGCTTATGTTCTGTTGCCCAGTACTGCCAGTCTGTTGTCTGGACATATTACACCCCTTTGGTCTCAAAGTCACTGTTGCTCCTGTTGTTGATCCTCCTTGGATCAGATTTGCAATGTAAGCATACACTGACTTACTGAGCCAATTAACGCAAACTTCAAACCACCTTATCCCTGCATGAATAAGTTACTTAATAGTAAACCTTACTATGGCGATAAAGCATTTGTTGCCCTAACCTTTACACAGTAGGTTTAAGGTATTAGGTTCTGGAGTACTTCTGACCACAACAACGTTGTAGCAGTGCATTGTAGTGCAGTGTTGCATCATTTTGGATGCTGGTAATAAGGATTTTGATAATATGTGTCTTTAATATTTAACAAGGTAAAATTCAAAAAATATTAATAGAACATTTTTAAACTGGGAATATTAACAAACAAAATACACATTTATTTTTTATTGCACTACATCTGTGTCTTCTATGTCACTTTTCTTCAAAGGTTGAATTTGGTATTTGTGCTGTAGCCTTGGGAGAAAGCCTTACAGTACAGGATTATTTCAGGGCATGTGCTTATGTTGGTTTGCAAAATTATAATTATGGCACGTCCCAATAATCACTTGATTCACCATCAATGATAATTGCCAGTTATCCGTTCCAAGCCTTCCATCAGGATTTTCCCATGATTTTGGGGATAGGCAAATCCCTTCTGGCAAGCAACTAATTATTTATCAAAAGCGCAAAAATATTTCAACAAAAATGTTAATAACTCAAACTAGATTAGTGTCGTTGTGCAATGAAGTGGCCACTCACATTCTGACCCCCTAATTAGGTTGTCGACTGGCTCCATCCACTGTTAAGAATAATTGTTATTCTCCGCCTGCTCCAGCTTTCAGCCAACAAAGAGCTATTATAAGACTTACTTTGATGCCGTCATGTGACCGTTGTTTGGCGGCCTTTGTAGGTTAATGGATGGATAATCGGGGGTATTTGATCTCAGCGGAGTTGTGGCTGCCTGTGGCAGACGTGTCTTGCCTCTGCAGTGGTCCAGTCGGTTTTTTCACTTAAATAGTTTTATATCTATATCTAAATCTGTACTAAGTTACAGGTCCTTATTTTTTGTTCTCATCATATTTGCATCACCAGCAAGGACTGGACCTATTTATTATAACTTATTATATAGTTGATTTAAAAAATGTTCACATAACACTGAAAAATAAGTGCAATACTGCTGTGACCCTGTAAAGGATCGGCAGATGTAGAAATGAATGTGTAGACCAATAAAGCACCACATAATTTAGATATCAATGAACTCTCTTTGGCACCACTCTTGTACAGTTAATGCTGTAGAAACTAAAATTGAAACATCTGAAGGAAGTTCCTGAATCTCTTTCTGTCTGAGAATTATAAATTAAATTTTTCAATTCAATTTTATTTGTATAGTGCCAATTCATAACAGAAGTTATCTCAGGACACTTTTCAAATAGAGTAGGTCTAGACCGAACTCTTTAAAACATTATTTACAGAGACCCAACAGTACCACCATGAGCAAGCACTTGGCGACAAGGGCAAGGAAAAACTGCCTGTTAAAAGGCAGAAACCTAGGACAGATCCTTCGGCTCTAGGTGGGTGGTCGTCTGCCTCGACCAGTTGGGGTGAGAGAGAGGCGAGAGAGAGAGAGAGAGAGAGAGAGAGAGAGAGAGAGAGAGAGAGAGAGAGACAGGTGCACAGCAACAACAGTATTGGCAATGGCAATCTAGCAGGACAATGGCAGGAGGCTCCACCAGGATCGATAAGAACCTGCGAGACGAGAAAGCACAAGAACTCCGGGGAAGAAGTGAAGTTAGTAACATGCATTAATGGAACATGAATGAGTGCAGAAAGAGAGAGGAAGAGAGGAGCTCAGTGCACCATGGGAAATCCCCCGATAGTCTAGGCCTATAGCAGCATAACTAAGGGATGGTTCAGGACTCACCTGATCCAGCTCTAACTATAAGCTTTATCAAAGAGGAATGTCTTAAGCCTACTCTTAAATGTGGTGAGGGTGTCTGCCTCCCGAACCACAACTGGAAGCTGGTTCCACAGGAGAGGAGCTTGGTAACTGAAGGCTCTGGCTCCTGTTCTACTTTTAGAGACTATAGGAACCACAAGTAGCCCAGCATTCAGAGAATGTAGTGTTCTAGTGGGGTAATAGGGTACTATGAGCTCTTTAAGATATGAAGGGGCCTGACCATGAAGAGCTTTATAGGTGAGGAGGAGGATTTTAAATTCTATTCTACATTTTACAGGGAGCCAGTGCAGAGAAGCTAGTACAGGAGAGATGTGATCTCTTTTTCTAGTTCCTGTCAGTACTCGTGCTGCAGCATTCTGAATTAATTGGAGCGTTTTAATGGACTTATTGGGGCAACCTGATAATAAAGAGTTGCAGTAATCCAGCCTTGAAGTAACAAATGCATGGATTAGTTTTTCTGCATCTGTCTGTGATAGGATGTGTCTAATTTTTGTAATATTACGTAAATGAAAGAAGGCAGTCCTAGAGGTCTGCTTCATGTGGGAGTTAAAAGACAAATCCTGATCAAAGATAACTCCAAGATTCCTGACAGTGGTGCTAGAGGCCAAGGTAATGCCATCTAGAGTAACTATATCTTTAGACAGTGAGTCTCTAAGGTTTTTGGGGCCAAGAACAAGAATTTCGTTTTTTTCTGAGTTTAACATCAGAAAATTGCAGCTCATCCAGGATTTTATGTCCTTAAGACATGTTTGTGATTAATTTCATCGGGCTTGATCGATAGATATAACTGCGTATCATCTGCATAACAGTGAAAGTTAATGGAGTGATTCCTAATAATGTTGCCTAAAGGGAGCATATATATAGTAAATAGTATTGGTCCAAGTACAGAACCTTGTGGAACTCCATGACTAACTGTAGTATTTATTGAAGAATCATCGTTAACATGTACAAACTGCGATCTGATAAATTCAATTCAATTCAATTCAATTTTATTTGTATAGCGCCAATTCATAACAGAAGTTATCTCAGGACACTTTTCAAATAGAGCAGGTCTAGACCGAACTCTTTAACATTAATTACAGAGACCCAACAGTACCACCATGAGCAAGCACTTGGCGACAAGGGCAAGGAAAAACTGCCTGTTAAAAGGCAGAAACCTAGGACAGATCCTCCGGCTCTAGGTGGGTGGTCGTCTGTCTCGACCAGTTGGGGTGAGAGAGAGAGAGAGAGAGAGAGAGACAGAGAGACAGAGAGAGAGACAGACAGACAGACAGGTGCACAGCAACAACAGTATTGGCAATGGCAGTCAAGCAGGACCATGGCAGGAGGCTCCACCAGGATCCATGAGAACCTGCGAGACGAGAAAGCACAAGAACTCCGGGAAAGAAGTGGAGTTAGTAACATGCATTAAAGGGACATGAATGAGTGCAGAAAGAGAGAGGAAGAGAGTAGCTCAGTGCACCATGGGAAATCCCCCGATAGTCTAGGCCTATAGCAGCATAACTAAGGGATGGTTCAGGACTCACCTGATCCAGCCCTAACTATAAGCTTTATCAAAGAGGAATGTCTTAAGCCTACTCTTGAATGTGGTGAGGGTGTCTGCCTCCCGAACCACAACTGGAAGCTGGTTCCACAGGAGAGGAGCTTGGTAACTGAAGGCTCTGGCTCCTGTTCTACTTTTAGAGACTATAGGAACCACAAGTAGCCCAGCATTCAGAGAACGTAGTGTTCTAGTGGGGTAATAGGGTACTATGAGCTCTTTAAGATATGAAGGGGCCTGACCATGAAGAGCTTTATAGGTGAGGAGGAGGATTTTAAATTCAATTCTACATTTTATAGGGAGCCAAATATGACTTAAACCAGCTTAGTGCGGTTCCTTTAATGCCAATTTGATGCTCAAGTCTCTGTAAAAGAATATCATGGTCAATGGTGTCAAATGCAGCACTAAGATCTAATAATACAAGTACAGAGACAAGTCCATTGTCAGAAGCAATCAGAAGGTCATTATTAACTTTAACCAGAGCTGTCTCTGTGCTATGATGAACTCTAAATCCTGACTGAAAATCCTCAAATAAACTATTGTTATGTAGAAAGTCACACAACTCTTTGGCGACTACCTTCTCCAGAATCTTAGAGAGGAAGGGGAGATTAGAGATTGGTCTATAGTTGGCTTAAACCCCTGGGTCAAGAGTGGGCTTTTTAAGAAGGGGTTTAATTACAGCTACTTTAAAGGACTGTGGTACATATCCTGATAATAAAGAAAGATTAATCATATCCAGTAAATAAGTGCCAATTAAGGGAACAACTTCTTCAAGCAGCCTAGGTGGGATCGGGTCTAATAGACAGGTTGATGGCTTCGATGAAGAAATGATTGAAGTTAACTGATGAAGATCGATAGCAGAAAAACAGTCTAAATATATATCTAAGTTTACATTAGCAAAAGTCCCTGAACTTGGAGAGCCACTGATAACTGTTGATGGCAGTTGGTGATTAATTTTCTCTCTAATAGTAATAATTTTATTATAGAAGAAGCTCATGAAGTCGTTGCTACTTAAGTTTATGGGGATATGTGGCTCAATAGAGCTGTGACTCTCTGTCAGCCTGGCTACAGTGCTGAAGAGGAACCTAGGGTTATTTTTATTTTCTTCTATTAGTGCTGAATAATAGGCTCCTCTGGCATTACGGAGGGCCTTTCTATAAGTTTTAAGATTATCTTGCCAAATTGAGCGATATTCTGATAATTTGGAAGAGCGCCATTTCCTTTCAGATTTCCTAGCTATTTGTTTAAACTGGGGGGTTTGGTGGTTGTACCACGGTGCTAGTCTCCTATGTTTTAATAATTTCCTTTTTATAGGAGCGATAGAGTCTAATGTTCTTCGTAGTGAGCCTGCGGCACTATCAACAAGATTATCAATTTCAGAGGATAAAGCCAACCTCAAAGATCTAGAGCTGCCAAAGGCTGACTGATCCTACTTTGTGTTGCCTCAACAATAGCTTCTTGACCATATACAATCTTAACATTCCAATCCATTATATGTATGTTATTATATATATTATATAAGAAGTTTAAGAATTATTTAGTTTTTAAAGCAGAAAAAAGGAAGCCGTGACAGTTATGCCCTCCACACTTCCTTTTCTTTTCTAAGGTTACATCTTATACACACTAGAATACACAGTTAATGCCCTCTATTGATATTTATTCTTTACATATTTGGCATTGAGATAATCCAAAAGTTAGTGAAAGTAATCAATTAACGTAGCTTTACTATTGTGATACTTGGATTAGGTTACCGACTAGATTTTTCTAACAGGTAACTGTGCAAGTAACCCATCTACCCTTTTCATACTACTGATTATCTGTCTGTTACTGTGAATGGTCTCCTTAGATGCTTCGAAGTTGCCCCAGGCACTGTAAAGTTTTTCTTTGCTTCACGCAAGGAAGAACTTAAATTGATATACAGAGTGGACAGGGTGAGGGTGTATTGGCCTTTATCCGATTTCTGAACTGGAGGACATCGGAGGCATTCAACTTGTAGTTGGAGAAATAATGCTGTTAAAGGAGAATTTCACTCCTTTTAAGCAGTAAAGTCTGTTTCTCCTTCAGAAAGTGCTGTGATTGTATCTGCTCACACAATTCAGACTTTTTTGTGTCTAAACTCTTTTAATGTTTGTATGTTGTTACTCCCTGAACAATGGTTCCTAATTGCAACCTCTGCTTTCATAAAATCTGAGTCTTCCTATTTTTCTTTTTATCATATTGGGTTGTTTGAATTCAAGCAGCATTCTGGGTCTAAATCAGCCACTATTAGATGGATAGAATGAAATACTGCAGGGCTTTGGGTTATGATGATTATAATTAGCTGAGGTGGGTAACGCATACTGTAATAAAGTATTTGACTATAGAAAATTGTTGCCATGGCTCTTGAGGACATTTTCATGTCTCTTCAGTGTCTAGAAGTTTTAATAAGCCCTCAGAATATTACTTATCATGCATTTTTATTATAATTTCAGAAATAATTATGAGTTTTTCTTATTTTCAAGGAACATTTTATATTCAGATTATGCTATAGTGATGGCAAACTCTTCTATATAAATTTGTAAATCTGTGGAAAAGGGAGTAAAACATAGCATAACATTTCTAAGTTCACGATCCATAAAAATAAGCAATTTGTGTGCCTGCTGTACTTTAAGGCAGTTGCAGGAAGAAAGATTCATCTGCTCCTTGTTACAGTGTGTTATCGTTCCTCTTGAGTGTTGTATGCTCACCAAACTCCTCTTTATCTTTGTTATTGTGTCTTCAATCTACTTTTTAATTCGGGCCACTACACACTTCCAATTAACTTTACCCAGAGCGGGCTCTTTCGGGTGATTGAGGCAAAGGATTAGCAGAGTGATGAAAGAGGCAGACTGAACAGGTAAGAAAAACCCAGTAAGAAAAAGATATGAGTTGGTGAGTGAGGGGAACACTGAATTAGTGTAGCGTCAGGGATTTTCATGTTCACGGTTAACGAACTAAACCGTAGCCAAATGCTAGAATCAGTATTCACTGCACTGCAAAAAGAAATCTCAGGATGCAACACAGATTACCCACAACAAAGAAGACACTAAGAAGAAACTGTTTTTTAAGTCATACATATATGGATCCCACTTACAACTAACAGCTGTACATTATTGTAAAAAGGACATTTTTGCAATTCTGCTTGCCGAGGTCTGAATGTCAGCCACATCTGCAACAAATGTGAAACGACACCTTGAGTTGAATCCAACCAGTCTTGGGAAATATCTGCCAGTGAATGATGATCACAATAAATCATTAACAAAGGGTAAGCTGCAGCGTTCGTTCACTCGAGTCAAACTCACAGCATTTTGTTAAAGCACCCGGTTACCTTCGTTTCCCAGCAACAAGTAGACATATTTTGCACCAGGCTACATTGTAGGAGATCTGCGGCCGAAAAGGTCGAAAAGCCATCATCAGATTAGTCACTGGTTTGCAGCTGCCCAGGTGTGTGCCTTCAAGAGAGCGCGTACAGACATTGGTGAACAAGGGATTCAAGGAAAATATAACTTAAGAAATGAATGTGAAATAGTTCACTTTTTTGGTGAGAAAAAAAGTTTAATTTTTTCAGTTTGAACCATAAATCTGTGGAATGAAGATTTGAAATGGTAACACATGTCTAAAGCTACACACAGCTTTAAAGTAAGTATTATTTTGATCAACAGAAAGAATCTCCATTTACTATTTTAACCTTGACAAAAGTGCTACACACTGTATGTCTAAATGTAACCTAGTCTTTTCCCAACTCTTAAGAGGAAATAAAAGTTTCAGTATGCTGTTTGAAACACTTTTGTTGTAGTCCTTTTACAAGTTTGTTGAGCCATTCCTGCCAGAAGCAAGTCTGGGAGTGAGAAGAGTTCCATACATCATTGTGCTGAGGCATTACTGTGGGTAATGAAGTGTGAACTAGGAGCAGCACTTCGTTTTGTCATAAAGAGTGGGAGGGAGCTCACTGTAGCACAAGGAGATTGTGGACAGTCTTCAGGCGATCACAGCCAACTGCCTCAAATTACAGTTGTCAGTTAAATTAAAAAAAATTAACTCCAGATTTCCTGCTATTGCATTACATTTCATTTGGAAGTCTAAGGCAACATGCTCCGTGTCTGTGGAAGATATCCCTTGGAGTAAAAAATTGCTTAAATAAGTGTGACTTTTTAGGTTAACTGTCATTTCACAGTTACATCTGGATAGATGAGATTCATACAATTTTATTTAATCTTAACCACATACATGCAGCTCGTCAGATTAGAAATACAATTTCATGTTTTTGGTTGCGAACCACACTGGGTGCAAATCTGGATAGGGTCTAATATATTCCCATCCGGAGGGTGGATGTACTGTAATAAAAAACTGCAGTTTGACGAACACCAAAAATGCTTGATATAGCAGTCAAAGAAGTAATAGGAGGAAAAGAAGAACAGAAGAGAAGAGAAACGTGATGAAAGAACCCCGGCATTACGCGGCTTATGCCATATTCGCCATCATTTGTAATAGTCTGTCATGGTCGTCACTGTGTCAGATTAGGTCATACATTTATGCTGTAATTTGACAGACAGACATGACAGACTACGCACTGGTCCCCAACCAATCATAGTTTGCTGTCTTTCACAACGTGCGGGATGTCACAGAGAAGGACTGACTTCCGGGAATAAGAATGTAAAGAAACAATGGTAGTGTGTGCGATACTGTCTATCTTATGATCAGAAAAGCCTAAATAAAGAAAGTCAGCGATTTCTTCACTGTTTCAACATTCACAACATTCCTCTGTGCCTTGCCGTGTTTGCAGTTGTGCACCGAAGCGCACTCTGTGATCGTAATGGTCAAATCCAGTGGGACATCTCTATTATGGCAAAAATCTATTCTTTTGGTCAGTACTGAGGTCATGGTTATTGAACACAATTACTCATTGACTTTGAAAACATCATGCATTTATTGAACTTTTAAAAAACTAATTTGTAACAGTGGATTGCCTTTAACTGTAAATATAAATCAACTGAAAAACAGATAATAAACAAATACAACAACGGCATCATCTCGATTGTCCTGTTTTCATAAATGTTAATAATAATAAAAATTTGATTAATCACAGTACCCACATCCATTCAATATTTAGAACATGTCAGATATTCATTGTGGAAGACAAAAAATAATCTAACATGTTAGATTATTGGCATGCTGTGAGATTGTGACGTCTGTTGTCGTCCGCTACGATACACTACATGGGATAAATGGTCAGTTGTTGCACCCAACCGCCATTTATGTTCCCGAAACCCTCTGCCTGTCGGGTGGGGCTATTAATACGCTGATATTGTGTAGTCTGAACCCGTCATTATAGAGTAGGATGAATTCTCACTAGGGATGCTAATTTAGACATTTTTTTTTTTGACCAGTAGCTGGTGCTTGTTAACCAGACATTAGCTGTCAAAAGCCAGATTAAAATGTACTATTTATAATGGAAGAATGTCTGTGACCCATTAAAAACTGTAGTCCTCGGCGTAGCGGACAGCTTGTTTACTGCTTTTTATTCAGAAATAGCAACATGTCAACATGGTGTGGGGTTAATTCGGAGCACAGTCGCTTGACCCTGTAAATGAAGTATCTTTCTCGAGGATTGCCGGACCTTTGCCTTGAACTGTCGTCACTCTTCAGCCGCCATCATCAACTCTCATCAGGCGTGTGTTTAGGAAACTGAAAGTGATGGGGTAAATGTTGGAAATTGACACCTCCTTTTCTGTGGACATGATGGTAGTCGCGCATTTTAAAGAACACAGACACAGGTGCAGTGTCCTCCATTATCCTCCAGTCTTCATCTGGGATATCGATGGTTCTAGCTTCGTTCTTTGTTAATGTTTGACAGAACAGCTGGAACACCCCACTGTTGTTCAGCAAGTCTGACTTTGCATGATTTGATGAGCTGGTGTTTCGGAAGTTTCATCTGTTCTTGTTTGGCCTCCAGTGCCTCGCTTGCAGGAGTGCTGTGTTTTGAAGTGCACAAACAGGTTAAATCCATAATTTACAGCCAGCTGCAGTGCATGGGCAAATCGGGCAACTGTGTCCCAGGTCAACCGTACGGGAGAGTTAGCAGCCATAATCTTTCATGCATTGACTTGGACACATGCAGCTACATTCCCAGTAAGTCCCCAAGTCTTCACTGCATCAATTAGTTTAGCTGTAAGGTTGTCAGCTGTGTGTCTTCCTGGCACACTCTGTTAGTAGGTGATTGTCTCGTAGCTCTGCGTTCTGAGTGCTGACCACGCCGATCATGAGTCCCACAAACTTACTTAGCACTAGCAAGTTGCCTTTTCAGCTCTGCAAAACGGGCTTCATGATGAGATTTTGTAATTAGGCTCCTGAAAACCTGAATACGGTCATGCTGACGCGCATCGCATGTTCTCCCTGCTAGCATGGAGGGCAAAGCCAGTTGCCTTTCATCACCTGACACTTGTTTGCTTCACAAGTGGTACTGCATAGTGGTTACTTCTGCTATATTTCAATGCTACATTGCACAGGTTACAAACAACCTCGTCATTATCCTTTTATGGCAAAATGGTCTCACACAGTTCTATTTGCTTGCTTATTTGGCTCATTCTAAGCAGGACTGTTTTCCAATAAAAGGCACATGTGGTTACTAAATGTTGCCCCCATGCGTTGTATTTAAGAAATAAATGGTATAGCCTTTTTTTCTTTTTATCATGTATGCAACAAACTATTCATTTTTAATTTTTTTAATATTAACTGTTTTAACTGTTTTAACTGTTTTAACTGTTTAACTGATAGTATTAATAGGTCAAAGTTAGAGGTTATTGGGTTAATTATTAATAATATTTAAAAAAAATATTTAAAATTATATAATTTTCACCTTTTTGACATCTGGTTTGAGCAATAAGGTAATACTGTAATACATCTGTAATCCTGGTTGTATATTTACATTTGTTTTTTTCTGTATCTTATCCAAATATCCCAAATGCTCCGTAATGAATAGTGATGAAGACAATAAATAACGTAGCCCGTTTTTTTTTTTTTTTTGGGTTACTCAGTGTATTTTTTTGGAGAGAAAATACTGCAACAACACAATGCTGCATTTGTATTTGAAGAGGAGAATATACAGAGAGAAAATGTAACCTTTTTCAGCAGATAAATGAGACTTACATACGGTATTGATAGGAAATGTCCACCTGTTTTGCAGTACACTGGATTGTTTTGCCATTATCCCTTCATTTCTCTCTATTCTGTTTACCTCATTGAGCAACCAGCCTTTTCCTGTAAATTCAGTACAACCCTTAAGAAAAAATATAACCTGCAGGGTGAAGCGAGCTTTCTGATGAAAACATTTACAGGCTTACATTTGTTTCTAGGCCGGCACACATGGTTTTGCAGCATGATTTATTGTCCACACAGACAACATTGCCCCAGGATATGTTAGATAAGTGCACTGCATTAACAAAAAGGAGCCTGTGTTTTAAGCAGCTGCTTATGTAGTTGGCGGATTGGATTCGGGGATCACTGGCAAGGGGGGAGTTTATATTTAGTGACATGTATTATGATAGATGAGTGTAAGAGACCATTTCAGAATGATGAACGCCAAACATTTTGTGATGTTATGAAGGTATACTCTGATATTGTTGAATATTTGACACATAAGCTTCTACCAAGGCTTATGAGATTGAAATGTAAAATACAATTGAGATAACTATGTCTTTTTTTGATACTACTTCAGATGACACCAGTGACAGAAATTCTACACATTGTGACAATTATGTGCATTGGCCGTTTTTTTCAGCATGAATTTAACAGCTTGTGTTTATAAAATATGTAAATTCTATTATGACAGATTGGCACCGTGGTGCACTTGCAGCACTGAATCTGATTTGAAACCCTTTGGAGAGTTGCTTGTCATACCTAAGAGAAAATGGCGGTCATTAGAAGAATTCCCCCTGGTTTAACTTAGACACTTTATCTGTCTTTTGGCTTTCTTTTGTTACCAATGTATGGTTATAAGGGATATTTTAATACAGATGCCCACTTTTCATAGTGAAAGATACCATTTCTTTCCTAGCAGCTGCATGGGAACACTTCTAGAGAAAGTTGAACTCTACTAGGTTAGCATTTTTACTCTCCCTTTAGCACAAAAGAACCCAATACCACCATCTGTGATGAGCATGATTGTCCTACACCAGATTTGGTCACATGAAATTATGTGAAATTTGTGAGTATTGGAGTTGAAATTTGATTTATCTTAAGTTTCACCAGCTTGTGGATCCAGTGTGGGAAGTTTCCTAGTGTAGCTCAAACACGTCCCTATGAACAATCACATTCTCCTTTCTCATAAATCCTTAACCACCCGCAAGGAATCTGTTGAATTCATTGTCTGCACCATTGTTCCAAGGGGTCTAGAATTTATTGGTTCCTACAGCTGTGATAATTGCAATTTGCAATTTAGTTGAAGGAAACAAAACACATAGTCCTAGGGGAGTATATTAATATATTGTTTGTTGCCGAACACAAGGCAGGTCATTTGTTTTTATCATTTGGCTTAGCTCAATGCATTTATTCTTTGCATTATGGTATATTAGTATTTGAAGGCACTATTATTACCCATCAGCAAGTATTTTTGATGATTCAACTACCAACTGTCATTCACGCACTGAAGTTTATAGGGTTAGAGACCAGTTAAATAGAAAACAAATGGCTTTTCATTATTCATTTTGGAGCTACAGATAAACTTTAAATTACAGTCATTACCTCTGATATAGCAAGGAGTTTAGTGCCAAGCAAATAATATAATAGGATTCCAATAGAAAACAGCAACTCCATAGAAAGAAGACTGCACTGCGCTGACCATCGCCTTTAATTCCCTATAGCTCCCTGTATAAATTCAATTAATATTCACTAGAGGTGAATAGAAGATATTTTTGCATGATAGCAAAGGCTGGGCAAATGATGGTAGAAGCTGTCAATCAGAGCATCATATATTCAGTATTTCAACATAGGACAATCTGAGAACTCAGACTTCCTATCGATTTGTTTATGTCCTTAAAGTTTCCTGTATTTCAGATCTTTTTTTTGTGTTTGGCCAGCCAAGCTCAAATGCACAAGTCAGGGTTTATTGTAACAGCTGACACAGCAGACAGCAGCCATGCATCTGGAGTGGTACACAATAGGAAATCAATCTGATATAGAGAAAACAAATAACTTGTGTCAGTATAGGAAAGAATAGACTGGATGTTTCTAAATGTGACTGTGTGAGTGTGTACATATTTCTGTGTTTACACAGGTTCAGTATAAATGTTCAAAATGTGCAAGTGTTCAGAGGATCTATTAGTGGCTTATTTCTTTTAATCACAATAACGTTTCAAGCATATAATGTCAGATGTGTATAAACTGTATATACAGCATATTGTATGTGCCAGGATGTACTGTACTGGAGTATGAAAAATACTGAACAAATAGAAAATATTATACTGGCTGAGTTGAAAGGTTCTCTGTATTAGCTATGTGCTTCTTGCTTTCACTCATTTGAAGGCCAAACTCATTGCATCTTCCTTTTTCAATCACTCAACAAAACAAGACAAAAAAACCCAAACTTTCTTCTCCTGGTTGCATCTGTAATTATAATCAAACACGACTGTGATGTGAACGCATCGTGTCGTTGTGCATGGTGTTTGCCTTCAAATTCAAACGAGACAATCAGTGCACAAAACAGCGTGATTTGCTGGGTGGTGGACAGATGGTATTTAAAATGAATGCCCTAAACCTATTTTAACACAACAGTTGGTTGTTTTTTTTCTCCAGATACTCATATCACACAATTTCTCAGTGGCAGATACTGTTCACTATATTTTGCTTGAATATACTACAATGCTGCGTGGTTGTTTCAGTGGCTTCTTCCGACTTTTTTACCACGATAATTATTCTTTCCAAAGGCGATTTATGGTTCAATAAAAGCCCCTTGTAATGGTGCTCTTTGTATCCTGTAGATGTGATTTCTGATTTTGTTGTTAATTTATTGTCTTTTTCTATATCTATTTCTGGCCTAGTTTCATGTTACTGAATCGAGTTGGTTCCAAGGCACCAGCAACTTAATCTGGGGAATTAACATGCCGTGAGCTGTCAGAAAGCCAGAGAAAGACAAATCCTATAAAATAAGTATTTATAATTTTAATGCTGAATCTATGTTCCCTTTTGAAAACACAATACTCTTGTACATCTGCTCATTCATGTTCAAAATGTGCCTTTTTTCTGTGTAGATCCAGAGAAGACAGAAAAAACAACCAAACGACATTTAGACGTTTTAATGATGTGTTTTACATTTAAAAGTCTATATAGTTGTTTGTTTTAGTTTAGTGATTCCATCTGGGACTAGATGCGTGACTCATGACAAGTGCATGAGAAAGTAATGATATCTTCTTCAACAGTGTGTTGTTTATGTCTCCAAGGGGCTAATTACAATAGTGGAAGTGTGAGGCTGTCAATTGAAGCCAGGATCTCACAGTATACTCAAGTCTTGACTTGTCTCTGAAGGAAGTCCACACTCAAATGTTGTATAACTGACATCTAATATATCATAGCAGTTTTCATTTGCTAAGTATTGAATATACTCATCAAAACTGTCAACTTTTCCTCTGGATATCCACGTGCTTTAACACATCAAAGCAGACTCCTTCTGTACCTTTTATTCTATGAATTTCAGCCCTGAATGATATATTTTCTTAGCAGCCATAGAAGGGATAATGAAGTCCTTATGTTGATATGAATGCGAAGACAGTTTCTCAGACAGGTAAATATCAATGTGTGAACAAATTTAGCATTCTCTGATAACCAGCACAAGGCCAGATGCTGTCAGAATAGACAGTGTATCATAATCTTGTTCCATCTGGCATATGGTGGTTCCAATCTCCAAAAATGTTTCACTTGAGGGATGTGCTCTCTTAGGGCTTGGCATATCCCCTGCTGTCAGCATTTGAGCTATTGCACTGACTGACTCCAAACATTTCATTTTAGCTGGATGTCTCGAAATGTCACCCCTGACATCTGTACAAAGAAAGCCATCTCCACCAATCAGGTGGCTCAGGTTGAAGAGATAAATGGTATTCTTTTGGAGAGAAAGTGCAATCTAATATCTACAGCATCTGTAAGTTGCACAGCCCTGATAGCCTTGCACGTAGCTCTATTGCCTCTGCCCCTTTGGGAAAGCAGACCATTTTTCTTTTTGGCCACAGAGTAGGAGCCGAGCAGGAGCCAGCAGAAGCCAGATTGGCAATATTTATCTTGGTCTGAAGAGGGACTAAACACAAACATTCAGAGTAATTTTAACCTCTGGAAAGACTGTTAGGGAGGGGCACAAGGATTGTATCAATATCAAAGTGAAATAAGGCATTTCATTACCATTTGCCATGCTAGCTTTTCCAAGTGGACAAAGCTATAAAAAAGAACATCAGTGGGGATGAAGAGATGAGAAAAAGATAATTAGAATGTGGTGATTTACTGTAATACATTAGTTGAGCTAGGTTACATTTTAGATATCAAAGTGTATATGGCTACAATGGATCATGGAGCTGTTTCAGCAGATGTATGCCTTTTTGAGCCACAGTGAGCAAAACACAATATCCATATATACCACTTTGGAAGGCGTAGCTGTTGGCCTGTTGGGAAATGTTTTGTTTACCAGTCCCACCAGACTGCCAATCAATAAAAAAACTCAGAGCCCATTAGCCTCCCTGAACTATTTAACACCAACTGGCCCCTATTACTAAGACTAGTCAATGATGTTTGTCACTTTAATGCGATTAGTACCATTTTCTATTAAGCCTATCCACAGATCTCTATCTGTGACTCTAGGGGTCAGTGGTGGGCAGCTACCTTGCACTTAACCAACCTTTGAATGGCTAATCCCCTGTTGCTTCTGCAGGGTCAATTTCTAATTTAACATTAATTGTTTCTAAAATCACCACATTTAGCTTCCACTATTGGCTTTCTTGTTGCACAGTTTTTTTCTTTTGAAGTCTACAATCTCAGTTTTTCAATCCTATTGTCTTTGTGTCATGTATCAGTAATATATGTCAGTTTTAATCCACATAGCAGATGCTGATTACAGACACTTCCTGAAAGCTAGCGTTTAGTACAAACACTGTGGTTAAGGTCCATTGTAGTTAAAGCTGCATTCATTTATTTTTTGGCAGGATGACGAGCTAAAAATACAACATTGAGATAGTATCGCCATGTAAAGTAGATATGGCTGTTAGCGAACAATTTCCTATTTACACATCAAGCAGGCACAAAACAACATATTACAACATAAAGCAAATATTTATTTGGAGTCTTTGGGATTCATTTGGTCTTTCCGGCCAGCCGATAAATGTAAGTTAAATATTCAATCTTCTTTAGCTCTGTTTTATTCCCATCACTCCTGAGAAATATACCTGGGTTGCTAGATGCTTCAAAATGTTCAATAGCCCGTTTGCAGTTTGGAGCTGCGCAGGTAGTGTATCTACTATACACTAGTAACAGGAAACCAAAACAATGATCCAAAATAGGCTAAAAGGCTCTCTAGAGCTGAAAGAAACTGTAGTATTGAGTCTTAATTCTCTGTGAGATTGTCACTATGAGCAACTGCTTTGTATGTATTCATTCTATTATTCATAAACATACTTGTGTTTGTAGGGACGGCGTTGTCATGTGTCACACTTAACTGTAATTCACCAGTGTGATTGACTGTGAACACAGAGATATCGATGGCTTCCTTAGCTTGATCAGCTATTCTCCTGTTGACATGAGACAGAAGGTCAATGGACTGAGTTGAGATGAAGCAGACAATTCAATTGGCTGGCAAGTCAACCAAAGAAGCTGATCCCCTGTTTTTCCTATCATAGTTCTGTTTGAGCTTATAGGGAATTAGGCGAGGAAAAAAAAAAGCCATATGACATAAAATCATATGGAGTAGTGAATAGGGGGTGGGGGGCGTAGGAAAGGTTTAGATTGCAGGGAGATGAAAAGAGGGATATCAATTGATACCGTCTGTAGTGGGAATCTTGCTTGTGGCTCTGCTGGCGCCATGAAATGCTCCCTTTGTGGATTTGTGATGAGATGTTAACTATAGGAGAGGTGCTGTCAGTAAGCAATGATTTATACATGACCCATGATTCAATGCAAGCACTTATATGCACTAACTAATTGGGCTTTAACCAGTTAAAGGCTGACATGTGCTGAATTACTATTTGCCATTTCAAGTACAGTAGTTTTAAATTTCAGTGATAAAATTAACAGAAATCTGTCATTTTGCGTCATGAATTTTTCCAGCTTAGCCAGTATGTTTTCTAGTATTTTTCAGTTCCTCCAATTTGAATCTGGGAGTGTACCATTTGAGCTATCCACTTTTTCTTGTTACCACATTATAGATAATAGTAATTTTCTTTTCACCTTCCAGCCGTTGGAACCAAAACACTATTAAATACTTTCTCCCTTCCCATTCTTCTCTTCCTGCTCAGTTAAGCCCATAGGCCAAGATGTACGCTTGTCACATTACTCTCAAAAGCACATTAATATTCTGCCCACAAAGTGTTCTTTGTACTGTATGCTAATGCAAATGTAGTACACTCCTTCTACATGGTCTGCTTTTACCAGGCAAAGACACGCAACAGTCGCTTAGAATGAAATGCCTCTTGTAGTCTATATTCTGGGTGTTGGGGGTACAAGAACAAACCTAAATGTCAGCGTCATAACTAATACAGCAGAACAAATAGCTGTTCTATTGGGAAACGGTTGCAGGGCAGAGGTCAGTGAGTGCTCATGTCTGGAAATATCTAAAAAATCCTGTTGTTTGACAGATCAGATACACTGCCACCTTTTTTATACAAACCACACAAAGCCAATTCCTCTTGCTGTTTTCCTTCATTGTTTGAACTCTTATATTATCAGCCATGTCACTGCGAGTTGAAGAAGACCATCCTTTCTTCGCCCCGTACATGAAGCCATGTATTGAAAAAGACGCGTCATGGATGTTCACCGCATGTGCATTGTTATGAGTGTGTAATGTTCTCTAGTATCTGTCCTTGTTGGGTAGAAGAAGGGGAAATGAGAAAAATAATTTGACAGGGGCCCATTGTTGCAGTGCTTCACTCATTCTAATTGGCTGTGTGTTTTTGTGTCTCTAATGCTTTGAAATGAGTTTTCTCTGGAGAGTTTGGAATGTATTTCCCATTTTAATCCTGTCAAGGAAAGACAAACTAAAGTAATTTGTAGCAAAAGGATGTAAGAAAAATAAAATACTATATGATGTCACCACAAGACAAACATTCAAGACTTTTTTTCAGCATTAAAGTTGAACGAAAGAAACAAAAAGACAAAGAAAACAAAGTAGTTACTCAACATTTATCCCGTATATTCTGTTCTGTAATGTCCAGAATTGAAATTCCCCCCCTTACCCTTGACTAATTTTCTGTTCAGTCCAGGTCAGCGCTCTAAAGATAGCAAATTTCTGTCACCCTCAGTTAAAGCATCCTATAACTCAGCTGGTTTTTAATTTGTTTTGCTATCCAT
This sequence comes from Dicentrarchus labrax, assembly GCF_905237075.1. NCBI lineage: Eukaryota > Metazoa > Chordata > Actinopteri > Moronidae > Dicentrarchus > Dicentrarchus labrax. The sequence continues at coordinate 15,130,546 of NW_026136709.1, read as the reverse complement.
CATCAAAGCGTTTCTGACCGACATTTTTATAGAGCTATTTACATCTTGTGTGTGTGTATGGCATATTTTCAAAAACTTGTCTCATCCAATACATTCAGAGGCTTGTTATCTTTCATAGCTTTAAGTGCTTACCACCATTTTACACCTCCAGTAAGTGCATTCAGACAGGCTGCTGCTCTCCCACAGCGTAGAAAATGTAAGGAAATGCTGAAGCAATATACAGGTAGAGCCAAAACTTTGGACAGAGGAAGGCAAGTCTTTATAATTTTCAATTACACCTTTTTGCTGATGTTTCTTATCACAGAGCGGCTGACATTATGCCTTCAGTGTCTTTGGGATCGATTTTTAGAGTGTCTGTTGGCCCTGTAGGATTGGATGGTCCTACACTCGGGGAAGCGGGACGCAAGTAGCTCTATAGTGAAGCAATTAATGAGATTTTGGTTCAGAATCGATCTGTATGCTGGAAAAAGAAGAATGGAGTGTAGCAGCAAGTCCTTAGACATCAAAAACAAAACTTTCTGTTGTGATTCTGAATTGTAGAGTAGTTTTGTGAAACCCTGAACTCTTTGTTCAGTTTGCATGTCTGCATACAGTATTTGACAAGTGTATTTTGCATTAACTAAGACAGCCTGAACTCCTTAAGAGAGACCACGTCATTTTAGTTTTAGTATAGTATATTGGAAATTAGAGAGCTGTCATACAAAAGTGTGTCCCTTTTTCTTTTTTAAAGCTTTTTAAGCATTTTAAGCCATTTCTGAATTTGCTCTAGGATGTAGCTCCGTTCTTTACAGCCTTGTTTCTCTTAAGCCTACAAACTGCTCTGCTGTTAGTAAGGTGACTATGCTGACAATAAGCCGTGCCACTGGTGAGAATGCTGAGCAGACAGAGGAGCATAGGTAATGCATTTTTGATGCCCACAATGGCTACCATTTCCTTGCTCAGGGAGTAGTGTGACTGCGCTAGGAGGAACCCTGTGAGCCTCCAGGTCTAGCTTCTGAATAAGTGTTAAGTGTCCCATTAAAATGGATGTCCAAATCAGGAGGGAGAAGCAGAATCTCCTGCAAGCTCCTAATCTCTTCTTTCAGCCCCGCTTATCTGCACTATCTCAGAGGGAAGTTCTCCAAAGGTGGCACAGTTTGAATCCTTGTGCCCTGCCCTTGAAGGTTAATCTTTTCCCCCAGACGTGTAATCAAAAAAGTTTACTCCCATCACCTGTGTGCATCTTTCTTCTTTCTTTGTACATGATGGGCTATATGTCATTCTCAGAACATAGAGCCTTTGTATCATGATTCACTGTAACCTATATTTGCTAGAGGTAATATCATAAAGAGGCTATATAAACAGTATACACACACTAATTGTGGTACTTGGTATACAGAATAATACAGAACAGTGTGACTGTTCTCTCGTTCTTTTAGAGGAATTCTATTGATGACACATAATCATGCAAACCTTTTGTATTTTCTATCCAGCTAAGTTTATGTTTTCTTTTTTACTTTTCTTCTAGGGTTGGATCACTGAGCAGTGTCCCCTTCAGACTTTGACACACATGCAGTTATACATAATCACACAATGTTGGCAGAGCCATATAGCACAAGCACTGTAATAGTAATACAGTTTTATTTTTCCCCCACCTACACATGCTTCCATATGCAGCCACACCACTCGTGAAACCTCCGACTTTCGGCTTTAATAGCAGCCCACTCAGATCCTCTGGGGCAGGTCCCTGTCATTCAGGCATTGAGCGGACATTATTGAGGAAGGTAATTGGCAGGGAGCCTCATCTCTGGAGGTTTCCCTGGGCTTCAGCGATCTTTCAGAGGACTGTGGGACTCTGCCATTAATCAGTGGAGGGATAAGAGAAAGGAGGGATGTGCCAGCGTCGGCACAGACCCCTACCTTCCTTCGCCCTGACAGAAAAATCCTTACCTAATCAAACTGCCCACTCTAATCTACACTTAACATCTTCGTGGATGTGGCAGCACACAAAAAGAGGATAACTCTCTCTGCTTAAATGCTCCCTCTTGCTTAGTGGATCCAGTTATAATAAAGATAGAAACTGTATACGTTCACAGGAATGCAAGTTTCAGTTGGACTTTGTCTTCTAGGTCAGGTTTTATTCAGTCTTTTTTTTGTCATACTGATTATTAGATCAGGCTTAATTTAATGGAGCGCAATGCAAAAAATGAATGAATGAATGCTGCCGTTCGCTAGTTAGCTTCACAAAATAAAAGACAAGATGGAGCGCTGGCCTTCTTGCTGTTGGACTAGTTAGTAATGTTAGTTGGTTTGTGGTGATGTTGCTTGATGTTTGTTGATGTGTGGCTGTGTCGGCAAAGTTGTCGACTCGCTACCTTTTTGATCATCAAGTAATGTAATCATAACAAATGCATGTGTACAGCTGTCAATATTTAGGACAGGGGTGTCAAAGAGAATTGTAAACCGAAACTGTAGGGGCACCAAATCGCAAAAAATAACAAATCTTGCATAATGTTGCTTTAAGTCCATAATGGACGATTATATGCCTCATACCTAACCATAACCAGGTCTTTTAGTTGCCTAACTCTAACCATACCTTGAACATGGTTTATTTTCAACACGCACAATCTTTCCCTAACCTTTCCCATGCAATAGTTGCCATTTGCGGATATTGTAGAAAGTGACAATTTAAAAAAAATGTATCAATTGACATAAAACCGTTGTTATTGAACATAATCTGGGGTTTTGCAGTAACGTCCAGTATCAGAATTCCAATAACATTGCATTCACATGCTATGTTGTCTGAAAATAAAACCAGGAGAACGGCATTTAGGAAACCTAGACGTTACTTGAGGTAACTTTTTTGATGAAGACGGCTGCCACATCAAGCTAGATGTTCCCACAATGCATGAAGAGATCACAAAACAATAACAAAATGTGGGTTTGCAAACAGTGTGTAGCATTGGATTCTTTTAACCAAATAGGGTAGAGCATGCAAGAAATCAGTATGGTGCACAAACATTATCGTAAAAGATGCAAGAGTGAAGAAAACAAAAGCTGAGCAGCACTGGGAGGAAGGTAACTGTTATTTGTTATTTGGTCCATAATATCTGTACACTGTTTTCACCAGGTATTTACTTTATACTAGCCACTATACTTTGGCTAGTTGTTGCAACACAATTGCCATTATAATAATCATTGAAACTATTTAGCAAAAATGCATCAGTCTCTCACATTTCTTTTTCTCATTTAAGAGATAATATTAATTTGCCTGGGATGAAGAATGTAACTGACATGAAGTGCCTTATTTTACGTGCAAAGTTGAAAAAGCACTCAGAACAAATCTATGCCCTCTACACCTAATCCTGTATGTCATACTGATTCTCACTTGCTCAGTCCAGGATAGATGCTGCATGAACATTGTTTTGCAAGTCAATAAGACCGTAATTGCGTGCGGTAAGTAGGTATCATCTTAGTAGAGGTCAGGGTAGGGAAATCATTCTGTGGCTATTTGACTTTATGTTTTGCTCAGGGGAGACGTACACCACAGAATGCAAAGTGGCCTCTTTTCTCAAACTGATGGAGAGAAGATTGTAGCAGATTCCTGACCCCTCCCAGTGAGGTTACTTCTAATTTGTTTGTCCCCTTTTCTCCCATGGGGCGCTTTGAGAGCAAAGGAAATGATTCAAGACAAAATCTTACTCAACATTTCTTCATCCACTATCTTTTTTTTCTTCAGAAGCAAATTACTGATTTGTTCCTGAAATAGCAGTGTGGTTGTTCACTCAAGCTTTAATCAGACTAGCAATCTCGGTCTGTGTCGTGCTTTTGGGCACAAATAGCTGTGAAGTACAAAGATAACCCTCTGGGCTTTGAGATGATCGTCTAATATGACCCATGAGATCAAAACGAAGGGCAGACACTTGTAATAAACAAAGTTCAGTTATATGAACTTCAAAATGCCAACATTAATCAAAAGGATAGAGCTAATTGGATAAGTTTGTTCTGGAGTAAATGCTATTTCCAGTAGCTTTAGGCAGAGATTGTTGGGACAGACTTCCAACACAGAAAAAACTATAAAACTATAACAGTAGAACAAGGGTAAGTTTTCAACATACATATATATACCAGTGAATTTAGCACAATGGAGCGTCTATCTCAGCATTCAGAATCTGTCTTTGACTTTTGAAGAGTGACCCTTATAAAGCGGCCCATGAGGGATGATAAGCAGGTTCACATTTGGCCCTGTGTCTATTGATGAATACAGATGTGATTTTTCTGACAACGTTGATGGATTTTCTGACAGGTTCTGCTCCCTTTTCTGATGAATTTTCAAGTGGTGGGGGGAAGAGGCTAGGTATATATTTTTTTTCCATTCTGGTTTTCAGTCTGAGTGGGCATATCTATTCATGTTTATCCTTGTGAATTAATGTGAGTTTTGGTCCAAGGTGACATGCCGGTATAGGGCAAAGAGTGAATAAACGCAGTGAAAAACAATAAGTGTGGTCACAGTGAATCATCCGTAGTAGGAGCTGCAATGTTTGCCTTTTAAGATTAGATCATGCTGTCATTACTGGCATATTCCAATGGAAACAAGTTTAAAAATATGATGCTGCATCATTCTTTACTTTGTGGACTATGAGTCAGAAGTAGAGAGCCAAACTAAACAATACGTGCAGTGCTGAAAATGTCTGCTTTTAGTATTCAACTCAGTGCCATGAAACCCCCGCTACAGTAAGCCAAAGTCTTATCGGCCTTATGCCATTTCTTTTATTACTATAAATAGTAAATGCCATTGTATTTCAGAGCACAGCCTGTTGATGTCTTGTTTATAAAGGAAGCCATTTAATTTGACCTTGAGACTTGTGTGTGCCTAATTGCTGTTCCTGAATAACAATTGGAAAAGCACTAACAGCACTGAGAAAACCGCATTCAACAGTGGCAGGACTGGCAACTTGCTTACGGCTTTGTATACTCTGCGGACAAAATGTCATGCACACGTGCAGTTGGAAGCTCTGGAAGTACACTGGACAAGACTACTTGAGGAGAGGAGGAGAATGTGACTACTTATTTTGAAATTGGAGGGTTATAGAATCGAATATAGAATAGTTTTTAGCTATATTAGCAGCATGGCCTTAGGGAAATAGAATAGAATCAACTTTATTATCATATACAATCATACACAGTACAACATGTAGTGAAAATTGTCCTCTGCATTTAACCCATCCTAAGTACAGCGCGTGGGGACCAACTCCAGATCTAAGCCAATGCCTTGGTCCAGGGCCCTCACTGGTGAGAGTCACCTAACATACATGTTTTGATGGTACGGGAAACCGGAGCACCTGGAGGAACCTCACTCAGACACGGGAAGAGCATGCAAACTCCACACAGAAAGGCCCTGCCTCAGCCGGCCATCCAAGCCAGGACCTTCTTGCTGTGAGGCGACTGTGCTAACCACTGGGCCGGCGTGCTGCCCAGTTGGTATCTTCATCATTATATACATGCATGGGTCCCAGATGATGATTGGTGAGCCCCTAACTTTTTCTAGCGCCCCTAACAAAAATGTCACTTATCCAGTGAAGTATCCCTACTACTGCATGATGTATTTTAGACATTCACGGTTCCCAGATGATGAATTGTAATGACTTTGGTTGTTTTCCTGACTTTTTCTGTAATGCCTCCATGAAGTTCACGTTTATGGTTTAAAGGGAAATGTCTGGATGGGTTGCTATGAAATGTGCTAATGAACGTCCCCCTTAGAATTAATTGTAATTGTGATACTCAAAATTTCCCTCTTGCACCTTGTGTGAACCCATTGTGATGTCAGCCATTGGTTTGTGGAGTACCGTTTTGAAACCTTGAGTATGACATGACGGCCGTCGCCATATTGTTTTTACGCAGCGGTGGCGTAATGTTGGGTTGTGCTTGGTCTGTAGCAGGAAACAATGGTGGCTTGCCTATTTGCGCACTTTTTGTTTTATTACAGATAAGCAGAAAAAGGAATGTTTCTCACGTATTTACTTTAGATTAGTTAAAAATTAGCTCTTTAAAGGATAAGGCTGGTGATGTAAAGGTCTAAATATGTTGTCAATAAGTACCTACATCTTACATCTCAAGAAACAATTCACAGGCAGTCCACAGTAGAGAGGTACTCAGCAATAATACTGTGACAACACATTAAAATTAAAATTATTCCCTTGTGCCTTGATAAATAAACTGGTTAAATTGAAACTAAGGCAGTTGAATTCAAAATAAATGGTCATTAAAAATGGTCAATAATTGCTGATATCGACTGAAGTGACACATTGCATCGTGATGCAGTTTTCAGCTGTGTCGCCCAGCCCTAGTTCATTATAATAAAGAAACATGTCATCCTGTACAATGGTGTGACTGACAAGTTTTTAATGTTTTTTTTCAGACAACAATGAAGCTCTATGGCACAGAGGAATGAGACCATCAAACCATTAAATTTGCTCAATAAAATGTCAAAAGTCACCCCAAAAAACAAAACTAAAGCCAAAACAACTGCCGATGGACAAACGCCAATAGCTGATATATCTGTCCTACTGTCACATGTAATTTTAACATTTTCAAATTTCAAATTTAAATGTTTTTAAATATCAATACAATTTAAATAAATTCAGATACAAACTATGGATAAATATCTCAATCCAACACTTTTGATACTGTTAGTATCAGCTTGAAAACCAAACCAGATTGGTTGATTGCTGATGGGAACAGTCAATTAAAAAGTCACTTTCCCATTATACTTTGATGTTCTTCACTTAGGACTGAAAGCAAACCTTAATCATTCTGCACAGAACATCGATAGCTCTAATGCATCAAGGGCTCAGCAGTGGTACATACTGTGTTTGAGAATTTCGACCTGCTAAATGTGACTTATTTATGTGAAGTGGGAGGGAGGTGTTCTTCTCTGCCTTGGCCTGAATGGCAGTCTTCTTGAGGGATTTCTGTAATGCATAACTCCAAAAGGATTTCTCATACACCCAGGGTTGTAGTGGGGGGGTGGGGGATGGGGATAAACGCAGTTAAACGCACTGTACGTACCTTTTAGCGTTTACTCACCTTTTTGTGATAATTTACTTCTAATTGGAACCTTTTTTCTCCTTATTTTGAGTAAAATTGTTTACTGAGCATTGAGACCGATCAGAAGACAACCTCACCTTGCCCCCTACTCCAAAGGGTTGTCTGGTCCGTGCCCCCTCCTTTCCGCTCATCTCCCCTTTTTGCCCTGTCCTTACCAGACATCCACCAGAAAATGGACTTGCCCCTCAGCCTCTCTGCACCAGAGCAGCTTCAGTGACAATTGTAAAGTTCCATTTATCCATTCATCTATTTTTACCTTACAGTCTTAACCTCTTATTTTAAAAAACGCCCTTCTAGGGACGGGTGTTGGGAATTAGCTTCTGCTATAAACACTAAGGTACATGTATGGAAAAGCTGTTTCCAGTCAAATAAACCATAAATAAATAAATAAAAACCCCAGCTAGAAGTTGCAAAGGGTAAATGGTGTATCAGTAAGATTAACACATACATATTCTAGTTGTTATTATTATCAAGTGTGAAGATTGATGAGCTCAGTCGGGCTATTTATTTGCAAGATACCATTAGCTGGCTAATGTTATAATGCATTGATCTCTATCTATCTGAATACTAACGCTTACATTTAGAACTACATTTCCAATGATGCAACTTGCCCATTTTCACAATGAATGCACTTTGTGCACACAGAGAGAGAGAGGCAGGCGGTGATCAACAAGGACAGGGGCATGGTGAAGAAGGAGCGGCAGCCAGAGAAAGGTTCGTGGAACATAGGGATATATGTCTTGTATAGCCAGTCTTGTATACATGCTGCACACATTTATAGTTTATCCACCTTTTTCTGTTACCACTACAGCCCTGCATACACCTGAGCGCTAACAAGATGTGCTAATTAAGTGTGGTAGCAGCTTAATCCCCAGAGATATCTATCCTTTAAGCTTCCAGTTTTTCCACATCACATAGAAAGACCATATTGTGAAAAAACTTTACTAACTATTTTCAACAAAGAGGAGAGAAGATAGAAACATATATAATTGTAACAAATGAAGACAGCTAAAATTTACAATCACATTTCCTTCTGAGGAATGATAGGTATGACAGAATCAGCAATTATGATGGCCATTGGGCAAAAACCCTGGGTTTATCTTCATTCTGTGAGGCACTGCACCTGTGTCGCATATACTGTGTCAGATTAATCATACCCATCTGCATGGGCATAATCACTTTTTCTCCCTCTCTGTCCCGTTTTTGTTGCTTTGCATCTCTTTCCTGACATTAATTCCGTTCAGAGCAGAAGTACAAACTCACACAGTTCTGCATCTTATAGAATGTTGCACAGTTGAGACATATGTGCAGAAAATTTGTGAAAAAAAAGGTTTATGGTGTTGTAAGGTGCCGCAACGCTGATGAAAACCTGTTTGAATGCATAAAGGGATTTTAGCAGTAACTGGTAGAGAATGTGTAATCATTGCTTTTTCCTCTTTCACAGGCTGTATGATCCGTGGTTAGCAGTAATCCATATTCTGTGCTGCACATAATTAGCCATCATAACCAACAACCCTTGGTCTATTACTCTGTGTGTTTAACATGCATCACAGAGGTAGAGCAGCTGACAAGGATTTTAGTGAGTTGCCGCACCGCAGTTAAAAGTAAATATCTGGAATCTTCCTTGCAGGGATTTCTTAGACTACTTGCAACTTGATTCTTCAGAGGTGTTTGAAAAGGAAATAGTTTTTTTCTTTTTTTTTATAATGACACAGTTTGTGGGAGATCAGGCTATGGAGGGAAGCATTGCCTTATGACAAAATTTCATATCCTTTTGCGTTTCAGATGGTGACAGTTTTGTCAGTGCATTTATCTGATACATCATTCCCAAGGAAATTGTTGGACATGATTTAGTGCTGTGGGTTTTGGTTCTTTTTGGTCCTCCACATTATTAAGCACTCTGTTTATTAGTCCCATTTGTCCTTTTTGGGAGATGTCATAAAAAATACAGGAACAGCTCCTGACACAATGGAGATCAAAAGACAGAAGCAACGTCTTGTGTGATCAACCAATAGTAATGGATTCAGGATTGAGATGGATTTAGTAGGAAATATGACTATTTGGAACATACAGATGGGCTGCAGAGAAGCAGATTATGCTGCAGTTGTGGTTTCTTCATTTAATACTTTTTCTGCCATGAAAACCTGTCAATCTATGCTGACAGCTAAAAACTTACAACCACCTTTCAAATTTACATAAAATTAATAAATTAATGTTGGGTACTCAAATGCTTTAGTGGTGTTATGGACACCGACTGCTGGCCTCGGGACAGTTGTTATGTGATAGCAGACACTTGGTATGTTGTATATAATCTGCGTGATGCAGTGTAAATATGAGAAGGGGCATTAATCTGATTGAAAGAAAAGTTGCTTGAATTGCACAATAGCTTGAACTTTAGCATTTGCTTTCAAAGTCAAACTCATTCAGAGGACTGCATAATAACACTGTGAAAAACACTTGTCTTTAAGTTGCTTTGCATTAAATATATAAAACGAGAAAAAGAGAAAAACGTCTACTGATGATTCACGTCTCTTTTTGTTTCTGTGACTGTGTATAGATCCAGGGAATACATCAATATTTTACACATCCTTCAAAACATGAAAGATCTGTTGTGTCCAAAATTCCTATCCCTAGTGAATTATTCAGCCTCTTTGCTTTTGAAATGTAAAAACATCATAGATTTATTTGTTCTCATAATTAGCTGAAAAAAATAAACTTTTTATAAAGGGATCTCACATTTTCAGTAACAGCTGTCAAGTCATTTAGACTTTTGTAAAATTGGCATTATTCCTCTTTAGAACTGCATTCACATCTGCACAAGTATTATGCCAATATTCAGATCAAAGAGAAACAATTCACAGCTAAAACATTATTACTAATATAATATTACATTTTTATATGAACAGTTAGTTATTGTAGCTTTAGGCATCTACCCTATTTGGCCTCAGTCCACAAGCGAGTCACAATGAGCAGACAAAACTCAAACTAGCATCCTATCCTGGTTAAAGTACAACAAAAACATTCATTTCTCACTCTCAGCCTCTCTGTTGAAGTTACAGTGACATAAATTACTTTTGTTGAGGTGATTATTAATTCATTTTCATGAGCTGAGCCAATGTTGAAAAAAAATAAATATGTTACAGCCTAGTAGGCAGCCTATCATTGCTCATCCCAACAGATTGCCCTTGTGTATCTTTCTTTTTTTTCTACCTTTGGCTACTAAGTCATTGTGTGGTCACAGAGATAGGAATGCAGAAAACCAAATGCATTACAGATAGAGGATTACAGGCAACGCTCCTCCTTGCTCCTCATTTGAGAGTTCAAAGCCGCTGCAATGCTCCAGGAGCGGCAGCTGGATCCCGCGTGCTAATCTTGGCCTCTCCAAAGTCAAAGAGATGGCTTTCAAAGCCTTGCTTGGTCTCTCTGCCATCATCATTACTGAAGCTACAGATGGTCCCAGTTTTGCATGGCTACTTGAAGGCAGGGGGTATCGAGTGAGGCTGCTACTGAAAGGGAATAGCCTGTTATGGTGAGAGTGGTTTGATGTGAAGGAAAGACAAAACGTTGGAAAATAAATGTTTCACACCCCCAAGAGCCTTTTGACCATCTCACATGTTTTTTTCCTCATTCTAATCAAGGCATTTTCTTTTTATTCCTTTCTGCATTGGCCATGACTGCAATCCTTTGCTGTCTAGCCAATGTTCATACACCATTTTCCTTATTTCCCACTCCATTACAAGGGCAAGGACATTATAATACACGATCATGGACATAGGCCGCAGTGCATGCTAAATGTACTCTCTTGGTTTGATGTTTTAAATAGTTGAAAGCTATGTAGGAAGTCCATCAAACCTGAACTGCACCACCTCACCACCTCACCAACAGCATCATGCTCAGCAGGAGCAGCGAGGTTACCATGGGGAGAGCGATTGAGAGCCCATTAGTGAACTGTTAGTGTTGGTCACACAACAGATCGCTGTGATCTCTGTGGAAGGACATTTTTTATTCTAGTTTTCTTTCTTAGGGAGGGATCATCAGAAGATGAAAAATTACACTCTTGAAAGGCATTGTAATTACTCCTTGATCGAAAACTTAATAGCCTCAGATCCAATAATTTCCTCAAGCCAGTTATCGAATGTCAGCTTAAATAAAACGATCCGGCAGATTCTTTGTACAGAAGAACAAAGCATACAGAAAATGGCATCTTCTTTTTTTGTTTTTGAAAAACTGTAAACAACTTCCATCTAATCTGTGAAGCACCTGAGGCTAAAACGAAAGGTTGAATGATTTTAAATGTCACCAAAGGACAATCTGCAGGTCTTAAACCCATGATTACCCCTAAACTGTCAGAGTTTGTGTGCTAGGGCTGTTTTTTAGCACATGTAGATAACTGCACCATTGACTCTGGGGATTTCCCAGTCTTTTTCCCCACTACCAGTCACAGTCCTCCTACAATCTAACTCCAAAATCTTACAACTGCACAGTGCCCACGTAGCTCAAATTTTAACTATACTTAAATAACTATGGTAATTTAGATGTACTGTATTTGACAGCTAAATACCTCTGCATTACAGAAATATAACCAGTTATACAGCTCAATGGTTTCATACATAGTAGGTGAGAGGAATAACAAGATGGATCTGGGATGGCAGGAAGCTAAAGGTAAAATTACCTTTTTATTTCCTTTTTTGTGTTCATTCTCTGTGCACATTGCTCACTGATGCACACTATCTGTGGCTTTTATTAGCCTAATTAAATTGACACCTGCTGTCTATTTGTTAACGTGCTTTGTAGGTCACTTACTTGTATAATACTTTGCATTAAAGGAGACATACACCCATTTACATTCTTATAGGTCCTGAGGAGTACTGCTGCATATGTGAAAAATGTAGGGTTGAAGATCCTCTACTAACTTATATAATAACAAACCTGAATCTCCGGCTGAACTGTTGCATTGTGGGTAATAAAGGCATACTTTTGACAAGGAATCTCTGTTTCTGCTGCATCGATTTTGTCAATCATGAGTCTGACAATGTCATAGGAGGGCAATGCAGTTTTAAATTTTTTCTTTATTTCAGAATTTTAAAGGGTCATTGTGTATTGGCCTCTAGCATGCGTCATTGACAGTAACCTCATCACAAAGCCATCAGCTCTTGCGGAAATTTAACAAGTCGGACCCACTTAAACATCTTGCCCAGAGCTGAGGAGACAAAAGAAATTGAGTCATCTAAAAATAGGGAGCCTCCAGGTTATCTCAGGGAGGTTTCATATCTCAATGGATCCGAGGCCTGTTTCCTTTTTTCCTGTTTCAGCCTGGGATGTGCAGACTGAGGGGCGAAGGGTCATTTTACTCAGAGACGCTCACCCTGCGGGGATCAATGGAGTTAGAGGGATTATTTTTCCAGTGCCTCTGGAATGATTTTCATGGTTCCTCGGGCTAAACAAAGCAGACACTGCATTAACATCACATCATCAAATCATTTCTGATTTTTAAACAGAAGTTTGCTCCCAAAACTTAGCAAGCCTTCTTAAGGGAATTAGCCTTGTTGGGTTAAATCAATGCTGGCTAAAGATTGATACTTCATTGTGTCAACTAGATTTCCTCAAGGGAAATGTTGCCAGTTGTAACTCCTAAAATGTGTCTCTCCTGGCGACAACAACGTCTTCCCTGTGTTAATGGTGCGTGCCTTGCCTGTCTGTCTCTCTTTTCTGCTCTGTTCATTCGGCCATCCATCCATTAATATTTCCACTTATATTATTTAGCCCTTGGTGAATTGTTACTACATAGTTTTCGAAACTGATTTTTGCTCCTCACAATTCTCACAATCCTCACAATTACTTGGTCAAATCAACAGGGAATGCTCCTAACATGCTCAATGTGCTGTAATATTGCCTTGGTCTCTCAGGATCTCCTCAACATTACAAATGCAATACAGAATTTATATTTGCAAGCATCTGAAGTCATGACTCTCAATCCACTAGACGTGAACTGGCAGAAAACATTTGCTTTGCATCTACATGGATATATCTTGTGGGAGTATTTGAATACCAACTCATCATTTGCATGTATTTATTTAACAGAGCTTCTGTGATATGATTAGTTACCCAGCCTGATGTTGTGTGGACAAATAGTAATGCAGTGCCAAGTTGGTCTGCAGGTGCCTCCAGCGTGTGAGACAACAGCAGTGACAAACTGATGGTAATTTCTGCCAGTACAACCTTTCAACCACCCACCTCACACTCCAATCCTTTCTCTTTCACTCCTTCCTTGTGCCCTTGTGATTAATGTGTCTTACTCTCCACATGCTGCCCTTAAGACAAGAGCAGCTTACTGCTTCCCTTACCCTGCCACAGGTCCCCAAAATGACACAGTCAAATAGGATTAGAGTTCGCATTTGGGGCGGAGGGTGTTTTTGTGCGTGCGTGTGAGGGCACAGAAGAAACATCCATGAAGTAGTTTGTTTTTTTAGCCAATTTATGTCAGAAGAGAAGAAAGGTGCAGCAGCTCGGGTGGGTTGATGCCTTGGCAGCCGTGTTGTTTTGCGAAAAACAAGACTGGAGGGGGTGAGATAGGGATTTGAGGGGGTGATTCATTGCAATCTGCCACAATGGTATATGTGCCCAAAGCTGAAATCTCAGCCTAGGTTTTGCCTTAATAAAGCCTGTTGGCGTTAAGCCTTATTACTCAGCAGTCAAATGCCAAAAGACATCTCGTGTTCCACAGTGAGACTACACTGCTCTCTATCTGGTCTTCCATTAAAAAGAAGCTGCAGTCTTCTGTACCCCCAGTTATGGTGTTCTGTGATATGTGATATACTCAACAGATTTCTTATGAGAGACCTTTGACATTAAAATTTCCACCAAAGCATGTCAAACCAATTTGAGTCTTAAAGAGGTAATGTTAGGCTCATTTTCAGGTTCTACTATTGTAGCTTTACATGCTACAATGTAGTGCTGGGCGATATACCAGATGAAGCAGTATACCGCTTTTAATTTGCTGCTTCATAATACTTATACTGCTGCAACTCTAAAATAGGCAGCAGTGTTGTTTCTGCTGTGGAGAGACTTGTAGAATAAGCCTTTATAAATCTATATAGGGCCCTAGTCATGCAAAAAGTTTATATACAGTGATATATTGTGAAACTGCCAGAATGTTAAAAAATAGTGTGATACAAATTTTTGGTCATACCACCCAGTACTATTGCAATGTTAAAAAGAAAACAAGAATACTTGTTTTCTCATACTGACCATTGCTGCAGCACAAGTCACCTTATGTGCTGAACCAAGGGAACATCTGCATTTCAATACTGTCTTTGGGGCCAGACTTGTCAAGATGATTAGAATGGGCTGGGACCTTAATGTTAAGTGTTGTCAACTCACTCAATCTATTGTCACATTTTTTGTTCATCAGCCTTTCCTTCTGTGACAACCGCTGGCCCTATTTGCAAGGAAGCAACCTTGGTGAAATCGCAGCCCAAAGGGAGAGTTGCAGACTCTGCCTCTTTTCGCCTCATCACCCATTCTATCCCCCAGACAAAAGTAACAACTTTCAGACAACGCAAGGCCAAGAACACAGATGTTAAGCAATCTGGGTCTCAATAAAACGCGTCCCTGGTTTCAGCTGCAAGTGGAAGGAAATCGTAAAGAAATTATTTTGCTGCCAGTAAAATCCTCTGACGTATCAAGGGTGAATCCTTCCTACATGACTAGAACAACAATGAAGACCCAGTAGCTTTCTGTTTGTTCTCACAGCGGATGTGGTTTGTGACAGTATTATTCAGTAGCCATATATCTTACAAATGACCATCACCATTTTCCCATTTCTTGTTACTGCAGATAATGGCTTTGTTACTGTATGATGAAAGTAGAAGATTGGAATTGGTGGCAAATGAAAAGACCAATCCCTATAGAAATGTCTGACTTCATTGCACCGGATGAGATTGAACCCGTCTTCTTAACCACCTTTATGTCCACCTGCCACTGAACACCAATTGAGTTGATGCAGCTGCACACTGAACCCTGCTGTCAGTCAGCAGTCTAGAGGCTAATTCAGAATGACACTCTCTGTCCATCTGTTCAGGCTCAGTCTCAGTTTATTTTGGAAAGCACAACTGGGAAATGGCTAGCTTTCTTCTAAACCTACTTATCCTAAAAATGTGTGTCACATTTTGTGTATGATGGCATATTTCCTTAGCCTTAATTTTTGCTACGCATCAGTAGCTGAAAGAGAGAGCTGTAAATGGGAGCCATTTTCTGCACCTTTTTAATCCTCTTACATTCCATCTTTGACCCCTTATCTTAGTTTTTCCTAAAATTACAGAGCCTAATTACATATCACCAGTAGAAATTCAGCTGGATTGAATGCAGTTCTGGGCCATATGTGATGTAACAAAATTTGCTGTGCAACTTCTGGTGCTGAAGCTAATCCTATCAAATGAGGATAAGTACAACACAATCCCAGGTCTAACACAACCACATGGGCAGATGATACAGATCCCTTCACATCAGCCTGCCAAAGCATACATGCTTTTCCAGCATAGCAGCATACACCATACCTACTCTTAATATCTCTATTGATTGTAATATGCATTAATCATTGGTGGCGTTTTATTTTAAAGGGCCTATTGCAAGAAATATATGATCCTCAAATATGAGAGCCACCTCTATTATGATTGACAAAATACTATCCATATCCTTCTTTTCTGCCTTGTACAGTGCTAGCTAATTTAAAAACAAGTTATGCATGTCAAATTTCAAAGAGAAATTGCAACAAAGTGAGCAAGAGTCAAGCTATAAACCAAGAAAATACGTCAGTCTGTTGTACCTTTGCAAGATGTTCTGTTTTTACACAGAGCTGTCTTGTGTCAGCACAGACTGACCTTCTTCATTGATATGAATTACAGTTACATTTGCCAAGCAGACAGTGGAAAGTTTATAAAATCTGTCTGCCATATCCTCACATAAGGCCATATCTAAGGCAACAAATACTGTATTATTGTCTAAACATATCACGGAGGAAGCCTGTATAGCTGTGGCCTCTGTAAAGCTGCCAAGTCAGGCTGCTTCGTGGGCATGCTATATATTTGCTGTCAGGGAGTGTAGTCAGAAATGAGCACGTCTCTGTCCATAACTTTCCTCTTATTGTTTATCATCCTATTCCAGACTACAGTCACCATCTCTAGACCTCCACAGAACGGGTCATCTGTCATGAAACATAGATCTGAATTTTGACACCACACCTGGGATGGAAAGGTGGAAAGAGCAGCACGAAGTACGAAGAGAAAAGGGGATGGTATATTTCAGGAATGACAGCCTGTTCAGGGGCATCTGGCAGCAGTTCCTCTCACCTGTGGTCTGTGCAGTTGGGTCATGAATCAAGTTAGTCAGCCAAACCATCACACATAGTAGAGGTCAAACTTTATCCTCACAAGTACAAATTAGATTTACACTGACAATGATAAGGCAGGATTGGCAGGCCTCTAGAGACCTTTGGACATTAAGGGGATGTAGGCCAGCATCCCACATACTGTAGATTGATGGCGGACTGACTAAGCCTGGGAAAACATTATGCCTTCAGTGACAAGCTAATACAAAAACATAAAAGGGGGAGGCGAGAAAGAACATTTCTCTAATTTGTAAGTTATGAAAATTTGACTACTTTTTTTTTCACTGCTACCTCCAAGGTTTATGGGTAACTCTGTTTGGACTGAGGATCCTTATCATACATTAATTCACCAAATTACCTGCATTCAACTAATTGGTTTTGATGTATAGGTCAGTACAATAAAATAAAAACAGCATAAAAATAAAATTGATTACTCAAATCAGCAATAATTTATTTTTAATACACTTAGGAGCAGCAGAACAAGGTGTCATTGACATTATTGCCATATGAAGTTGTTATTGCAAACATGGAGCAACATTAGCACTCATTTTGAGTTTTATTTCAGGTAAACAGCTTAAGTTGGGTCTGTACAAACTTCTGAGAAAAATATCTGGCACAAAATTAGCAATTTAGCAGCTAGTTGCTAACTTAGTCTGCCTGATGTTTGGTGCTTTTTTCCCTTTTTGCATAACAGCTGCCTGCTGCTGCTGAAAACAAGGTTGATGAGAGCAGTGCGACTGAACCAAAATAGTTTGTCTGCAGGCCTTGAAACCAAAAGAATAGCTTAAAGGTGCAAAAATGCTCCATTGTGCTGTGGGAGAATTGCAAGGGCAGTTATGATTATCTGTGGGCTTCTTACTCAGAGCGCTTCTTTTGCAAATAATACTTAAACCCATTGTTAATGTAACAATATTGATAAGTGCAGCTTTAACATAAGAACTGTTCTAAAAATAAGGAAGTACATACAAAGAGTAATATACAAATAAAAACAAATGGTCAGGTTCTGTTAAATGTACATAGTATGCAAAGATACCAGGCATGTTAAGAGGGTAGTACAATGCAATTGGTGATTCCCATTAATTCTACATATTTTGTATATATGCATAGCAAGCAGAAACACTAAAGGGAAGATGGATGATTTTATTCATTTTGGCTGCATGCCTCTGCTTGAGGTACTGGAATAAATTGGTCGAACTGCTACCTTTGGTTGCAACAGCTTTCAAACAAACTTTGCAGTGGGTCGTGGTTTGTTCGCTGTCGGACGCCACAAAACCAAACCAGTTCCAAACAACCGTCGACACTGTGCCTTTTTGGGGGACAAGCTCATCCTGGCTTGCTGCCATGTTGTGTTTATCTGTGGAGAGGTGGGGGGAGGGGTCAGCGCACTCTGACCTACGGGAGCCCAATGGGAGCGCCGGTGTTGTGGAAGTTCAAGAGAAAACCGATTTTAACTAAAAATAAATCGTGTTTAACTACAAATTCGAATTAATCGATAACATCGATTTATCGCCCAGCCCTAGTGGAATCAGGGATGGTGTTGCAGTTGAATCTACTGTATGTAGTATTATTAACATTATTGTGATGAGTTAGTAGTAGCAAGTAGTTGAACTGGCACAAGTGGAGTAAAACACTCAATGTAAGTTTTCTCTAAACACTAACTTTGACATATTCACTGTAGTCATTCATAAAATGTATAAAGCACAGAGAAAACTGTATGACTTTAGCGCCTTTTCATCCATTTCACACTTGGCAGGAGGAATTATCTGTCATTTCCAACATGCTGTTGGATGTCTGCTTGGTAGTATGAATACATAGTAGAAGTCATCTTAAAGAAAGACCTTCCCTCACCCTGTGGGGAAAAGATGATCAACATCCCTGCGCCTTCCAAACTGTAATTACCTTTTAATAACAGTATATTTACTGTATTAGTCAAGCTCATCTGGAAATTATCTCTCTAATTGCTCTATTAGTATGTGTAGCATCAGCCCCCACAAAAGCCAGTTCTATCATTATGTGAAGTTATCTTGTAAATGAAAGACTGCACTGCATGGAAATTTTCTTCTAATTATTTTATTATTATAAGTTATGCAAATGTATCATTTCTGGTATAATGATGATTACATGTCAGTGTTGTCTCTCCTTAACTCACGAACTTCACTCTTGGTTTAGGGTTAATGCCACCTGTGTGGGTTTTCTTCCTCCTCTGCACATTAATAGAGCAGAGTGTGATATGGCTTTTATGGACTGAAGTCAAACACCTGCAGTATCTGTGTGCTCACATTGATGGTAAAAGAAAGCCAGAGGACCAGGGATGTTCTGCTATTTCCCTTCGTACAGAGAGATAATTAGGAGAAGAATTTGATTCATTAGCCTATGGAAAGAAGCGTACCTTCCTCCCTGAGCGGACGGCCCTTTCACTTCAAAGGGAGCACAGGTTCTTTGATCCACGACCAGGAGTAGGAGATGGGTAGAACAGTACAGAGTACCACTGTGATTACTGCGCACTTCATGGTTTCGCCTCTGCCTCTGGACACTAGCTCTGGAAGATGGATGGGGATCGTCAGCCACGTTAGAAAGATAATGTGATCTGATTCCGAGAGGATTTGGCCCCTAAACTTGCCTGGCCTCAGCTGTCGAGATTAACTTTGTGTCATGTCCTCTGATGTCCACCTTAGGTTTTGCTGCTTCTAGTGTTTTTCTTTTTTTTATATTCCTTTCATCTCTTCCCCACATGTGGTCTATTTTGCAGCTCACCGGCTTCAACACTGATACAATCACACACAGACTTGGGAGACAAATGTGCACACAAACATGCACTTTCTTCCCTTTTCTTGTTCTGTTTGTTCTTTGAAAAGAAGGACAAGGTGATATTTCAATTCACTTGGTGGCTTTGGTTCTCACAATGTACCAGTCACCTTCATATCATTTACAACATATCTGCTGCAATAGTGGCTAAGCTTGTACAAGCCTTTTCAGAATCTTTTTTTTTCTTTTTTCTCTGTCCTTTCTTCTCTTCTTTTAAAAGCTTTTCTACAATTCGTATACAGATAGATGCACTACATTGGGGCGGAAAGAATCCCAATTAATTTAGAGGTCGTTTGTTTAGTCCTCCTCATCAGATCAATTTTATGCAGGAGGGAAACGTGGAAAATCGTTACACAGCTTAAAAGAAACCTAAGTGAATTACAGTAATTATTTAATGCTTGGTCTTGATCAAGCTAAGTGTCTGTACAGGCTTTTATTTATTTCCTTAACAGCCCCTTCATCTCCCAAGGTCCCTCTGTGGACTGTGATAAAAGAAACATTCATAAACAGAGGATGAATCTAACTGTAAAAAAAAAAAAAAAAACTTATCTGCTGTTGTAATGTTTATACTTATGAATTTGGTTATTAACCAACTTGGATAAGTCTCAACTTACTGAAGAGGCTATGAAATAGACCAATATATAGAAGATAGTATTTTTTGTGTCCTGAGATGTTTGCTGTTCAGTAGTAATCAAGGAGAGTGGGCAATTTCTTTCTTTTTTTTTTTTTTTTTTTAAGTATTTTTGGGGGGTTTTTGTTGCCTTTATGATAGTGACAGCTGAAGACAGACAGGAAAGGGGGGCAGAGAGAGAGTGGATGACACGCAGCAAAGGGCCGCAGGACGGATTCAAACCCTGGGCCGCTGCAGCAAGGACTCAGCCTCGGTACATGGGACACCAGCTCTACTAACTGGGCTAACCGGGCGCCCAGGAATTTCTTTTTTTGTGTGAAGTTGTTTTCATGTGCAGTAAGTGTTTATGTTTTCGGTTGTTTTTGGGTGGATGGACAGCCTAGAAAACCTCTAGTCAGGGATGGTGAGCTACTGAGGAGTTCCGGTTGATTTGGTGACACCCGTGGTAACAGCAATTACTTTGTCAGAAATACAACAAATTAACAGCTGGTGTATCTGTTGACAGCACAGTCAAAAAAAATCATGTAGTCTTAATAAATAAGTGAGTCATAATAATTGCAACCACCATTCGATTTCTTTTTCCGCAACGAAGCAAAGAGTTTCCCACCCAGTAGCAGAGTATAGCAGAGCACAGGTTATTGGAGTTACCTTGCTGAGAAGTTGGAGATGTACAGCCTGTAGCTTTTGATATAACGGCTCACTGTAGCTGCTTCTTCTTGTTCCATTCCCTTGCAAAAATAAAAAAATATGGCGTCCTGTTTTGTAGATGCAGTCCAACGTTTGCCAGTAGTCTCTAAATTCGAATCTAGCATGGGAATGGCAGACCGCGCCACTATAATTTAAAATAATATATACATTAGAGAGGTAATTACTGAATGTAAATACATTTCAAGGATGTTAAAAACAGTATCATAAGCTGTGTTTTATTTCATGAAAATCTTAAAGAATATAACTTTAATGTCCTCTTCAGAACTTCATCTGACAATATAACGTATACTTGTACTTGAAGAGTTTTCAAGACGGCAACAACCATTATCCAACATTATATACCCAATGCTCTTGTCCACAGTTACAAAACCACGTTGTTCATGAAGCATAGAATCACAGCTAAAAATATTGTGAAGGTTAATGCGATTTTATCTGCACTACTTAACCAGATGTAGTTTTGTTTTGGCCCAAGGTGAAATTACATCCTGCCAGGTGGAGTTTTATTTGAAGCACAGAGGATTTTTTTGTGTTGTTTTTGGTGCTCAAGTCAAAATTGGTAGAATTCTCTGTCAACACCTCTCACATACAGTGCACAGAGCTTGACTCTCTTCAGAGAGTAACAAAGTGCTCCAGCACAAGGAGGCAAAGGGAAGGTTGGTTAATGATTTTGTGAGCCATAACCGCAGGAAAAACTCTGCTTCTTTTAAAGGGCACTGCCTGGGCAGGAACAGCAGTTGTATATTCTTTACTTGTGATTGGAGTATGAGAGAAAACAAGACACTAGACGAACAGTTCAGTCCAAACAAATGAAGATAAATCTAGCACCACATTTGGCAGACCAGTTGGAGCTGAATGAAACCCACCTGCTAATTCATATGGTTGTACAATCTGACATGGCTGCAACTCAGAGAACAATGTCTTTGCTGCCCGGTTTGCAAGTTTAATTGCTTCTTGTTGTAAATGTGCATTGGAAAGAAGGATTCAATTTTGGAGTAAAAAAAAACATTGTACAGGGGCAGCCAATACACAAACTTTTATTTGGACTATAAAACAGTAGCTTCACTAAAGCAGTGAGAATTGAGCCAATAAAATGTAGCTTGTAATCTTAGATGACATGAAAACTTGCTTCATGATTCTGTCATTTAAAAAAACGAAATATGGGTGTGCAGTGTAGCCAATTGGGATAATACTTCTGAATAAAACTTTTTTTCCCCTATAATGTAATTTCAATTTCACTGTGTCCTTTGAGGTCAGTGAATCTTTGTCTGACTGTGCCCTGGGAAGGTAAACTTAATTTACTGCTATATCTCTTTCCACTACTAAGGCGCAGCATATCCAATAGTGAACCTCCTAAACATAATCAATTATCTGAGCTCCAATGGCAGAGAATGCAGAATGCTGATAAGACTTTGTAGACTTTTTTTTTTTCTAATGAAGAGAGAAAAGACGATTTGGTTCAGTACCCTGGGGGGAGTTTTTTTTCCTCTCCTGGTAAAAGAGAATTATTCATTGCATTCTCTAAGGGAAAAGTCGATCATTCCCAATAAGTCACTGAGTTGTTGTCCCTTTTCGGTTGTGCTGAGTAGGACCCTAGGCAATGTCGATTTTATGTCATATGCTTTGCTCTGCTTTTTCTTAAAGGCATGGTTGTCAGGCCGACAGTGAAGTGACTTTGACTCAGTGCTATTATATACACAACTGACACTCAGTGTTATTTATCAAGGTGCAGTGAGACTGTCATGTTAGAGATGCTGGCGTAGCTTGAAATCAGCATCGCTTCTGCTTTCGGTGCAGAATCATCCTCTCTGTCTTGTCCTCATATGTACTTGCAACAATGAAGCATGGGATTTATCAATAGCCAGATGCTGTGGGTGCGTATATGTGTGGGCTGCTTTGATATGATTATTTTGACTCTGTCCCCTCGGCTGCAATATTTTAGAACTCATGTTTCTGTTAAAAACATTAATTTTGACCCTGGGTCAGGTTTATGAGAAGCCAGCTCCCTAAAGCATTCTATTGATTATTTCATCCAGCTGATTTGCATGTGAAGAGCTTGTGTGCAAAGATGTGCAATGCTGCACATAGATAAAGAATGACACTTCACTGAGGATCAACTGTATTGATTTTTTTGTCTGTCTTTTTTTTTTTTTTATGCTTAGCTTTGATGACAACCTAAGGCTTGTCTTGACAAAATGCGACATGCGGGGAAATGCAAACAAATGAAAACAATGGATTAGCCTCTTCTGCCTTTTAATTTTTAACAGTAAATGATTCAAAGTCATGCTGACCTTTTACAAGCAGCATCTGTGGGGAAATAGAATTTATGTTCCGTGGGCTAGGCTTTATGCCAACACACTGGCTGCTGTTTTTCTACCATTAAACAAGAGTTATGTCACACTTCCCATTTAATCACAGGCTTTTTTCAGGGGCTTGGGCTGAATCAGAGCACCCCAGCCAATGACTCACTGTGAGGGGCCCATTTGACAGATTACACCTGCAGTCACACTTAAAGGTAATGTTAGCAGGCCCTCGGCGGAGGAGGAGGAGAGCCTAACAATTCCATTAAATGTTTTCAATTGACCTTCACGGCAAATGAACAGTCGAGTTCAACATAGTCAACGTAGTGCTTAATGCTTGCAGAAGCCACAACATTCAATAGTCCCTTTACGAAGCTGTTAATCATTATTTCTGTCAAAGTAATGTTTGCCATCATTGTATTAAGCCTGCCTCTACCCTTATTGAAGTCAGATTTTATATCCTAAAATTACTTATGCCAGAGTGTTTTCTCAAGGGTATTCCAGCAGCTTTGAGGGCAAACTTGGCAGTTTCATGGTCTAGTGGTCCGCTGTAGGCTCCGTACCGCTGCCTAGGAGACTCTCCGAATCATCTAGACAGCAGAGTGACAAAGTGTGGCGCAGAAACCTGTTTAACACTTCATCATGACTGTCATAGACATCCAGAAGGAGTGAGGCAATTCACCACATACAGGGAGAGAGAAAGACTCCCGGCAAGGTTGATCACATCTGTGAAATTAGAAATACTTTAGGCCTAAATGGCCACCAAGTGTGTTTGCTTTTGTAATTATCTGCAGCCACTCGTTCCCAGGATTCCTTTTTCCAGAATAACGCTGCATGCTGTACCCGTGGTGCATACATACAGCCTGAATTTGTCAAAGTCAAATAGAATTTTTGGGCAAATCTCACAGCATTGAATAGACCAACACACTCTATTTCATGCACTGTTAGATTTAAAGAGTATTATAAGCCATCCAGGAAGATATATCTTAAGGGTGGTAGGTTTGTATGTGCTACACAAAGCATACTGTAGGATGTTATAATAGTGGTTAACTGGCTGAATCAGTCCATGTAACACTCTAGCTCAATAACAGCAGCAGTCCTGTTGAATAAGTTAAATAAAATCACCACAAGTGACCTTTTAAGAAGTTTCTACATGGGATAGTTATATTTATTATTTTAGATTTGGAACAGGGATTTTAATTTTGTATATTGGTGTTACTATTGTCAATCAAGTTTTAAGTATGGGCATCAATTTTAACCTCCTCTGATGTTAAATATCGAGGCCTTTTCTACTTTTCACCTCTGAAATTCAGATTGCTTTCTGAAGCAGGGCAGGTTCCCAGCCTTATTTTAGATAATAAGTGCACTATATGCACATACTGCCCCTACTAGTTTTACTCAACCAAGGGTATGACCCATCTGGCAAACCAAATGTTCCATTTAGTAACGGGAATTGAATAGCAGATACCTTCCACCTGCCACAGAGCTTGTCTTTGTGTGTGTCTGTGTGTGTACATGCGTACATGCAAACTGTGGGTCCATGGTTTTCTGTCTCTATTTAAGTGAATGTGAATTAGCCCAGGTGGGTGAAGAGGATAAGAGTCTGAAGGGTTAAAAGAAAAAAAGGAAGACAGGAAGTAATGTGCAAATTGACCCACATTCTCTGAGTGTGTGGAAGTATACGGAGCAGGTCAGTGGAGATAGTGCTCCTGTTAAGGCCACATGGGGTGACGGATGAAGGCTAGCTTTGTGGGAGTTTAACAATAGCTAGCCAGCAAGGCTTCTGCCTTGGAAAGTATAATTTGAAGTCTTTGCTGTGAAATCTGGTTCAACTTTTTTTTTGTGAACTGGCTCTCCCAGAACTGTTATTAACAGCCCAACCATGGACCCTACACCCTTTTGTAAAAGTTGCTTCATCATTTTTAAGCTTCACTAGAAAAATGTGTTTTTTAAGAGCGCTAACTTGTAAAAAAAAAAAAAAAGGACTGCTGTTGGTTGAATGGGAACTGAGAATTGTTAGAAGTGAAAGCGCAATGAAACCTTTATAGCTAATTCAGTTGATATCCACATTAAAATCAGGTGCATATACTTACGGTAAAAGCTGTTTTGGAAGATTGTAATATTTCTCATTAAGTATTACACTCAATAGCTTCTGAATATTTCAGATTTTGATCTGTCACTGGGTTGTGTGTATGACTGGGTTTCTTATGTGTGTAAGAGTGCGTGACCAGAACATGAAAAAACAGAGGCACAGCGGCTCAACATTATTGAACATTTACCAATTAGGATTCTCCGAGACCCTCACCACAGGCACCGCAGTGCATTAGCTGAGAAGTGCTCAATATGGGAAACGAAAATGAATTACTTTAGTGAGCTTTCATAGTGTTTTAGTGCACATGGCAGCTTTTGCTTAGTGATTAGGGATCTCAAAAATATTTAGGAAGGCCCGGCTAAATATACAGCCAAGGAGACATTCTCATACCTTACTTAACCAAGTGTGAAATAGCTTTGGCTAAGTAAGGGGACAACCATTAATACTGATAAAAATGGGACTAGGTGCTCTCAAGGTGGAATGTGAATTCTCACTAAGAAAGTGATTTATGTCACCTTCAACCAAGGTAAAAAAAAAAAAAAAAAAAAAAAAAAAGAAGCTGGCTCCCTGAATAAAAAATCTTACACACACACACACACACACACACACACACACACACACACACACACACACACTTGTATGGACACACTCCGTGGTTGTCATATTTAAACACTGAAAGTTACATGGCAGAACTTTTATAATGCTAAATTTTCAATTTGAAATCATAGAACCTCTCCAGCGCCATTGACACGAGACAGCATGATTCAATATTTTTTTTTTAAATCAAAAAATCTTTTAAAGTTAGCATAGACTTTTATGTTTAAGAGCAGAAGTTTTGTCAGTAGTGAGATATTACTCAGGCTTTGTGATAAGGGGCTTTGTCATGGTGTAATAAAATAAATCATGTCTATTCCACCTGTTTTGAGTACTTCCATATGCAGTCATAATACCAACCCAGTTTTTGGGATCAGTTGTCACTCTTGTTTATGTTTCCTATCTTGATCACGGCAGCCCGGGAGAATTACTTGAAGAATTGCTTGAAACCGTGAACAAAGAGAAGTTATTGTCATAGTTTTATATCAGGAAGCACTTTGGCAACAAATCTTCTTGGTATAACAGTCTTGTTAACAAACCCACTTTCAGCATGTGATTTTCTAATTATAAATTTGAAACCTGTAGCCTGTTAGCTTAAGGTAGTTCAAATTATTTTACCTGATTAAAGTGTGAGGACAGAAACACCATTTAGAACACAATACAAGTGTTTGACAGTGTGTGTGAATGGAACCTGACTACCAAGCTACTCAAATCCCATGAGGCCTATTTATATAGCCTAATTTAGGGCCCTCTGGTTCTCATTTAGTTCTTAGTTCTCATTAGGAGTATTTAGTATAGTTTTATGTATATAGTCATAAAGCCACAGGGGCTATTGGAACTTGGAAACCTATGCAGGAATCAGTGGTTATAAGGATCTGAAAATGCTGATTTGATTCCAATAAAGAGCATGTTATTATCCCAATTCAGCTCTGACAGAATAACAGTACAAATATGTAGCTCTGTAACATTTTTCTTATTAAATCATAATACGTCTTCAGCCATCTGTCAGTGTCACATTACCTCAGAAGAAGAAGCAAGTGTCACAACCCCCTTCTGTCTAGATGCTCCTGCTAGGTAGTAAAAACTGGTTTCTCTTATCCTTTTTCAAGTCCAGTTTCAAAATTCCTCCCTTGCGTCATTATCATAACATGAAATTCTGAGTGTCTGCATAGAGAATACGTCCAGGGTTTGTCACCTTCCTAATTGGCCAAATCAACGTGCAGTACATGCCCGTGGATATGCTTTATTAGCCTAATCAGGTCTCTAGAGGCAAGACCCCCAGCATAAGACCCTTCTCAAGTAGTTAATAAGGTGCTTGGTTGAGATCAGGTTGTAGCACTATAGCATGCCAACAATATAACTGTGGGGAGAAGGGTGGTGAACACTGTATGTCTTTCAGAGAGGATTAGGGATTTTATGTGTGAATGGTAAGCAAGTAATATATGCAAGAGCATTCAGCAGTGCTGACGCTTTTTTGTACAGACGACTTAGCTGAGCTCAGCCTCAGGTTGAAAAAGACCATTACATTAGAAATGTACACTCAAGGCTGCAGCAAGGGCCCTGGACAATAGCTGTGTGGAATCGCTCCTCTGCTATCCACAATAAGAGCTCGTGCACTGAATCACTATTTACTGGTTTAGTCCCAAGCTAATGCAAATGGTTGGCTATAAAACAACAAAACACAATTAATGCTATATTGTCAGCTAGGAACTCCGAATTAATGGATGTCTGCATAAATGTTTCACCCTTTCCTTTAGCACAGGGCGATGTAGAAGGACGTAATGGCGGCACCCTTCTTTAATGTTTGGCACAAAAAAAGCTTGTCCTTAATGCTGACTGGTATCCACCTCACTGAAAAGCCTCCAAATAAAATACAATGAATGCCTCTTTTCAGCTGCAGTAGCTTGAATACCTCTAAATAGCCTACAATTTTTTTTTGACTCTGTGCCCTCTCTGAAGCTAAATCAGAGTATATCACACTAAATTGCAAAGCTCACTAAATGCTAAGAGCATGCCTATATTCCAGAAAGCCTTCACTGCTATTGTAACTAATGGTTGTCAAGTGTGTCCACACAGCGATGGCAAAATTCAGCACCATGGACAGTGATTTATGCTGCATCTGTGCAAAAGGCCACGGACAAATCAAGAACATCACTGCAGGAGGGAACACTTAAGTACCCTGCTTCTTTGTCCACCGTTTCTGGCCTTCACAATCTTTAGAATACCAATCGCTTACTCCAAAACTGCACTGTTTTAGTGCACAATTTTTACAGCTGCCTACGCTTAGAAAATGAAAATGCACCTTAGTTGAACCACTTGGTTCATAGTTTTCCAACACAAAATGGTATTCTTTGTCAGATTTTCACAAAGGAATTTCATAACTTTAATTCTTAAAAGGTCATTATTCTTCAAACTTTAAATTTAACTCCAAGTATGCCTAATATGTCTTTCATCTATTGTATTCCAATGCTTTAACTGCCTCTTCTAGTAGTTTTGATTGCTGCTGGTGGAGTCCACCTTTCGTGCACGTAATTTAGATTGTCAAGCCTTCTTTATTTAAACAACATGGTATTATGGGTAAGAACCATGTTGTAAACAGATGCACATCTTGCTTTTGCATTTCTGACAGAGGAGTTACTCAAGGAATGTTTGCTGCACTATTTCTAATTACTCTAATTAGTACTCTAAGTGTAATAAGTATTCGTTTTTGTCTTGTACTGTCAAATAATTTGTCCTTTAACATTGCAAGTCTTTTTCTAGTATGCTTGCAGTCTAGTTGTGGTTTTCACTGAACAGGGACTCCGCACCATGACATAGGCATGGCTTATGGCTCAGACTGGCCCCATGTCACTGCTCTGCCTGTTTGCTGCCCGCCCGCTGGCTTGTGCCTTTCCCTGCCATATGCAGCTGTCTCGCACGCCTCCTAGCAACAGCTCGTCTCAGGCCCCAGCTGCTTTATAAAAACCCCAATACAGGCAGACAGACACACATGTGCACAGACACAAGCTTACTAGTATACACTCTTCTCTTTAACACCATATTCATATCCATTAACACTCTCAATCATGAAAAACTTGTTTGTTGTTTGTTTGGTACAGACCCCCAAAATTTTCACATCATCAAGATTTTTTGATCATTCCCACATAATCGTGAAACACAGTCTGTCAAAATAATCTCAACATGATGTTTATACCATATCCAGCAGTCCTAAAATATACACACACACATATAGGCCTAGATACAGTATAATGTATATATTAAATCCAGTCTCCCTGCTAATGGTCCTGTATTTATAAATGAAAGCATATGCCAGGGTCTTATCTATCTATCTAGCTATCTAGCTAGCTATCTATCTATCTGCCAGGTAGACGTGAAGGATAGATGCAGGTAAACCTCGCACTGCCCTGCTGTGATTGAAATGTCTCTATAATGATCTAACCATACTGACCCAAACCTCTATTTACTTGAATCCCACGCATGGTCAGCCAGTCTGCTCGTGTCTCTGTGTGGTGATTGACAGTTCAGTCCACCACAGCAGCTATTCTCAGGGTATCGGGATTTCCCGTGTGCTCACACTTATATATTTTTTTTCTTTTGGCTGTCTCATATTGACAAAATGCACTAGATTTTGACGTGCATCAATATTCAATGCTTGAGTAGCAAACAAGGAAAAATGAGCTGCTCGGGTGCCAAGGGGGGGCCTCGTTGTTCAGCGGTACAAAAAGCACAGAAACAGAAGTAACAACAGGAGCACAAAAAAACAACAACCTGCTGCATCCCAAACCTATTGTCAGGTGTACATCATCTATTTCATATAAATATGCTTCAGTTTAAATATTAAAGATAAATTCATAGATACTGTGAAGTCTTTGACATGTAATACAGCAGCTATTGCAGCATTTGACCAGAATAGCACAAAAAATAGCCACTGCTCTTCTGACATGTTAATAGTTTTATCAGATGAGATGTATTTAAGCACAAAGATGCCAAACAATTATTCTCCAATGACGGCCTCAGATGTCTGACAAGTGTGATATTTGTCTTTGTCTACAAGCAACCAGAAAAAAAAAAAAAAAAAAAAAGAAAAATTATTTTTGCTTCAATTACTAAAAACCTCATTTGGCTGATTACTGGTGTAGAATGAGTCAATTCTGAAAGCACACTTGGCTTCAATACCTGTCATGATGTCACTGAGCAAGTTGAAAGACGTGCTACTTGGAAGTGGCAGTGTGGAGTTGCATTTAATAAGCATTAAGCCATAGTAGTCTGGTTGATGAACTACTTGTATAAAACAATAATTTAGCCTGTTGTTGATCATTGCCAGAGGGATAACAGTCATATCAAAATGTCATCAAATTTACTGCAACCTTTAAAGACAAACAAATCAATCATTAGAAACAAATTATGACATGCCCACTGGAGGCTCATCAATATTTTACGTAATATATATTTTTTTTTATTCTGATTAATTTATTTTCATTATTTCTATGCAGGGAGGCTGGTTGGATTATCCGCAAAAATCCAAAGGATATGACGTTTATGTGCATTCTCGAGTGTCTTTTCTCTCCACTACACTACAGTGTCAACAGATAACGGCTCATATTAGCTTATAAATGGAGGGTTACACAACCAGTTCTGGAGCCACATGCCCCAGTCTTGGTGGAAAATAGAGAATTTAATAATACTGTCAGCTAGGATAACGTTATTCAGTGTGGCTGAAAATGGCATGCTGACCTTAACCCTAGTTATTGCGAGCAAAATACTATCGGAGTAGATATGTTAGTTGGCGTTGGCTTGCAAAATTACTTCCCCAGTTAACGTGATCCATGATACTAACTTATGTTTTATAACAAACTGCAAACAATTGCTTTCTACTAGCCAAGAGTGATGCAAGGCAAGGTCTTCCAACTAACTGCAAATAAGCCTAAGGTTGCACATTGTGGGTCTGGTGTTGCTTGCTTCACGGTGTTGGCTGATGAGCTGATTTGTAAATGGCAAGCTAGTTAGTAGCATGGAGTCAGCTGTTCTTTTTGGAGTCATCTGTAGCCTTGATATTTTACTCGCATCACACCAGTGTTGCTAACCTGTGGCTGACAGCTGAATACAGGAACTCAAAAGAAAAGGCAATTTGTGTAGAACAACCATTTTCCAGGCAGTAATTTGGTCCGCATATGAGGTCAGTGCTTTTACAGGCTAGCACCAGTAAATTGGCCACACTAGCTGTACTCTTAAACATGTTGTTAGGCATAATGCATTCTTTTATCTATGGTAGAGAAAAATATTACGAGGTTACATGCTTTAGTAAATGACGTGCAGTGATGCCACAGTGCAAAGGGACCTTTTCACTCTGTTTAATGACAATACTTGTGTTTGTGAAACAGACTTCTTTCTTCCTCTGTTTCGGTCTTTCCTTCACCATCTTTGAGCTTATTTCATGCTTTGAATTTAATATAATTCACCTCAACGGTGTATAAACACGGACACATAATGTCCCACTTGCAGTCTTTTTCTTTTGACGTCAATCATGTGGCACAGATTGCAGCTTTGTCCTTCTTTTCTGCAGAACGATGTATCTTGATGA
Organism: Dicentrarchus labrax; assembly: GCF_905237075.1. Classification (NCBI taxonomy): domain Eukaryota; kingdom Metazoa; phylum Chordata; class Actinopteri; family Moronidae; genus Dicentrarchus; species Dicentrarchus labrax. Next base: position 15,099,367 of record NW_026136709.1, on the reverse strand, counting down.
CCACTGAATTGAAGCCACAGTAGTTATGATTCTTCCACCGTGCTGTCACCACACAAACACTAGTCCTGCATCCTGCAGCGTGTGATGCTAGTAATCAACCAACCAGTGGGTTAGATAGACACCAATCAGCCATGGACTCTGTCTCACCCAGCATGACTGCCCATATCAGAGATGGTCGGTACCACCCACAGGGTGCCATCTGCTCTACATTTCATCTCAAAGTGCCTTTACCATCTTTCTGCTCGCTTGGTGCACACTTGAAGTACTCTTTGAGGAATCAGAGTTGCAGCTGGATTGTGACGTTCTGTGGCTTTAGTGTGGAGCTTTTGTGTCATTTATACTGCCCTAAACGAAGTTGCATCAATACACTGTCAATCCACCTCATTCAAGGAATGATCACTTCACGATTCACTCACTTCATGATGTAAAAATTGCACCATACACTGATGGAAATGGACAAAGTGTCACCGTTAGTTAGGGAATAAGCCTAACATTATATTTCGTATTGTCAACAAATCTTATAAAAAAGACCAAAACCAACAACGTGTTAGTCTTGTAATTGTAGTCTATAATTGTAGTGTGTTTCTCAGTACAACTTCCCTGCCTGTTGAACTCAATAACAATCCCATTTATTCCTACTGAAAACACAAATCTTTAGGTCACAAATATATTATTTCAGTAATTTCCTAAAACAGCTGGGAACTACAGCAGGGTTTCCACGTGTCCTGAAAAACCTGGAAATTTAGATGCTAGTCATGCAAACACCTGGAAATTGATTAAGATGGCCTGGAAATATTGAATTGTATTTTAGCCCCTCACTCAAATTGCCTATAAAAATCTAGGTGCCTATTTTGTTTGAATCTCAAATGTTGGTATGATAAGCAGTGTGGTATGACACTTCAAAGCGGGTTTACCAGATGCGAAGTGGAATGGACTCTTTCTGCCGTCCAGTCTGTTTTTTTCCCAGTGCCACAGGCAGAACTCAGCCCAGTGACAATGCTGTAGACGGTCATATCTACATGTGTACAGCCTATTAATGATCACATTTACAATGGTGTTATGGTTGATAAATGCATGCACAGCAATGTTACTATGTGCAACAAATCCTTTTTAGTGTGTCTAGATTAATTTTAATTTTAAAATACGTATAAATATGAATAAATAAACTGTAATTTGCAGGAGTTCACTAATGGTTTTGGAATTAGTTGACATTAAAAACATCACAGGATGTCCCCATAGTATTCTTTGAGCTCAGTGAATTTGCATCCACACTAAAACATATAAAGACTTTGGTCAAAGATGTATAATCACAAAATACGGGCCGAAGAGGAAAGAGGATGTCCTGTCTTTGTACTAAGCACCGTCCTTTTCAGAAGCGCCCTATTTGGTCTTTTAATTTTTAGCCACCAGCCTGATTGATTCTGTTGTGGCCTGGTATTGACATCATTTACCTTTTGAAATGTCAAACATCCGCACTCTCTTTTGAATGTTCCAACACTGAAGAGTTCAAACCAGAGTCAGTTTTCAAACTTCAAAGACGGCATCCACTGACTTACAAAAAAAACACAGTTTGGATCCAGAATCAAAATTAATAGTATGCTTCTATCCATATTATACACTCCAGGGGGCCGGCTCATTGAAAGGTAGCTTATAAAAAAATATTTCAAACCCCAGTAGCATGTGTTTGCGTGTGTTCCTATACTTGAGGAAGATAAGTGATTTTATTTTTTTTCCCGTAACTGCACATTCGACACAACATACTATACACTGACATTCATTCTCATCTGTGTCATTCCAACTGAGGATTATTTTGTGCAAACCAGATCCAATCAGCATGCCGAAACAATAGTAACATTGTCTGCTGCACTCCATTGTACTGAAGATTATATTATTCCTTGCCAAAACTACAGCAGCACAGGAATACCTCAGAGTCTGCTGGCGGCCTTGACACAGGAACCCTTAGATCCATCATGCCATATCTTTGTCTTACGGTGCTTTGTTACATTTTAGGGGCCTGCTCTTGGGTGAAGATAAATGCTGTAAACACTGCTTTATGAATGAATAAATTCCCCTCGCGCCGACACTGCTCCATGGCCCACCGTTAATAAACTGATTCATGGCGTAATCCACTCTCTCAAGCGTTCACAGCCCCTTTTTATACCCCCTATTTATGTTTGCTGTTATTTCAGAGAGTCAGCTGAAAGGAACCGCAAGAGGAAGAAGATAAATCACATTTCCCTGCTTTAATTTATGGAGGTGAGCGGGTGTTATATGAGCAAATTCCATCCCACAACACCACTGGTGAAGATCAGTGGAGGGAAACCTGAAAGGGGAAGTCCGAGTCGGGCACAGCATCTTTCTCAATAACCTGCGAGCAGGAAAAGTGTGCGAGTTCATTACAAACCTCATTGTCCGTAACCATGACAGAAAAGAAAAGTTAGTCCAAAAGCGAAGAATATATTGCACTTCAGCCCCTAGAAAGAGCATGTCTTTCATCATTGTTATCCACAGTCATGAAAAATTGAGGGCCTTTTTTCACAGAAGTGAAATCATTTTGCAGAAATGCTGACAGAAGCATCATAATTTTTAGAGCTAGTTCCTGGGGAAATATTTATGGCTTTAACAAATTTGTCAGAACAAATGATCGTTCTGTTAAACCTCTTACTTTTGGCAAATGTAGTATGTCAGTTACATTTCTCATTTCACAGTGGATGGAAAAATACTGTTTTGATAAGGTTAATCATGTTTCACCAGAGGAGTGCAGCTTATTTTGACATGACCTTGCCATTCTGACCCTAGCTCGGAGAGCACAGTGCAACATTTAGTGAAGAACAAAATCACCGAATCACTGTGTACCGATACCAATGTAAACCAGTGTCAACATACAAAAAAAAACCCTTGGATCTGAGACTTTATCCCTACTGGTATAGTTACTGTACAAACCACTGAACCACAATGCCTCCTGTGGGGAATTATTTTTCAATTAATACCTGTATTTATACATCTGACACTCTATACATAGACACAAAATACACCAAGTGCTCTTTGAGGATGAGTGAAACATGTGAGGGCAAGCTGAGCGACTCCTGCTCAGAGAGTGATTTGATATGCAAATAATGTTGACCCGTGGTCCAGGTCTGACAGAGTAGCCATCTGTTAGCAAGCCACAGAGAGGCTGGTGGATGAGACCTCCAGCAGCAATCTCTCTGCCTTCAGCCCTCCACAAATAACCTACCTTCCATGTTTGTTGTTCTATTAATGCAGCAATAATAATGCAAATGCGTTTTGCACACTCAAGTTTTTGCTGTTTGTTTTCCGTGTGTGTGGACTGTTACAACATATATCAGTACGTGTTCAGGGGCCACTTTCAAAAATACACACATATTGATTATGGCACAGATTCTTCACTGCCATGACACTTTATGCATATGCACTGCAGTATATGGCCCTCTGCAGAATCTGAATTGAATTGGCACATTACTGTGTGTGCATTGTTTATATTATTAGTTTCTCATCTCACTGAAGCAAAGGGAATAAAACATTGTATGCACTTGACCCTTGTAGACGGTGAACAATATCTGCGGCCAACAACAATTAATTATTCATAAGGATCATTCCTGCCGCCATCACCTCTGGAGAATGTATTATGAAACTTGAAAAGCAGTGAACACACTGAGAGTGCATGCCGAATATTCTCACAAATAGCAGGATGATTGTGTTTTTTTCATGAAAACAGTAGGAACAGGCCTTGAAGTCTTTCTATAATGCATCCCTGTGCTTTAGTATTTAAATATGAAGTGCACTAAGATGTGCAGAATACACCTGATATAAGATCTGACAGTTTGAAGCTCAGAAGCAGAGGCTGAAAAAGGAGGCAAAGGTATGAATAGTTCTCCAAAACTACGCCACACTGTAAATATATACCACACAGTTTAGGCAAACGTAAACACATTAAATACATTCTATAGAAAACGAATTGGCTAATCCTTTTTAGTGTGTAAACTGTAACTATGAAGAGCCACAGTACAACAGTTAGACGCAATCATAGAAACCTGGAACATGAAGAACAATAATTACGCCATAGACCAAAGTCAGGTCAGCTGCATGGATATTGATTACAGACTAGAAGCTGCACAGCTGAACACAATCAGGCTAATTAGCTATTCCATTACAACCACTGATTGGCCATGTCTTCCGGACTCAAGACGAGTGCCAACTTGGATGAAATGAGGACCTAACCATGTCTGACCATCTACGGTAGCTCACAAAAAAATCCTTTTCAGAAGAGAGGATTTAAGTACCGGGGAAGCTTTGTTAAAACGAACCCAAAGAGCTGCCATGGACATTTGAAACACCATTATTACTGAATTGGGCCTAACATTATATTTCAAAGGACCAAGTAAAATAATATTGTATAATATGTCTGAGAGGTCATAACACAAGAAATGGAAATAATGAACCTTTAGGTTAATTAGCATTTATTTATCTTTGTTTTAAGTCTGTAAAACTGTTACAGAGATACAGTTCACTATATAGAAAGCAGGATGTTTGTGCTGGAGGTTATACTGGGGCGGGGGTCATTGGTTTGTAGCGTAATGATTTGTAGTGGGTGTCTGCCACTGAAATCCACAGCTGAAGTGAGAGCACAGTGAATGTTCTCTGCACCAGATCTGTCCAAGGCATACAGTAACTTGATATGAGAACTGAGCTCTAAGGTGCAAAAAAAGAAGAAAATTTAATGTTTTCCATCTACTCTGCTACCAAAGAAAAACCTTATGCCCCTCATTTTCCGCATTGTGAAAGGCAGAAATAATGATTTCCTATTTGGTATGCATTTTTCCGCTTCTCTCTGGTGGAATGTTGATTCTCGGGGAGGAGAAAGGCAGTGTGGTGCCAGTGCCTTATTAAAAGTCAGCTCTGTGTTCGGTATCTTATCAAATACAGAGACAAAAATTACGAAAACAGCCCACCATGTTAGATTGTCTGGCTGAATGGTAAATATCAGGTGAATAATTAGCTTTCCCTGTCGCTGTTTTCCTCTTTTGTAATGTAAAGTGGTTTAGCACCTCTGAGAGAAGGGTACTGTGTTGCTTCTGTAAACATCATTTCCTCCATTGCTCATGTCCCTGGGACAACCAGTCTCTGTGCGGCATAAAAAGTAAACTGCATCTTCAATAAACCCAATTATGAGAAAAGTTCGATCAGCTGATCCTGGCCTTGTTGAATAACCTATGCATCTTATTCCCAAGGAGGGAAATACTGACTACGGCAGAAACTAAAGCAGATTAGGCTGTGTGCCTCTACCTTGTTGGCTGTGGATAATTACAATCTAACTTCGTTTGTTACACTTTAATTAACAAACCTGATATGAATCACCGATAATAAAAAATAAAAACGTGCAAGAAGCAAGTGGAAACCATCATAAACATTTGTAACATTAGTGCAAGCGACAGTTGAAAGTGTACATTGATTTATAATTAAATATAAAAACCAATTTATTTTTCATACTGATGTATTGATCATCAATATCTAATGTGACATATACAGTTAGTGTTTGCATATATTAAACGTGTAAATACTTTAAGACATATGTATGTAGTGTATGTGATGTCTAAATATGATTTGTACCACTGATCCTACTCTGAACCTGAATTTTTTAGCCAGGAAGAAATATTGACAGCAAATAATTCAAGTACCTCTGGTTAATTCATCATAAACACTGTTTTGGTGAGGCCCACATGTAACAAAGACTCATTGTTTGCATCATGGACAACAAACTTGCTGACGGCTTTTTGAGCCTCAAAATATTAAAAAAAAATCTTTTAGAATCTTTTGAACCCTGCATTATTTACATCTGTTTGAGGTCGTTGCGTAGAGACCCATTGACTTGTTGAAAACTTAAGGTACTCAGTAACTAGCTACAATAAACTATAAAAACGCATAATCGGTTATGGCTATTTTTGCTATGAGACAATAGAAAGTATATATAAATATATATAGCACATCTTTGTACGAGCCTTTCTAAAGTGTAGATACTCCTCCTCTTCATTCTACAAAAGTGAATACAAGGGAGTATTAACGCAGTCCCGCTTTACAGATATAAAAATACATAAATAGGAAGTGACTGGAAGAATTCCTGTGCTCACACCATTAGATATGCCAGGATTATGATTGCAAGTGCTACTTATTAAGACATTTACTGTACTTGGCAGACTGAATCCGTTACTGTCTACCACTGAGCCACAGGCAGTATGTCTTCTGAGAGGTGAAAAATTGTGTACATTTATCAGATTACAGATCACATTAAGCTACGTTGTAATACTTTAAATAATATTTTTTTTTAAATGACACATAAAGAAGGCTTTAACATTTGACCAACTGATACTTTGTATTCACATTAATGCTTTTTCATGAATTTCCAGACTCTTTATTTATGATTTATCCAACCAATAAATTGTATTTACATGGATTTTATGACAACACATACAAACAGGTTCACTTTTATCAGCATAAAACTATTTATAGTCAGCCTAAGGTCTAAAGTCTGAATGCATGTTAAGATTTGCCCTTCTAAATGAAAGGACATCCTCTTCCCCTTCTCCTCACCATGCTCAGTTGCCTAACAACAGTGTAACATATTAACTCATAGCTCTCCTTGCTGTTTTTTTGTGTTTTTTTGGGTCTGTGTTTCTGTTTTCTGCAGTATTTTCCTCGTTTTGTTTCTTTGTAAATAATACAGACTCTTCCATTTGATTGAACACTATTTTATTTTATTATTATTATTTTACTCTGTATTTATGAAGTTTCTTTGTTTATAAACCATTTCAATTCATTCATGCTCATAAACTTACATCACCACCACAGTTTACAGTGTAGACTGCAATAATTAGATATATATGTATACAAAGAATGAGGCTGGTTAGAGGTTTTGCCCACAGCACTGTTGACTCTTCCCTCTTTTTGAATAGCACGACATGTTTTAATGATTTTGAAGTAAAGGTAATATACAGCAGGGGTAAAATACTGTGTCCCTCTCCCTCCTCTCCAGCCCCATTTATGTTTCCCTAGGCTCCTCAATTGCTTTTTTCCTTCCATCCACCAGGTGCCTCATGTGGTTGTCGTAGTCTGTGTAACAGTTTTTAAAATCCTCACACAGGTAAAGCAACTCCTATGAAAGATTTAATGTCAGACTAAGTTGGTCATTTATCTCGTCACTTGCCTTTGTGGAAAATCATATGCTTGAAAGACAACTAAAGCGCTGAAACATTGCTGAACATAGATCACTATTAGATGCATTACCTTGCAGCAGCCCATTGTGTAGAAGTCTATCACACTTTTTTTTCTGGTTCTTTTGTCTTTTGAAAGTCATCATTTGAATAAAAGCGAAATGCATATGGAGCCATACTGTGAAACACTTTTTTTCCTACTCTAAAGTCTACTTCCACACACCTCACTATCACTATTGACTTGTTGTCAGTTACTTTTCCATATTATACGTTTTGCATGAACCCATAAACCTTTTTTTTCCAAAGACCGTCTTCTGTACATCATGCAAGTATACAACATTCTCATATTTGAATGCCCAACTGTTTATAAAACCATAAAATCTAAATGAATCCCTAACATATTCACAAGATTAAAAAAATGTTTTGTAGATTACCATCGCTAGTATGTGCAGCACCAGTATCTTCACATTCAGTTGCTCTTTTCTTAAATTTTAGTTTCCTGCTAACAAACTCGAGGCCTGTTTGCTGTCCTGTGAAATTAGTCCATCAATGTCACAGTCATCAAGGGCTTCCTGAGATTTTAAAGAAAACATACCCAGCTCTTAGAGCAATATGAGGGATTTTCAGCCCATGATTTGTATTTCCTTTGAAATGTCAGTGACAAGACTCATGCTATATGTTACAAACAAGAGACCATCTTGGTTTTTCTAGCAAGAAAGCCACAATCAAGCAGGTTAGTAACCTTGAAAAACGACCGTACATTTTAAAATGATAATATGACGTTGTTTCTCTAGTGTGGCAGTTTGGCCCGAAAAACAGTATATAACAAAATGTTGTTATAATTGATAATTCAGTTTTAGACAGGAGAAAATTTAATATGAGCACAGACTACTACATTAGTAACAGAGACTGAAACATATTATAATAAACATATGTACTATGAAATATTACAGTGCTTGTTTACAGAATGGCGGTGTAAGTATTAACTCATAAAAAAAGCTGATACATTGTTTGAAATGCATCATAAATACAGCATTTAGTATTTATCGTGTGAAGGGTTTACTTCTAGTCCATAATTAGTGTCCCTTTTAGTTTATGTCGGTGTGTGCAGTGCTTTGGTTGTAAAATGAAGATGGTACTCTCCATCAAAGACCTTTCTCCTCTGGTCATTATTACGGTGTGCTTTCCATGAAGGCCAAACAGTTTAACACTTATATCACTTTGTGACGTCACTTCAGTTAGCCTTGCAGAATTCATGTCTCAATAATTCAGTATTACTGAAAAGGCTACTACTATATGAGGTTAACATCCATTTTTTGTTAGTTTTATTAATGATTCACCCATGGTAGAGACTGATTTTCACATTTAAGACTCTCTTAGGGCAGTTATGCTTATATGCTCCTCCTGTTTCCTTTTTAATAACACCCACCAATCTTACAAATGTGTCCCATTGTGTGCTCTTGGACTGTACACTACATTATCTTCATTAGCTGCAAAACGGATGTAATTGAAAATCTCAATTACAACAATATCAACACAGGCCTCACATCAGCAATATGTTCCCAACACACAATAACAAGTTTATCATGGCATTTATATCCTTGACAGCAATAGAAACCTAGTAAATTGCACTGCGAAGTCTCATCATCTTGATAGCTTTTGTACTTGTGCATCTCTCTGTTTTGCCTCCTCTGGCTGAGATTAATTGCTCCTGCACCCAGCAGTGACAACAGCGTTTATGGAGGGAGGGCTACAGATATGGGATTCCTGTATTTCAGGTTCTCTCCCTCTCTTGCGTTTTTAAATTCTCCCTCCGTGATTCAGCAGAAGAAAAATGCAGAAGGAGCATGTAATGGGAATATGGTTTATATGGCACTACAGGTGACCGCCTGCAGAGGTAGAGGAGAGGTGATGTCTCAATTTATGATTCACCTCCCTCATTTTTCTTAAATTCGTCACCCAGATACCACCTGCTGCCCTTCTGCCACTACTGATGCCTTTGTCACCTACGCAAGTACATTGACTATAATAGTCTAGAGAACCGGTTAGATGCCAACATTGCAGCGTTCTTACTGAGAAGTACAGAAAGTAGTAAAGTGCATAAGATTTCAGCAGCCGAAATGTTTGCATTTCCCAACCCACAAAATTTAAATAAGAGCTGAAAGGTCATAGAAATAAGTTGGGATTCTCAAGACTGTGCCATTGACCTCATCTTCCTGACAGGATGGTGGGAAATCAGATTTTCACTTTTTGGACGCAGTGGACAGAGAGTAGAACCGACTGTTAATAATTCATCTATCTTTCCCACATGTGGGACTTCATCCGAGACATTGAAAGGTGTCTTTGGACCTGAAAAGGTTTTATTCTCAGCTGAATTAATTCACCTTGTGCATTGTCCTGTTGTATGGTTCTTGAGAGGGTCTCGGGGGGATGAGCACTCTAAGATGCTTTAGGAATTCAATGCGCTTCAACATTGAGATACTAGCATAATGTGGGGGAGTTGCTATTGAATTGCGTGTTACAAGATGACTTAATGGACAAGGCCTTAACTGAATTGACCCTCACCGACTGCCAGCTAGCAGCCATTGACAAACTTTCCTCTGCACTGGAACAGTCTGTAGACTCCTTTCCAACCTTATTTTATAAGTTTGTTTTTTCATACATTTTAGAAAGCTCTTGAGGGCAGGCGGTAATTATAATGCTAATAATAACAAATTGATAAAGAAGAGCTGCAATTATAGTTATTCTTACTTTTTTATTTATTACGTTTCTATAGATTGATCAGTCTATAACAAATAGTGAAATATGACCATCAAAAGCTGAAGAGAGCTGAAACCATAATAATAATGAACTTTATTTACATAAAACTTCTCAAAACAGTGAAGGGCTTTACATGGTTGAACCAGGTCAGTAGGTTCAGGACTGCGAAACAAATGTGTGAAAGAAAATACAATCAGACAGTTAAAAATAATAAGAAAATGAAATGGAATAAAACACCTAAAAATATTTCAAGACAAAAACAATAAAACAGATAAGACATGGTGGAAATAAAACAGTGTGCTTATATTAATACAAAGCTCAAAAGATCCATTTTGAAGGGATTTATAAAAATGTCACTGATTCTGCAAGCCTCAGATCTTCAGGCAGTTCCAGAGCTGAGCTCTGGCCCATAGGGGAGCAGGACTTCAGCAGTATAACTGGGGGCTAAATGATGAAGCACTTTAAAGGTAATCAGTAAAACCTTAAAATCAATTCTGAACGTACTAGCAACCATTGAAGAGAGGCTAAAATATGGCTGATATGATCTTGTATTCTAGTTTTTGTTAAAAGCCAAGTAGCAGCATCTTGTACAAGCTGAAGGTGTGAGTATATATATATATATATATATATATATATATATATACACACAAATACACAAATATATTTATAAATTTATATATTTGGCTTAACCCCCGAATACAGTGATTTACAATAATCTAGCCAAGCTGATATGAAAGCATGTATGACCTTTTCGAAGTCAGGCTGAGATTGAAAAGACCTGATTTTTGAGATGCTCCTCAGTTGATAAAAACATGATTGAACGACTTTTGTTACGTGTTTTTCAAATGAAAGGTCACTGTCAAATATTACACCTACCTTTCTGGCTGCAGGTTTGACATTTGTAGATGGAGCCAAGATGTTTTTGTAAAATTGGCATAGAATTTGGAGGACCAAAAAGTATAATTTCAGATTTGTTTTTAGTTAGCTGGAGAACATTTCGGGACATCCAACACTTTATTTAAAAAAAAATACCTTCTTCACTGTTTTTTAATGGGACATAACTTTGCGTGTCATCTGCATAACAATGGTACTGAATAATGTTTATGTATGCTATGTCCCAGTAGCACCTTGTATACACAGAACGACAAGGGGGCCAACAATTGAGCCTTGGGGAAAAACACAGGTCAGTAGGTCTAACAGATGAGCAGAAGACGTCACAGACCACTACAGAAAAAGTTAGCAAGTTTTCAATAAGGTTAGCAGTATCCCTGATGCAAACTCACTTTTCAAAACAATGCAATAAAATGTGATGATCAAATGGGTCAAATGCTGAGCTGACATCAAGAAGAATTACAGTTGAACTATTTCTAGCATCAGCTGTAAGTAAAAGATTGTTTGTTACTTTAATGTTCACTTTTTGTGCTATGACATGGAAACCTGATTGAAATGTATCGAAGATATTATAATTATTCATAAAATAAATCAACTTCAAGTAAACTTTATCTAAATAAAAATGGTAGTTTAAAAATGGTGCTCTACTTCTAGCTTGAGGCACAGCCAGTGGCCAGAACTATTTACAATGTCAATGCCAGTTAACTGATTAGTAGATTAGACAATTAAAAGAAAATGCTGGTTTCAGCCTTTTAAATGTGAAGATGGTCTGTTTTTCTTTGTCTTATATCATCGTAAAGTGAATAAATTGGTTTAGAACTGTTGTTTGGATAGAACAAACATTTTAAGGAAGTCATCTTTGGCTCTGGGAACTTGTGTCTGCAAGTTTTATGTATATTATATTCTACATGTTTGACATGTTTTCTTGATAAATGACAATTATCAAAATTGGTGAAAAGGTTTCTCGGGGACTGACTGAACACTTAATCATCGTTTCTTACTCAGAATATGAGTGTGGCTCATGTTTGCTTTTAGCATTCACGACTGTCTTTGATATGAGTCAGTCCCAGCGATTTGCAAGCTGATTCAATAATGTGAGAGAACAGTGCTCATGGTTCCGTCATTTATCAGACACAAAGAGCAGGATGAGAGCCAATTCCATTCCTGTGCCACCTGATGTTGTCTCTCAGGACCGCAATTTTGGTAGATAAGTGTCCTTATCCTTGGGTGATACGGGACCCACCTTGAGAAGAATCCCTCACATTCTATTATGCCTCTGCAATACAGACAACACCTAGAGTCACAGTTACTACAGACATCCATCATATCTCCCTGGACACAAATGCAGAGAAGATAAACCAAGCCTCCTCAATGACCATTCATCTCTTCTTCTGCTTGTGCAGTCTCCTCTGATCTTCTATAAAGCAGGATGGACTGAATAACAATTCTCTTCGACATCACTTCCCAACTATTCCCTCTCTCTGCTTCTGAAAATACTGACACCAATATGTTTGAATATTCAAGGGGAAATATGTCGCAGATTTAAATTTATTACAAAAGATATGGGCCATTCAATTTGTTTATGAGAAGAGAGCGGAGAATAAAAGCATATCATTTTTTATGCTTTTGTCAAAGACATCAGTGATTCCCAAATTGTCACTGTGCCTCCATAAAAACATTTACTTATACTTTGCAGATGAAGCTCATCTCTGATCACAAATTCACTGAAGGCACAGAAATGTGCCAGGCAGCCACATTAAGCCAGCGAATGTGCACTGCTATTTACCCCCCGCTCCCCATCCTCACCCACCCCCCACCCCGACCCGCTTTCAAGCCCCAGTGGCATTCTTCTATTCAGCTGATGAAAGAGATTGCTTGGGTCTTGCACTAATGAATTGGCATTATTATTAAATGATGTTTGTAAATTATGACCCAGTTTGCTCCCAATGAATGGCGCAGAAACTCAAAACCCACATCGTCAATTAGGAGCTCCCAGCCACTGCGAGCAGTTAGTTCTGGAGTTAAACTGGATTTTTGATGCAGGTTGGAGTTTGGAAATTCCATGTGCAGCTCACTGGCGCTGCCTTGTGGTCTGAAGACAAACATCCTAACTTTTCCCCATTAAATAAATGCTGCAATGTATCAAATTAAACATTATTATTTGTTGTTTTTAGAAATGATTTTGATAGTTAAACTGTCAATAAAACAGCAGTTTTTATGTAACAAAAAATTATTAAGTACACAGAAATCAAATTTCATGGGAACATTTTCCTGGCTAAAGGATCTAAAGGCAAGGATTAACACGTTTGAAAAAACGTGCATGAAATTCTTACAGTGACTCCTTCATTAGGACTGATTTTGTGTCCCATCCTCAGCCACAAGGGGGAAGAAGAGTGGAAAAGATTCAAGCTTCTCATCTCAGTGATCAAATATTTCTTTTTCATTTGAAATTCTACTTTGTTGTTAATGATGTTGACAACAACTTCAATCAACTTTTGATAACTGATGAATGAGCATTTGACAAATGCAAATGAGCAAATGTTAATCAGACTTTTGATCCAAATGGTTTTCAGAAGCATATTTTGAAAAATCTATCCCTGTAATATGTTCATTATCTTGCATAAGAATGGTGACATTTTCTACTTGCAGCACATCTGCTGAAGGTCATTCTCACAGTGACACCTGGTGGAGGTTGGCTGACATGTTCAAACTCAAGTGCATCCAAACTTTGAATTGTATTATAAGATAACATTTGAAACATGATTTAAGTCTCATACGGTAGTATACTGTTACTGCTGTTGTTATTTCACTCAAGATGTTAACATATAAGCTCTTAAGAGTTCTTTGGTGATTGTTCTATCACAGAACATAGTATCTTTAGCCATTTTGTGGTTTCAGTAATGTCTTTTAAGTATCTAAAAATAGCATTAAAATGTTTCGGTAAAGCTGTTTGTTTAATGTGGAATTGACCCCATGACTTAAACTGACCCCAAACAACCACAAGTATGAACACACACGTACTGTAGGTGTCCAATTTTACTGTGTTTAAAGTACACATGCCACTACGTCTGTCTTTTCACTTTCCTTCCTTTGGCTTGGACAGCTGTGTTGACATTTTGCACTAAAATTAGTATAGGGCTGAGCTGATGTGACGGGACCCGCAACAGACATTAAGAAATAAAATACGATCTAAATGCTCTTATGAGATGCATTTAAGAAACTTAAATAAAGTGTGAACTGGATCAAGACAATTTGGATTGATCTGGATCAGCAGGGGTGAAGAAACTAAGGTCCACCTGTGTTTCTTCTCTGGGTGAGTTAATTTGATTTATATTAAGCAACTGTCACTTTGTGCTGTACGAGTCTCCCAGTATCAAAACAACATCAGGACCATTAAGTCATCATGAACAGACCCCCTGTGTGTACATAGATGAGGATGCTGCTCTTCTTTCAGACAATTTGAGATCAGACAATATAACAAGACCATGTATTTGTGACATAAACTTGACTAAAATTTAAATTACGATAATTATCTCTGTCTACCATGGATTTCAGAAACACCAAACCTCCTGCAAATGAAGGTTTAGTCTTACAGTGTTGCATGATACGTTCTACTCCCATACTTTACTGACCAGATGTCTGTCCCACGCAGAGTTGGAGTGCTTCCAGCCATAATGTATGACTGTTCACAGAGCTCTTCTTTCTGCATAATTTGAGAGAATTTATCCATCTTTATCAGTACTGAGTCACAATATCAGTGCAGGGGAGGGGAAGTAACTCTGGGGAAAAAGACTCAGAAATTCTTAGGAATCTTTTTGGCCTCTCTGTGAATACATATCTCCCCAATCTCCCCAAATAATTTCACTCATATTATCATATTCATATTTGGTTCTGCAACTGCGACACGGCCCCATTTAAATTCAACAGTATTTCATCACATCGCAATAATAACACCATTCAATTTGGCATTTAGCTTTATTTTCCACCCATGCCCGGAACATAATGGAAGAAAAACTCACTTAATGCCTATTTTTTGTGGCACAACCCTGCAATTTGACGAGGCTGGATTACAGCGCATCTCTGTAAATAGCAGTCGGGAAAATATCCGTCATTTTAGGGCTCTTATTATTTTCTTTATGCTGCTTAAAGTGCCTCAAGTGAAATTATATTATCATAGTGCCTCCTCATTTGTGCATCCCCATGAGTTGCAGTGTTGCTGCTTGTGTCATATTTGACTTTCGCTCAGAGGTCTAGATGTCAGTGAACCCTGACTGTCTTCGCTGTAGATTAATTTCACAGCTCTGTCAAATCCAGACATAGCAGGAGTGGGGGCTGGTGGGAGGGTGAGGAGGGTGGGGGTCACATTCCACAGCCACTGAGGCTAAAAGGAAATGATGTCAACCTTGCCCAGACTACCATGACTCATTAGTTTCAGCTTGTGCTTTAATGTTGCCCTACATTTGGACCTCTGGCAGTTACAACTGTCTTGGCAGGGCCATGGCAACTCTATGAGGAAAAAAACACCTTACCTATTACATTTCTCTCTCAACACCCATTGTCATGTTTTTCCCTTCCGTAAAAAACAAGCCAGAGTTTTGGTTGTGCTAGTCTAGGGTACAGTATATAGTTCTCTCTCACAGCTTTCTTATTGAGCACATTTTAGTCATTTTTTGTCTTTTTTTAATTTATTTTTTTTACTTCTTGTGATGTATGCCTCTCTGTAACAGGGTGGTGCAAATTATGAGCAATCTATGCAAGATTTTGGGTTTGGCACAGGAAGCATTCTTGCAAGTTAAATGTTTTTTTCATACCATTATGGCACACTTGAGAGCCATTTGAGATCATTATTGCTAATGTACATATCATTTTCTTGCAAAATCTCTGGATATTATCATTCTGATTTTTTTGCAGTGCTAAGCTTAAGTGATATGCATACCAAACATAACAAAGGAATAAATAGAGCAGAAAACCACTAAACCTGCACAACATACATGCAGCAATAAGGAAATTCCTTGAATTGCGGAGGTAGACTGTGAGATTTCAGTAGCAGAATAAGCACATTGTGGGTGGGACAGAAGGCAGTCAACACACCCAGTGCTGGGTGGCCATATGTGTACATTTAACCAGCTTCCTGTGTAAGTGAAAATTATAGGAAATTGTGTGTGAATATGCACATAGGCAAACAGACAGCAACCACTTATTGAGCCCAGTTATTTCAGACTAAATCAAATGTGTGGCTTGAAATAGTGTGTGTACGTGAGTAGATGAGTGTGTGTAGTGTAGTACTGCCTGTGCTCAGCACATTCTTCCAGCAAATTTTGGTTTGGGTCTGACATTTTGTACGCATGAATTGTTAAAGCTTCAGGAGATTAAAACAAACTGCTTCGTATTAGTTTATCTTTGTAACTCTGGGGTTGAAATGTTGTTATTAAAGTAGTGTTTTACCCATGAATACTTGAACAAAGTCCTTTTGTCTTGCTCATTTACACATAAGCTGATCTTTAATAATGGCAGCTACACTCTATTTTTAATAAAGTTGAAAATACAGACCAGTACACACTCCCAAATGATGTGAGTGCTCATGGGAAACCTCTCCAATGGTATGTTCCTACAAGACATATGTATGAGGTTAAGGTGCCTGGTAAAGACATATCTGTTTGGAGTTTGGGGTACATTTTTAGATGACTGATGTTCCAGATCACCTTTCAGTTCAAGTCTGGAGCATAAACTCAGAAAGAGGTGCCTAACCTGAAGAGATGAGTTTCCCATATACAACATACAGTACTCCAGCTGTTTTATGAGTATTTATACAGTAAGCATGCAAATATAAAAACAAGAATGAATGAATTCATCATGAATTATGAGGCTATCTCAAGTACTCAGTACACATAAATGTATGAAACTTAAGGGTTTAATAAAAAGGGAGCTTTCAGGTTAAGTCCTCCTTTCTTGCTAGCACTACTAGAAGTGATAGTGTCTTGCTAATGCTGCCAAGTTCAAGGGTACATTTCTGAAATTATCAAGCCCCTAGCAACAGCTTGTTGAGAGCTACAGTGTCCATGATCTGAGGTTAGGAGGCCTGTATGTCAGTAAAGCTAAATGTACAAAAGTGGAAACATATGTATGCCTATAGTGTGCACATTTCCTGCAATAAATCACAGATATTGTGGAATTTTGCCACATGAATGACCTCACTAGTTACTCCCAAGCCACATTGCAGAACATATCAAAAACATGCTATTACTATTTTTAACATTTTTAATCAGTGGTCACAAATGCTTTTACAGTTTAAGAAGAGAAAGTGGTGGAGAAGGAAGAAGCAAGTTAAAGTAGGAGATCTGAGAGAGAACTTTTGACCTGGTGATCCAGTCTCGGGTTTTGCATTCCTGGAGGTTGTGTTGCTCTATAGAGCTGTGTGATTTCCAGCTTTCACAACTCCCCTTGGTTTCTAACCTCTGTCTTTATGTGCGCATTGAGAGAAGATGGGAGGGGGAGAGTGTGGGGGTGGGGCTCCCATATGGGCTCCATAATGACCACCACTTGACTTTGGCATTGTGCTCAGCACTCGTTTATCAACCAACCTTAACCCTGACCTTCAAGGATTAAATTTACTCGGCCATCTTACAGACAGGACCCACTGCTAAGTCCAGTTTACCCTGTAATTGTACCAAACCAACCCTAATATTATACACAGTAGCACCTGAAACATATAGCAGCAATGTAGTTCATCTCCTGCCACCACAAACAATATAAAATAACTAACATAAGACAAGGCATTTTCGGATAGGGAGAAAATACGTTTTTCACTGCAGTTTTAAGATGGAGTTATTTACTATAATCCAAGTGTACTGCACTGAGAAAGTTCAGACCTGGCAAGCACATTTCCATTTTGTGGTTCATTTTGATATGTTTACAAAATTATCTGCAAAGATACATTAGACTTGGTTTTTGTTTTTTTTATTCCCTCTTGTTTGCATGTGTTTGGACTGTTTGCATTGAAAGATGTGGCTAAGATTGGTAAAAATGGAAAAGACAAAAGGAACCCTTTAAATGGGCCGCCAGTCGGTCCTCCACTTCAGACTTTGTTAATTGGAATCTTATCAAGTATTATATTGTCCCGGATTTACCCCTGATACAGTAATATGCAATATATAGTACATTATAGGAGGCTTGTTGCTGTTGCTCTTTTGCTGTCCTTGGCAATGGCTATGCCAATCTGTTGGTTGGTCCAGCAATGTTGTCTAGACTGAAATATTGTTATTCTATTTGATTAAGCTTTGACCTGCTACTGACGCTAGATGTAAAGTCAGTGGATTACCAAGGTTTTTCACTTATCCAGTGAAATATCTCAACATGTACTGGATGGATTAACACAGCATTTAGCACATTGATGGTTCACAGAGGATGTATACTTTAAGGCTTTCTTAATTCTTAATTAAGGATTTCCCTAGTCGTTAGAAAAAGTCAGTAGTTGACTGGCAACCAGTAAGGACACCAATTAGTTAATTTATTGCAACACAGTATAACATTACACAAGTCCTGTTGTTCAAAACACAGAATAAATAACTTCCAACTACTCACAAAATGTTCAAATTACAGTTGAACTCTCCTGTCACTGCCTGAACTCCCCGTGTCTTCTCCCCCCCCCATAGTCATCATCCTGTTAAGAGCCAGCTGGCCTCCATTGGTCCGCCCTCTCTCGTTCTGTCATTTCATTTCGGGTCTGCTCTTTGGCAGTATTCCCCGCTGGGTCCCCTGTTTCTACGCTTGTAAAATAATTGTCCTCAGAGCTTTGAGTCCAGGTACAGACAGCTAATAGGACCGCTGACTGTCTTGTGGCAGCAGCTAGTACAGTTAGCATATTTAACAGCGCACCGGTAAGTGACTCCCTGTCTTACAAGAGAAATGGTTTGCGTGGTACAATTCCTTGATACTTTATCCCGGTGACAGAGCAGCTCCCGAACAGTTTGACATTGTTTTTGTTTTTCTGCGACTATCCGACTCATGTAAAGTGGGTCGACTAACACTCTTCTCAGCGACTAACGGTTAAGTCGACTATTAGGGGGCAGCCCTAGTGTACTAAGGACTTTGGTGATCCCCTGAGTTTTCTTCTTGCCCCACCATGAGGTTGACATTTGTGATTTGGAGTGAAATTCCTCAGCAGCAGGCTGACGTCTGCATTCAGTTCAGAACAGCCTCACACAGCTGGTAGCGTGTCTGTCGACTCTAAGACTAGTTCATTTATTAATCTTGGGAGTTTGATCAAGCTTTAACTACAACCTGCTCTGATTTCACTTCTGTCTTCAACATTTTATGGTGGAAACCTGAAACCACTCTGTGGTTGATATCAGCTTTCCTGCTCTATTTATGGGATTTTTGTATGCATCTATTTTTAAAATCTGGGGTGAAACTGGCAATAAAGGAAAACTTATTTATTAAATTGTTTTATGGAAACTCATTCACTCATACAGTATTTGTATGCATGGTGTATTCCTTTTTAAGCATTGCATGGCTAGTTACACTTGACCCAGATCATAAATTATCCCTCTACGTTAACTTGTGAAAGTCAAAACAAAAAGAGGGTAATGGCAGGGTGCCCAGACGGAGGCAGAATGCCACAATGAGCTACAGACCACAATGTCCAGTGTGGAAGATTTCCTTTGTACATGCACCAGAGGTATCCAAGGGGGGAAAAAAAACCTCACTTGTGGTTGGTCTTTTAAGTTGGAGCCAGAGAGCCAATTAAAAGGATTAGGGTGGATCACCACTGGTTTTGTCTTGATGTGCTGTGGTCACCAGATTGCCAGTCTGCTGCTGTATTGCTTCTCGCTCTTCAGAGGGCAACAGGTTCACATGGATGGCTCAAAACAAACACGCCCCTCCCGAGGGATTTTTTGTCTTCAGTATCTGATAGAATTTGAAGAAGAAGTGCTAACTACAAATCCAACAAGAGCCACACAACTGAGAGCATACAATTATGTCCCACCAATGGATAGACAGGCAATTGGAGAAAGCTTTCTATGGCATGAGGTCAGGAGCAATGGTGGGAATGCTCTCATGTCACGAATACCGCTAGGACCCGGTTATTTTTGTCTTTCTCAGTGAATGAAGTGCTCATCCTCAAAAAAAAAAGTGAGTTTAGAAGTGGCATAAATATATACTATAATCATATAATATATAAAAATGAATGTGGTGGATTTATTATGTGTTCTTGGATTAACCTTGCTTATGCCTATGTGGTACATTCAGATGAGTGTGATATTTAACTCGCAGTATGTGTTGTTGAAACCCACTGACTGCATCAGTCAGTAAGGTGTAACAATCTGACCTTCCATACTCTTTAGACAGCTCAAACACACAGCTGCACCACTTACTCAAATCTCTTGCTATAGATGGTTATGGTAAGGGGGTAGGATTTTCTAACCTACTATAGTAAAGATGATAAATATTCATAGTCTGAGGAAAAACGAAAACAAAAAACTTGCAAGGTTTAATTCAGCAATGAAGTCAGAATAAACCCTGAAGGGACTGAATATGTTGGTGAGCTTGGCAGCCTTTATGACCATTTCATGCTAAAACATCTGGTAGATTTCCATTTATGACTCATAACCTACATAGAATCCTTCCTTCTATCACAGACACTAAATTAAAAGTATCAAACAGTGATATATATAGTACAATTTGAACTATGTGTCCCCAAACACCAGATTCTTGTTATGTATCATGAACATTGTGAGTGTGGGTGGCCATCTCCAACACTGTGCCAAACATCACAAACTAACACTGAAGAAAGTAGCAAGGAAATTGAGGGCATGTAAACAAACAGACAGATTTTCGACAGACGTCAACAAACATTGTAGCATCCTCTGATGTCTGGACTATTTCACAGCCTGTCTAAAACGAAGAAACGTCAGGACAGACATTACATCGTCTTTTATGGGACTGCCAAAGGGCAACATTTCACCAATTTCAAGGTCATATTTCCCAATTTCTTAAGTGTGAACACTTTACCAGATGATATTATCAATGTGCAACAGTCTCTCACGAACTGTGAACTGTATGATTTAAAAGCCTACATAGGCACAGGCAGTGAGACAAGATATTGTCTTTTTTCCTTTGCCCTTTCTGACATGGATGTTGAAGTTACCTGTGGTGAAATGAGGAAACAAGAAGAGTTAGTGTCATTGTTGCAACAATCATTGTGGATCAGTAGAAATAGTATTTTATTTGACACAATAGCCTAACAACAACCCGACAAGACAGAATTTCAGTTTTACTTGCAGTTTAATTGCTTCCAAAGGACCCATATGCATGTATTCAGTCTTCATTACATCACAACTTGCACTTTTCATAAAAACATTTATCCGTTGTGATACATCTGGTAAGCAGGACCTCTTCTGACCGTGATACCGCATCTAGACTATTCACTCCGCTGTGACAAACTGTTTGACATCCACCTTAGCAATGGCACAGACAGTCTGTACCCACATGGGGGCTCTGGGGGTCTGAACACCGGCCTCACATTACTCCTCCCTCTATACCCGTATTGACCTAAGACACGTAGCCTCCACATACACTGTGGCACACACACCTTGACACCAGAATACTCTACACTCCCATTCTTTCACCGTCTGTTCAACTCGCAAAGTACCGATTGAAGGAGCAAAACCAGACTAAACACACCGAAGGATCATTGAGAAGACCCCAGAATAGCTCATAAAAGGCACTTTGTATGACTTTTATTTTTCTTTGCTTACTATAAACTGAGCTTCTGTGGCTTTCGTCAACTCTTCATCCTCCACCCGTTTTCCATTCCACTTTTGTCTTTTCCATAAATCAATATCTGTCAGGGAGTGTGGGGCTGCTGATTGTTTTTACAGAGCGTTGCTGTGTAATTTGGCTAAATAGTACTTGCACCCAGTTTACTCTGAGATGGTAAACAGTCTGGCTGGTAAAAAGGGAGTATGCCGATAGTCTCAAAGCATACAATCAGCCATAATTGGTATTGTGGACTGTGGACATATTTGATTACTTACCTGGGAAATAGGCATGATGGTATGATGGCAGGCTCGTAATAATAAGCAGGATTTTGGTTAAATTATACAATATGGATCACGTTCACTACATCACATTTTACGTGACATGCCTGAATCCACCTTCACATTGTTATACAGTATCACGTACTGTGTAATAATCGGTATGAGAGAGAACAACGAACGAGGACTTACACATACACGTGGCCATTTTTAAAGGCCAATAAAGTTTACTTAAAGAAAAAAAAACTTTTATAATGTGTTAGAGCTGCTTCAGTTGCCAGGGTCCGTGGTTTTAAGTTGTTAAAATTAAAGTTTTAAAGGCTCCTTCTCTTCAACTGGCAAAGCACTTAAACTCACCATATGATGATAGAATCAAAAACAAATTCATACATATTCTGGTTAAATGTGGATTCTTCTAATGTATCTGCAATCAGAACGGTTTTGTAGTTTATATTTTTAACAGAAAAAGTTGAAAATAAGTTAATTGTATCTATCATGCTTTGCACTATTGCAAATGTGATGATAATAAACAAGCACCAAAAGGTCCCCGATATGCAAGTGTAGTTGATCATAAAGAACCAGGTTAATCTTTATGAGCCTGTAATGGTGGAACTTAATGACATTGTGCAAGTGTTGCCCCACCTTTTTGTTTTATGCATATTTATTTAATTCTCAATTTCCTTGAACAAGTCTCAAAACAACAGTAGACCTCATACTTCATCATCCCCAATTTGCAAGGAATGTTAAAAATGGAGAAGCTTGGCAAGGCCTCAAACTGCCAAGTAGCAAATTACACAGAGGGGTGTCTTGTTTCAAGCTTTCAGACATTACTCGATTTAATGTATCTTGCTCACACGCAAAGTCTCTAGAATGTTTTGTTCCCTGAAGTCCCATTTGTATGAAATGTAAAATTTAATCAAAAAGAATGGACACAAACTCACTCACACACACTCTCACAGTTGCATCTGTGCTTGAGCTGTATTGAACATTTCCTCACTGTATTCATCTTCTATCCCAGTACTTTTCCACTAATGTCTGACTCACAATTGCACTGTGTCTGAACCCAGAGACCCTCCCGCCCCTCTGCCATCCCCTCCAAACATAATTTGAGAAATTCACTGAGACTAAGCCACACTGTACATTGTATATATCACACACACAGTTGGCCAGCTTCATATGATGCTTCTTGGATCAACAAGTTGTATAGCTTCCTGCGCAGATGGCTGGTCCCTCGGGAATGGCTGTATGTTGATTTAAACTAGATTGTAAAAGAGTCCTTTTTTTTGTACACAGTATTTTATAGTGGTTTAAAATGATTGCATACAAAGAACAATGAATGAGTTAAAGGTTAAAGCTGATGATATTTTTGCGGTCTACAAATTCCAAGATAAAAACCAACATAAATCCTACTAATCTGCCTGCATAGCTCTTATATGTCTGTTCCATAAAACCAATCAATGAACTACATTATTGCATTTAGTGACACATATCTT
Source organism: Dicentrarchus labrax (assembly GCF_905237075.1). Taxonomy (NCBI): domain Eukaryota; kingdom Metazoa; phylum Chordata; class Actinopteri; family Moronidae; genus Dicentrarchus; species Dicentrarchus labrax. Next base: position 15,075,961 of record NW_026136709.1, on the reverse strand, counting down.
TTTATTATGATTAACACAAGCAGTGTTGTTCATTTTGAGACATACGCATACGGCAACTTGCTGCCAGAAATACTCCGTACAATTGTTGGGAACTATTTTCAGCTGTGCATCGATACACCTTTAGTGCACTGCTAGTTTCTTTTTGTGCCCAGCGGGTTTAGGTAATTAAAAAAGGAAACAAATAAAATTAAAATAAAGCAAATTAGAATTAAGTAAACTGCAACATAGAAGTTAATTATTTGTGACTCATTTGTATTCATTTATGGGTTCTTTAGGAACGAATGGGCTTGTGGCAGTGATACTTTGTTAAACCAGGACAGTACCTCATGTTTTCACCATCTTAGACAGTATCTATGGTGAGGCAAAAGAAAGCGAGAAGCTAATGAAAAAATAAATAGTAGTGAATTAAAAGCGAGTGGGGAATATGTGAGAAAAAGAAGAAAGGGGTGTAGGATAGACAGTATTCTCCAAAACCTTGGGCACCAGATATGACCACACATTTGGCTGGCCTCGTGCACTTGCATTCTCACATCATTGCAAACACTTAATTTAAATGCTTTGTTTAGTCAGGACCAGAGTGAATGCCGCAGTAATGGCTAAACCACTGTATGTTGCTGGGCACCCTGCAGTTAGTGGCACACTTGATTTTACTTTGGTATAGGATCACATTTCCGAACTCTAGAGCCACTGACCTTAAGCACGGGTATATAAACAGTGAGTTACGGCCTCCTGGGGTGTTCAGCTTTTACTGTAGAAACGTGCACTCCAGAGCTGAGTCTTCTATAATTCAGAGGCGGAAAGGGATCTGAAACAACCTGCCTTGGCATTTGAAATAGCCAGTCTGCTTTATTCTCCTTCTGACTTCAGAAATAAAGCAGGCTTAAAACATTTTCCTCCACTTCTGCCTTTTGATAAAGCCATTCCTGTGAGAACCTGCTAGTTTAGTAGGTATGCAAGTTTTCCTGCACGCCTGCCTGGGATCAATGTCACCTTTCAGAGTGTCTGAACACAAGGCAGGGCAGGGGAAATGATGGCCACAAAGGGCTCTTTCAGCAGGAGCCTTTCCTCCCATGCTGACCTAAATCGCCTCCTTCTCCCCCCCCCTCTCCTCTGCCTCATAGCAGCTACTCAGACATTCAGCCTTCATCCAGGCTTCACAGCCAGCAGAAACGTGCACCTAGTCAGGGAGTCAACCCTGCAGGGTAAAAACACGGGCCTCAAGGGGGGTGGGGAGTCTCCAGAGGCTGTGGGTGCTAAAAAGTAATAAGATTTGATAGCACGGTGAGACCTTAGATGATGTTTCATAAGTGATGCACTGATCTAAGGTTGAGATTGTATTTTGTTTCTAGCCGATGCACTTTTAGAAGCTTGTACCTGCTCACATTTCTCTTGTTTGTTTCCTTTACTCTGCAGTTGGTTAGATTTCATCAGTTAGTCTCAGTTGTTTCATCCAACTGGCAGATTAAAATGGCAACGAGATATAAATAAAAGAGCACTGATGTTCCTTTCTGAAAAATGACTTTTCTGTAGACCCCACCCTCCATACTTCCCCCCTCTGTTCTGTCATCAGTCTTACAACCCCCATCTGTACAACTTTCATAAGGTTACGAGTACATGTTTACACTTGGCCCCTAAGGTAAACTGAACTACATTTGCACTGGTGTACATCATCACACCACACCCCAAACACTTCAGTCCTGATCCCCGCAGCAGAGCAGTACTCCAGGCCAGACCACGCCTGATTGTTTCTACGTGTAATGCGTTCAGTGGAGAATAACTTGACAGATTCTGAAGATGAATCGATACACTGATAACACAATGGAAGGCTGTCTACAGCGCCGAGTGATCACTTCCAGACATTGCTTTGGTTTTTGCCAGAAGAATCAGCAGAGGGGACTGGATTTTTTGATGTTGGATTGCTGAGTATCTGAGGTTACTATTGGCTGGGCTTGTAGAAAAAACTCTATAAAGGAGTATTGCGTGCTTCAAATACAAAATAACGAATAATACAAGAATGTTTCAGTGATGCAGATGATCAGAATAATGAATAAGAAAATATTAAATTTTTTTATAAAGACTTTTATTACATTTTGACAATAAGTTAAACAACTTTAATCTTTTTGTTTCAAAATCCATTCACACACATCTCAGAAAATATTGCAGAGATGTTTTCAGGAGAGCAAATGAATGTTCCAATAAAGAAGAAAGAAAAACCTTTCAAGTAAAACAGAATATTGAACTTCATTCATACAGAGTTCATATTGAATTCTGTGCTCTTGTTTTTCTGGTGTGCAAAATTCCAAAAATAGATTTATTTTTTCACTGTGCACATATAAAACTTTAATTTAATTGAAATCAGGGTTGGAAAACTCCACTCCACTTGCACTCCACCAAATATTGACTTAAATCTCTAATGCAGAAACATTGTTTGTTAAGCACCAGTAGTCATTTTGAAGCAATGACAAGTTTTTACAGTATAAATGCTTTCAGTGACATTTGACCTGAAATACAAACACAACAGCCGTCTGCGTGCTAGCAAAGCTGCCAGTGTGTATTAATGATGGTTACCATGACAATGATGAATCAGTATTGTAAAAATCTACAGTAAGTTACAGTACCAATCATTTCTGATAGAATATTGGTTTTGAATGTAAAACTAAATGGATAAAATAACTGTAAAAGTGACAGCATATTTTTCTTTTGTGTATCTAAATCTGAATTACTTTTGCCACATCCCTTTCCATTCTACACTCTGTTTGACAGAGATTCCTTTAATGCAATTATTAATCCTTTTAAAAGCAATTGCTTTGAAATAGAATTGCATCGGCAAAACATCTGGGGCACAACACGTCGAATGACAGAACAAAACAAACATGACAGAAAAAGAGCATAGCAAGGTCAAAAGACTAATTACAGTATGATTGGAGAGTTCAAGGGTCGATGAAGGAAACTGCAATGTAGCGGGTGCCGTTGGTGGTGGGCAGGCCTTCGTGTAGGTGGGTCAGTCTTCCTGGGTGCATGAAGCTCCAGCCTTTCCGTGGTGAATTTATGGAACAGTTATACCGATGGAAACGGCAACCCCCACCCTAAAGCAAGAAAAGGAAGTAACAAATGGTTAAGATTTTAAAAATTGAATTAATAAAAAAAATAACCAAATTTCTTTCATTCAGACGTTTCACATCAGCATGACTCAGCTCCCTTAATACAAACTCCTTACTTGAAAGTCTGTGTCTTTGTTATTGAGAGCGATGTTGATGGTGAAGGTGGAGGAGTCGTGATGGGGCCTCAAGTACGCCTGCCTCTCAGGAGTGTATTTTACCACAAAATTCATTACAGCGTAACCCTGATGAAGGTGCAGAAATACATCAAGTAAGCTGACAGTCAGCGCATCTTTGAACTTATCATTCAATGGAAGAACTGTCACCACTGTTAAAGCTCACATTTCATACTAAAAGAATGTCTCATGCTGTACATGTGAAAACAGGTTGTGTGAAAAGAGAAAGTTTTAGGTTTTGGGCAAGGCAGGCAGGATTCACTGTTTGTCTTTCTTTTACTTCTCCATGAGGTCATTCTAACCTTAGTGTAGTAGCCAGAGAAAACTTTTAGTGTGACGGGTGATATGAACTCTCGGATAAAGTGTAGCCACTCTTTGTCAAAGCCGATTTGCTTCATATGAATGTCATCTGTCGGCACCGTCTCATAGCCTCCGGCGATCCGCTTGTCCTGAGCAAAAGGAGAGAAAATAAAACACATTGTAGTGTGATTAACGACGGAACAAATGACCCACCATTCTGTGTGTGTGTGTGTGTGTGTGTGTGTGTGTGTGTGTGTGTGTGTGTGTGACCACAACTTTCAAAGTGATGATGATGATTATGTTTCCGTGAGTGTGTGTGTGCGCGCATGTGTCTTTGAAACCGCAGGCTGTTGTCTGTCTGCATGAAGCTTAATGACCCATCCAGCTTCAGCCTTTTCCCGAACAGAGTTAGTCAAAGTATCTGTGCACATTTAGTCTTCCAGGCAAACTTTTAGACACATTAATTACCAATTTCAAACTACATAAAACAGGCCACATGGATTAGACAGCTGAAACATAAAACACAACATCACAACCTTTGTTTGGCTATATTTAAATGACAGACGTGGAGAAGATGGTCATAAAATTAGGCATGTGTGTACAAGTACCCTGAACACCCATCATGTGTCTCTGTGTGAGATTGTGCGTGTCCTAACAAATAGATGACAAAATTCAATGAAAAAAGTAGCTAAAGAAGAATATTAAACTTACTACTCCCCACATCTGGCTAATTTGACCCCCCCCCCACAAAAGGGTATGAAAGGCAGCTTGAAAGTAATGGCTCACCCAGCCATCAAAGACAACAGAGACATGGCTGTGAGAATAAAGTTTATCAGACAACATGAGGGATTATTTCCTTATGTCCATGTGTTTCTATTGCTGTCAGGGTTTGATTAATTACACACACACACACACACACACACACACACACACACACACACACACACACACACACACACACACTTACCCACAATGAGACACTGAAAGGCTTATCTTCATGATAATTATCCAACTCAGGCAATTTAAAAGTGGTGAGTTTTTTTATGCATGCTGAATAAACTACAGCAAATGGCTTCTTTTGAAGGTTAGAAAATAAGCCTTTGTGTTTCCAACTGTGCTGACTGTGTGACGCCATTGCTGGAAATGATGTCAACCTATTGTCACAAACTTTTGGTGGGGTTATTTACTGTTAAAATAATTCTATTATTCTATTATTACTTGAATCCCTTTACAATTTTTAACCATGTTAACAGTGTTAGCACATCCCTAAAGCACATGGGCTTCCACACTAAACTAAGATGGCGAACACGGTACACATTATACCTACTAAACATCAACATGTTAGCATTTAGCTCCGAGCACCTAGAAATAGTAATAATAAAATGGCACAACTACATTATTCACACATTCTTGTACTTATAAAGATGAATGAACATAACCACAGCAGGGGCTAACAGTACTGACCATATGTCTGCCTCCAGACCAGGTACCGTAATGCTCCATCTCTCCAACTATTTCATCACAGGCCTTCTCTGAAAATACTGGGAACCAGAACACATCTGGACAAGGCTGCAACACACACACATGCACAGTAAGACTTCTGAGAATAGACTTGAGTCACACCTTCACCTTGAGCTGTAGTTACTGTAATGTAATACACACATATGATTAAAACAGATGTTGGGATTTCTGTGCGGTATTATGTCATTCTCTTTCACTGTCTCTGTCTCTGTCTCGAACACATGCATACACACAGACACATAAACACACACCTCCTCCATGTAGTTCTCAGTGAAAATTTTAGAGTAGTTTTTGTGGATGTATTTCTCCTTCCAGTCCTGCAAAGAGAGAGAATTTCAGATTAGTGGCCTTTTTTTTGGTCTGACCTGCATTCCTCACAGAGATAATCCCCTCTCCCACGGGGCAGGTCCCAGCGTGCCAGATACAGAAATAAATCACAAAGCCTTATCAGTCAGGAGTCTTATCACACTGGAGTCATTACTACAAAATTGTCTCACATCTGCAATCCTTCCATTATGGCTAATAACCTTTACAGGTGGCTGGTGTTTATCTCAGCTATTCCGAAAAATTTCTTTTTTTTTTCCTGCTTGAAGAATAATGAGAGATCATAATGACTTACCACGGGGTTTTCATATATCTGCCACAAGTCATTGTTATAATGGGAAATGTTATAATTGGCTGTGGAAATGAGCCTCCCAAAGTCGTGCCGGTTTGTTATGTACATGAAGACTCCCTGCAGCAAACAAGAAAAAGTTCAATCAGTTTCACAAACTTAAGAGTTGAAATGTCTGTAATGTCTCACAGGAAGCATTCATAACAGATCCATACCTCACACACATACACATTTACATTACATAAGCACTATAACACTGCAGGTTATAATTACACTAACTGTTTATGACTCGAACACCCCTCAATGGTTAGCACTGGCATAAAAAACTGACAAACGTACTTGTGGCAAACTACTTCAAAGCTTCATTTGCAACAAAATGAAAATAAAGTCTGATTCAAGTATGTTTTAACACACTGAAATCAATTGTGTTTGACTGAGATAGAGACACAGATGCCATATAAATAATCTTAGATTATTTATGGGTGGTGGGCTGCAGGATGTTGGTGGGTTGGGAACAGGATAGGGTGGGGCAGTGAAGTGAGAAGGGTGGGAGAACAGGAACAGAGGGGTGCTGGGCAGCTTGGGACAAAGCAAATTCAGGAATGATATTCCCTCTACTGTACAGTGAAGCATGGGGTTGGCGTTGTGTAGGGGTGGATTTGGACTCACTATCAGACTAGGCTTTGTGTAGGACAAGAGATGAATGAAGATTATAAATTAAGAATGGTTTTGCAATATCCTGGTGTGAGTTTCCAAATTGCTAATGCAAAATAATGATCTTGTGAAAGCTGTGATTTGTACCAGGTGGTTTACATGAGTGAAAATGAATATTGTTTGAGCCTAGTCTGAGATCAGTCAAGTGTGTTTAGAGGGAGCAGCTGGTTACATGTGTTTTCTGTAAGGTTTGGCTGTTCGAAGTAAAGCATCAGGACAGGGGACTTGCATGTGAACTGACTCTCTGACCGTCTTTCTCCTCCTTGATCTCCTCTTGGAAGGCATTATAAAAAAAAACAGGACAGAAAACAGTGTCTTTCTAGCTTAGACAGATATCTGCTTTTGAACCTAAAATCAAGCAAAATGTCAACATCAATTTCCAAAGAGCTGCCAGACATGCTGATATCTTACGAGAGGATGAAGGCAGCAACATCAAGAGAGAGCAACTCAATATTAAAATTGTGTTTTCTATAAATCTGAAAAAAATAATTGATAATATGGAATTTCAGTGTTTTGCTTTACACATTTACTCAGCAATGCCAAGAAATCCTCAATCAAATAAGCTACAAGTCTTTTGCATGTGAAAAAGATTCTGCCTATGAAATGAGCCAAAGCTCGGAATGGTTTCTGAGCGCTAACCCATTGGAAATGGATGTTTCAGAAAGCAGAATAATCAAAACAAATGGAAACCTTTGGGGGCCTGAGCATATGGAATGATTCCGGAGAAGGGGAGTCTTTTTCTCTGTGACTGGTCTAAAATAAAGGAGAAGCATCATGTAAATAGGATAACATAAAGTATTGTTTCACAATAAGAGACAGTGTGACAGTTGCAATATACATAGCAACTCAGGAGGAGAGGAAATGCGCCTGCATGAAAAAGGAGCAAGGTTCCCTCTGAAGCTGATGTTTTTTGGTTTTTTGTGGGTTAATATGGGAGGTAATGCATGCTGGGGGAAAAGCTAAGCAATCCAAAAATATACAGAGTTTGGATCAGGCATGATAGTTGTTTAGTACAGAGCACAGGTGACGGGACTGTGACATAGAACACAGCTGGACGAAGGGTTTACAGGAGGAAGGAAAAACACATAACAGACAAGACAATTCTTGTCAACTAGCCAGCCAGGCACTGTAACAGGTTGCACTCTCTGTGGTCATATGACAACAAGGACAAAAGAAAGTGAAGGATGACTGGATACAAGTGGAGCAAAGAACCTTAAAGCACCATAGAGCAACCATAAACAGAGGAGGTTCATGCCTTGATGACAGACAGACATTTCAAACCGCTTGTACTTGCCAGTCATTGGATTCCGTTGAGCTGTTGACTTGTGTTAGGGTTAACATTCATTGTATTTTTTTTAACTCTACTGAACCCTTTCTATATGTAAATACAGAATTTAAATTTCTAACATAAGTATCCCTTACAGTGGCTATGCCGTGACGTTTGTATAGATGCTACACGGTGCAGACTACAACAGTATCTTCACTATATGTTTACAATACTAACACATGATTCTTACCATTTCTCTGGCATTTCTACACAAAGACATATCTGGGTCTAGTTTCTCCAGAACAAAGTAGTTCCTCTCTTTCAGTTCATTCCTCAAAGTACTGCCCTTGACCATGTATACATGTGCCATGTAAGGAATGTTCCACACGCCCCTAGAAACAAGAAGACATGAACAAGAGAGAGTAAGTAAACATGACTGTGTGTTGTAGGAGGTGTTGGAAAATGTATTGGTGATCTTTATGGCGCAAAAAAAGAAGAGTGTCAAGAGTGTCAAACGTGGTAGAAGATTCAGAATCTTTTTTATCTGTTAAGTAACAGTCAGCCCCTACCCTGTCCGCCCACACACCCTGACCAACCACTAGGAGTTGCTAATGCAGCGACAAGGTAAGGCTGCTCAATTAATCGAAATTTGATCATGATTACGATTTTGGGGCCAAACAATCTCAAAACTAATAAAATCGGAGGGAAACGATTTTTTTTTTTCATTTTCTGTTGTGCAACGTTATATAGAAAAAAGCTGAGCCCCTGAATTGGGACACAGCCACAGTCTGCGTATTTCGCGCATGTGTATTTCCCGTCCCTCCCCCGCAGCAAGCACTGCACGTCATGCACTCGGTATACTCGCCGTTCCCGACCTGTCGCGCGACAATGTGAAGTCACGGGAGCGCCGTAACTATTTATACTTGCGTCTGTGGTTGCGACACTAGTTGCCGTCTTCTCCTGTCACGTTGTTTTCGTTTGAACAGGTAACCGGAGACTTACAAATGTTTATGGGGAAAGGGGAAAGGAAAGTGTAACTGAGGACTTCCTTGCAAAGTGTTTTTGACAAATGTCCAATAAATGCAGCATGTTTCTGAAGTTTAAAAAAATAATCGTTTGAATAATCGTGATTTCAATTTTGACCCAAATAATCGTGATTATGCATTTTTCCATAATCGAGCAGCCCTACGACAAGGACATAATCCCTCACTGTCTTCCTCCCCACAGGTCCACAGGATTTTTAGTGTGGTGGGTGAATGTTAATTCCTTTTGTGCCATCTGGTTGCTATTTCAACTTATTTTTAAACACATAAAAAAGGGAGTCAGTCAGAGAGAAGAAGTGAATTTGACTACCATTTTTTCACGACTCAGGCCTTGCTGCTCAGCGCTAAATCACTGCTCATGTTGATTGTGGCTTTAATGTTCATGTGTGTATTCTAGGATGTAGCTCATAATAAAGGCATTTCATGGGTCTGGTTGTTTATAGCTAAACATGGATGAGAACTGTTTTAGCACAATGGGAAAAGATTTATTTTAGTCGTGGACTAGAGTTCCAACACTGGCATGTGTGAACCATAAAAGTGCAAGGCCGTTGATGTTTGTACCCTTGATGCACTTGTCACTTACACACGTTTTTTCTGCACAATGTCGACATAATCTTCAGAGCGAGCATAATAACCATCCAGGCTCAAGGCTCCCCAGAAGTTGGACCACAGCTTGCTATGACGAGTGACAAGGGGACCAATTATTTTCCTGTAGGAAGCAAGAGGCAGAATGGAGAGATGGTAATTCTGTCAAAGCAGATAAAACTCAGTGACATCTCACAGACAGTCAACCACCTAATGCACTGGGACTCTAAGTTGTAAAACCAGCATGCTGCATCAAGGAGATCAACCTCTCACTAGATAGATATGATCACTGCCAAATCACTAACAGATCGTTGAAGCGTGTAATACAAACCAGACCTGTAAATCATTATGAACTGGGTTCAGATAAGTGTAACTGCTTGCTGCAGGAGTCTGTTTATATAAACCCTGAATCTGGTCTATTCCTTAGAACTTTCATGAAATAGAGTAACAGGATTTTTCCACTGCTGCTCTTTTAGTCTTACAAAACCAAACCACAATGAAAGGGATTTTTTCTATTATATGAAATAAATAGGGCAGACTGGTAGATATTGATGCACTACAGTACTGTATACTAATGCAAAATTTTCTTGGTTAAGATAGATTGACATTTTCCTCCCGCAACCAGAGTGCCAGCAGAAAATTTCTCATGCTGTCTTTAAATATCCCAGAAGAGGCTTTTACTTTGCATGCCTCCAGCAGGTCACAATACCATGCCACTGCCACAATGACATCTAGTTTACGGGAAGGTTTCTTCGAATTCATGAGCTGCAGAAGGGAAAAGGGTTTGCATGTTTGTTTTTTGTATAATGCAAAGTGGCATTTCGGGGTTAGTGCAATTGACTCTTTCACTGTTTCCATGTGGCCAGGCAAAAACAGGAAGCCTGAGCGGCTTATTTTTAAACTTTCATTCAGTCGGCTATAATGTTCCTGTGGTTTTGCCACTTGAGGGATAAATTAAATGGTTCAACAATCACAACAACTACCAGGGACACTCACTGAACGGGTTCCACTTTGGCTTTTATTCTAGTTACCATATGATTACCTGTTCTGCTCAATGAGGAGCTTCAGTGTCTGTCTGTTGGTGAGCATCACATCTGAATCAATGCTGAAGTAGTAGGCACATGTGGTATCTTTACGGCAAAGATCCCTAATGAAATAAAAAATACAGACATGGCAGAGAAAGTAGTGATTATTCAATTCAGAGCTTACTACAGTCAAATACTTGGAAGTAATCATGGAGAGTCAGGCTCTCACTGACTATCTTTAAGCTTCCAGTGGATAATCTTAGGAAGATTAGAGACTGCTAATAAACCTAAGACTTCTTCATTATAGGGCTGTCCTGACCAATGCTTTTAGCGTGCTGTGCTTTTGATAGGATCTCTGTGATGAGGCGTCACAGATTGAATTATCACCGTGACAACAGACTTACTTAACACTGAGAAATGAGAGAGATGGCCCATATAGGATGAATCAGTACAGTATATCACATGCACAATTCTAAATGTTCTGAATCAAGAAGGGACACGTTATCGGTAATCTGAAGAGCTAACTATTGAGTTGATAATATTTCAGCTACATTACATACTGTATACATGCATAACACTTTTAGTTTGAAAAGAACACCTGGGGGGCAAGAAGCATTAACATAGTTCTGCAACATAAGTGGACTGTTTGATGATAAAATAGAAATCATGCAAGTATAATTTAGAGGTTTTAAAGTAACAGGAAAGTTTTCCTTTAGGCTATGATTAATCGGGGGCCCAGGCCAAAAGCACCATCATCTGGTTTCATCGATTTTGTACTTTAAACCACAGTTTCTGAGAGATGAAGCACACATACATGCCCATGTTCCTGGCCTCTCCTTGGCTCAAATTTTCTTCTGGTCCCACAACCTTGAAACTGTTGAACACATTCCTGTTCTCTTCCCAGAACTTCTGGATGTGCTTCTCGTGGTAAACCTCCTGAGCAGGGAGCCAATATTAATGGATTAGAAGCTACATGTATGGAGCCATGCATGGTAAAGATCTACTGTGAAACAAAACGTAACAGCAGCTGCAGTTGCAGCTGTGTACACTCACATTGTTGTGGACAAAAACTTTGAGTTTATCCTTTGGATAATCCAAGGTCAGCAGCCGCTGGAAGAATTCGGGAAGAAATGGAGTGGGCTGCTCAATGAATACGCCAACCAACACATTTGGATACTCCTGTTTAGATTAGAGGAGAGACAAATTACTAGTATTTCAAACAAAACGGCCTAGTTACGGAAAAGTGTTTAACATTAATCAGTCGTGAGTTTGACATTTTATGTCAGATATAAACAGCGAAGCTGCTACAGACTTTTCACTTTAATGTTACTTACTTGCTCTTAATTACCTGATCTGATCTCTGCAGTGTTCTGTTACATTTAAAATTTAAATTTAAAATAAATAACCACTGCTTACATTTATGATTAGCACAATCTGTATAAACAGCAAAAATGATTGGACATCTCTATGCACTGCTTGACAGGTATTTTAACTTCTGACTTCAGATTGCCACGTCAGAGGACAGCCCTTCTACAAAATTATTTCTCAGACAGTTGGGACAAGGAAGATCTAAAGAGAAATAAAGCAAGAGACGCAGAGAAGAGAGTAGGAAACATTTTCCCATGACACTCAGCCCACACAGCTCAGTCTGGATTCTTGATCCTCTTGACCAGTTCACAGCAAAGGTCTGGCCCAGGGATGAAAAGAGGTCGGCGCAGAACCGTCTAATTTGCGAGTTCTGCAATGACTGTGTTTCAGGCACAAGAGTAGAACGCATGCATCTTGCCAATGTGAGCTTAAACTGTTACGGACATACAGTGTACAAGCAGCAACAGGAAATGAGTGGCAAAAAGGTCAGAGAAAAGTGTAGCTAAGCCTTTATTAAAGCAGACAGAAGCAACACCTCTGGCTAGCTCAGTATAGGGCTTTGGTAGTATAACACTTACAGTGTCTTTGCAAGACCTAAGCTGATTCCCAAAACCAAAGAACACAAAGAACCAAGCTAGACTGCCAGTGACCTGGGTTAACCACAGTATGACCAGTGTTTCCAAATGACCTGATCTCCCAGAAGTCTCTGTCCCAAACACACACAGTGGCACAGTGGAATGAAATATCTTTTCTAACTTACCTATTATTGAGATGCAGTGTTTTTCTGCATTCATTATGGAAGGTCATTGAGAGCAACTTTCACAGAGATGCCTTTCATGTAGCTAGGTTTGTATTGAATCAGCTCCAGTTAAAGTACTAAAGCCTACAGGCTCATGGAGCCTACGGGATTGCAGTAAATTTTAAGGAATTCAGGTCTCAGTATTACATTCATTACATAACGTTGATGTTAGTTTATTTCAAGTACACATTTTGTTGCACTTTTAAACAGTTTCCACCAAACTAATTTTCTGAAACAAAGATTAAAACAAAGATAATAGAATAAATTAACTGGGATCTTGTCTATGCTTCAGTAATATTCCCACAAAGAGAGAAGTAAAGTTTGAGAACACTGCTGACAGATGTAACCACACAGCTAGAGACATTTCCTAGTGCCTGCCATTCCTTCTGTCTATAGGTTGCCAGCCTTGGCTGAACTCTGACAAATTTTCGGCATAACCGCTATAACTTACTATTGTGGATAAAACCCATACTAAGAAGCCCACTAAAAGGCAGGCTGGTCGACAGTGACACCCCTTTAAATGAGCCCTTCTGCAAACCCCAGAAGCCATATCCTGCACCACAGCAGTGCAGTGCTTCCTCTTCCCCAAGTATTTTCCCTGGCACTTAGGCTCTTTTAAAAGGGTCCAAAAGGACCAACGGGCACATAGCCTATTATTGTTGGAAAGGGAGTGTGGGCCGCACCAACAGTCTTGCTTATCTGTTGAAATAGGACAATCTGGGCCCCACTCCTACTGTCTAGACGGACACTGATGGATGGTTCATGCTGTAGGACTAGGCAATGGTTCATCTTTTCCTATGTCCACAGGGAGGTAACTTAATACAAACCTTCCACTGCGGCACTTTAAAAATGGACTAAAGAGGACAGAAAATAGAAGTAAAATGGCTTAATTTGAAGTACTTACTTTTAACTGAGACAAGTCCACAACATCATCATCGCAGTGGCTACACCCATGTTCATAGTTCCATGTATTGGGGACATAGTTGGCCATGTAGTTCAAGTACATCTGTAACGGAAAGAATTTAGAGCAGGTGAATGCGTTTGGAATATGAGTATGTAAGAATTTGGGATAAAAAAAGATCACCAGGCAGAATCACTTGTTAGACTGAAGACCACCAGGGTATAAATGTCTCTTTTAGTGAAATTGAGACTTAACAGTCTGGTGTAATTATTCCTTTTTTTTTTAGTTCTCTTCATAAATGCCAACTTGTTGTGATCATAATTATGTCTGCTCTGTATTTAGTGTGCACAAAAAGTACAACTTTATGGGGAACGTAGTAGTTTCAGTGCACCAATGTTTACACATTTTTTTATCGTAGACATTAACATTGTGATCATGTATTTGTAATCACACTGAGTTTGGTGTAATAACTGGAAAAAATAAACTAATGGTCCACAAATCCAGCTAGGCAGCTCCAAATGGTAGAAACCACTGCTAGGACAGGGTTCTGTGATCTACTATTTAAAGCTTTTCCTCCAGATGTTGAGGCCTTCCCTCTGGGAAGAATGACTCAACAGTTTGGTAGATTTAGTTCATTACCAAGGTAGACCAGAGACAGGCAGCTGGTGGTGGAGCGAGACTTGTGAAGAAATGGAGGAAGGAATAAGACCAGAAAAAGAACCCTCCAGAATGATGACGGTATTAAACAGACATCCTGCTTTACAGCTGGCTGAGCCAGCCACTATCATATACTGAAAGTAATGCCGACAATGAAAATGGGGGTCACATTTTGGCCAGGCTTCTTCCCTCTACTGAATAATGAGCTTGTTTTTATAGCCAGGGTTACTGGCAAGTACCATAGGAACAGTATGTAAATTTCTCGAAAGTGTGGGAATTTATGCACTGAAATGCAAGGCAAGGGCCAACTCATCTCCAAATGGAAAAGTTAAATAACTCAACCCAAAGCTAGTGTCCTAAATGAAAATGATTAAGCATCTATGCTGTGCCATTAGTGTACTATGTTAGGCGTGCCTGAGGGCATCATTTCCCACTCACTTTGGTGTTTCCGTTGCCATGGACAACCACTGGCAGAGAGTCGTACACTGTGTTTCTAACTCTTACGCGGTCTGTTCCAAACTTGAGGAGCACTTCATCTGCCAAAAAGAGGAACAAGAGATACTTCAGGCCAGGTTATGAAAATTGACTTACCACATGGCCAAGAGCTGTGAAGGTTTATAACTTGCAGGTTAAATTGCCAAGCCAACAAGTTCTGTGTAAATATGCAATCTATCACACAGGGTGGGAGAAAAGCATTACAATTTGATTTACATTAGTGCAGCAGATTATTTAATGCCCTGGTTTTTTTTTTTTACTTCCAGCAAAAACTGGGGTTTTAAATAACTGGGTTTTAAATATTTGACAAATGATATGTAGATTAGCTGGAAATTGACTTATGGAATTCAGTTTCTGTGATATTCTCACCGACGGCTCCATTCAGGTTCTGGAAAATCTGGCACTTGTGGTCCAAAGTCATGTTGAGAGTTTCCTTAAAACATGAAAACATGGTGAGTATCTTAGCCATCCGAGATATGCTCTCTATGGATATATTTTTACTTTAAGTGCTGGTGTTTACACAAGATACTTACTCTCCGTAAAGGATCCAAGTATATTTTAGTGTAGAAGAGCTGGTCATCATCATTGTCATGGAGGTTCCATTGTGAAACAACTCTGTTTATGTATGGGGCGTAGCCGATTATACCTGCAAGTAATAAACAGTGTGACACACAGATCCAGCGGTAAAGTATAGGGTTGAGAGGCGTTTACAAGGTCATATACAACTGGCAGACTGTTGGTGACAATTAAACTTTATCTGCTGGCTCCTTGGCCTAACAGCTTCACTCTAGGAAGCCTGAACGCCTTACACAAAGTGTGATTTTTGGCAATAATCCAAAACAAACAAGAAATGGGCAGAGACTTTCTCTTCCCACAGTCTGTGGATAGAAAGGAGTGCGGTAATGGGTAGTAAGAAAGCTGTAATCTATACGTTATAACTGTCTCACAAAACTCACTGGGCTTCTGGAGCAGTGTGTGCTAGTAGCTTTCACACCCTCTCTAAATGTACATTCTCATGGCAATCTCAACTCGAGTTTTCCCCTGTCTCCTCTTTTTCCTTCTCTTGCTGAAGGACACATTGACCACAGTAACAGATTGCAGGGTTTGGCTGTGTTGCTGGTGTCCGCCGTTTTGCATCCCATCATTTAAAAAAAGACTTAAACACTGTCAACAAGTTAAAGGATAGACATGACATAATCTACATGGCTGGGGCAAGAAAAAGTTTAAAAGGAAATCATGGGATTTTTTTGTAAAACGGTAGTTTATCCACACAATGATGGTCTAAAATAAACAGATCCCAGAAAGTGTTGGGAGTTGCATGCCTTTCAAAAAAAAAAAAAAAAACTGTTTTGCACTGCTTTGCTGGAAAATGCAGTATACAATATACTCACTGCAAAGTTGCGAGAAAGGACAACATGGATTGAACAACAAAACTTGTTATTATGATATATGTCTATTTTGACAGACTGTAAACTGAACAGACTGAACATTTAAGGTTTCAGGTTCCTGGTTTGAATTATTATTAGTTTTGTTAGTAGATTAAGTAGATTTAATAGACTTAAATAAACACACATTGCCACACACAAACACTACCCAATCTTGATTCCATCCTGGAAACACTGTACACTCAGTGACACAGTGGTGTGTGTCCAGATGCCATAAAACATTTCCCAATGGTCATTTGGGCGGTAGCCGTAGGAACACAAACAAAACCTGCAATTTTACACAAACTGCGGCACATTCTGGGGGCCAAGACAAATCCACATGTCATGTCAATGACAATGAATGCTAAAAACAGTCTGTGATCAGTCTGGGGCAGTTAGGCTCCAATATGGGAGGTCAGACCAGGCTGATGACCATAGGGAAAGTAGTAATTCTATGTCCTGACTGGCAGGATGCAGCTGGCTATGCCATGTGGAATATGAATGAGAACATACGGTTACTGTTCCTTCGTTTAAAAATGTCTGAACGTCTGCAGCATCTTTTGTGAGCTTGATGTCACGTTATGTCTAAACATCTTCATATGTATTGTCTGCCAATGCAAACTTGAGGAGGG
This sequence comes from Dicentrarchus labrax, assembly GCF_905237075.1. Classification (NCBI taxonomy): domain Eukaryota; kingdom Metazoa; phylum Chordata; class Actinopteri; family Moronidae; genus Dicentrarchus; species Dicentrarchus labrax. The sequence goes on along the minus strand of NW_026136709.1, from coordinate 15,059,343 downwards.
TGCCTCAAAAGGGTAGAAAAGGGACAAAGTATGCAGTTTATATTTGCATGAATGGGCTTCTGTCACCTCCTGTCCACTTGGACAGGAAATACCTCAAGGAGCTAGTTTACAGGGAAAATATACTTCTATTTTATAGAAAGAGATAATAATAAAAGTCCCGTGGTTTTAGATTTTAAAACTAACTTCAGTCTGTTGTCATTCCTTGAACTCGCAACACCAGTCTTTAAACCAACAACACTGTGGGTGCACTGCTGTTTAGCCCCCTGAATTCCAACTAGGCCTGCAAATCTTCAAAGTTTGACAGCTGATGAAGGAATGTAAACCAATGTGCACACATAGAAGTTATGGGTTTACAGCAAGGTTGTTCAAACACTAGACTACCCCAACATGCAATTTATGTTGACATAACACAAATACAAAAAATGCTTCTTTTTTTTTTGCATTGTTCTATATTGACCCACCCACCCACTGAATTGGTATTATTTATTTGCCAGAGATGAATCTATGGGTTATTGTTAATATTCCGGCTTATGCTAGACATAGTGTCTAGTGGTTAGGGTTAAACTTTGCGGTGAGGGATACACACGCCCACACAGGAGGTGTATCGCAGCAGAGCAGCAGCAGCTGTGTCTACACATGATGCATTCAGTACTTGGTGTAAGTCACCCACGTTTTGGTGGTTCACAGAGCCCAAGACACAACTCAACTCACTGTAGTTACACGTGTAAAACAAAAGAGAATACACAGAATTTGGCTCAGTCATGACAAAGATGATTCAACAGGTCAAAACATTTCATCATTTCGATCATATTTAGACATTTTTGGAACCCACCTCCAGAGTTGAGGTAGCGTTTGCCACTGCGGATTGAGGGGTACTTGTCAGCTAGCCGCTTGTCCGGCCATATCAGTCCCTCTGCAGCAAAAAGCACTTTGTGATTGGCTTGCTGGAACTTCCTGAGAATCTCCTCTGGCCCCCCAGCAAAGATAAGATCATAGCTAAAATGGAGGAGTGAAGATAAAATACAACAGATCATTATCAATCTATCTTTCCCTTTAGGGGCAGTCTGACAGTTTTCTTAAACAAGTATGTTTTATCTTGCATCTGACACACAAGATAGGCTTCTACTTGCTTGAGATTGATAGACATCTAAATGTAAACAGTGTACATTCTTAAAGAGTGGGCATTTGTACAGGCAAGCATGTCTGCATTGTACTTCAAGGTATTTCCAAAAGAGTCATGCTTTGACAGACATTAACACACAAACTGCACTGATGCATGCATTACCGATGGCGTAGTGTGACAGAGAGGGAAAAAAATGACATTACATGGGCTGGTGGTGACTTGTTTATAAGCATGCTATTATTCAAAGGGCAGATATTTTAGGATGTGGAAACTCTTAATGTTTTCGGTGGTTTTACTTTGAGGTGTAATGTCATAACACTAAAAGAGCCGATTTATTTTGGTGATACTATTTCCACAGACTCACTGACTATAAAACACCCCCTTCTAGATGTGACTTTGATTCAGGACACACTTGTCTAAAACTGTTCAATCCCCCAAAATCCTGTAATATAAATACACCAGTTTTTGTAAGGTGGCAGGCATGCAATGAGAGGAAACGAAATCGTAGGTGAGGAAACCCGTATGTTCTACAGTATTCACATCTGGCCGACACATGTTCATACAAATCCCCTCTGTCCCTTGTTAAGTCATCAATCATAGTTATTGCTGAAGTATAAAAGGACCTGTAGTCCATGACCAAACATTAATAATAATGTATAAAAATATAATACAAGACTCGCCAGGCCTGGGGTCTGAATGGGTCTGTTTTACATTCCCTTTGTGGGTGTTGCCTATTTTTATCATCGAAGATATTTAATTAACTGTCACTGTATCAAGATAGTAAACTGCAGAACTAGGAGGTGCAAACCGCAGTGCGACTTGATATTTATACTAAAATACAATGTAAGATCAGTCTTTTTCCACACTTAGTACTCAGAACCCGTTTAATTAGAATCTGATCTACACCCAAGGAACCAGGTGAATTCAATCGATAAGGGTAGGTAGAAACCAAACACACAATACACTTTATGTTGTGTTTGTGTTGTGCTTATATACTGTATGTCACCGTTCCATTGGGTTTTTACCATTGATATAGTGGCTTTTTAACCCTAGTCACATCCATCCAACAGGAGAAAACTTAACTGAAAGTGTCAAGAGAAACATACAGTACCCAATAAATTTAAAAGTAGGAGCCACCACCATTTTATGATGATTTTTGGAAATAAGGTTACCTCACTAGCTGGTGGTCTTCACATTACAGCCCATAATTCATTACTATACACACGACAAATTTCTGTCAATTCAAATGAGCGACCTATGTATAGCCATCTCAGGCAAAATGTTCTGGCTGTGAATGGCAATTGTGGTCTCCATTTATAGTGTATGATTATGAATGCAATCATTTTCTTTTAACTTTGGGCATTCAGCCCACGCTCAAAAGCTTTACAACACCAGTGAATGAATCTGAATGTCACTTACATCTGAGTAGGTGAATTACATATAAGACAAAATGTAAAACTGTGATTAAAGCAGAAACAGAAACAGTCATAACAACCCAGGTGGGCCAGCCAGATTATATATTTTAAAATACATTTGAATGGCTCATAATCTTCTGTGAAATGCAGATGCAGTTTCTTACACTACAATCATTTCATCTAAAAAAAAAGAAAAATAAAACAAAAAAAACCCATTGCAATTACCTGTTTCAAGGGTGTGACAACTTTGCACAGCAATTATAGCGAACATTATTCATATGACATGGTGCAGTAAGTATCATCATCTTCTGCTCTATTTGAGGAAATATGGCCTCCAAAGCTGTTATTATTCTAAACCACTCACATTATCTCAGGAAAACTTTCCATTGGCTTTGAAAACTCATAATTCAGCTACCTGCATGTGAAAATTACTCTCCTCATACATTTGGCAATGCTCTATAATAATGCCTTTACGTAAATGAGTAGAGGGTGGTTTAGCACTACTTAAATGTGGAGTAACGCCTTTCACTGTGGAGGCATCACTTTCAAAGCAATCACCAACAGTCTGTGATTGTGAAAATTTGTTTAATTTCTAATTGATAGACCTACATATCAATTAAATGGAATTGTATCCCTTTCTTGTGATTGAAACATTTGGGTAGAAACTGAACATCTAAGAAAAGTAACACACAAAAAATTAGATTACTACTATTAGACTACAAAGGAAAGATTGCATTAATCTGAAGTTACCATATTATAATAGTGTATATGTCAAATAATAGTAAATGTCAAGTAAAACTAAATAAAAGAGAACAAACCTGTCCACGGAAAGGACAACAAGATCTTCCTGGTCCGCCAACGCCTCCATGGCCTCCTTCAGTAGTCTGACTTTTTGACCCCCACCGATAGAACGACCAACATCTCCACCCTTCCATGCTTCTCCCATTCCCAACACCTGAGACAGAACATATGACAAGTTTTAGAGCCCAACATGATCTGGCTTGACACCAAACGTCACCAGTAGGCCGCCCAGCAGCACTGTAAAAAAATCCATCTTCACCATTCATTCATTTTATGTCACTCAATTTTTGAAATGTCTCAAAACCAGGTAGGATTTCTGCCAGTGAGAGCAAAAATTGTCTTACAATATGCAAAACATTTCCAAGAACTTTGCTCAAATAGGCAGTAAGCTAAGTAAGATGGGTTCACAAATATCAAGAAAATTACACTTGATTCAAGAAAATGACCTCCCTTTGAAAAAAAAAAGGCAATTATGTTAACCCTGTTGGCAGACTTTCCACTGGTAGCTACAATGGCGCATTCTATAAACTCCTGTGTGCAGCCAGGGTGCCCTTCCCCACAATCTCACGGGTTTTCAATACAGCTGTGAATGAAAAAAAAAGCACAAAGCTGTAATGATGAAGATATGAGTGTGAGCCTCGCAGCTTAAGGCAGCCTAGTAGAGAAAATCCACATGGGCTGAGTTACCTGCGGTGCTGAGTTACCTGCGGTATTGAGGTGACAGCAGTCCAATTGTCAGGTCGCTGTTATTCAGTATTTTCTAATGTAGTCTTATTGGGTTTGCTGTACAGAGATGGATGCAAAGAATAACAGGCAAAGGCAGAGTATTGCGCAAATGCTTGTGGTGCACTAACTTTCAAAGCAAAAAATAAATAAAATAACTATATTTTTTCACAGCTGGCTTCAACCACAGAGGGGAATTCTGGACCCACATTGAAGAGTGCCCCTTTAAGATGGATGTTTTTACAGCTTGCTGCACTTCATTGTTTCCCTTAACAGGCCTAATTAATCAAGTGTGTGGTTAAAACCTTTGGCTATTTTGTGTGTGTGTGTGTGTGTGTGTGTGTGTGTGTGTGTGTGTGTGTGTGTGTGTGTCTGTGTGTGTGTGTGTGTGTGTGTGTGTGTCTGTGTGTGTTGTGTGTGTGTGTGTGTGTGTGTGTGTGTGTGTGTGTGTGTGTGTGTCTGTGTGGGGTACCATGAGCTGGGACAAACTGCACATTTGTGGACCAAATTTTAGACTATGGGAAGACAATCTTACCTTCACAGTGTAGTTGAAATAGCGTGCAGACTGCATAAAGCGGTGGAAGCCATCTGTTTCCTCTGTTGCAACAGTTAGAACGAGCAATTTTTCTGAAAAAGAAAGACAAACAAATTTCCACAACCTTACTTATGTTTACCTATAAAGTCATCACATATGTTCTGGCTAGCAAATTATAGGGATGTGGGGGATGTATTCTTGCAGCTGAAAATTGTGACGCTTCAAGTTGAGAATTTAGAGGTTTTTGCTGCAATTTTTATTGTTTAGGATATCCACAGATGTATGTATATTGTTTGATGCTTTTAAGTATTGAGACTCCCACTTCTGTGAACCATATTCGTTGTAAACCTCAGACCTATGTCAACAAACTGCTAACTATTTGGTTTAGCAGCCTAAACCTACATCTCAAAATAGCAACATCTACAGTAGTTTTGATCTGAGTTAAAAACGTATATTTTGCGTATTTTTAAGCATATCTTGAAACATGCACTCAATAATTTCTTTCTTCCTGGGTTAAAAGAACTCCCACAAACCTCCAGGACATTTCCAGTGGCTGTGAGTGCTGAAGTCTGAGGTTTGTGAAAGGGTTAGACCAAATACAAATTAGCACCATAGCCTCATGTGAAGCTAGAGAGGCAGACTAAACCCACTAAGCTAGTTTGCACTTGTTCTGTTATGGGTTGTAAAACCGACTAGGGGTGTCTCTGATTGGAAAGACCGCCATCTGTGATTGTGAGATAAGGAAAGAAGTCCCCTGATATCTAGATCTGGTTAATCAAAGTCTATTATTGCATGACGGGGAGTACTCCTTCATTTCCAGCTTACAAAAGATCATTTCAGAATGTGCAACATGTTATTCTGTGTTAGTAGGAAGACATCCCAACAAAAATGTAATGACACTTTAGTATCGTTTTATAAGAACACTTGAATACTAATCCTACTTTTCATGTTTTAAGAGCCAATCTGCCTTCTATTTAATATACTGTACAATGTCCTACTAAATCCCCTGTAAATGATTTATTGGGCCTATGCAAGTAGGGAACACATGTGAGCACATTCTGCCCCAAAATAAAGTTAAAGAGCTGAAAACACATATTTGTAATATAACGATTAACAGGTCTTCATTGTTTCAATTTTCTGACTGTTTTCTATTGGCCTGAGTTTAATTATTTGTTGCGTTGAGCCTTTTCTGAAGAATTATTTTTCAGCAAAATCTCACCCACCTCCCATCCACTTATCCTAACTGAAGTACATCAAAAGCAGCCTCCTTGCAGCTCTTTTCCATCCATTTCCTGTCAATGTGACTTAGCCATTCTCTCATCCCAGTCTAGCCTGTGGCCCTGTCATCGCTTTAATAGCCATTCCAGTACGCCTCTGACACAGAGGTTCTGTTACAGGTTGGAAATAGTTCCCTGTCTGCCTCCAACCTAAAAATCATCAGATGACATATTGCAAAGAACTAGACAGAGACACAGGTATGTTCCTGTTCTTGTTCTTGGCTTTAGGATAGAGGGCGATCAAGCATAGAGCATGGAGGGGAGGGTGTCTCCCACATTTGGGAAGCACATTTTCCAGGCAGCTCAGTAAAACAATTGATTTTAATGGTTACAGGAGAGGTTTATATGCTTCCTATTATCCTAAAAAGGGTTTTCAATAACTCAGACCAGACACTGTCTTCTCCTCTGCTGTGTGAAACACATTTTGGGTAAAGCTATGAGCTTTTTATAATATTATTTAAATCTTAATATTGAGTGATTAATTGATATTGATTTGGAGACACAGTTTCAGACAGTCTCTCATCACCAGCAGCTTTGTTTGTGTATGTGCAACGGAAGTCAGCGTCTAGCTACGTTGTGATCCCTGCTCTCTTATTTATTTTCATTTCCTAAATACTAAACTTTTGAAAACAGAACAATTGGCTTGCCTGTGATTTCAGGGAGATATTTCCCATCAGAAAGAAACAGGCTGACAGCTTACACCAATTAACCCCTCTGTGACTTTGCCCTGACCTTACGGAACCACACACTTTCCCCTCGTCGTAAACATGCAGGCCACATGAGTGCATCCCAACAAGCAAGCTCCCAGTTAAGTATAGCCTGGGGATGTAAACCATCTTTTGATTTAAAATAGATGAGACAGACACTTTTATTTCCTACATTAAACGTGTTATTTAAACACATTTGCAAGTCTCTTTCATCGCTTTTCCATACACAATTCCTGGTGGAAAAAATTCCCTTAGGATTACCAGTGGCCTCATGTGAACTATGGCTGGAAACCTTGGCTGGCTATCATGATATTGTCTCCAAATACAACACAAAGTGCAATAGGAAGAAGTGTGATCTGCCAGCATTGTTAAATTATATGTCTATGGATCACAAGCTAAAAGTGACCAACCTTGCATACTTAATGTGTCGATGTAACGATTTTAGAGTAGAATACTGTCACCCATACCTTGTAACATCAAACAGCTAAAAGTTTCCTTGTTCATATGTTCACCATGAGTAACCCCAGTCTTAAATCACGTCCTTTTGAACACCTACAAAATATGTAAAGGGATCATTCTTTGAAATGTTGTCTGAAATAGAGGATTGATTGTGCAACATAATGGGGGATGAGGAGTGTACAGTTAATTAAAGGACCAGTGTTTAGGATTTAGTGGCATCTAGCAGTGAAGCCTTCCAACTGTGTAGTAAACAATAGTGACTGCAAAACTTGTGGAAAAAAATGTGGAAGGCACTCCTATAATATATTATTATATTACAATAGTATTATTTTTTTAATACACTAATGAAAAATAAATATTATATCCCATTTCTGCCAATAGATGTAATGTTTAATAATTGTTAATGTTAAATACACTGGACCTTTCACCTTTCATGGCTCAATTAAGTGGTCACTACATCTAGAAAATACAAAAGTCTCTTGGGAACAGTTTGGGGTATTTTTGGCCACTTCAACAGATTGCTCACCTGGTCAACAACCTGGAAATTCCTCTTTTCACTATATGCATATTTAAAATATTACCAGCACAGGCTTTTATAACATTAACAAAATTTGGTTAAGATACGGCATTGTCTTATTGAGTTAGCTCATTATTCCTTGACTGTGCTGGTTAGTTCTTTGCTTTTAGCCCTAACAATAAAAACTGGCATCTAGCTGGCTCACTTGATTTATATTCAAATTGTATTTGCCTTTTTCATGCAACATTCAGTCTTATTTTCTGCCAGTAAGGATGGCTTGTCCCATATTTCTTTGACATTCAAACTAGTCCCCATGGATAGATAGCAATAATTGTCTACATACAACAGACGTACAAATCTAACTTCCAATCTAACTACAAAATTGAATCCTGGCCCAATTGCCCAGTCCTTTTGATGTGTTTTTTAATATAAACACCATAATCACACTAATAATGAAGCATAACTGAAAGACAGATGGCAGCAGTCAAAAGGAGAGGTTTTTGAGACAGCCCGGGATGAGTGTCTAGTCAGAGTAAATACAGCACACTCTCATGTCAGTTCTGTAAGAAAGGAGAGGAAGGAGGAGAGGAATGTAGCTCATACAGTGTTGCTGTAACTCTTCTCCAAGAAAGGCATGGATGCCAAGTGGTCTTTCTCTCTCACTCTTTCTCTGTACCACATGGGGCTCAGCCGTCTAGGTAAACTTTCACACTTCGGTGAGCAAAAGTTCTGACTCATCGACTGGGGCTAAGCTTAAGTAAGCATTTCTTGCAGAACGGAAAGCGGTATCATGGGAATGGGCCCTGGCCTTGAACATAAGGATAACAGAATCTTTCCTCTTTGACGAGAGACAGTTCTGGCCAGTGAACACAAACCCCTGTTCTTTCTATTTTGGTCATCCAAGTAAATAAACAGTGTTTACAGTGTTTTAACTAAAAGGCTCATAAGTGTCAGGCATAGGAAAGTGCAAGTAGTTCAGTCCATAGCCAACATTCCTTTGTGCTTGTATTTATTTGACTGAGCCTACCTTTAATCTCCAGGTAAAGCAGGAAACTATGAGATGGGGGGTGGGGGGCTGTGCAGTGACGCTGCTCGGTATACTCGCCGTTACCGACTTGTCGTGCGACAATGTGACGTCACGGGAGCGCCATAACTATTTTACTTGCGCATGGTGGTCGCGACACTAGTTGCAGTCTTCTCCTGAATAGAGGTGTCGCTACTGAGGAAAGGCTACCGACTTTGCTATTTCTAGGCACTAGAAGAAGAAGAAAAAGTTTTTTTTTTTTTTTAGTTTCCAAATCGGTCACGGAGGTTCTTCCAAATTTTCCAGCATATGGCCTCCTCTTTTCCAACATTCATGGCGATTTCATGCCATAAATTCTGGCACCTCTTGGCATCTCTGTGTTCCTTCATTGAAGGATCGTACAGATCGTCCATCTTCCTGTTTCCGCTTTGGCGCGCTCAGCTGAAAAACAAAAAAATGGGGTGCGACCTGGCCAAAATCCTGGCGTGCCAGCGAGATCTACGTCATTTTGACGTCACGTTGTCGTGCGAACGGTGAGTATACACGAGCCTTAAGTCACCTTGTGCCATCCTGAACCTGGAGATTGGCCTGAGAAGCCACCTCTTATCATATGAAATGTGAATTTAACTTAACTCCAGTCAGCCTGTGTGTTCCTTTCCTGCAGCTGAAATAATGAAAGTAGACGTCAATATGAAGGTAGATGGAGAGTGATAAGAAATTGTTTTAACTTGCTGAGTATTACAGCCTTCCAGGCATTTACTTTTCATGGGTGGGCCTTGGGCTTTGAGCTGTGCCAGTAATGTGCACTGCCAGGTTGTACAACTAAAACCCCTCACTGTATTATAGTACACCTTTTCCATCCTGGCAGCAAGTATCTCTAAAAGGGAATGTTGTGGTAACATTTGGAGCCAGGTTACATAAGAACAAATTCATAGGGATTAACAACAGTATTCTGTTGGTATGTGAGGCACAGTTGGCCAAAGCTCATCTTTGCTATGTTTTCAGGGTCTAAACGAGGCCTGCTGAAGGTGACATGCAGAGAGAAATGAAAAGGCAAATAAATCGGTGGCCTCTTTTTTTACTACAGCAAAAGGAAGACAGAAGCATTTTGAATAAGTCAGTGTGTAAACAAAGATACATCCACAAGCCATATTGTGGACGCTGTGGACTCCATATTGAACAGGCTAAGTCGGAGCAGAGACAGCACTTATCTCTGTCCACAGAGACCTGCATAACATTCCTCAGTGTCATTTAGATCCATATTGCAAAAGATGAAAGGGAAAGTGTCATGTGCTGTGAAGGTTACTGTAATTCTTGCACTTCTTATCCTCATTATGAATTTAAATCCTCAAAAAAAGTTTTATTGCTTAGTTTTATTGTGGACCTTAGTAAAAACAAATAATCACATGAAAATGGTGCTGCTGATGGGACACTGGGTCACAGCTGGAACCAGGAATGTGTTAATCTGACCATCAGTGCAAACATGCTTCCAGCTGTAACATGACTACTCATCTCTGGACTTCATCAAATAGTTGTGGGGTAGTTCAGATTCAGGCATTGTGCCATTATTAAGTGATTTTTCTTTTTGCCCCTTGGGAGCAACGGAAACTGCTTGTGAACACACTGACATAACAGCTTTAAATTGGTACAGTGAACAGTTGCTTGGTATACATCCAGCAGTTATGGAGCAACACTATCGTTCATTAGGCCAACTGGCTAATCTAAGTCCAAGATACTCTTTCATCTCTGTTTTTTGGCCTTACAAAAACCTGAGGGAAATATCTAGTATAGTATAGTATAGGTGTGAATGTTGAGAAATGGCCTTCAATTCTGACATTGGAAAAGTGTGTGGGGACGGGGTTGTCAAAGATATCTCACCATCCAAAAAGCAGTTTTGATGAAGAATCCTCCCAACTTAAAACTGAGATTCGCACAGAGACTTCTTGAACATATCTGTAGCTGTAGCAGATCGTCCATCTTCCTGTTTCCGCGCTCAGCTGATAAACAAAAAAATGGGGTGCGACCTGGCCAAAATCCTGGTGTGCCAGTGAGATCTACGTCATTTTGACGTCACGTTGTCGTGCGAACGGTGAGTATACACGAGCCTTAAGTCACCTTGTGCCATCCTGGACCTGGAGATTGGCCTGAGAAGCCACCTCTTATCATATGAAATGTGAATTTAACTTAACTCCAGTCAGCCTGTGTGTTCCTTTCCTGCAGCTGAAATAATGAAAGTAGACGTCAATATGAAGGTAGATGGAGAGTGATAAGAAATTGTTTTAACTTGCTGAGTATTACAGCCTTCCAGGCATTTACTTTTCATGGGTGTATAGTATAGTATAGGTGTAAATGTTGAGAAATGGCCTTCAATTCTGACATTGGAAAAGTGTGTGGGGACGGGGTTGTCATCCAAAAAGCAGTTTTGATGAAGAATCCTCCCAACTTAAAAACTGAGATTTGCACAAAGACTTCTTGAACATATCTGTAGCCTCTGTGTGTGGGACTGAATATATATATATATATATATATATATATATATATATATATATATATATATTTAACAAGGTTAAATTGACTCAATTTATCTCATTTGTTAGACTAATACATGTCTTTAACTGTTAAGTCCTCACCTATATAACTCTTCCATCCATTCATTTCATAGAAGCATGATGCCCAGCCTACGGTAACTAAGATTTTCCACCTTTAGAATTTTAATGCAACTACAAGTAGCTTTGGCACATAAGTAGCACTTTTGATGTCTAAAACCCAGGAGCCCCGAGACATGCAGACATTCCTTTTGCCTAAAAAATACCACTTCCTAGGTGAGTACTCCATGTGTTTGTAATTAGCCGTAGTCGCCAAATTTGAGGGGTGGATACCCAAAAGACTAAAAACCCCAGTGCTCACAGATTGGTTAGTGGGCATTAATTCAACAGTCCACAACTAAAATAGAGTTTATTTTCTAGCCTTTTCTATGTTTCAGAGCCACCATAATTGATAAAACACACCATATCCATAATACAAGAGCCCTGTAGTGCATCCGCAGAAAAACGCTGTGTTTTCAATTACACATGTCAAACCACAGGCACTTCAGCCTTAGGATGTGGCATGATGTCACCAGCATTGGGCCGGGAAACTATTTTGTAGTCCCGTCACACGTCATCTTGAATCAAGAATTGCTTATTTATTTTACTGTACAAAACAACTATATTGTAGAAAAAACAACAACTAATTTAACGTGGTTTAAGTTGCACACTGCTCTTGTCAGTGGTAATGATTACAGTTAGGACAGTCATTTCCTCTGTTGGCCGCAGTCTGTTGTCACTGTAGAGTTTAGGTCCTTCATTGTTAACAGGAACACATTTCATTTCGGTCAACAAAATGCATTTAGAGGTCAGCAATTTAATTAATATTCTTATGCTGAAATTTCTGTAAGGGGAAAGCAGAAACACAATTTTATGATCTGAGCTATTATGGTTTGATAATATTTGCTGCAAAGGGGATATGGGGCCAAGCATTGTAATCACATTTTAACCACATGCTGTTTCATTGAAACGGCTCCTGTTTCTCTACATGGAAAGTGAATTGAATATGCTTTAAAGATAAGCAGTGAGCTGCCCAAGTGCATGATTTCGTTTCATGCATGTTCTTTTCATCTCGCAGGTTTGGTTTAACAGGCTTCAATGGTTATTAAATATAAACTGATGTCACTGGTTCATAAAAAGACAGAAAAAATGCTATACTTTGTAAATTTGCAACTGGAATACCTATTTTGCAAGTGTATCAGTTACATAAACAATCACGTAAAGTAATAACCTAGAACACTTTCCTAAAAGTCATGTCTTTGTTGTTTTCTCTCCAGTATGAATGTATTATAGTTGTGATTTGACCAAGGGCGTCTCCCAGTAAAAAGCTGTGACTCTCCTGTCCTGCCTACTCCTGAGAATTGTACAATGATATGTTACTGTCATGATCTCATTTTCCTGTAGCCAAATCACATTGGTATGTCACAGTAAATATATAAATATGACAGCCTTACTATCTTTAATATCTTTACAACTACTAATGATTACAGTTTAAATACATGGAAAATTACCCAAGATCAACTTCAGCTCAATTCCCACTTACAGCCATCATTTTTAAAATTACTTGCTACAGTAGGTGGAACATTGGGATATTTGTACTGTTGCCAAAGTCTTGATAACAACATAGCTGAAATATCAGCTGTTTTCAGGACTGCTTGAGAGGAAAACTTTGTATCATGGGAACTGTCAGCTTGATAGCCGACTGTTATGTTTTTGATACTTAGCAGAAAACACCGCAGACAGAGTTAAGAGAAAAGACGCAGGCTGAAAAAGCAGACAACGCAACGCATATTTGGCTGAAAATGAGCCACGGAATCAACCTTGTGGTGATATAGTGACAATGTTCTAAGACATGATTACAGGCTTGGCCTGCCAACAGGGTTTGTTAGTTTGTTAGACTGGAATTACGGGCAATAGAGCGCGCTATTATACAGCATATAAGGCATGGACAACTTTAGGTGGAGTTTCCTTTTCTTCTCTATAAAATGCTGCCTGCTGACACGTCAGTAATGTCTGGGAAAGGTCTAATCTAAAGATGCCTGTTCCTTTGGACAGTGGAGAAAACCAGGTCATACTGAGTAATGGTGTTTATCTTAGTCTCCCACACACTGACCAAGAAATATGTCCCAGTAACTGTCAGGAATACAAAATGTCCAAGTATATAATATCAACACCAATTTTTTAATAGTTGATTTGGTAGTTGATTGATAGTTGGAATGGTTGTATGAAACTTGTTTGTTTTACTTATTGGGAAATTATATTGCGAAATGACTCATTGTAAAAGCAACATCATCATTTGTGTCGTAGCAAACTATTCAGCCTTGGACTGGGTAAAGGAGGCATGCACAGAGATATGGAGTGGCTCAGATTCACAAGAACTACATGTTAAATTCTCCAAAACCGACAAACCAACAGCCGCGTTCGCTGTTCACAGTGACCAGCCAGGTACACATAGGTGAGAAATGGGCAGAAGTCTGCATTCCTATTTCTTCCAGTCTCATTCACAATCACATTGTTTATATATGTGCAGCATTAAGTCTGAACCAACAGAGAGACACTCTACCTGCTTCTCTACTGGCACAGCTGGCATTCAACACAAATCAGGAAATATAAATACCTGTATGCCACCTGTAAACGCACTATTTTTTCAGTAGCTTTATTATTTTATTAATACTAACCAATATCTCTGCTTTGTAAAACCCCGTCACCATGACGACCAGTGTCTTGCCCCATCTAAAAGGAAAGTAACTCTAAAACAGTATGTGCAACTTGTTCTCCTTGACGTGGTGGACGACGTGTCACCTGACCTTTCCCGAAAAAAGGAAAATAGGCCTTGGTTACTTGCTTCTCTTTTCCCAACAACATCTTGCATCCTTCTTTCTTCCGGACAGGAAAGGAAAAAAGTATTTGACTGGGAACTTGGTTGGAAAAACACATGCACTCTGTTAACACATCATATAAGAGATGCAATACAAATGTGTTTCTGACGTTATGACCCAGACGGGTCCCAAAATGGCTGATAACTAGTGGACTAGGGTTTTATAGCTACCAATCAAAGACAAGTTGTTCCTATTTGAATCAGGACAATGAGAGAAACAAAAGAACTTCTGTGTTACAACGCTGGCGTATAACGGGTAATTGCCTAATACAATGTGTTTTGGGTCAAGGGATTGTCTGTTTGGCTTGTGTTTCATAAAACCTTAGATACTTAAACACTGCCAACTATTCATGTTATACTGCATAACACAGTAACTGGGTCAGTAGAATTATTCATCAGTGCCTTGTTCAGTGCAAAAGTCTTAAAGAAAACTGCTAGTCAAGATCACATTTTGCTATTTTAAACCCTGAAGTTATTTGACGAAACTCCCAATTAAAATACTTTAATATAATCTCAGGTTAACCTCATTAAATGAATTGTTACTTGCATTCAGTTGGTATGGCCATATTTGGCGTGACAGATTTAATTTACAATAGCCCAAATTTACCTCAAATTCCATTCATGGTGAGATTTTGTGGATTTAGTGTGTGCATCCAAACAAGCTGTATCACTTGTGCTCTAACCCCTCCCAGTTGTGCTGACAAGGCTTTCATAAGCAAACATTTTAACCCTCATAAAGTTAATGTGGCTACTGTGTGAAAGACACCCAGTTAGTCCAAACCAGAGGACAAAACAAGCCTGTGGAGACTGAAGGCAGCTGTTGTGCCCTGAACTTAAGACTGCTTCCCAAAAAAAAGGAAAAAAAGCATCACTACAAAAGTAACAGATTTCCAGATTTATCTCCAACATAAACCTGCAGTACTTATAACACCAAGAATGGTATATATATAAAAACACATGTACCCACTTATGTTGTTGTTTGCAGTTTTTTTTTTTTTTTTTTTTTACAAGATGCCCTGTGAATGTTTTTAAAGGAGCTGTGTTTAACCTAAATGATTTTGGGGGCAATTTAGAGCAATTTAGCCACAGCAACATGCTAACAGGGGAAGAGCTTTTTAAACAAGTCAATAAAACTGTGACACATCTGGGGTGGGGAGTATAAACCTATACATGTACAGTATAAAGGTTTAACATGGGAGCACTGGAGCAGGTTGTACTTGGCTCTGCTCCATGGAACTTAATTATAACATTACAGCACATAATTGCTTGTTTGCTATTAAAATCAAATAGTAATGGATATTTTTTTTGCACATTCTGATGTATGGTAAATCACGGCTAACAGCTGTATGATTGCTCTGTTTTTTCAGTCAGGTCTAAAAATGTAAAGGGTAAAAAACTCCTGAAACCATCAAAGACACTCCAATTGGTTAGTTATTTCTCGCACTGACATTTTACAGCCTGGCATCTGCATATAAAAGCCGGGGCCGCACGCAGCCGAACAACATGAAATTAAAACAGGCTTGTGAGAAACCGCAGACAGTTTCTTTTGTGCAAGAGCCTCTTATCATGTAATTGTACGCTTCCAACATATGTAGCGCTATACCGGATTCACACACACATGCAGCCCCTGGCATGCAACCTGCACCTCATGTAGGCTACAGTAACATCATGTAGCCGGTGAATGAAGTCTTGGAGAATAGATATTTCCCTTTTTTTTTTTTTTTTTTTTCTGTCAAACTTGATATGACAGCTCTGAAATGAAATGCCCGTCAGAAGACGTGTGACTAAAACAGGTGGATCAAATGTGGAAGAGCAATAGAAAATATGATGCAGCTCCGTGCGTTATGAGAGTACATTATGCTGCATTTGAGGGTCGGGGATAACAATAGGAAAAAAAAAAAAAAAAAAGTTTGCTTACCTGTAGGAATGGGCGCTGGAGCTTGAGGTGTTTCGGTAGAGGAGAGAGAGTTTGCAAACTTCAGGCAACATGACAACAATAAACTAAACGTGAGGTACTCCATTGCTGTAGTGCGTGCTCCCGGTGACCGACTGGAATATTGCCTCCCAGTACGAAAAGCAGCGGTCGGGATCAGCCCTGGAGGGTCCTAAATCTGCGCTCTCGCGATAATAAAATAATAAAGACTGAAAAAAAAAAAAAGGAAATCCTCCGATGAATGTCAAGTTTTCTAAAAGAGTAGCTCTTGAGACTGCTCTTTTGCTCCAAGGGAAGGGGAAGTATATAAGTAGAGCAAATCAGGGGAATTAGAGAGCAACAGGCGTGGTTCCTTAATTGCAACTGCAGCCAGTCGGTGGAGTTGCAGCCCGTGGAAAGAAAGAGAGTGGAGGAGAGATAACTGTATTCACCCCTGACGCAGGGACGTCCTGCACGAAAGTGTGACAGCTGTATTTGACCCCCCACCCCTACTGCTTGACTGTTAAAACATCCCTCCCCTGGTCCCCTCCCCCTGAGCACCCAGCGTCTGTCTGTCCAACACTACTCCCCCTTCTACACCACCACTCAGAAGAGACTGCTCATTCAGCCTCATTAGAATAAACCGTGGAGTCAAAGTCACATTTAAAATACAGCAATGTTCGACATTCCTGTGCAAGGCTTTATTCAGAGATTTCTCAGTGCACCTTTTTTTTTTAAAAACATGATGCATGTGGTTAAAACGCATAAAAATAACTATCCAACAATATATCAAATTAAGCTTAAGTCTTTGGTCAGTCAATCAGTTGGTTGATTTTTCAATTATGATTAATATCAATTAATCAGTCCTGATTATACTTACACACTTTTACTTTTTGTAATACACTACATATACACTAATGTGTTGTATTAGTATTTAATGGATCAGAATACTTCCAAGAACATACCAATTGCTCATCGCTGATTATTTTCTTAAGGGACTGACATATTTTTGGTATTGAAAAGTGCCCAGATCCCGAGATGACATTTCCATATTGTTTTTTTTTAATGAATCAGCTTTCACATTTTCTGCAGAATACTTTTCTGCCAATCGCTTAATCAGCTAAAGACTTCAGCTCAACTTTCCATTGTTTCCCTACACAGTACAGTAGGTAACATCCTGGCCCTATCAAGCTTACTAGATTTTAGACACAAATTAGAGCTACTGCTGCTTCCCTACAGCAGTGGACACACACACACACACACACACACACACACACGGGGAGAAATGAAGAGAAAAGCAGGAACCAACTATTAAATCCTGCTTCCATTTACCGTCGGATTGTATCTGTGTCTCCAGTGTCTGGAATTGTTTCTTGCATTCAGTGTCTGGTGACCTTGAAACCAATGCTTTGTCTCATTTGGGTCTCTCTTTCTTTATTAGTAGCAACAGACTTGCCCCCCAAGCTAAAACCATTTCTGTCTGGCAAACTCTTTGAATATAGCAGTTGCAATGACTCCCACTGCCCAGATTGTTTTACTTAATGACATCACCAAGTTCATGGTTTTGAATGCAGAGGGAGTAGAAACCAAACTTTTTTTTATGAGTTAAATTACCATCCAGTGAGGCCCTGATAAACCCTAAAAATGTAGAGCCGTGCCAGAAAACTTTACATTCTTTTTGCTGTAGTTCAGCAAATGACACTTAAATGAGTGCTGGGCAGGATTAATGGAAATTAGTGTGTCATGAGAAAATTAACACTTCAAATCTCTCTGTTAGAAACGCATTCAACCAATAAAAAGTGAATCCTCCCTGCTGTGAATCTTGGACAAACACGAACCGACTTAAAACAACACAGCGTTAACCCAGATTTGCAAAGGCATCGGTCTTATTGCTTGCAATCATACGCTGCAATCAAACGACAAATATCTAACCCACAGGGATTTTTGCCCCGTGGGTTGGTGAGGCAACTCTCTGCAGCTGGAAAATATAAGTGTTTCTGGTACAGAACCTCATGCTGGCTCTTGGCAGCATGTGATAGGGAATGTGCTATGTCTCAGTTCAGTTCACTGGCTCAAGTCTAAACACCCACCAAACAATTGGAATACCCAGTGAAATGTCCTCTGGGTTTGATTACACACAGAAAAAAATGTCCACAAGTTATATTAGGGGTTTAATATCCCATCAGAGGCCTGTACTTGGAGATGTAAGATACTGTAGAGATACATGAAGCCATTCATACAGTAGTTTTTCACCTTTTTTAAGTCAGGATTTGCAGAAATGTGACACGGCATGTGCTCATGGTGGTGGCAGTGGCACTGATGATTAAATTTGGGATGCATGTGGTGTGTGAGAAAATTACATTTAATTACGCAAAACTAGGCGGATACAGAAGCTAGCAGACTGCTGTGGTAAGGACAGGGTAGGAAGCCAGGAGCTCATCAGGACAACACGGTACCTGCACGTAACTATCCCCACGTTACTGCCTGGGTATCAGTAGATGGTGGCTGACTTTGAAATGCAGCACACATAGATGTACAGCTAAATACAGTTGTTTATCAACCTTAAAGGGGAGTGCAGACTGTGTGGAACCTTTAAACAGCGCAGGTGGTGTGGTCTTGAGCCGGCTTTTTCATTTTGGCTTATTTCAGAGCCAAATAAAACACACAAGCCTCCAGCCGTCACTGTTCTTGCATTAGCAAAAGACTAAACAGCTTCCTGATGACGCTAGACCATCCTCTATTTTCAGCACTGTTGTGGAGACAGTGGGTTTAACGGCACTGTTTAAATGTAATCAAGCTGAAAGAAAAAACAGATGATTCATTAGCGAGGCAGACTGTAAAGGAGATGCCCAATAGTAAACATAAAACTAAAAATTCCCATGAGGAAAAAGGGAACTTGATGAGAATGCAGTGGAAATTATTCCTCCATCCCTACCCTTCAATATGTATATACAATGTCAGGCATATAAACTAAAAAACAATGTGTTGCCCATTGTATTTATGTCAACGTATTGCTTTAGGCAATATCTAAGCCAAAATCACACAACTGTCAGTGGTTGGGACACACCTTGGATTTCTTTCTACTTTCTACTCTATTTTTGACGTAACCCTCTTTTGGTGGTACAACCGGATGGTTTTGCAATTGCACTGGTGAGTCACTTGGTCCCCTAAACCCTGCAAGAGAACCCACAATTGCTCCATGATTGTAAAAGAATGGGTTTTATTTTTATCCCAAATGCTTTGATCACTCCACAGAAAGTTTAATTACTAGTCCAGATCAATGGAAAGGGCAGCCCTCCTTTCCCCCAGTCAGCTCGTCTTCATGAGAATTTGTCTTTACGTCATCCTTGGCTCAGTTCTGTCTACGTGGGTCCCACTTATGAGGCCACAGGGCACCCAGGGTGTGGTCCAGGGGTTGCTGGGAGAGGGGTGAGGGAAGGGGATTTCATCAACAACATAATTAATCCTAGACCAAAGAACTTTTAACAAGCACAGCAAGTACATTTTTAATGTCACCCCGGAGTCTGGCCGCAAAAGGGAAAGTGTTTCGACGTGGATTAATTCACTTTGATCATGGGCGGTCTTTCATCTATTGTCTCAGACTACAGACTGTCTGGGTATACCGTAAAAATTTGAGCAGCATATTAGAATAAATGCACAGCTGAAGATGGCTGCAATTTCCAGAAATGTGTGAATTTCCGTCCTATAAATTTGCATTTGTGCTGGATAGACTGGGGTGTCTGGGCAGTGTTCCTTCCAAATTACACATAATGAGATCTTTTGCTAGCCTTTCATTTGGATGTCATCATTAGGCTGCCATGTTAAAACCACAAGGCCTAAAAAAAACATTTCAGAAGTAGGTTAAGGAGAGGAGGATTCAACCTTGCATTAATCCTGTCCTTCCAGTGCCACCTTATTGCCTTAAGACAGTGCTTGGCAGCCATTTTGAAATTTGAATTCTTGTTATTCAGTGTGCCATATCAACATAAGATTAGCATTAAGTTGGATTATGCCTCCTCATCAATAATTTAATTTCCAGCAGGATCTGTAATTGTATTTCATCCATATAGGCAACGTGCATAGCAAAATTTAATAGTCCCATAATAAGACATTGTAATTATATACGAGAGCACTATACAAGAAGGCTGCCATCAATATGAAAATATCTAAGTTGAAATCATACAGCCATGAGGTGCTTTTATGAGACAGGCATTGCAACTGCCTATGGCTGCAAAAGAGGCAATTTGGCATGCGGATGAGAGGGCAGCATTTCCACAAAAATTCTTTTGCACACTTATTGCTAATGTGCCATTGGTTAAGCTACCGCTAACCCTAACCCTCCATTGGCACGGTGCCTAAGGTTGCTGAGCCCTGCCTTAAAAGATAAGTTTATACACTACTAATTTGCTATGCCAAATAGAGTTTTGAGGTAAATGTAATTGTTGCCTGGACTCCATTCGCTGACAACAGAAAAGTTACAGTCTAGGAAGTGTGACATCCTTATTTTGCTTGGTTAGATTTACCATACAAGGCTCGTACATATTCCCCACATGGTGTTAGGACTTACCACTGGTTAGGTTTTGGTTAAGTTCTGTAAAGAGTCGATGGGTCCTGTCTCATGCGTTAACCCTGTGTTGGCTTTCTCAATAACAAAAACTATGATCTTTCCCTAACCTTAACCAAGGTAGTTAAACATATAATTAATACACATGAATCATGCTATAATTGTCAAAGAGCATGTATTATTTGTAGGAAAACAAATGAAATGCTTTGTTTCCTTGTTACAGTATGTTGATACAAATTAGAATCTACAAAACATATTTACTAATGCAAATAAATTTTGTATGAGCACCACTTTTAGGAAACAGCGTTGGTGAGCTCTAAAATGTCTCCAGTCTTGGATTTGTTCTTAGGAATGCCAGTGTAAAAGTAAATAACCATCCCCCATTTTATATTTTACATCTGCTCTCTCTCCCCCAGTTCTGTGTACGTGGTGTTTTCTAAGCCTGCGTTTGCACAGATGTTGCCTTAGCCATTTGTTTGTCACTGTGGGTTTGAAACACAGATACCAGAAATTCCAGATACTATATGCTCTCTGTAGTGAGTCTTTGTTTAGTTCTCAGTGTGCATTGGGCTCCAATAGAAATCATAATAGCATATTTTTATTTTGGCCAGAAACAGAGTTTCCATTAAGACTTGGTTTCACTGATTTGTTATCTTAACTGTAACAGGCCATTCTTACACAAACAGACCCAAGCAGTCTTCAGGATCTCATTTAAAATGAATTTTAAGGTCTTTCAAAATCCCCAAAATGCGGCCAGTACTTCAACCCAGCAGTTCAAGGAAACAAACAATAGAAGAACCTCAGCCCACAGCTCCTGAATGTGTCAGTAGTGTAAACACATTACAACACATGGCTGGCTTGCCCCAACGGACATGTTTGCTTCCATCAACAAGGCAAGGCGTGTTAAAGTTGTTTGTATTGCTGTTTGTTTGCGTCTCCTGTCCTCCAGACTTCAAATCCACTCATGTAACTCATAGTATCCTTTTTAAAGGTCCAGTGTGTAGGATTTAGTGGCACCAAGCGGTGTAGTTACAGATTGCAACTCACTTTCCCTTTCCAAGCGTGAGGGAGAAACTATGGCGGCCGCGAAACGTGCAAAACATGCAAACAGCCCTATCCACAGCCAGTGTTTGGTCAGTCCGTTCTGGGTTACTGCAGAAACATGATGGTTCAACATGGCAGCCACCGTGGATGGTGGCCCACGGCATCTGTAGATAAAAACAGTTAATTCTAAGGAAAACAAAACTATTCTTATTTTCAAGTGATTATACACTAATGAAAACATTCTTATGAACATTATTTTCCATTTCTGCCATTGGAGCCTCCTAGATGTTACGCACTGGATGTTTACACACATGTAACACAAAATTATAACACATTTTATGGGCTGCAAAGCTATAATATGTGTTTAATTATAAGGGTAGTCAATTAAATTTGAATGTTGCACAAAACAGCACCCTGTACTGTAGCTGGAGAAAACATCTGTTTTTCCCAGTCTGGGACATCTCAGCCAGCAAATCACTGCTGCGGTGACATCATTGACATCACTGATGTGTGGTCTGCATGTTGGATTCATACCAAACCAATTCTTGGTATTATCTTCCAGCGAAATTCCCATGAACATGAACATTTTCTTACAAAGTACCCCTAGGGAGGGTAATTTCTCAGGAAATCTCTAAGTCCACTCAAAACAGAAGAAAGCACTGCAGAGTCAAAAAAAAAATGTATCAATTCAGACACAGCTGTTTCTGAACAGGCATTTAGTTGGAAGTCTCCAATGAAGTTAATAGAGATGTGGTGGTCACTAGGAGTTCAAAGGTCAGATACTTTATGGTACCAACCAAGCACCAAAATATATAGATACACAGGAAAACAAAATAAGATGCAGCTAAAAACCACGTTATATGTGACAGTTTATGTGGATCGTGGCTACAGTAGTAAAACAGCACAGTGTTATAAATGTACTTTTGACTGTGTTGTTTCTTTAGGAACTCAAAAAGTGGGCCGGGAAAAAGTGAATCGTTTTTGGTGTAAATCCAGGAATTTTAAACAAGACTGGACATTTTTTGCTGGATTCTCATGAACTTCTGCAGTTATTGGAATGAAAATCAAGCACATGTCCCTCGACTGTCTGTTAAAATGTGTATTTTAATGAACGCAGACCTGGATGCACATGAAAACATTTCTAAACATTTTCAGTTATCAAAAATGGAAAACTGTTTTCTTGAGATCACATGAATGATTAGAGGAAGCCATGATGATGCTAATATGCTGATGTTTAGCAGGTATAATGTTTACCACATTCACCATGTTGGTTTAGCATGTGGGCATGATACTCCCAAACACAAAGTATAGTTGAAGTTGAGTTAGGACATAAAATATTAGAATTTTGACATAATAACAGGTGATGATAGATAATAACCCGAAAGCAGTCCAACTGGCAGACCACCATTGACATCCCGAGAGCTGAGCTCCTTGTATGACTAAAAATTGTCTAATGATGACGAGGAAATTGAATAAGAAATCATCGTATATCTATGTCCACCCTGGCTCTCCATGTACATGTCTCCACAGTTCACATTGTTTTCCAACCACAGCATCATTAACTATAGCACTGCTGCGTCATATATTCCAGAAGACGATGCCAAGCAATGTGTAAAATCTATCATCGTCCCAAAATGTGGTTACCATGAGTCACCGAAATTCTGTTCTTCAGTAAGTTAGTACAATGTGAAAATTCAGATGTAAACTATGGCCTGAAATGTGTTGGACTATAAGAATTATCACTCAGCACCGCAGAATATTGACAATAACCATGGACACACTGACATCAGCCCCACTGAAATGTTGGAGAATATAGTAATTAAAAAAAATAATGAAAAAATGTAATCTATGCATGAAATGGTAATATTGTTCCTCAGACATAACAGTTTGGGGGAAAATACTGTATGAGCTGTTCCAAACTGCAACCTTGCTCTTTATGGAGCCCCAAAGTAGCTCTTTTCATTGATGTGTGATTAAAAAAAGCTTAAAAAGGCAGTTTTAAATGAGAGTTCTTTAGGTTACACTCAAGGTTAACAGCTTCAGGTTAATGGCTTACTTGAAAGGGGAGAAAATGAAATGTTCTCATTTCCCTTTTCATGTTATCCCTCAAGGACATCTATGTTTGACGGAATCGGTCCAGTCAATTACTCTGCAAGCAAGATTTTTTCAGCCCCAAAAAAATTACATTTACATATCACAAGCACAAGGACCGTTCAAGAAAATTGCTTAAAAAATGTGAAGGTGGCAATTACAGGAGGTAGAGAACTTGACTGATTAACAAGCAAGGTTCAGTGGTTTTACATGACCATTTACAAGGTCTGACCATTGTAACACTCATAGTTACAGACTGTATTCACTGTGGACTGTGGGTCCAGATAGTGAGTGCTAACGTTTTAAAAAATAATCTTTCTTTTGAGGATCAGTAGTTTTTAATGCTAAATGGATTTGCTGATAGAATAAACCAACATCAAAAGAACTGCACACATCACAATATAATTTTTTATTGAAGTGTTTCTATGGACTATTTGCACAATTTTAAGCTTAGCTCACAGAGTTTGTTTGCATTCATTGCATGACTAAATGATGTATTAGTTCACAGTATTAGTGCAAAAGTAGAAGAATAAGTACTTAAATAGTTTTTAATATATAACTTACTGGGAATAGCTAAAATCCCTTTGTATCACATTCTGACTTAAATTTTTGGCTTTTAAACACAATCAAAGAGCCTTCAGAGGATGTAGCACCAGCATCTTATACTATTAATGCTTTCAACCAAACAAGACATGCCAATGATCAGGCTAATCTTAATGGTAAGAATGAAATTCGAATTTACTTAAATGAGTAGTTTCTCAACAACCTCAGCCGTGAAAACAGAATAGACTGCAAAAAACATCCATCTAAAGTACTTGTTTTTAGTCTTAAAATCGAGTTGCTGCTCAGAAAAGGTGAAATAAATCCAGTTGTATCTCTACAAACAGTCAATATATTGAAGGCAGAATAAAACACTGTTAACACAATCACATTTAACTCTACTGGAAACATTATCTCTTAGCAGTTAATAATACTTTTTACAAAAATAAACGGCTCTAAACTTTTAAGACTTATATAAGTTAATAAACGACTAAAGATGGATGTTTTTTTTCCCAGTTTTCCAGAACCACAGATGACATACATGTGAAGGAAAAACACTTTTTTATCATGATGCTACAGAAGAGCACATAGATAATGTCCTTGCTACAACACTTTACTTTATACCATCCCAGATCAGACCGATGGCCATACTCATATTTGAATTTTACAGTTAAACATGGTGCGCAGCAGTATCAATGGTCATTTGATGGAAATCAGGGATTTATTTTGCATTTTTGACACACGTAGAGCTGTCACACCATGTGTAATGTAACAGTGAGAAAGATCACAATTCAAGTTCATACACCAGGAAATGTACATGAAATACTGATATTTAGATGATTGAATGTACAAAACCAAAATCATTATCTTTGTATTGATAGTATCAGGTGCAGGTGTGTAATTCCCGGAGCCAAAGTATCTAACACTATCATACAGTAGCATGCATTTCAACCTGAGTTTGTCCAAAAATATACAATGTCTTTAGACACTAATATTTGAATAAAAACCTATGGCATAAGCAGGTATTGAGTTTGTCCATTTGGGCAGTGTGTGGGGTTTTTTTTGTTTTTTTGTTAAATGAAAAGCTAGCTCCCTCTTGTGGACAAGACTGGGACACTACATCCAGCCATAACCCATCTGTTCCCAAGTAGACAACCTCTTCAGGCTTGACAATGCATAATCATTATGGCATCGAAAATATTCTTATTCGTATTATTATTACAAGGACACTCACAGCACACAGACGCACACAAAGCGGTGCACACACACACATTGCTCTATCTTGACAAATTGTTCAACAGACCAAAATATAACTCAATGAATAAGAGCATTGAATATCTGTACTACAAACTACTACATTACATGAGTCCTTCAGTTCTCACAGAATATAGCTACAAGCATACTTTTCTATATAAATTAACATCTTGACTATTAATATGACCACATTACAAGTGCCATGTGGCTGACCCCCTTTTGCATACTGACCATCATTTCTTTTACAAACTGTATAACAGCACTTGCCTGTAATGATATTCCCTTTTCATTTACTTGTATATGGATATTATCCTTCTATTCAAGTTTTTTTTTGTTTTTGATTTTTGTTTTTTTGTAGCAACTAAGGTTCTGGGCCCAGATGGGCTCAGCGACCATAATGTAAACACAAATGAAAACCTCCTTAATAACATTGTCTTAAAACACTGCACTGTGCACTCACAGCCTGGCAACGTGTTTTAACAACCAACCTGAGCAGCTAAGACAAAAACAAACTTTCTATTTCATTGTTCATGCAAAGTTAAAACATTAAGGTACCTTTTGTTACTTTAAAAAAGAACTATCTGTTTGAAGGTTGTTCTCTGTTAGGGCATTTGGGACTGATCATTATGGCTTTGTGGCCTTGTTCTTCCAGGAATGTTGTATGCTTACAAGGATATCCTGTTTGGCTCCTAGTTGGTAGTCTCAAAGAACATGAAATCCTGTATAGAAGCAAGAAGAAGACAAAAGTTAATAAAAAAGCAAAAGCAATACATTGACAGTTGAAATATATCAGCTAAGTTGTAGAATCTATTCACTGATATGTCACTGCCAAATTAACAGTGAACACATGCTGAGATTTTAGCACTTAAGCATTTTAGCAAATGGGACTTTAGCTACAACAGAAAGTTGCATTTCTGGTGATCGGGGTGGTTTCAGGTCACACTTCCCACAAAATGTAGGCTGGTGGTACATTAAGTGGTAGGTACATGAAATTTCCGACTACCAGTTCAGAGAAACACACGAGCAGGGTCATATGAGGCTACTGCATCTGTAACAGCCACATTTTGGCAATAGCTGCTCTTATTTTGCTCTGAGAGAATCCTATAAAAAGAAATATAACTTTATAATTAATCATGTTACTTTTTTGCTACTATAGACACATAGAAATGCTTATTACTTCACTTACAATGAGAAAACATGCACCGATCATTACAGCCTTCATTTTCACATCCAGATCCATGGGGAACTGGATGCCAAAGTTGTCTGAATCTGTGAACGCTTCCCGAAGAAGTCCTGTCCACTGCTTGCTGATTTTCCCGATCTTACTGACTTCATCCATTGTCAAAATCTGCAGAGAGAGTTACAGAACAGAGAAACTGCTGACATGTGTTGCATTAGGATAAAGATCAATCCCTAAACTTGTTTGGTTTTATTGGAGGGAGTTCATGGAACAATTCCTAATCCCATCCAATTTCAGGATTTTGCCCGCTGCCACAGTAACTTTTAGTTTTGTATCCCCAGCAATGACTTCAAAGCTGCCAGAGAGGAACCGGGATGGTAATATCACGCTTCAGTTATCCCTCCTCTGGGTCTGGTAAAAGGTCTGTATCACTGACCCAAATCCCCTTCACAGCTCAATCTAATAAAACCAGCTGAGCCGTGGAACAATGGCCACACTGTACCACACAAGAGCATGCCCTGTGCGATGGCTTCATCCAAGCTACAGCTCGCTCTGATTGGAAACATATTTCCTGCTTCAGAGCACGAGGAGGATCCCTTACAACAAAATGTCCAGAGGGCAGAGAGAGAATGTAACCATGTCGTGTTATGTTTTCACAAATTTAATGGATTTCTGTGTTTAGATAAACCCACCTCAAAGTCAACATCTGGAAGGCAGCTCCATCCACAGAAGGGCCCATGGATCTTCAGTACAGGCTCGCTGTGTTCGTTCGCAACGATGAATTTAGGGGAGAACGGGTGCCACTGTTGTACAATGTACCCCACTGTGTTACCGGGGGGAGCCTGCACCTCCAGCTGAGAGAGGGATTGTGGGAGAACTGAGTGTGATTTGTAGTCATATCCTCACAAGAAATTGTGTTTCAAAGGAACATGTAAAACTAGACGACGTTGAGTGTAAACAATCCACCTCGAACACTGTAATTTCATGGAGACAAAGTGAGCATGTCTGAAAGTGGTTTTACTCACCTCTTGTAGACAACAAGGGAAGAAGCAAGACATGCACTTAAGTGGCCTGGTGACGGTGATGACCTCTTGTCCAAAATTGTCGAGGACGTGGATGGTGAAGGAGCGCATGGGGCCGCAACACTGTCGACTCAGACAGTCGTTCTCCTCGACAGCGTAGAACACGTTCTGGCCCATTGCGTTACGGACTTCATACTTGTTGTTGCTTTCGAAACCAACGAGGGCTGCGTGGACAAACAATACGTGTGAGGGCGTCGTTGCTAAACCCTGCAAACCATGAATTGTGTATTTTCTCAAATCCACGTTGACGTGCTTTACCTTCGACGAGCTCAACTTTCTGTTTGATGAGGAGCTGATCCACCTTGAAAACCAGATAACCACATACATTGGATTCATGCACATGCAGCATTTCAGTGGAGTAGGTGTAGCTGGAGGCGAGTGTTTAAAAAAAAGACTGCCATAAGCATGCTCACATTTCGCATCTGGCAAGTAAAAAATGGTATGGGCCACTGAGCTGTTATAAACTGAGTATAAACATATGCAGTGCAGTCACTTCTTTTTAAGTGAACCTGTATATTGTGTTTCTGTGGACACTGTTATATACTTCCCTGAGCACTGCTAATGTGTATAAGATGCTCCAGCAGAAACAGTGCACACTTTCAGTCTGCAGAAGTGACTGCAGGGCTGGCAGAGGGTTGACAACAGCGGCATCAACTATCAGCAACTCCCTTTTTCAATAGGCCATTTTGTGCAGTAGAAATTTTGCCTTGTCATAATAGCAAAAGCACAGGTGTAATTCCTCACATTAACAACGGTTCTGTTCTATTAAATTGTCCCAGTGAGCCTTGACAGTGAGCAATAGCTGAAACTGAAACAGCTTAATGAAAATCAGCTATCATTCATTTTATTATTTAAACTTAAAACGTAAAATGTCTTTCATGAAAAAGGCCTATAATTTGTAGCATCAGTGCATTATAATATCTCCATCTACAATTAGGGTGTGAAATAGGCTTTAAAACTAGTTGATCTGATGCAATTTGTTTTAAAGAAAGATTTAAAAAAAGGTTGGGGGGGGTGGATGGAGGGAGTTGTTGGTGGCACTGTACTTAACCATGTCAAATATTTAAAGAAAGAGGAAGGTGCTCAATTCGTCTGCCCTTGATATAAACAAACCGAATTTATGTAGGCAATGAGCTTGCCAACTGAGTGACACTAACATGTATTACATCTCCAGCAGGGGAAATTTGGTGGTTGCAGTGCAATGACAGAAATAAGTGCAGATAAATATAGAAAGTAAGAGAAATAAGTAACAAGAGGCATTTAAAACTCAAATAAGAACTACACAAGAGCATGTGGTAACAAATTACAGTGCCAAAAGGTGCAGTTAATAGCATCGGAGTGAACAAGTCTATGCAAAGAGCAATCCAAGACTAGTATAGTGGTATTTCTCACCTGAGTCAGGTATTCTAACCCTGGTGGACAGCCTGGTATTCCCGGACTGGGCACAGCATACATATTCATTTTGTCCAACTGGGGGGGAGGGGGGAGCTATGGAGAAACAAAATGCATAAAACGAGATACAGCACCACCTTGTGCTTCTTTTGGTGACACTCAACAAATGAAGACAAATCGCGACAGATGGACAGCGGTTAATGTTTCTCTGTGTCTGTACTGTACTGTTAAGTTAATAAGACAACTCGGAGCACCCTGGTCCTCTCCGATATCGCGTCCTTGCCCTGGTTGAGGTGTAAATGAGCCGGTGCACAGCCTGGCTGGGGGGCGAGCTGCTGCAGACTTTACATGGTGTGCAGACTTTACATGGTGGGCGACACAGATAATCTGGCTTGTATCTGGAAGTGACGAGGGGGGGCTTCTGACGGGAAGACACCACCATGCGAAATCCTCTTACTCCCGTTTGTTTACACGTAAACAACAGGCCCTAAAGCCGACACAAGGTACACCGGCCGTCTCCCATATGTAGGCCATGTCAGTGCACTGACTGATTATTATCATAGTGGTGTGTTCAAGTGCCTCTGAATGTTAGGCAGGTAAAGAGAGCGCACGCCGAGGTTTGATGTGACCACTTTTTCATCTAAACGAGACGGCGACTTGTACAAAGCGACGAGCTATGGTCGACAAATGCATTGTGGTCTATGCAGTTAATATTAGCCATGAAACAGACAGTTGTTGTTTTTTTTTTTTATCGGAATCAGAATTACTCACCGTTATTTCACCTGCTACTCAGAATAATAACAGGCCACTCCGGAACCAAGCCCTCGGAATAAACCTATAATCTCATTGGTCGACGTCATTGTACTTCCCATTTCCATGCGCCAATGATAAGCCGGGGGTATAGAAGACAACTCAATAGAGTACAGTAGAGTAGACTAGAACAATGTGTAATAGAACATATCAGACTGTCAGTAAGGGCCAAGGGGTTGTTTTCTGAAGTTTCTGGTCAACAGGCGCACATTAGAAGATTAAAAGAGGTGTTAGAAATATTTATAATGATAATAAAAAAAACACATTTACATTTTTCATAGATTCCACAAACAACAGAGAAGCTTTTCAGAGTGAAAATGTGACATCCCACATTAGGCACAGCACAATGGGATGTTTGTTTATAATTAACCATGTTAGTTACTGGGAATGTTGCTCTTTGTCTATTGTTGTGAACTTTTTTTATCTTTAAAAAGGTATATGATGAAATAAAATAATTGTATTCCTTGTATTCTCCTAAAGATTATAGTCGTACTGTACAACATAGAATCCAAAATGATGAGTTCCTGACCTCACCATACCTGCTGCACCTCACATATTATCCAGACATTCACTCACTCACATCTGCACGCTCATGCAACCACTGTGCTGAAATTACCCATCCAAATAGAGAAAGCAGTAGTGGAAAATAACCTATATCTGGTGCTCACTGAGGGTCGAAGATTCGATTAGGATTAGTTTGGATGCTTCATTGCATGTTAAACACAATTACATTTTGGTTTGGCATGCAGTCTTTGAGACATTCAGTTTTAAAAATATGTCACCCAAAAACACGACATTAACGCATTGCATGTTTGCCTGTATGAATATGTTGGGCAGTGGCAGTAAGATATTTGTAGCCAGTAATCTGCAACTGCATGCCACTAAATCCTACACACTGGTCCTTTAACAATAACACATAAAAACATGAAAACACACAATTGTGAAAGTTCAACAATATGTGTGTAATATGTATAGATACGATACATCTGAATCCCTCAACAATAGCATTGCTCCTCGTTTAAGGTTATATTTCTAGGCCTACTATCGGATGTCAAGTATTGTTTGTGTTACCTCTACTGTATTCTAGCAAATTGCATGTTATGAGAGACACTATAGTTTGGCTGTCCCTACAATTCTGTGGGAGAATAATTGTTAACAGCTGTAACCACAAAGCTGTACTGCATGTCACTCAGCTGCATACACAAGCAATAGAGACATGAAGGTAAAAGTTCTCTGGATATGTTTGTGCATCGATTGAGGCTGCTCCCATCAGACAGTTTAAAAACTGCTTGATTCGTTTTGATAAAAGTATGGGAGCGTTGGCATCTAATAGAGAGTTGTTGTTGGTGTGGTTTCCTGGGAGAAAGTATGGGATGGTGATGATACAAAGTGTGCTAACTAACTTATGAATGGTAAATTCTGTTTATGTGAGCTTCATTCTCATCTTGTTAGTTTCATATTTTGTTATTAGGTACAGTGGCCAGAGGACTTTCAGATCACGTAACCCTCTGTGCAACTGCTGCTACTATTTGTGTTATCTGTTGTTGTGGATTCTCTTGTACTTAGTGTTTTTATTATTTCCCTACTCTTACTGTTTTTTATATTGTTTTTTTCTCTATCCACTTATCTGCTGTAACATTGGAATTTCCCCATTGTGGGACAAATAAAGGAATATCTATCCAGCTACGTCTGCTGCGGCAGCCATGTTGGAGGCCCTCAAGCTTGGATGGCAGTTTCTAAAAAGTGACAGTTCTTAGAGGAGATTGATTATTCCATATTTAATCCCAGATTAGTTTGCTTGTGCTTAACCAGATTGCTTTTATCATTTTGAAAATATCACCCTTGTAGCTGCAGGCTCACTATTCTGTTCAATGTCAACAGGATGCCACTTTATTTGGATAGTCCAGCTACAGATATACTATACCTAAACTATACTATACTATACTATTCTATACTATACTATACTTTATATATACTATATAAATGTATTTGTAACATTTTAACTGTTTTGCTTTGACTTTACATGTTTAACAGATTATATATATGTGAATTCTCACATATACTCTATATGTGAGAATTCATGAACCTACCCTAACCACAATGTTTTTATGTGCCAAAACCTAACCAAACCTTAACCCCAGTGGTGCAATATCAGAAAACAGCTGTTGAATCTCAATTTATGAGCTGTTGAAATGTTACAGATACTCTCTAAACTATCTGTAGGTGGACTATGCGAATAAAGTTACAATTAACAGTAATACAGAGAAAGAAAAATCTAAATACAAAAAAATAGTTTACAGTCTTATGCTGCACTGACTTACATAAGATATAAAATACTGGTGGTTTGTATAGTCAAAATATGTCACATACCTTAATGCAGTAGAATAACTACATCATAAAGAGAAAAATCTTGACACACAACTGACTTAAACTTTATGTGGGTCATTATACTTTGTGTCCACTGGAGAGCAGTGTTGAGCTAATGATGCTCATCTTCATTGCCATTACTAAGACTAATGCAGAAATTGCCTTTTCATTGTAAAACAAAATGGTCACAAATAGACACACACTGATATACACAAACAGTACACAAACAAATACACTTACTACTTTGTTACAAATGACGTGACGTTGTTGGGTCGAGGATCCTTATTTGCGGATACAAATTACCTGATTTCCTCAAGCGCTACTGATTTCTCCAGGAAACACTAATGAGAACAAATGATGACTCGCACACAGATCTGCTGACACTTCAGGCGCAGACAACTAAAAACATGTTTTAATTGATTCATGTTACAGTAATTGCCTATAGTGACCTGACATAGTGTAGAGAACAGCATTTTTTTTTTCCTTAGGTATATATTTAATTCAGCTTTAAACTTGCTACATCACATGTGAAATAAAGCTTGAACTGTAGGTAGAATCAAGGGCCTGCTTTATCACCCCAACTGCCCAACCAGAACACTGAAACTTATGTTCTTCATCAGTGAGATCAAAACAAAGTAATGCAATGACTTTGAAATGGTGGCGTTCTGTGCTCCCATCTGAATAAACAGACTGGACAGTCAGGGGTCTTTGAAAGCCAGTCAGATTGTCTTTCTGACTCCAAGAGCCCAGTTACTCCCACAGGGGGTTTGGGTGT
This sequence comes from Dicentrarchus labrax, assembly GCF_905237075.1. NCBI lineage: Eukaryota > Metazoa > Chordata > Actinopteri > Moronidae > Dicentrarchus > Dicentrarchus labrax. The sequence continues at coordinate 15,026,288 of NW_026136709.1, read as the reverse complement.
GTGTGTATGTGTATGTGTATGCGTGTGTGAACCAATTGTACAGTCTCTGCACACTACATTCCTACCTGTTTTACAATTTTTCTGTGTGTTTGTGGTGGTTTTTTTTTTTTTGCGTGAAGGTGGTGCTCTTTACCCGCATGGGTAATCTTTCGTGCACTCCTAACGAGGTTGTCATATTCGGCGCATAATGAGGAGCCTAAAGATGAATGTAAAAAATGCCTCCATTACACCGCTTTCATCCCCTTGTTCATTAGGTTAGCATAAGGTTACAATACATTACACCAGTCCCAATGTTCCGCACACAAAATTGCATGTGTCACTGAGGGGTTGTGTGTTAGTTTGCCACGATAATGTTCATTCATGCACACACAAATGCGCACATAGTGTTCCTGTACCTGCTTAAACTTAACCCTTAGCTGAACCTTAACATAACACTGATACTCAGCCTAAATTTAACTTTTTCTAGCAATGTTTCAAGATTAGGTTGTATAAATGTCCACATCACAAGAGCTTTCTAATGCAATATGTCTGTAATTCTCACACACACACACACACACACACACACACACACACACACACACACACACACACACAAAATGCAAATCTTTTGGGCATGTTTTCATCATCTGTGATGTCCAAATTTGCCACAGTCACCGCTTTTGTTATTCCGTCTCTGTCTCTTCACCTCTGCCCATCCCTCACCTCCCTCCCTCTTTTTATTTCTCCCATTTCTGCACCCCTGTCAAGTGCTTTGTTTGCTGTGACTTTCCATGCGGTTATCTGAGCGGAGACAGTATGCTTCACCCTGGCACAGGACCTCAGTTTCCACGGCAACTTTATAATTGTTTTGGATGCGTTCCAAACGCCACTGGATACCAAGGCATTATTGATGTCAAAAGAAACATGTATGAAATGAGGAGATGTGGAGGCGTCCATATGGTTCTGTACACAGCCTCATGCAAAGCCATTTAACCGTTTTTCAATGGGAGTTTTGTGATACCGCTGAATAGATCCCACATGTGTCGCATGATATTTCATAATTTTGATCTTTCTGTTTCACAAAGGGATAATGGCACGCAATACAAGCCACTGAACTGTGCAATATTTCCCCTATTCATGTCATTAAGTCATTGTCACAGTATGCACTGCTGGGTTGAGTATGGCGACCTTGCTGAATACAATATGTCCATCATGATGCATTTTTTAAAAATCTGAATAGGGAAAATGAGAATGAAGTCTTTCTGAGCACATGAAGGAAAATAAAAGTCTGCAGCACCAAAAGCTTTCTCCAGTTGCTGTAAAGTACGTTGCTGCCCTCATTCACTTCAAGTAGTCTTTGTTTTGACAGGAGAGGCTGTATGAGTTATCCCAGTGCTTGTCACCATAACCATATTGTGACCCCCCCATCCCCCACCATCTTTCTGTGTCTCTCATGTGCGTGTGCGCGCACACACACACACACACACACACACACACACACACACACACACACACATATGCACAGCCTTGCAGCACCTCAGAGCCATGAGCTGTGGCCACATTAACCACTACGCCGCAACACTCATTAAAATAACATATAGTGTCAACAGCAGTGTGGCCCCAAGTGGATAAACCCAAAATGCAGTGTCTTGACTCACAAATCCACAGACTTGTCTTTTCATCAGAGAATTGCCTTCAGAGCAGCAGGTTTGCTTCTTACTGTTGCTTATAAAACTTTGACTCTTTCTGCACCGCTATATCACAGAATGTGTGATAAAACCGAACCGAAATGAGGTCCTGACTGATCTTTTTTCTCTGATCTCAAGCCTCCCCTCCCTCTGCTTAATTTATGACCTGTGAGGAGGAACCCAGGGAGTGAGAAGTGAGTGAGACTGGTGTGAAAGCCCTGAATAGAGCCGGGGCAACAGGCCCTCCAAATAACACAAAAGAGGCACCACAGCTGTTTGGAGGCAACACAAGTCTTCACGAGGCACTGTCTTCTGCACTGAGCTCCCAGACTGGCACTCACGCTGACTTTGTAAGCTGAGTTGTTATACGAATACTGTAACACAATCATCACATTAAAATTGTGGCTAGAAAACCTTCCAAGACGAGGCCCATGTGAATAAAGTATAAAAGAAGTAGTATTACAAAAATAAGAATAAGGCTATTTTGCTTGAAAAACATCCATAATTTTTCTCACTGATATTTATTATTGGCCATCAACTGGCCACCAAAAAGAGCATGTTCATACTGTGACATTTGCCTTTGAATTATTTGATCTTTATATGATGCTAGCAACCGAACAAGAAGAGAGAAGGATGTAAATGAGGTGGAAAAAGGATCAAACCTGCTCCATTCCATAGCGAAAGCCAAGAGGAGGGAAAGAAAAACAGCACAACAGCCGATCACCTTTACAGAGGGCTGGATCATTCGAGGAGCCCTGCTGAGCCGCAGGAAAGTGTCACCAGCCTTCGTGAGCTCGCTGTCAAGTGCCGGTTACTGACTGTCAACTGCAGCTAAAAATGATTTCAGAATCTGGGGTTAGGAGTTCAACACACTGTTTTCTTCCCCCAGACTGAGGGAAAAGCGCTGTCACCATTGCTGGGCCTGTAATAATTTATTCCCCCCTGTACAAAACTCTGTTGGCTCCCTGTTCCTACGTCTGCTTCTTAGTTTTGCACTCACGGCCATTAGCTTGCCACATGCAGGACACGTGTGAACTTTCAGAATTATGGCGGCTCTTCATATATCTTAATTGTAGCCTATTTTCATCACATGACTGTGTTAGGAGAGGCACTATTGTAGAATTGCTTTCTGTTGAGCATATCTTTGGCGCATTTAGTGCGCCAGTTCTTCAGTATTGTATTATGTGCTGTCAGCGTTACTGAGCATGGACTGTTCATAAAATCTTGAAACAAACTTTAAACTGCATTAGTAGAACAAAAAAATGCTTACTTAACTTCCTTAACACTTGGCAAAATTAGATTTAGAAATCATATTAATTGGAAACTTTGTGGACATTAAAATCCTCAGACTTCTGAAAAACATTTTTCTCAGCCACAGAATGGATGAAAAAGAGCTTAATCTTCTTCTCCACTCTGTCTTTCCCATCCATCCATAGAGAGAGTATCCGGAGCCATCTGCAGACCACGATCCATCCCCAAACACTAGGGATCACAAAGGTGTTATTTTTCAAAGCTGGCCCTGTCCACCTCCTGCCGAGGGTGTGCGGCTGCGGTTCAAGGGAAGGTGGGAAACTTCTGAGGCCCTGTTCCCCTTGTACCCCCCTCCCTGTCGCCTGCCTCCTTGGGGGCAGCCCTTTGAGGGTGTCATAACTGCGGCCTGTATAACATGGGTTACTGCTGACGGCGGTTGGTCACAGTTGATGAAGCCTTTAAAGAAGCCTCTCCTCTCATGGTTTCTGTTAAAATTCTGGGGAGCAGGAGCATGGCCTGGCTCCCAGACAATTGCAGACGTAGTAATGGAAGGACTCTGGAGTGGGCCTGCATTTTGACTTGCGATGGGTAGAGGGTGCTCCAAGTCCATGTTTCAAGGAGAGAATGTTGTTCGGTGCATTGCAACCCTACACTACTGCCTTCTCTTCCCCCTCCAAAAAATGAAATCGCCCTCTCCATTTTAGTTTTGTGCCTCTATGCTTGCAAGTTGCCTACACAAAATGAGTCCTCCATGTTTTGTGCTACAACGCGGTCTCCATTTCACAAAACTCAAGGGGTAAAAAAAAAAAATCTATGAAGACTATGAAATATGCTGTAAATGGACAAAGCTGCAGAACATGCAGCTGTTGTGGTGCCATCCTGTTGTCTTGTGGACTGGGGGGAGGGTATATGTAAGGTAAAATGGGACAGAAAGCCATGACAGTATGGTGGTAATAGCATGAGAGGGTTCGCAGCACCTGGTACTCACCTCTTTCTCCACAGAGTCCCTGTGGACATGGTGTCCTGCTGGCACACCGTAAAACTTGATTGTAGAAAACACCATCACGCTGAGACCGATACAAGGAAAAATAGGAGATGTTTTTATTTTCAATTTTTGGTTGTAAGGGCAGAGAAGAGGAAAAAAAATTGCTGTGTAAATAACCATTTTTATTTTCATTTCCAAAACCCTTGTAGATTTCTGACAACTGCTTGTTGATGTGCCAAAACTTTATTTGATTTTGAATGCCACTTACACTTTCCTCTGAAAAAAAACTAGCAATTTAGTTGCACTGGGACATGATCTTACAGTACAGACAAATGTTTACTCATGGTTCCTAAATTTTTTAGCTGAGGGACAGTTATAGATATTTAGCAGCTAAAAAATATGTTTGCATTTTGTTATAACTGCACTCATTTCTTTTGATCTTTCTTTCTATTTTATTATAATATTGTCTTTATTATAGTTAAAGAGAATAACTACATGGCCAGAGTCTAAATTGTGTTTAAATTATTGTCTAGATAAATCAATAATTATTTTATTTAAAGGAAAAGGTTATGTACATGCAGATGCTTAGGCATGTTCTAATTAATTACATAATTGTAATAATTACATAATTACATTTGATATCTGTTATGCAGTTTTCATCTGCAAATGCTGAACAATTTGAAAACAATTGTTTAAGAATAAAAGTAGATTCTTTTCAATTTAAGGTTTAGTAAAAACGTTTTTATTTTCTATTTTTAGGGTTTCATTTACACATTTTACTGTAGTAGATTTTCTCATTCAAGCAGACATGCTTAGAGCTTAAGACGCATTATCAGTTTCAAATCTAAATGTATATGATTTAATTTTCCATCTCTGCTGAAAAAATGCTTGTGAAGATGTTCTGTGGATTGTGCACCAGAACTGAAATGTTAAATGAGAAAGAACTCCACGAGTACAATGAGTGTGCTGTTTCTCCACGGCTTAGGGAGTGTGTTGAACCTGGCCTGGCCAGAAGATACAGCGAGCCGGCCACCTTGCCCTGTGTGAGTCAGTGTCAGTGCAAAGTGCAAAGGCCAGTGCGGTTCAGGACTCCTCCTCAGGCCGTACTACGTGAGCCGCAGCATGTGGACGACGTGCTCCGAGTGGCCCTGAGGAGGCTCAGCACCGCACAATGCTCCTCTGTTCTTTGTGCTGTACTTCTATCTCACTCTCTCTTTGTCTCTCTCTTTCTGTCCAGCAAACTCTCTCTCACACACACATACACACACATACACACACACACACACACACACACACACTCATGCACGCACACTGAAGAGTTCTCTCCACACAGTTGGAAAGACAGGGGTCACTGACTGGATGCTCCCAGCTGAGTACTTCAGTGGAGCTCTTCTCTGAAACACACACATGCACACAGCTACATGCACCCACACACACACACACACACACACACACACACACACACACACACACACACACACACACACACACACACACACACACACACATCCACACGTGCACTGGGTTAATGTCTTTTTCCATGCTGGCACCCTGTACAAAGCTTTGGCGATGTTGTAGTCTACATTTCTCCCTGAAACTCGAGCATTAACTGAATGTTTTTCTCATTCATTATATAATCAGTAAAAATTGTGTCACGAAAGCATTCTTAGACGGATGAGGGAATGCTGTCTCAGTTGCTAAAAACAACTATCTTAATGATCAAATGTTTTAGTAGTATTTTAACAAATAAAATTCTCATTAAAACTTAAACGTTTTTCTACTCATGGCTTCATTTTATCGGGGTCATTTTAGTCTTAGGACAAAAACAGATAGTGTTGATAATTTAAATAAAATAAAGTGATCAAGTCATACTGTCATCATTGCTCTTACAGAGGTGATGCAGGAGATATTCTGTCTCAACTAGTGCACTTCTGAAATCCAATTCTTTCTGCTTTCAAACCCCAGGGTAAAGCAACTCTCAGAAATCTTACTTTGGGATCCCTGTAAAATGAGTAATTTCTTTGTGAGATCTTTTTTTTTTTGTAGTTATTATTATTATTTTACATAATGCGACCATTAATGGTTCAGGAAAATTGAAACCAGACATACAAGATATTTGAAAACAAGGTTTTTGCAGAGAATGGCTATTTCATTAGTCCTATAAGGGATGTCCTGCAGTGATTAGCTGGAAAGCCCATAAAGGTACTGAGTTTCACTTTATTACAAGGCAGGCTTTTCATATTATAGTAAATTGTAATAACGTGATAAAAATAATGTTTAATAAAAAACAAACAAAGTATGGAGGGAGTGGTTAAATCATACATGAGTGATAGACTTTACTCTTGCAGAACTTTTACTAAACTGCTGCACTGTGGTCGGCAGATGATTCAATCGACAACCTCTCAATGCTCCACCGAATTGATTACCACCATAATGCTGTCGTATCGATCAAAAACACAGTAATCCTGTGGCCGTTAATCATTTGTGTCAAAGTCAGAGAAACATAACCCAGCCAGGCAGCGCAGGGGGCGTGCAGAGGAAGTGGAATGCACGAGGAACAGTGAGGTTGATCCCTCTGCCGCTTTGACGTCAGGCATCCATCTACTGGTGTTATTCCTTAATCTGATTCACTTGGCTGCTCAGCAGACCAGTGTTGCCTGTTGGAAAGGTTTCATGTGTGTGATGGATGCTATTGTCAGAAATGCCAAGGTCAATATGCGACGCAGCAGCAAAAAAAAAAAAAAAAAGAGGACTTTCTTATTTCAAAAGTGCTTCCCATGTATCATCATCTCTGCAATCTGACCTTGCTTCCCTCTGTAATAACATTCAGAGGGAGGACAACTGCTGGGTGCATGCTCATGGGCTGGCGTTGATCTTTAAAAAGGGTCATGGTGCGGCAGAGAAGAGGCCCGTGTCACTCACGACAGTATGCAGGCGTATTACTTACACTAAGACAGATTTGGAAATGGAGTTGTACTGTCTGCCTGTCTATGAATGCTTGGGGACAATTATGTCTTGATTTGAGTATCTTAACAGAGGGGCCACCATTTGACTGCACACTCTCTGTACAAGAGCAATTAGCTGATATCGAGGCACATCATCACGTAAACAGATTTAGAATAATGAAATGTCATTTTTAGCAAATGACAAACAATAAAAGGAGAAGTTGTCGCATAAACAGAAAGGAAATTCAGTCTAACAGTTTGTCACTTTGACTGACAGTGTCAGCCATAGTTAACTTTTGTTTCACATTATGAGATTTACTCAACCACATCACCATTAAAACTTAATCTCAGCACTCGCAGTTATTAATACCACATGAGGCAGTGGGCAAACTTCTTGTGAAGTACAAAAGTGGGATTTTCTTGTCAACATATCCGGATACTGGAAAAATACGGCCTGATGCAAACTTACTCATATAAAAAGTCTCGGTCTGGACAGTTTTTAAGTGGGCATATAAAAATACTCTGCTTGGAATTATATTTTTGTTTGATGTCTTCTTCTGCAAAAAAAGTTCAATAAATTGAAAAATCCAGAAGGTATGAAATTGCAAATGTGTCAGTTTCAAATTTTAACTGTGAGACACACAAGATGTCTCTTACTTCAGTGAAAAGTCCATTCTCTGTGTCTGTGCACTGGATGCCACATCAAAGTTGTGTAAATTGCATACTCCACCAGGATTGGCCCCCAAATTAGTTGTGATGTCACAAAAGCATGCTCCTACATACAGATGCAGCCACCTAGAATTGCCAGCTGTCCCATGATAGGCCCTTGCTTATCTGAATGGGATGAATTGATATATCTGGCTGGTAGCAGGCTGGCAGCTGACTGGGGATGGCAGTTGTGAGTGGCTGGTACTGTAAGTGCCCTACAGTCAGATCAAAGCTGAGGAACTTTCCCCCTTTAGCAGATAAATATGAAAACAGCCATCAAGTGTCAAACTCACATCATTCTGCATAGTGAAGGTCAAACACCCAAGTGACAATAAGTAAAACTGTAGGCAGACTTTAGTTATTAGTACCATTATACTATAATTTCTACCTACCACTCAGTTAATAGCTTAATTACTGATACAGCTTTAATGGGATTGTCTGATGAGGAGAAAAACATTGCATGGTGTGTTATAACAAGGCTGTTATCACCTAACAAGGTGGACATCACACCATCAAATCTCTTTTTTTTTTTTCTTTCCCCAAGTGATGTAAGGAAATGGCTGAAAACCTGAGTGGTGTTTCCCCACTGGGCCCTCATCTCTGACTATCCACTGATTCACCGCTCCCACAGGGGAGACTGACCTCCACAGCCACCTGGGGACGACCCCCCTACGCACGGTTAAATATGCTCACAGGAAGGAACCAGAGAGGAGAAAATCATGTCTTTAAGACCTTACACCAGCCTGCTGCGTCCGCTCTGTCCAGCTTCCTTTTTTCTAAGGCCAGGGAATAAGAAATACCCCAAGTCTTAGAAAATGACTTCAATTAACCATAATGTTAATCACTATTGCTCAGAACAAAAGTCAAGCTGAGAAATCCCTTGATGGAAATTGTTATAATTGCCCTAACAACGGGAATGAATATTTCTCCCTGCTTAATTACATGTGACTTAATATTTAAATATACCATTTGCGGGTTTTAAAGTATCTTAATCACAGCCATTAATTTTAAATATCTAGCATTTGGAGTGGCGGGGGACCAGACAAACACCTTTTACAGTGTGACTGGTTACATGTGGCAGGTAACGTTAGCAGAATGTCAGGTATGTATTATGCACGAGGTGCTGCTGACAGGGCCTGTATGCCTCGACAAGAACAGGTAATTGTGCTTTCCTCGTACAGTAGGAGGTAGCAAGCGATCTGTTACACACAGGCTGGAGTCTGACTTGTAGCTCTGACCCATCCATCGTAAACAACGTCACTTTTCAGACAAAACTCAGACTGATATTTATTACGATAAAACAGGAGAGGCATTGGGAATGTACTGTACGGTTCTCTTTTTATATACTGTATAATACAGTATTTAAATTCTAATGACTGAATGAAGTTTATCACCAACAGTTTGTATAATGAGTTCATTGTTGAGGTCATTAATCAAGCAAAATAGCCAAACAATTATGTTCCAGTTTTAGAAATGTGAGAATTTGCTGCTTTTTTGTGTTTTAATATCACTGTAAATTGAGTTTAGTTTTTTGCCATTTTATTTTTTAACTAATCAACAAATGCAAATACTACTAATACTACTACTACTAATAATAATGATGATGATAATAATAATAATAATAATAACAATAATAATAATAATAATAATAATAATAATAATAATCAGTATATGCTTCTTTGTGACCAAGAGCCTAATATTGTGCAAAATATTAATGCAATACTCGCCATCCAATGTTCATTCCCCGATCTTCCCTCGCTGTGGTCATTTAGGAACTCGTGGTATGGCTTCTCGAGGTTCAAGGGTGGCAACCCCAGTGTCCTGGCCGGCAGCCAACAGTGACACTCCCAATCTGGCCACCTAAATCACCGCCTCATCTAATTGGCCAAATCACCCGCTGTTCTCAGACCCCCATTGCTGCGTGGCAAAGGCCTTCTGAGGAATCAGACAATGTTTGCAAACTGTTAATGTTGTGTTTGGTCAGTGTTCGGAGACCCTTCCAACAGTTAGGAAACATACAGGTTGTAAGGTCGAGGGGGAAAAAGGATCAGTGTACAGTAAAAAGCTAATTCTTCCATTTCATGTTTGAATTTCAGCAGTGAGAATAAGTTTCCAGTTTCAGAGCAATTACTGCAATATACACAAATCAAGCAGACACTGGGATGCAGCATTTCCACCATGCTGTCACTTATCGAGAGTTGACAATAAGCTGAAATGCTGCAGGGCTAACAAACACACAGACATACATAGAGAAGCACACGCACTAACAGACAACTGCACATACACACACAAGTTAAGCAGGCCTTTGGGTCACGCAGTGTGAGTGAAAAACAGAGTGGGAGTGAGCGAGCAGCTGCAGGAGCCATGGGGTGGGTTGGGCCTTACGGCGAGCAGCAAGGGGCTGGGGGAGGCTTAGGGGATGGAGGAGGCTGAGGAGGCTGGGGAGGGCTGCGGGGAGACCCTGAGCTAGGGGCCGCCTGTTTAATTGGAGCTCATTTACACAGCAGTGGAGCAGGAGACACCTGAAGGGCCTTCCCTGCCTTATCAGCTAAATGGCTCCCGCTCCCCCATCTTCCACAAGTCAGATTCCTCCTCTTGTTTATTCCAATTGTTTCTCTCTCAGAATACCGTTCCTGCTTCTGTTATTCTGTCTGTAATTCCTCCAGATCGGGGGTTACGTGAACTGTTTGTCTCCTCAGATGTCAGACGTTGCAATTATTAAAAACATAGAAAAAGACAGCGGCGGCGAGGAAGTTCTGAGAACACTGCTGCACACACTAGTTGTTGACATGCCTCATAAACTGAATTATAAATGATCTGTGCCTTTAATACATTATGCTCTTGTGATATAATTAAATCACATAGTGTTGACAATGCTAATACCCACCATACCATCTTCCTGTAGCTTTGAAAAAAAAGTAGAGGAGGGCAAGGTGGAAAAACAGGAGGGAGCGGTGAGGGGGAGTATGATGAGGAGGAAGAAGAGGAGGAGGAGGAGGAGAGGAGCCAAAAGAAGGAACAACTTACTGTAATCATAGTCATGTTCAATCAGACACCTGCTATTAAGTTGATAAATACACTTTTCCCAGTGTGAGTCCGGATACACTGAGTACCCCTAAGGCACTGTTCTGCTCTTTAACTACCTACTCTGCCTGGCTTCTTCGCTCAACCACCGACTCTCTTCCCATTAACTCACATTTCACCCAGTCTCACAAGATGTCCCAAAATCCATTCCTTATAGGGCATTGTATGATTGACTAAATGTAGTCCTCAATAGTGAGACTGAGAACAGATTTGGTGAGTGGTTTTTCTGGCTGTTGGGGAGTGAAAGGGTAGGGAGTTGGGGACATTTTTGGTCCATTAGTAAGTACTATTTTGTCCTTTTTTTCCCTTCGTTCTAACAGTAATAAGAAAAAATGGGAGCAGAGTCTCTGTGTGTGAGGCTGGGGAGGGAGGGAGCATGTATGGAGAGGTTGTTGTGTTTGAGGCAGGGAGGGTGCACAGACAAAGCTTCTTGCCTCCTTAATCTCTTGTCTCGCCTTTTCAGCTCCCGTCGGTGCCCACATGCTGGCGACGAGGCCAAGAGGATGCCTCCTGTAGAGAATCTTACTCAGCACGGTGTCATGGCCGCAACGACACCTGATAAACATTAAGTACAGGCTGTGATACCTAAGTGTTATTATTGTTGTTTATTTATTTTATGTCCCCTTAGTGGTTTACAGCCTCCTCAGCTTTTCTGCAGTTGTCGTTGGGTAAAATAAGGGAACAGTACGGGATCTTGCATGTCTTTAAGATTTTTTTTTTTCCTGGACCAGAAGAGAAACTAAAGCAACTTTAGGGCGTTTTCACACTTATGGTTTGTTTGCTCTGGTCTGAATCAGTTGATGAGTTTGTAAACTTTAAGGCCCTTTCCACTCGGTTTGGTTTCTTTTCACAGAGGGGGAAAAATGCAAGCGAGCCAAAATGCGTCACTACACTCCGCTTATTGGTCAGATGTGTCTGAGGTGGGAGAAAGGAAGGAAATACAGAAAGAAGGTCCTGTGTTCTGGATTAGTGCATTTTTCTATGAAAGAATGTCTTGAAAATACTATACTGCTTCACACTGGACACAGAAGACGTGCTGCCTGCAGACGACCGAGTAGAACAAGCGAGCTAATATTTAGCATGTACCGAGCTGAGTACACGTGGTAGTCGGGTCAGATCGAGGTTGTATCAAGTTGCCCCCCCCCAGTGTTCACACCTGCCTAAACAAATTGTACCAAGGGTGTGAAAAAAACGTTACTTTAGCCCAGGTTCCAGATTTAAGCGGGCTCTGGGATTTAATTAGCCAAATTTTCCAGATTACTTTGTAAGCCTTCTTTGTGAGTCAGGCATCTTTACTTGTGTGACTGAGTGGTGAGGGTTAATGTTTTCTTTCAACCCCACTCTTAGGCTAGAAAAAAATCGACACCCTACACACATGTCAAACCAGTAGTACCAGTATTAAATTGTTAAAACAACCCAAATTTAATATCCCTTTTTCTTTCTTTTTTAAGATATTTTTTTATAGCTGAAGAGAGACAGGCCACATTATTAAAAACCTGATACAGAGACAGAACAATTGTCCTCTGCATATGGCAAAGTGCACCTTTCATGAACCATGGTACAAGTTAAAGTTTTCTTTAGTCCTAGATTATGGTGATATAAGCTACAGACATGCTGCTACTGCCACTCTCAAACCCCTAGACCCAGTTTATCATTCTGGTTGGTCCTCTCTGGCACAGAAGTCTATCTTTTCATCCATAAATCCCTTCTTGGACATTCACCACCCTATATAAGATGGACCCTATGAAACCTGCTCTACTGACTGTCTTATGCTTCAAGTCCTGTAGGTTTATTCTGAAATGAAACAATCTGCTTTTAGTTTGTGTGCACTAAACCAACAACAACAACACATTCCCAGGATGGACACACTCACTATCCCTGGACAGTTCAAGATGATGAATTCAAACCACTTCACCTCAGTCTGCTCATTGTTTTCTGTGAGTATTGTCCTCTTTGGACATATGTCACTGTATCTTGACGTAAATAACTGAAAATTGACTGAATTACCTATATTTCAAAGGAAGGCCTAATACATTTAGGAAAAATAAAAGACCTCCTGCTCTCCTAAATAAATTTGCAAACTACACTACCCTTAACCAACAGAAACACAACACCCTCGCCCTTTCTGACCCTCTCTCCTCTCTAAAACTTTCATACTGTCCCTTACTATCCACTTTGACCATGTACAAAATACCTTCCAGCATCTTTGGTCCTCCTGGCAAATATTACACCCCCTGAGTGACTGCCTCTGGCATGATCACAGGCCACAGGGATGTGGTGAGGCTGCTGTGTACAGAAAAGCCAATCTGATCAATAATAAGAGCGTATAATTTGAAAGCCTCTAATTCTCCTGTTTGGTGTGTCTTTTGGCAAAATAAAGTCTCACAAAAAAATCTTCAAATACGATCTCTTCCTGAGTAATGAGGTAATAAGTGTCCTATGATCAGCAGTGTAACAATATTGTATTTAGGTTGTCTAAACTCCTTGCATCAATATTATGAATGTTCAAAAGAATGAACAAAACAAACTTGTGGAAACCGCATGGTTAAAAGCCAGACTTCCCAACCTTATTGAAATCTAAACTTGCTTTGAAACATGAATATCCTGTGTACACTGTCCCAAAAATATTTTCCTTAAGTTCCTCTGAGTCTTAAAAGAAAATTCATAACCTTGCGGTCAAAGTTCAAAACCATCCCCGGCTCGAACATCTGAAAAAAAAAAAAAAAGAGTGGCATAACATACAATTCCCCTCTTAAAATCGCACATGTCACTGATTGAGTTGCAAACTGGCTGGGGCGAGATGCGTCTGGAGGCGTCGGAGGGGGGTCTCTCTCCATCTTCTCTTACTCCTCCATCCCTCTCTCTTCCTCTATCTATCTATCGGCTGAGTGGAATTCATCATCTGCTGCGAGGGTGCGGCATATGATAAGCATGCAAGCGGGAGAGCCGGGGCTGCTATATCACTGGGAATGAATGAACGACCTCACTTTGACCCGACCAGGGGAGGAAAACACATGTTCTGCTGGTCTTGGCTGGCTGGCTACCTGCAGAGAGGGTTGGGAATTCCTCCAGCAGGAGGGATGGGGAGATGGAGGGATAGAAGTGGTGGAGAAGGAGGAGGTGGAAGAGTTGTCGGTCTCCATGTGTCTGTGGCGTCCTGACATTAACTCGGAGAGGATGTTGGCATATTGTTCTTTTGTCAGACGTGGCTGGTGTCTTGTTGAAAGGGTTGAATAATTTAAGATGTATGAAAGTTAGGAGATGAATTTGGGTGGAGAGAGATTAGAGGGAGGGTGATCAAACATGCAACATGGGTGGAAGGTTGGTGCTTTAGTGGTGCGTTTTACTTGTTACAATGTGAACAATGTGTGAGAGTGTTAACCTCTGCAACAACCGTAGACTAATAGACATTTAACATGACGTTATAAAGCTGCTAAGCTCTCTTAGACCCTGCTCACACTGCAAATCCTGTGTTTCCTGCTATGAGCTCAGCAAGCTCTGTGGCTACCTATTGTTTTTTATTACGTGTAAAGCATTTTTCCACTTTCTAAATCTATGGGGGAATGGGAACTCTTCAGAATCAGTTTCTATACTTTCCCCACCCATGTTCCAATGAAATGCAACTCTGGATTTCATTACTGGTGAGTTTGTGTGTGTGTGTATCTGTGTGCACATATGTTTGTGCGTATGCATGCCTTTGTGCGTGTAAGACCGAGTAGTCAGCCGCACTTGAAAACCTTAATTTAAGGTTGTCCAGTGTGCAATTACATGTATGCGAACACTTGTGGCTACACTTATGGATGAAGTTTGTTACAAAGCATGCTCATGTATGCATGCGTGTTTACTGTTGTAATGTATGTGCACACATTTTGTAATGTGTGTGTGTGTTTATAGAGCAATGTGTTTGCATTTGTGAATATTTTACACACATGGAGAAGCTCTGTTTGCACCACCACCAGAGCCTGTATACTGCAGCTACCCGACTGTGTTTCAGTGTCAGACTGTTACAAACTGTGGAGAAGGGGCCTTGGCCTCATGTCTGGACATGGAGCTGGAGAATGTAGAAAAGGCGGCATGTGGCAGTGGAGGTATGGATGGCTACAGGAGGGCGTGGTCAGTGGATAAAGAGGCCGGTTCCTGTTACTCGGCTGTGGGATGAAGGGTGGAAAAAGGGGTTGGTAAGGGGGTTGCTGGAGGCGGTCCACATCGCCCCTTTATTTGCTTTGACCCCAGGTCCGCGGGAGGCCCTGGGAGGGCACATGCCAAACTCCCCAGGCGGGCAGCGCTGCCCTGCCCTCTCTCTCACCTCTCTGCCCGCCCCTCTGTCTCCAGTTAGATATATGTCTGTTTGGAGCCAGTGCTGAATCAGTGGCAATGATACTCCTCCACTCTTTTCTTTCATATCTGGGTTAAGACAGTTGGTCTCAGCTGAACTAAGGTTTGGATATGGGAGTTTGCTTTTGAAAAGCATTCCTCAAAATGTTGTTTTATGTCAGCAGTATAATTTATAGTATAGTAATTAATGAATGAGATTTTACTCTAACAAGTTTCTTACTGTAGGTAATAGTTTTGTTACTCTTTCAATTATAAATTTAATTTAGTTTTCTTTCCACAGACCTCATTGTATCTATTTCTGTTACAAGAAAGACTTTCAACAGCTCATCCATGTCTTTATATTTATAAATTGGTCTTTATAATGAGTCTAATATGTCACTTTGGGTGGTACTGCACAATACTTTTCTCTTTCGCATTTCACCATACCCAATTGTGATTTATTTCAAAGCTCCTCTACAATAGCTGGAGGATATTCTTAGACAAATTAATTTCTGAGTCATAAGCAATAAGACACATTAAACTTTAATCTTAAATAAATGTGACACGTGTTATTTGAGGATGCAATTTTACAAATGTGTAGAACTAATTGGTAAATTATGCATAGGGCTCATCAATCCCTTCCTTAATAAACTCACAATTAGTAGTATAAATGGAAGAGGAAAGGGGGGGGAAAAGGAAAAAGAGAGAGCAGTGGCTCTTAAGATGTTAATTATTCAAATGAGGCAAAGTGTACCTGCCTGATGTCAATGTCATCACAGTAGTAATTATTACCATGGTAATGCTATTGCCATGGTGAATCAGAGTGTGATTTATTTAGTTAAAGCAATTAAGCGGTGTGATTAGAAATACAAACATAATTGCAAATTTAAACTGATTTTTCACTTTTAGTGGTCATTTTCCTTTTTTTTTTAGTGCACATTCCCTTTAGCAACCTTTGACACGATCCCCCGCAGTCCCTAGCATTCATGGCAGCGTTTTAATATTTCAATACAAATATGTACATACTAGTATAGAAAATCAAATAAAATCTGGGGTCACATTTCTTGATATTTTTGTTGGCGAAGAAAAACTTTTAGACTCAAGGAAATTAATGAAGTCAAAACAGAACCTTGGAGCCATCATCTTGGCTCAGCAGCTAGTATGCCATTTGAAAACCAATAGTGTTTGTATTTATTTATTTATTAAATACATGTCTGACAGCAGAGATTAGCCTGATTCTGACATCATGGACTGACTGCTTTTCAGTAGCGAGGGATTTGGAATCGAGAAGTCTTGTTTAGCGAGGGGACGGTTAATTGATTGTCAAATCATGTCATAGTGTAGAGGGTAACTGAGATGACTCCGGGGCAAATACGTCCTCGTGATCACGGTGCCCTCCTGCCCGGTGAGCTCAGCGGAGTCAGTCGCAGCACAGTGGCAGTGCTGAAAATGTCACCCCAAGATGACAGTCATATTCCATTACAGCTATCGCTCAATATCTTCATGCAGGGCAAATTACAGCGTTTCAACAGAGCATAAAGTAACAAAGGAAAAGCCATATGGATATAAAATAAATTGGAAGTATTTTTGTAAGGACTTCATGACTCTCAAATTGTGCTTTATTTGTGGATTTGATAGTTAATCATGATTTCACAGTTGCTTTTGTTTTCCACAAAGAATAAAAGTGGAGAAAAAAAAGTTCACAAATGAAAATAGGCATGTTTTGTGTTGAGAGTAACATGCTGTGACACATTGAATGACCTATTACTCTACTGTAAAACGCTTTGCCATTGAAAGTTGAAGCCAGTGACAAAATCTATCCAATTCCAGTGGTTGTAAGTACCAAGAATGTATTGGACTTCTATGGGGACGCGAATGAAGCTGCTGGGCATCCAGCGAATTTCAGCTCCATCTTGTTTCTTGCCGAAAGGCTCTGGCGTGGGCCTGTGGTTGCCAGGCGCCTCCTGAGGTGACTCTATCAGAGCCAGTCAAGCCTGAAATCAATCACTCACACCCATCAAAGGCTGCCCTGCACCGCCATTGTGACTGAGCCATCTGGGCCTCAGCACACTGTCTACATTTATCTCTATGAACTATATGTGGCTCTGTGTGCATGCTTGTGTGTGTGCACGTGTATTTGTATATGTGTATTTGTGTGCTTTCTTGCATATGAGTAAAAGTGTAAATGAGATGAAAGTAATAGAGTAAAAATTAATAAGGCATACTGTATTGCTTTCTAAACCATAACCATCCGCAGTTGTGAATGCAGGAGGGAGCAGTGGCAGGCCTTAGCATCCATCATGCAAGCATGCTTCTTTACACCTGTTCACAGCCTTCCACTACATGCCTCTCCTGCATGGCATCATCTGCTTGAACTAGTTTTCCTGTGTTGAGGCCTTTCTCCTTTGGCCCCGCTTTGGTCAGTCTCCTGGTTTCCAGTCCATCCTCTCAGTGCTGAGCGCTGACTGCCCAGCACTGGCAGGCAGAGTGGAGTGGAGTGCCGCTGAGTGTGTGTGGCAGCTGCCATTGGAGGGCAGTAGAGCACCAGCGCATCCATCTATATCAAAGTGGCCCCTGTAGCCCCAGAGGGTGCCCGAGTGTAAAGCACTACTTAGAGGGATGTTGGGAGCACAGAGACAGGCTGGGGAAAATGTGGACAGGTCAGGCCAACATTGGACTCCAGTGGCTCTATGGACTCATAGCAGTATGTGCGCTCACAGCTTTATATGACACACTGACTGAAACAAGTATATTTAAAGGGGGAAAATAATTGCACACAAATAAAAGTGGATATTAGATATATAATTAAAGAAAAAGTAAAGGAAATAGTAGCAATTAATGCTACTATGAAATTATAGAATTTACATAATATTTGCAATTAGCCTGTAGCTCATCGATTATTGTATTTTAAAATATATAAGTGTAATATCCTCTTACTGTATGTTATTGAGTGAGGTCATCAATATAGAATTATGCACATGAAATCACAAATTGTGCCCTTTAAAGATGCATTTAACAACCTCTCACAAAACATGATTAAATTTCAAGATTATATGCTAACTCTCAGATTTTAAAGCATATCCCTCCTAATCCTAAAGTTATTCTCTATGTCCTTTGAGCAAATAACTCTTTTTTTGCAGAAGGACAAGGTCAGCGCTGTTCAGCCAGAACCAGTCGATGCACTCCAATACCATAATTTAAAAGCCTTTTAGAAAAAGAAAAAGTCAGATGTGCTCCTACCATTTTTTTGCCTGGACATACACCCCCTAATCCTTTTTTCAATAACAGTTCAATAGTCTAAGGATATCGTGCCCATATCCATCAGCTTCACTGTTACATGTATTATTCAAATCCCCTCATATGCATTTGGCCAATAATCTACCTTAATTTAAAATGAGCCTTAAACCCCATTTAATACTGTACAGACACACTGTTATGTGACATGCTTCCAGATGGAAAATCCTTTTCTCGATTCTTGAATAGCTGTTACAAATTAAATATCTAAAACTTCTTCAAAAAGTCCAAAGTTATTTAAAAGTTGACCATAACTGCCCTTTATGATTGTCATATGTATGAAAGATTTTACGTGTAAGATTAATATTATTTTATGATGTTCTAAAGTATAAAAAAAAAAAAAGAATATTTTCTAAATAGTCGGCATATCATTTGAAATTAGAAGCATTCATTTAAATGATGTTTACTTTTTATTTCTACAAAATTACATTCACATTATTTTTCTAACAGGGCCATTAATTATGATAGTTGCAGTTGCACGAATATCATATGCATTTCTTATGTAATTTGCTTTTTAATATTCATTTTATACAGCCAAAGATTTTACAAGTCTCTTTTTATATTTTTGAAATTATTAGCATGGGTCACTTACTGCATTCATGCAATAAATTAATTAATAACTTTAATCTTTAAAAGGAAAAGTTAAACACGATTGGATGCAGTTAGAACAACCATAACTGCTTGCAAGTAAGGAATTAAGACAGATGTACTGCATATGAAAAAAAAACACAAAAATCAAAAACATCAGGTCCAGCACATTGTCTACATTTAAGTAGCTCTCAATTCACTTAAAACAAACCAGCCTGGAAACTTTCATCTCAGGAAGAAAACACATGTTCCTTGTTTTCTGCTTTTACATTAACGTCCATGTTTTCTCCATTCCATTTAGACGGAGAACTGGGATGCCCCAGTCCCGAGTGCAATGTCCCAGACCTTGGCCGGCTCTTTTATGTAAACAGAAACTCCTCGCTGTGAAGGGGTCCCATAGTTAAGAATTCCACTTAGAGAGCACGTTGAACTCTGCAGCGATATGGGGAGATTCATGTTCTTGCCCTACGCTTTAAAGCTACTTCATGTAGCTCTAAATGTAGCCTCAATACCCAGTTGGCTGAGTATAAGTACAATAAACAATTCAGCTTAAGCCACAAACTTGTTTAGTTTTAAGATTTTAATTCATTTGTACATTTTTATTCTGTCTTTTTGTGTCTCTAAAGCTTGTTGATGTAATTGTTTTGAAAGAGCCGCAGTTCAATATTAAACTCCAGTTACTATTTTACTCAGGTGTGTGAAATCAATAAGATGAACGTATAATTATGTCGCTGTTGAACTGCATAAAGAAAATAATTAAAATGTCAGTGAGAAGTGCTTTCTGATCTGTGCATTTTACGCCTTTTAATTTCTGCTTTGTCAAATGTTCTTATGTGTTGTGTTTAAATTCAAACATGCAAATGATTCATTTCAGTTACTAGTATAAATTAGAAATAAGCAAATTGCCTCATTAAAAACCCTCTTTCTTTTAATCGTACAACTGTTTTTGTTTTTTTCTTTGTCAGAAGGTGTTGTTTGATAGCGTTGCCAGATACAGCAGGAAAAAGAACTTTGCATGATGACGGCAGCGTTTTCCAAACACTGTTACCATGTTTACAAGTGCCAGAGGGCAAAATAGGACCTTTTATTTCCCTCCTGCTAATTGTTTGATTTCCTGTTGCCGCTGGAGAGCTCGGCATTCTGTAGGGGAAGAGAGAAGGCCCAGGTTGGCACAGGAGCTTGCACAATCTCACTTCATTTGTCTCGAACACTGCGATGGCTCCAGGCTAGCCTCTCTCTCTGGAGCTTTGTAGAAATACCAAACAGTGACATCTGACGTTGTCTGTCTACAGTTCCTTTTTTATCATCTCCGTTTTTTTTTCCCCCTCCGCCATCTCAAGCTGTTACTGACACCCGTGCAGTGCCTGTCATTGTTTGTTTTGCAGCCCTCACCTCACTAATAAGGTAAGAACACAACTCTAGATGTCTGTATGTTCATCACTTAGACTTAGACTTCTCTTTATTGATCCTTTTGGGATGACTCCCGCAAGGAAATTGTAAAATTGTAAAATCATACAAGGAAATCGCTGAAACCGTGAAATGCTAAATCATAAATCTTTGCTTTTAAAGTGCATATTTTAGAGGGAGGATCCCTAGTCCGCTTGGTGTTCTGATTTCTGCCCTGGACTGTCATTTTGTCTATCTGAAACTTGTCATCGGTTAGTTTGCATAGAGATATGATCCTCTCATCCCACACTGATCCCAGTTCTTACTCCAGCAGGTGGTGGGCTTTAAAAGTTCTTGTTTGTAAGCTGCCGTGGGAGAGATGACACATTTACGATGAGCAGCGCAGGCCAAACAGCCTGAATACAGCCAGGCAGGGAAGATTCCCCCTCTTGTGGCGTGCAGTGCAGTGCAATGCATTGTGGGCTTCCTTCTGGCCAGAACACTACATAGCGCGCCGGACTCACCTACCACTGTTTAATCACAGAGGGCTATTCTCATGTAAATGTACGTTAATCAGGACACAAGGAGATTGTTTTAATCGGATTGCTGGTTTTTGTTTTGTTTTCCTCTGCCTTCAGAACTTGGGAGTGCATCAGGAACAAAAAGTGCCATTGTCAGGTGGCAGTAAGCCAGTAATTCCTCTTGCAGCTTTTTGACGTTAGCACAATCCCACCGACAGACAGATTCACTGCAGGGACCTCCACGGTGATTGGGCTTCTGTGCAATCTCACCCCTGAACCTGGGCGCTGTCCTTCTGAATTAACTTTAAGAGAGGCTGCATAGTTGAGCTGCTAGAGCTGCCACATTTGAAACGGAGCCATGAAAAGGGCAACTGTAAAAAAAAAAAAAAAAAAAAAAAAATTAAAAAAGAGAAGAGAAAAGCCATAAAACAAAAGTTTTCAGGACCAAGCCATGAGACGAGGTCACAAGACATATAAAGTTGCTATCCAGCCTGAACATAGCTTTGTCTTGATGTAACTTCTGTGTGTAACTGCTTCAGTGCAACCACCTGTACTGTTGAACGAAAAGCAAAAAATAGCAAACAAGCAAAACAAAGCACCTTTAAGATGAATTTCAATGTTTCCCACTGCTTATTAACATTAAAGTGCTTTTGCATCGCAATATAATGCTACACAGATATAAGTAAATTAAAAACCAAAGTTAATATACATTTTAGGAAATTGCATTACACCATCATATGTGATTGTGATGAGGAGAACGACAGCGGCTGTCAAGTGACTGACTTGTGCCACATCGTCTTGGGTTTTGTGTGACGGATGCCCCTGCCAGTGCCAGTGCATTTCTGCCTGCCAGCAGGCCTTTAATCCCTCCTAATGGGGGTTGTCATCTCACCGCTAATTTAAATGCTCAAACCACGAAGCTCCCCCACCTGGCTAAGCTAATCCCAGTGCGAAGGGCCCCCTTCCCCACAGCTAGCCGCCTCGTTTTGGGGCCCAGGGGCCCGGGGGCCTCGCCACCCTCCTACACAACAACAGCATCTTTCAATCATCTCTCCCTGATTGTATTAATCTTATCTGTGTTTAATTACATTTTTTAAGATTATTGCTGTATGCCATCTTTGCACACTGTGGGGGCCGCAGAGGGCTGCTCATTTCGGATGCATTTTCATTTGGGCACAAATCCCCATCAAAGACTGCCAGAAATTATAGGGGAGCCATTTTTTCATGGTTGGGGGACTTTGTAAACTTGAGCCTATAGCCTGAAGTTATGTGGGTTATAGTAAGGATTGCATTGTTTTGGACAGTTTTAATTTGAGTAAAATTACCAATTATAAATAATATTTTAATAGATATTAGATTTAATATACTTTAAGAGGAGTGGAACAGATATTCAGATTTATTTTGAAGTAAAATGGTAATACAGTTGTGTAAAAATACTCTATAACTATATAAGTATTACTAATGTACTTAAAGTATCAAAAATGAAGGTATTTGTTATCCAAACAAACCCCCTTAATTGTTATATTAATGTCTAGTATATTATTTGGTAATTGCTATTGATGCATTATTGATGCAGTATGAAGGTAGCTTTTCACTGTTGTAGACAGTTGAGCTACAGCCAATTTTATCTACATGATATACTGTCAGGTAGCTTTATCTTTATTAGTGTGTGATATTTTATAAGCTGATCACACGTTTTGTATGTAAAATAATGATCAACGAGGTGAATAACTATAGTTGTAAAATAAATGTAGAGGAGTAAAAACTATAGCATTTCCTTCTGAAATGTAGGGGAGTAGTAGTGTAAAGTAACATAAAATGTACTTAAGTACAGTACTTTAGCACTTTATTTACATTCCACCACTGTTAAGATCTTTGTCAATTAAAGTATTATGTTCTCTTCTCTCATAATTTGATAGTTTTATGGCTGTTTTATTTGTATTCGTGTGACAGACTTCTTTTGCCACATGAAACATTCAGGTTTTAAACGTTCATGTTATTCAGGTGTTCGCCGCCTTATTAAAGATTCAGAGCACTGTCTTGTACATACAGTAAGTCATTTTGCTTGTGTCATTGTGTATTATTTACACTGAACCCTGGTGAAAATGGAGAATAGCTAAAAGAAAACAGAAGATTCTTTTTGTTTGTTTGTCAATTTTGTTAACCCAGAGGAAAAAGGGACGGAGGGTGTTGGGGGACACTACAGCAGGTGCGTTTAATTAAGCAGGGGCTAATTCTGCAGTGATACAATGACACGTCTCCAGACTTCATCTTGACATGTCGGAGAAAGATGCACATGGTCCAGATTAACATTAACAGTAACTAACAGGTGTTTCCGCATCTACGTCGTCATGATTTTCCCAACTCTGCCTAATGACGCTGCGATGGTTGAGAGTGATTGCAATCAGAGATATGCTTTTTTTTCCCCACACAAGTAAACAATCAGCCATCTGGTCAGATGGAGGAGTTGTTGTTTGATTGCAAACTCTATACTGGTTCCTTGGCACTGACCTACTGCACTCAAAACATCCTACACTCCTGATACAAACTGAACAAATGCAATATCTTTGGCTAGAAATATTGGTTTTTTTTAATACATTACTTAACTGTTGTGAATGTGCATAAGAAATAATAGCTGATGTTTAATGGTCTCTCTTACTGCACAAACTCATTCACTGGTTGTGTTTTGTCAATAAAATGTACCATAGCAAATATGAAGGTGTTACAAACTGTGTGCCAGAATATTTACATACAGTAGCTATGAAATCTATCTTCAGACCAGCACATTCATCTATAATGGTGTTGTGCTGTGACTGTAAGGCTTGTAGCAATCAGCAGGACCTTGTGTACCACTTTAATATGGAATAGGGTGTGACGGCAGGCACACACAGAGCCTGTTGATGATTTTTTTATCCTGTGCGTATTTCTGCGAGTGATCTGAGGTTGAATGTGTGTGTTTTTCTATCCTTAGGTGCGAGTTAAATGCTTGTGTAAGTATAGCGAAGGCGAGGGCCGGAGGGCGTCTGTCTAGTGGCTCCCCCTGAACCCGGGATGCCGGGTTCACCACCCAACAGGGGTCGGTGGAGCTGATTATTAAAACATTTTAAAAAAAAAGATTTGATGTTCAAAGGTGCGAGTCTGCACCTGAAAAGAGGTGACACCGTGTGCAGCTACATCACATAGGATTACATGCACATTATTGTTAACGCTTCAAGTGGTGCTGTAAAATAAATGTGATGGCAAGCCTGGCTCATTTGAATAATTTCCAGAGTGAAAAGACAGATATGGGTTTTGGGGCAGAGGGGGTGGTGTTCCAAAAGGGACAAAGGGATGAGACTTGGCAGCACATGAAAATGATCGTGTGACTTCAAACATCCCCATTTAATCAGAGACGAGAGACCTGTGATTTCATATGCTCATATTTATTTGATCTGTAGTGGTTGTACAATCAAAAGTAAAATAGTCAAATCGTCTCAAACATTGATTTGCCATAACATATTCACACCTTACCGAACCCAAGATTCCAGGTTAATGAGGAAAATTTACATATGACAACATCTTCTTGATGGCATTGTTCTGCAAGTCTACAAACCTCAGATGTGGTGTGTAATTCTCCCAGCACACCAAGTGTCCTTGTAGCCATCGCATGTCAGATCACTTCTGAAGCTCCATTACCAGCCATTCAGCCCTAACACTGGAAGAGGAGCCTTAGTCCATGTGTGACACTGGAAGAGGAGCCCTGTAATGGCTCCCTTCAACAAAGAATCACTGATAAAAGGATTAACTAATTAAATTAACAGAGTAAAGTACTTTATAACTGTTAATTATGTGGTTCCCTTGGCTGCTCTGGGCCACTAGCACCCTTTGTTTGAAAGCCCCTTGTCTGTACTAATTGACCTCTGGGGAGCTTTTGGTGTGTGCATGTGTGTGTGCGTGGGTGTGTATGTGTGTGCATTGGAGGGTGCCTTACCCAATCAAATGGCACATATAAACAAACTGACAATTTACTTTGGTGTAGAGTGACACTTTGGAGAACATGGGGACACTTGCTTAAATGACCTTGAATGTGCCACCAGAGAATAGTGCCTCTCTCTGGGTTGGACCCCTCAGAAGCCTCGTCCTGCTCTCTGAGGGGGCCCCACTATCTTTTACCCTGAAATGACGCTAAGAATTAAAAGCTGCCCTAGTTTTGGAGACATAGAGTTTAAGTTTTTTTTATTTTTTGATGCCATTAAAATAAACTTTGAATTGCTTTTCAGTTATAAATAAGTGTTTCTAGGTGAATGTACATAATTTATCAATCTGTTGCTTGCAGCACAATGTCAATGTGCAATATGAGGCTTTTTTAGAAAACCATAGAAGGCTTTTTTTGTTCATACACCCCGTCTTTTAAAGTTTTCATACCATCATAAGGAGACAGAGGTAGAGACTCTCGATGAAACTCTTGATGGTGTCTCCTCTAACGCGTGGCCAATCACATTATTAATCTCCATGGCTGCAGTCAAAAGGCTGATAGATGCGACCTGGTCTCCCATACATTCCCGCCTGAGCCAGCCCCATCTTTTCCCAGTCCTTCTTTTAAGCCCTTCTCTTCTTCCAATGGGCCTGGCCACCAAAATCCTAATGACATCCTTGACAAGTGATCCATCAGTTGGCAATTACAACATCTGTCGCCATGACAAAGCTGCCCACAAAGATGGCTCCAGCACTCACTTTTGGGGCAACTCTTCCTCCCCCGCGATTATGTCTGGGTTTGGGGGGGGATGCAGAGTTGGTGGGGTCGTGGTGGTAGTGGTGGTGGTGGTGGGGGGTTGGCCACTTTGTGCAGTAAAAAGGGGCCGCCCCACAACACAGACAGACATGTTGACAGCAAACACAAACATAGCAAAACAAATGGTTCACGCCTACCTCTTTAGATTTCCATTCAAATGCACTCCACAACTCTGTGAAAGTGCTCTATCTTCTATAGAGGGAAGAACCTACCAGCTGCCATCGTCTCTCCTCACTATAAAGAGGACCTTTCACTTGGGAACAATGAGACGGCTTCTCTTGTCTCTTGGCCCAGAGTCTCTGCTGCACCATGTTTAATTTCAATAGCCATAGATCAATGCAGGACAACACTCTAGAAGTGATAGGGCTGATCTGAATTAGCCTTCAAGACTTTTGTTAACGTCAGCAAACATGCATTCAAATAGTGATTCAGCAATAACCTACAGTTGTCGTTGTTCCATGCAGCATTTAACCAGCAGGCATCTCATTTCAAACACCTACACACTTTTCAGAGAGCTCCCTAATCTGTGAAGGTGTGTTTTGAGAGGAATAAATCCCGTTTCAGGTGGATACATTTGCAGATGATGCCTTTCATGCTGTCTTTTCTGTGGCTCAGTGGGAGGAAGGTGTGGGACTTTGCCTTGCTTTTCTTTCGCCCCTTTAAGTGGAGCACCGGATAGATGGCATGACATCACGGGCCAAGCCGGCAGCACAATGCAAAGGTCATGCAGCCCATTGATCTAGGGGGCCCCTGATAGAAACTCCCTGTATTATGGGTCCGCGCACGCGGGGTCTTACACACACTGAGCCATAGAAACAGACCACAAATGGAGCCTTGTTGTCTTCCCATTCAGGGCCTGCAATCAGCGGATTTACACTTTGATGTGGAGCTGAGGAATAAAGCCCTTTCGAGCACTGACCTTTATCGACTGATGGATTAAAATCCATAGCCCTCTCTCGCTCACTCTCCAAACTACATATCTAAGTTACAGTCCAGCTAGCTTGCCACTGAAGCTGAGCATTTCTAAAGCCAGTCCTATTCTTTCCCTTTATTCCCTTCTTTGCTCTCACCCTGACTTTTGTGCCTGGCTGCTAACATGGAACAAGATTTCTTTTTCTTCTCAGGAAATGACTAGTTGAAGATTGGTGGCTGTTTGACAGGTTTTATTCAGAAACCATAGAACACATAAAGAAAAGTCACGGCTACAGCTCACTGCCTCACTTAATGCCAAAGCTGTCTCAATGATCATCCTGTGCAACAAATGCAGACAAAAACTTGGATTTTTAAAACTAAACTTACATTTATTTATTTTTTAAAGCCAATATTTTCCTCTTTCGATACCTCAACTCATGGTATCTGCCAACATGAGTACCAATCTGATACCAGCACGCTCTCTCCTTCCCAAATTTAAAATCTGTATACCACGCTGTGTGTTATGTAAGGTACCATGTCAGTGATAACTGTGGCTCTAAAAACTTAGTTTCCAATTTTGTTGGCAGCCCACCACTACTGAATGAATTTAACAGATAGCAGAAATACCTAATTTCTCAAGTTACTTAGACAAAGACATTTAATATGAATGACTTACGTCTGGCCATCTTTATTAGGCCAGTATTGGCACTGATACCAATCTGGTATATTGGCTCAGTGAATCCTCATTATTTTCATTGGTGGAGGAGAAAAAGACATTTTTACACCCTGTGGTCTCTTTTTGGCAAAAATGTGCCTTACAGATACAGTAACAAGCCTTAAGGCTTTATATATGGAACAGTTTCTATCACGCTCACTGTGGACCAAACACAACCACACAGCTTCCATTTTGTGCTTCCTAACGCCTGGCTTCCCATCTATTGTTTTTAAAACCTTCCCTTATGCCCACTTGGACATTTCTCTGTCTGTTGTTTTCCCAGAGGTGTCAGCTTGAACCAAATGAACAGAAACAGAATCTATCACTTCTCCGTCCACTATAAGGCCAACTGGGTTTGATGGCCCCATTCTGCTTTGTCAGAAACATGCCAAAGCCTGCTGTAATCCGCTAAAGAACACTTAACAACCAAGTAATGTCACGGTAGACCAACGGCCTGTATGCTGTGACGCACTTTAAAAATCTCACAGCCATATCCACTCAATTCAGCTAGTGCTTTAGGAAGGCCCACCTGAGAATTGTGGGACTGCCTGCAGAGAGTCAACCATCAGCATTAGAGAGCATTACCACCGTGCAACGAAAAAACACTTAGGCTATTTCTCACTTGAAAATGCCGGCCTACAAGCCTTTCCCAGAGCTCTTCTAAGTGCAATGAGAATTTGAGTCTCTGTTTACCGTTAGCGTCACAGGCCCACAACACCAATTTGACCGCTGATACCGGAGTTGTATTCAAGTAATTACTGTTCTGTTACTGTGAGGCTTTGTTAAAGAGTCATGAATTTGTTAGCTAAACAATCATGGTTTAAGCACTCTGTGAGTTTAAAAGGTTTAGAGTTGTATAGATCATGAAACCATCCTTTGTTTTCAGCGTGCAACGTGAAAGGTCTCAGAGCAAAACAATTACATCACAACACAACAAGGCCCTGAGTGTACAACAATGACAAGAGAATTGTGCCTTCAGGCAGAAAACACTTTACACACTGGAGACGGAGAATGGGGGAAGGGGGGGTATTTTCTGGTTGATGAGCATAAGGTACATGGTCCATTCAGACAAATGGGGAGAAACAACAAGGTACACAGAGAGAAAGCTGCAACAAAAAAACAGTTCTATGAAATATTAATGGGGTATATTTACTGACAAGCTACTAGAACCAGCAGCTCTCTCGGGGACTTTAGGGAGAGAGAGAGAGAGCTTGCGCTTGACTGACAACCACTAGGTGCAGAGGTACATGCACATGACCTGCACACACAGACACAGAAACACACTCATACACGCACTTGTGAAATTATGACTGGACAGGAGCTAGGACAACCCCTCTCATTCCTCCAGAGGACACTGAGAGCAGTCTCTGTGTGTATTCTGAGAATGTGGTTGTCATGACATATACTCTTCACAATATTTTTCCTTGTCCTGAACAGTGAAAAACACCCCCATAATTTGAGGGTTGAGGGAATTATGTAAGCATAACATAAGACTCCCGCACAATTCCTCGCTATCTCTCTTGGCCCCACTCCAAAAATCATGCTCTGTCCCAGAAATTCTAAACTTTGCTTACCTAATTTTTGCAGCATATTTCTTTGCCACAGGAGGTGGTTATGACAAATTAGAAGTCTACAAATGTTCTGATGGTGTAAAGGCTCCAGCTGTCACTAGGGAGATGGTGATCAGGTTTCCAAGCTGCATGGTCTCTTGGCGCCACAAAGAGTTCCATATGGTCATCCAAATGCTGCACCTAAATCTGCTCCCAATCTCCACCCCGGAGCTGAGCACTTCTACTGAATTAGTCACAAGGCTTCTGAGCATATGAGGTACAAGACAACAAAAATCATATGTCCTTCTTGGATAAAACGGGTGGGGTGGGGTGGGGTGCGGGGTGCAGTAGTGAATGAGAAACAGGAGTTTATTTGCAGAAATAAGCATGTAAACATATCCTTCACATTTTCCCAGCTCAGACTACTGTCTTTGTATACATGTGGCAAATGATCTCCAATGTATAAACTGTGATTTGCAGTGGGGATGCCACTGCATTGAAGTGAGGGTAAAAATAACAGACTAGACAAAGAATACCACAAAAGAAAGCGGAGTGATATATCCTTAAACCTTTGATCAATAATTCAATCAAAGGTTCTATGTCATTTATGGCCACTAATTAAAAGCCAAAAAAAGGCATGCATCTATTTTGAACTAAAGCTTGTTTGCAGTTTAATGGTTGAGTCGGTTTACCAGCTAGAGTTCACAGTAATCATCTAGCTCATGTGTTAGTTTTGGGAAAACAGGTAATATCAGTTTAGGACATTTATAGCCTTGCATTTTATAATTGGATGGTTGAAAATTAAAGCAAAAAAAATAAATGTATCATTCTTGGGATACTGGAATGATCAGTGGATGCAGGACAATATGACAGGGGGAAAAAAAAAATCAACTTGTGGTGTCATGTTCTTTACCAAACCTGTCAACCTGCTCCAACAGAACATCTCCCCCATAGTCTCATGCTCTTCTCATGGCTGAACAGTGAAGAGCAGGGGATTGGTGATCTATAATTAACTGGTGGGTCGGTGTTGATGTCATTGACACAGCGTGGAGGTAGAAGGTGGCAGTGCCAAGGCACCTGTTGTTGTGGAGTGTGGCATCTGATATCATTACCTACCCAGCCGGAGCGCCAATGTCCCCGCTGGGTCGCGAACTGTCCAAGCTACCGACCACGCTCACCTTTCATGCACACACATAGACACAGATCACACACATATCATCCACTGTCATCATGTCCTCCTTTACATAACTAACTCTGACGGCCATAACACCTAGAGGGCAGAGATCCACAGAGAGTTTCAATTATTGTTAATGATATTTTGATGGTAGCTGGTTAACTTATGCAACCGTCAGTATACAGCTGTACAAATATTTGATGGTGAAATCTTCAAAATCTACAGTATGTGGGCTTATTGCCCAAAGGGTTTAAAGGAACAGTCCAATATTTTAGGAATGTTTTTGTGATCAGACTCACAGTCTAATGAGGATGGTGTTTTTAGCATAAGAGCACAAAAGCTTCATTCATAAGTAAACTGTCAACCTTGCTCCATCAAAACTGAGGAAACGTATACCTTTAAACAACCCCGAAGTATGAGAAAATAAGAGCTGGAGCTATTTCCACTTTTTATTATTTCCATCTTGTTTGCTGGCCGTTAATCCCCAATACATCTACTGTAACTTGGGCTTTGTTCATGGTAGGGTAGAGATACAAAAGCTTGTAAAAACCATATGAGCATTTTTTGAGTAGTAGTTAGCCAATAATCCATTTGCTCCTACAAAAACCCACAATATGTCATCTTTATAATTCTATTTCTACATATGTTAAATGTTATCCCTGTTTATTTCCACTGGTGTTTTATTTTCTTGGCATTGGCCATTGTTTTTATGACTAATTTATGGTCATTAGTGTGGTAGTGTGGTAGGTCAAAGTTGAAGCAGATGTCAGTCTGTAATGCAACAGTTTACGTTATCATTTTACCGCTCCACTTCGCTTTCTCTTTTCACATTTTGGCTAAGTTAGGGGTTTGTTTAAAACCAGTTTGACTACTTGTGTTTCATGCCCCATCTGACTTGAGCAATTTCCATAACCAATAGAAACAATAGTCACAAAAAAAAAATCCAAGTTTGTAATAAACCATGATTTCCTTTTAGATAACAAGATAAAATGTAAATAAGACAGCATTATTTTTTTTCTTCTTATGCAAAACTATTCTTCAGTCATGTCCTCCTGGAAAGGTATTTCAGCCAAGAGATGATGCAGATGATGTAGTCATCTGGTTGTTGTTGATTTCAGTAAGACAAAATATTGGAGAGAGTGAGACTGCTGCACACAGGGGTATGAAAAATGAATAGAACATTTACAGTGAGACAATGTGACCGTTCCGCGTGAATGCCATTTATTAGTGTAGCAGCTTTCCCAAGCAGATCAGAATGCCTAAGCCCTGAGCACTGACAGGGATTTCACAGCCCAAACTGATTTTCAGGCTGGCAGGGTTCCACACACACACACACACACACACACACACACACACACACACACACACATAAAAACTCAGCAATATCATGACATGGTGATCAGATGTTAATGTATTGTATTTTTTATGCAACTGCTGTCATTATCACAGGATCTACAGTACAGCCTTGATAATTATTGTAACATTTTGATGCTCCAAGTTTAAGTCTTCCTACTGACACTGCTGTGATAAGCAATTTATTAGCAACTAAGAATCACTTCTTAATAACTTAATATCTTTACCCTTTAATGAATCATTATTATAGATAGCATGCATCAATAAATTAACAGACATATTTACAAAAGACTTTGATCTTAGACATATTTTTTAATTTCCATAACCCAAACCCCTGTGCAAGCAAATCCCATAATGTAATGTGCTTTTTGGTTTTTTTTATGAATCGGTAGCTCCCAAGATATGCAATAAAGACACAGCAGTGCTCTACATTATTGATTCAGTTTCATAACAACCTAGAGTGTCTTTATTCACTGCAATTGGCGAAGAAGGAATCACACACACTTATTTAAAAAATCACTGCACCAATTAGTGAAGTTGGAGCTTCTTCTTTTGCTTTAATAAGTCCTTTGAGATCTGATTTATAATAAGAATGGCATTTTCTTCACCGTGGCGATGGCTTATTGCTAATTTACTATATTAGCTAACGTTCAGGAGGTATATCACACATCACAAGTATGTACACAGACAGTCTTGCAGGTAACTGTATGTGCACAAGGACAGGGAAACACACAAAGATGCATCTTGTTGAGTCAAACTTCTATGTTTAATCATTAATGCTAGTTTTTTTGGCAACTACAACAATCGCTACAGGAAGGGCATTGGTTTTCTGTCAGGAATCTGTCTGCACAAACAAAGACTTCATGACTGTCTTTTGAACACTGACATTTTCATGGTTGCTTATATCAGATCGGATGTAATGACGACTTCAAGAAATTTATTTTCCAACTTTTGCAAACTTTCTGTGTAAGAAACAGCCCTGCTTTCATTGTCTTGTGGCCATTATCTGGTGCAGCGCTAGTGTTATTTCTTCAGGGAGCTGGCTGCCTTTTCATTAATGTCCCTCAGAGTTAAAGCCCAGTGTCCTCTGGGACTGCATGTCATTGGCTGACAAGGTTTAGGGATTTGAGTGAATTTTCGTGCAATAATGAAAATATCTGAAGCCCCTGAGACAAACAGACAGGAGACTGGCAGGAAATATCTTAATCTGCATTGACCCTTTGTTGGCACACTCCCATACCCTTAGTGAGAAGAACATGTGCGTGTACACCCAGCACACACATACCTGCACACATCCACACGTGCAGTAAAGTACATCTGGATTGTGTTGCAGTGACCGTAGGCCCCTGAGTGTGCAGCCTCAGTGGCAGTGCGTGGGTGAGAGCCAGGGTCCAGTGCACCATGGTGGGGGCTCTCCATCACTCTGCCTCCTGGCTTGACAGGCCCTGGCTCTGGGGCCCGTCAAGGTCTTGCTGAGTGCACTCAAACTGTGCACTGCTGAGGAAGGGATTCTGTATCCTTCTAATGGATTACTCACCCACATCACCTGTCTTAGTGGATTCTTTTGACCGACAGACACACACTGCATGCAGACATGAACTCATGATCACATGCATGTACAACTTTTAGGAAAGTTGGAAGCTTGCATTATACACAAAATATTTCTTTATCAAATCAACATTACCATCAAATGCAATATAAGCGGCATTATCCCTTTTTCTTTGTATAAACAATGAAAAATCAGACATTCCTCACGTTGTCTTAAAGAAAACAATGCCGTACCCAACGAATCAACCTCTCTTTATACTGCACTGCAAGTAAAGTCGTTTTCTCTTCTAACTAAAAAGGTCACATCTATGTCATTTACATTTAATTCGGACAGAGAGAAAGGCTGGTGTCACGCTGCTGGACACCTGCGGACCCGGTCAGGGCCGCAGCCCTAATCAGCCTAATACATATGTGTCACATCCAATGACCCACTGGCTCTTTTCATAATAAAGGTCACTCAGTGAGAGATACTCTGTCCCCCCAGGTCCTCCTTAATGGGCAGCCACCGTAGCTTTTATAACCAAGTACACACTACTGACTTAGATACTCTGGCATGTTTGTAAACCACTGCACACATGTCTTGGCCATTATTAACTAATTCCATATATATATATATATATATATATATATTAAAATCAACATTCACTCCACTAACTTTAGTGAATTGGATCTCTTTCTACAAAGTAGAAAAATTACAATAAAACACACTATTAATTTTCCCCTCTTCCACCCCTGACCTAGCATGCAAAGAAGAAACATTTAGTAGCATCCATTGTTTAAAACATACTTATAATATGGAGGGAAATTGTATGAATGTATAGAGCTGAAACTATTATTTTGATAACCAAGTAATCATGTGAGTTACTTTTTAAGCAAAAATGCAAAACATTAGCTGGTACCAGAACCTTAAAGGTAAAGATTTTTGCTTGTCTGTTTTATATCATTTTAAATTGAATATCTTTGGGTTTTGGGCTGTTGGTAGGACAGAATGAGCAATTTGAAGACATGTTTGAGAAATTGTTAAGGCAGTTTTTGCAATATTTGGACACTTTATTTGAATTATTTACTTTTTATATACCATATACTTTTGGACATGTGTGTTTTAAAAGCAGTCAGTAGACAGATTATAGGAAACAAGGGGAAAGAGATGGGGAATCGAACCAGGGACTTCGAGATTACAGCTTCTTAACCAGTAGGCCACCAGATGCCCAATTTTTTGATATTTTATTGACAAAAAGATCAATCAAGAAAATCAAAATAATCAGTTGCAGCCCTATTGTAAGGTAAATAGGGAATACATTCAGTTTTTACACCTGTCTTTGTTTCTCCTACACATCAGTCACAGCAAACTATTTAAGCCTATTAGCTCAAGGTTAAGAACAATGTGTCCTTTTCCACTCAGACAGATACTGTACATCATTTTCAGAAAGAGGCAAAATGCTATTGCCAGTAAATAATGGCTATAGAGGTCAGCTATTGATCCAGTACTGAAGGGGACCTTAGGGGCATGTTAAGAAGGGCTATTGTTGCTTGTCAATGATCCCTTTATGGCCTTGGACTCGACAGGTCTGGTGCTATAAATCAAGGTTAAACTAGTCCTCTAATAGCAAATCAATGACAGTCAATAGATATTATCATGTGATTATAATTCAGTCAAGTAAACCATTAGTCAAAACTTAAATAGTCTTTCTAGTCTGACTGCAGTCCTCCAGCGAGAGAAGAGAAAGCTGCAGACTCTTTGTTAGGGTCATGTGTTGATGCAGACTGTTTTCGAAGTTCACAGTCCTGCCTCTAAGTCATGCTATTGTAAAATGGCAAGGTCTTCCATTAGCTTAACTGAGGAGGTTGCTGAGATTTGAGAAAACAATGTAGAAGTTATATTGAGATAACCTTTACACAACAGTAGATATTTCACCTGCATTAAGATTACCCTGAGAATAACCCACTTGTTATTTAGCTCTAAGCCTCCTCTATCAATGTGCTTCTACCTGTTTGAAAGCAGCATCAGTCAAAAGCGTCTGCAATGCAACTAAATGGGGCACAGGGACATATCTATCTAACTATAACCTTTGCAGTACTGATATTTATGATAAAGACCATTAGGCATTTGTGAGTTGCTTGCGCAAGGGCTTTAAGGCTAACAATGATCGTGAAGCGAGCCGCTATGCAGGGGTTTACATGGATGTCTGTGTCATCTGTCTGCGATACAGCACAGCCTGTGATGGAAATATCATTATACCTGGTGAATTTCTGAGAGGTTATGATACCAATGTTGTGCCTACAACCTCTGCTATGAAGGCACAAAGGATAATAGGATCAGTACATATTGTTCTTCCTTCTTTCTTTTACTCGTTTTCTTTTCTCTTCCTCTTAAGACCCCTCTGCTCCACTCATCACATACTGGACAGCTCTGTACTCACCTTGCTGTCTT
Organism: Dicentrarchus labrax; assembly: GCF_905237075.1. Taxonomy (NCBI): domain Eukaryota; kingdom Metazoa; phylum Chordata; class Actinopteri; family Moronidae; genus Dicentrarchus; species Dicentrarchus labrax. Next base: position 14,991,091 of record NW_026136709.1, on the reverse strand, counting down.
GAAGGACAGTCTATACTCTAAGTAGCTAACTACAGGAAAGAGGGAGAAAGGGGGGAGGAATATGCCCAAGTCTGAGCACTTGTCTGACTTTAGTTTGGAAAGTGCATTGCAGTGTTAGTGTGTGGACATTTTAAGTTTCCTGTATAAATCTAATGTATTCTATGCTTCGGTGTATATCATGTTTAATTAACATCATCATACAATTAGTTTATAAGCTTTAAACAAATTTGGAAAAATAAATGTACACATAAATATTACTATTTTCATTCAGTAGACAAACTGCACATGATCAAGTGCAAACCCAGTGTCTTGGGTTGTGTGTCTCAATGCTAATGTGCAAAAATGTAAAATACAAACCAAATCAAATTTAGAAGTGTCCTATCAATTGCATCAACACAGCAGCGGGAAGCCCTGTCTTTTATTTTGCATATTCATATGATTACTCGTCCAAAGGACAAATACATTCACGTCAACACTATTGTGCTTTGATTCCACACGATAAAAGGCTATCTCATTTCATTCTTGCACCTTTCTAGTCCAAACCTAGACACTCTGATTTGGTAAAATGTAATTCTAATTTATCATTTTTCTGCCTCAGGCAAAACTCTCTCAAGCCTGGGGCTGTTTGAAAAGCAGTTGGACACAAAGACAGACCCTGGGAACTTTGCCCATGCAGTCAATCAGTCAGACACCCCAGAGTGCCCAGACCCGAACAGCTTGTTTTTTGTCCACGGATATCAAACAACTTCTCCTCTCCCGTTAGATAATAAAAACATGTTAATAGGAGTGAGTTGTTTCTGTCTTTTTTTTTACTGGAGATGGTTGGTGGATATGCGGTGTCTCTGTGGTCAGGGGCTGGGCAGCAGAGCGGACATCAAAAGGCCGGCAGAGGTCTGTGACGGTGAATGCAGCTGGTGTCTGAGTCTCAGTGCTGGACAGAGCTACAGGCAGGGCCTCAGCTGCCCCACAATAAAGACACACAGGGGAAGGCAGAGCCTTTAAAGGCTAGACAAATACACACTCAGCCATACACAGACAAATACGCACACTTGTAGACACACAGGCAAACAAGCACATGAACACAAACAACAATGTCCCCTGAAAGTGATTTCCTTCACCAAAATATCATGCCGTTTTTACACACAAATCATGAAATCATGCTGAGTTTCTTCTCTTTCTTCTTCTTCCTTTCACTTAATTTCTCATAAAAAGAGTTTTTCCTCCCAATTTTTGAGAGTAAAGTTTGCCTCTTTGTAGATGCTTTTATATAATGGCTTTGTTTGCATTTGCACAAATATTTTTATATTCAGGATAAGTAGTTCTTTAAGTGGGGTCTTAAAATATGGGCTGTCTAGGGCCCCTCAGGACCCCAGGGAGATTCAAGAGGGTCACCAGCAAAATAACAAATAACTTAAATTCACTGGAAACTACTCATTACAATATGTTGATGAATACATTTTACATCAACTCTTCTTTACACTGTCTCCTTGTTAGATCAAATCAAAAATTATTGAAACAACTGGATTATCACTAACTGTATTTGTGACTATGAAACAGTTAAATGGAATCATCTTTTCATCCATGGGTAGAAGAGGCTAGAATCTGAAGGACAAAGAGTGAAATCCTGCTGGCATGCTGTGGACAGCTTCATGTCTGATGTGGGCCTGACTTCCCAGTGGGACACTGTGTCTATGCCGCTGACAGCTTTTCCCTCGTGTCCACTCCGGAAAGTATCTCTGAGCGTGATACAGTAATAAAACTGGCAATTTTTTGGATTTTGACTTTGGCGAATGCATTTCAAAACAAAGGACAGTTTGAATTGAAGTTAAATTGTTTGTCAAATTAAAGACTGAATAATCAAATGTTTTCTTCTGATCAATAATGCCTCTGTTCATCTCCCTTCATAGTCATTTTTGAAAAGATTCTCTGAGGACAGGTTTCCACTTGCCTGTGGACTCTCAGTTCCTGTTTTGGCCTGTAGAGGGCATGCCTAAACAGCAATCTGGTCAAGCTCAGTGGGGAGTCCAGAGACATACAATATCCCCACAGAAGAAAAGCACAGGACGACTTTCATCTGTCTATAAAGGGAGGAAATGGTTTTGTTAGATAGAGGAACACTAATATTACAATACAGAGAATATGAAGCTAGGAGCTGTGCTGATTAACTGAGATTTTACAACATAACCATTTTGCAGTGATTCTTTTTTTTTTTTTTTTTTTTAAAGGAAATTACATTTGATTTAAAGAAACATTACCTGAAATCACCAAAGGAAACTTTGTACAGTAGCCCTGCATACAAGGAGATGTGTGTAACTTTATTAAGGCCATAATATTATTAAACTGAGCAGTGAAAATGCACCTCATTCAAAATACCATCTCTTTAGTTTAACTCAAAGGGAATTTAAACAAACGACTCATTAGAATAACGTCCATTTTTCTCTTTACACAGGTTAGAGGTCCTGAATAAAACATGACTTATCTATTGCGATCACGTTAGTCGAGCCATTATTCATTTAACCATTTATTTATTACTCCATTCATCTACATAAATATTTAACTATGTCTTGGCATCTTTATGGACTGCTTGCTCTGCTGCTCAATTACAAGGAGCAGTGTCCTACCATGGCCATATGCCTTCTTTCTGGTGACACTATATCTCCACAATTTATGGATGCCAACTCAGAGCAATATCATTCTGTTGGGTTTTATGTATATCTATGCAAGTATTAATCTGGGCCTAATGACTGGCAACAATATGTTCCAGCCTGTGTGCTCAATAGGACCAGTACTGTATACATATCATATGGCAAAAAATAAATGAAGTGTTCTTTTTTGTAATTGTATAGATTAAATTGGGTGCCCATATGGGGTCCTCATCAGAGGCATGTAGAATGTCTGGACTCCAAGTAGCTTGACTGAAGTAGATGTATGGTTTATTACTCACACACCATATATTCACATCATATATTATAAGCCCTTACAAGTTTTCACTTCCCCCTTCTACAACAAAAGCTCCTGCTCATTTGGTGAGGGGAGCATGGAAGCATGCAGAACCGAGGGGAAGGCGAGGAACCGTAAACACCCGCCATGGGTCCTCCTTTAAAGTGATGAACAGCAATAAAAGCAGCACTTGTTGTCTGCTGAGAGACAAAAAGAGCATTTGACCACCTGGGTGCACATCATTTTCTCATGCCGTTTCTCAAGCATGACTATCAGGAGATGTCCCCTTTAACATTATATGTGGCTAACTCAACCCAATCCTCAAGTCACATAGGCTATAGCTTCTTTCATTCAGTGGGACTGCACAGGTCGCTCTCTTATACTTGCTTCTATGGCTAGAAAAATCTCTCCATATCGTGGTGCAACCTCAGAGCTCTGTGACACTTTCACATGTAACTTTTCCTGCTTGGTCGCCATCAACCACAGCTGCAATTTGATCAGCTGAGCTCCCCATTATCGCCTGAAAACTGAGGGAGAAGCCAGGATGATTTCTTGAGGTGGCAGAAGGGAGCCTGTTGGACTGAGATCAGACTGCAGAACTCCCTGTAAACAGCACTGGATCACTTACATTCCCACGCATGGTACATCCTTCAAATGTACTATAAATATATACCTAAATATAGGGTCAGAATTCCACAAAAAAGAATTTTTTGTAGTTCCCCTCCTTGTGTCTCAGAGTCATGGTTCCCAAAAAAGGAAAAAGAAAAATCACTTCGAGATGCCTTTCATGGTTCATGTTGCTGATTTAAATTGTGGGACTCTGCAAATCAACGGCAAATCAAACATCCAACACACCCCCATATACCCAAAATTGGCTTTTGTCAATTACAATCAAAGGCACTTTCACTGTTGTCTCCCCCCTTTCCCTCTGCTTTTCTTTTTTTATGTTTCCTCAAATTACAGAATACTCTATACATAGAAATACATGCATTGGGAACAGGATTTTTTGGTTTTGTTTATGTCTTCGGGTCTGTGTGTCTGTGCTTTGTACTTGTGTGTTATTTCTAGTCCCATATTGATTTAGTAAAGAATCGCGAATCAGGGCCACTAATCTGCAGTTTTTTCTAAAAATAATCCTCTTTCCTTAGGCAATTCCCCAATCGCATGATCAAAAATGTTACATGTACTGAAAGTCCTCTGTCTTATAATGTGCTAATAAATATGACGACCATTCCTGTATCTACACACATGCGCACACGTAGACATACAGTGTGCATATTTTCTTTCTTTCTGTCAATAGAGCAGATGTCTTACTGAATCTTGGATAAAATCCAAGAGGCAGAATCCACAGCAGGACAGTCTCACTTTCTGCAGCCTGCTCAGCTACAGAACGTACGCAGCTAGTAGTGCAATAGGCAATGAATTTTTTTTTATTTTAAAACCTCACTTGCAACTACCTTGTAAACATCACCTCTCTCTATTTGGTAAAGTTAGTAACCAGTGGCGTCCTGCTGGTTCAGCTTGGCCCGTGAAGTCTGCCTGGCGCATGGGTGACATGTCTGGCATGCCACTGCTGGCTCTTTTTGATACCAGAGAGTGTGTGACTGGCAGGCCATGTTTCTCATGTCTCCAGCCCCTGAAACAGCCATCACTCTGAGAGGATGTTTTCAATCCCCCAGCCCCATACCGCCTTGCCGTTTTGAGAGAAGGTCAAGTTTGGCCCATCAGTCACTGACCAAAGGGCGGGGCCTAGCAGCTGGTGGCCATCAACGGCCGTTAAGATGTTGCGTAGTCCCAGCCCTATCGCATGTCTGACCTATTCACAGGGTTTTACCGTTACCTTTTGTTAATCCTAAATGTAATCATAAAAATAAATGCATAAATCCAGAAAAAAAAAAGTGCCAACTAAACTAAAAAGTAAACTCAACAAGCTCCTTAAATTTAGGATATAGGATAGGAGATTAAATAATTGTCATTAAGATAACCACTGGTGTATCCATTGCCTGATAAACTTTAAGAGTATTCAGTATAAGGCAACTTTAACATCATGCTTTTGTGTAGATCTATATAAATAACACATTTGACCTCACGCGAAGAATGCTTCATACACACACGGGTCATATGTTTGTGCACTGACACATTCAGCTGCACGTCACATGAGTTCAAAGAAGGAAACCCATGAGGTGGTCATTTGTGTGTTTACCCAGGTTTGGATCAGTGTTTTCAGGTGCACATACACCTTTACATGCCCTTCTTTCACCACTCATAGACGGCACACACACACATACCATTTACACCAAAACCTATACCCATATTGACGCACACTTTCCCTGGTGTTGTTTTAGCAGGGGGAGAGCAGCAATGGTCTGGAACAGGCCTGTTTTTTAGTGCGGGTCAAACTTTGGCCAGGCCTAAAGGCGGCAGCCATCCGATCCCTCCCGAGGTGCCTCTGGTCTGGGACCCGTTTGAACCTCCACCTGCTGGGAGAACTTCACTTTAGATACATTGTTCAGGCCTCTCTGAACATTGCAGAGGGGAGGCGGGACATTATGTTAAAGTCAACACCACAGGATCAGTCCACTCTTTGTACTGGGCTTTGAGGGTGACCTCCATTCTTGGACCATGTAGAGTGAAGATGAAGTGCAGTAACTCATATGGTCACACACATGGGCCGAGCAGAATGGGAGACATTTTTCTTACATCTTTTTATTTCTTTAGTTTTTATCTGTCAATGGAGCACTGTACAGTCAAAATAATACATGGGATTGGGAAAATCACAATACCCAGCATGACAGAATACAAATTTGTCAACCATCAAGAAATTGTACTTTACTGATTTTGCAGGATTATACTGATGTAGCTTAAATCACTTAAATAACCAGTGTGTACAATTTAATGGCATCTAGTGGTGAAGTTGCAGATTGCAACCATTTTAATACAGCGCAGCCTTCCAAGTGTTTGGGAGAAGCTATACGGTTGCTGCAAAACTCCCGAAAAACGTGAAAGCCTCTATCTAAGGTCAGTGTTTGGTTTGTCCATTCTGGACTACTGTAGAAACATAGCGGTCCAACATGGCAGCCACCGTGGAAGAGGACCCGCTCCCTCTGTAGGTGAAAACAGCTAATTTTAAGGTAACGAAAACACAACAATTCTTATTTTCAGGTGACTCACTAATGAAAACATACCTATGACTGTTACACATTGGACCTGTAAATATCACTGGGTGTATTGGCGCTGCTGCTTAAAAAAAAACTAGTTAAAAGAAATTCAAACTAACATTCAATTCATTCAATACTTTGAACAAAACATAATAATTTGAAACCACAATGTAGAATTAATGTTCGTTCACAGTCCCTCGCTGTGCCACTGAGCTAAAGTTACTGCAAGGCTGCGCCACAATTTTTCCATCTATGGTATCAAATCCGAAATGCTTCCATGCATTACTTCTAAAATGGTTTGGTGCCATGATTATCCTTTTAGCATGTCTCGTTTCTTAGTTCTGCATTAGAAAAGAAAACAGCAGTAGTGTAGTTTAATGGCTCAGACGGACAATGCAGTTCAGGAACAGCTTGCGCTCGGGTACAAGGCCTGTTGCGCTCATACACTCAGAATTTTGAATTCCAAACAGATGATTAGAAATCAAATTGCTCTCTCACGTTCAACAGAAATTCGAATTTTGAATAAAAAGTGACAGCCCTAGGGTGCCATTGCTTGCGTTGTTGCAAATCAACAACAATTTATGACAATGTTGGACTTACCGAATTTTTGCATCATTGTGATGAAGCACCTCATCAGGTATTTGATTCACTGCATTAGCTAAAGCGGACATCCTCATCTGGTTATTTTATCTATAAATTGTTTTTTCAACTGAATTTGATACATTTTATGTATCACAAAATCAAATTACATATACCTTGATAGGTACCCATCCACCCCTTTAGTAATAGTGAAAAAACAGACTGTCCCCCATGTGTTGAAATGGGGGAAGTTATTATATCTACTGTGCTGCTGTTAGTATTGTTATCCTTTTTTCTCTCTGTTTGCAAATTAGATTTTTCAGGGGTCACCTCATTTAGACTATCATGCAAGATTATTTCTATTTTAAGTAACACAGTACCTTAATCTTCAAACTGATTCATACATGTGATTCACTTGTCATTTGACTATTTTGTTCCTCCACAAAAATCGTGCAGCAGAGTGCACTGTCTGCTGTGTAAATAAAAGCACTACTCCTGGCTGCATGTTCAGGTTCTCTGTGTTGTTTTCTGCCTCTGCACTCTACTTGTCGGAAGGGGCAGGATGAGAAGTCATCCATCTCCAGCTAACAGCCACCAGTCTGGCCCCATGCTGGAGCCCCAGAGAGAGGAAGCGATCGCTCACAGCACAGGAGCACATTCCCCCTCAACACAGGGGGGACAAGGCCATTTAACCCATCAAGGCCCGGTCTACTTTTCTTTGCTATCATGTGCGACTGTGTATGTGTGTGTCTGCAATAGTGTATGCTTGTGTCATTGCATGCACACGTGTCTGTGTGTATGTTAATGCATGCACAGTCATTAGTGCCATGCTCTATCTTCTCCTGTTTGTGTTGGTGGGCTCCTCACTACACCACGCCTGCCGGTAAGTAGTTAAATAGCCATCCTGGGGTCAGACCACATATACAGTAGCACAGTACATCCCTCACATCCTCCCACCTCTACCCCTGTCTCTCCTTGATCCTTAATATATAATTCCTAGAGCACCCACCCCCTGTCTTTCTGTCCTACTAGCATGACAATAGCATCCCTGGACACACAGAGACTTGCAGTATAACCAGCCTGAGGAATTGACACTCCAAGTGTTTCTCCACACTTTTTCTAATGGCATTGTGAGCCCCCCGCCACTGCTGGGATGGAAGGTGTTTAGCACCTCACTGTTTTTACTTTGACAGAGGAGGGACACTAGCACTCCCCTGGCTATATAGGCCTAGACCAGTTCCACTGTTATCATTTCCACTGTGGGCATGCTTCCTCCCATTGAATCACAGGTATTTATGTGGGTGGCGCTTTAGCTTGGCTAGCTGTGCTAGCTCTGTAAGCCAAGTTTGAGATTTCAGACAGTTAAAAATGCCTGGGATAAGGCAAGTCTAGGTGACACCAAGGTGAAAAGCTCAATCTGTATATGGGCAAATGCCTTAGACAGACAAATGTGTGATAGAGAGATAATGGCTGACCATGCTCCATTACAGAAATAGAACTGCCCGTGAAGAATGAGACGACAATGAAGGGAACGCTGGAAATGAGAGAGGTCTTGCGTGGTGAATACATATGCACTGAAGCCATCGAGTGAGAAGGAGACGAGAACTGAACGGGTAGTTAGGTCAAGAAATGAAAGAAAATGGAGTCAATAAAGGTTAGGCAGAATGACTTTTAAACAATAAAATTGACGACCCTTGTCTGTAGAGGTAAAGTGTGGACGTTGTGAGCCATGACCAAAAAGCTATTGTTGACTAACGTCAAGCGAGTGCGTTATCTTTGACCCCTGCGGCTGGAAATGGGAAAAGAGAGTGAAGGGAGGAAGCAAATATGAATTACAGACAGACATGTGGCAGTATGGAACAAAAAGTCTTTACACATTCAGAGTCAATTCTCTAAATGATCGCACAGTAGCAAGCATCCTCAGGTAATATATTTGTATTCCTAAAGAAAGTGCAAAAAACACTTTTATTTACAAGCAGTGCTCTCCGTGACAGAACGGCATTCTGGGAGAAGACAGACTGCAAAGGTCATAATTATTTGCGGTCATGCTGCTCCTCACTTAACAGATGGAGACAACCTGAGTCAACATTTTTCAATTAAAAAAGAGAACACAAACAAACAGAAGGGAAGAGAAAACACACACTCGCACAAAGACGTACACACAAGCTGGAAAAACGGAAATGACCTTGAGGACCTGATACCTCATTAAAAGTGATGCTCCAAGCCTGCAAACAGGCTAATTAGACAAATTCTGCTCTCACTTAGCAGTAGTACACATGGTGGGGGGTGCAAGAGATTGTAGCGTGTTTGTGTGTTGGTTAAACGTTGTAAGAAAGCAAGTTTTCGCCTGATCTAAAGTGCAAATAAGTGTGTGAAACAGGAGGGAAAACGGATACAGAGATACATCGAATTAACAAGTTAAAACACATGAACATATGGATGCATAATGTTTTGGATATGGATGGATGATGACCTAACTAATTGAAAGAACATCAACTCCATATGAGGGAAGGATTAAAATTTAAGCTAAATTAAGTATATTTCCATGTCTTTAATTAAGTCCTTAATATAAACATCCATATAGTAAATATAAGACAAGTAATAAGTTTCTCATTTATACAACAAAAAAATATTTAGTTGTTTTAACCTAAATATATGAGTGTGAAATGTTGAGTTAACTTAACTGTTACCAAATAGTAGTAGATTGATTTGTTCATTAGTTATTCTAAAAACTTTAAACATCAAATCCTGTTTACAGGTCTTGGGGACTACTACTTACGGTGGCCAAGAGGTTCCAGCGAACGGCAAAAGTCACAACGCGAATGCAAAAGTCACAACACAGCGGAGGTGAGCGATAACAGATGTTGGCAACAAAAGGGGGCGGACTATTATCAGCGGTTGTCTTATTGCCGTTCGCTGATACCTCTCGGCCACCATAACTACCGCATATGTGAAAAAAGTTATCTTAAGCCTTTCGGGGTCATTTAACTGCCTTAAATGATGTCACACGAGTCAGCATCAGTTGGTTAAAGGTACTCTTTAGCGTTTGTATGAGACGCTCCTGTAAAAACGTGGTTAACATTTTGAAACAGTTGCAGTCTGGTTGGATTGGTTAGGTTTAGGAAAAAAATCTTGGTTGGGTCAAAATAAGTGTGTTAGTGTTATTTGATGACCTGAGAATGAGAACAGGCTGGCATTACACACAAAAAATCTCTGACTGGACTGTTAGCGTTGAAGTTGCAGTGTGGGTAATGTCGATGCCAGGATCGGACAAGGAAAAAGAAAACTTGTATTAGTTTTGATCTTTTTTTTTCTGTGTGAAATTCTAAATCGGAGGAGTAAGATACATTGACGGGTGGATAGGCTTAGGGTTTTTCATTTGATGTTTATTTTTCACAAATTAAAGCAGTGTTAGAAACAGTCTTGAAACAGTGTTGCTACTCCTGCACAGCAGTTATCACAAGGTGCTCATGCAGTTTACAATGATAATGATAGAAGATTAACCCCTCAAATTGAGCCCTTTATTTCAGACAGAAGGAGACAGACACATGATTATACTATCTAGCTAGCAAACATCAATTTTGCCAGTTAAAAAGTCACTGGCAGATTTTATCAGCTGTAGTTAGTTAGCTAATTAAGCTAACCGTAGCTCCATGAGTCGGTTGGAAACACTGTATCACTATTTTTTCATTTTTCCTGCTTAACTTGTTTTGAAACGGGTCTTCTTTAAAAGGGGTGCACTTGATAATCCTGGAAAAAAGTCAGCATCCTTACCAGGTGCCTATCCACATAGAAGACATGGAAATAAAGCATTCTTCTTTATCTTTAACATAAATGGTTTTTAATGGATAGACCAATGTGTCTTATCTGAAACACATGTAGAAAAAAAACACAGAACAAGCCTCTTTAATTTTACTTTCCTCAAATTAGGAAAAAGAAGACTTTCTGGAAGTTGTTTAGCCAAATATAGTGCTTGCAGGGAAGTATGCTAATAAGCTAATGATGTCTCTAAAACATTAATTTGATGAGTTAAGTGTTATCATTATCATTTTTATGTAACAAGATTTGAACTCGTGATTAGTAAGTTCTGAAACGGTTCAGAATATAAAAACTGGAACTGACAAACATGTAGACCAACTACATTCATCTAATTATAATTTAATTAAATGGATTCAAAGATTATAAAGTGTAGTATCAAGCCGTGCACAATTTCTGTCGTATGTGCCCAGGTTTTGAGATACTTGTGGTTTTTTGTGATTTGGGCGACCAACCCTTTAACAGTAAAGAAAGATTCCAAAGCAATATCAGTAATCGCAACTTTTCTGATTGACAGCAGCATCCTGGTAAACATCATCTCAAGCTGACAGCCCTGGAGAACTTAGCCAGAATATGACAGCCATCACAGACCCGCATCCACACATAAAAGGGCTTTGTGTTGTGAAGCCCCTCTACTGAGACAGAAGAGGACATGTTGTTCTCAGTTAGAAACAGACATTCAGAGAGACTGGAAGAGCGAGAGAGTCGTGTGTGTGTGTGTGTGTGTGTGTGTGTGTGTGTGTGTGTGTGTGTGTGTGTGTGTGTGTGCATCCTTACTGCGATAGGACAAGGAGTGCTGATTTAGACATAGCCAACCCAAACACAGATGCCCCAGTCCTTCCTTCCTGTGGGTAACAGAAGGAGACACAATGTGTTCAAGAGGCCGGAGCTGACAAAGGGATTAATCCGATGACAACAAATGCTGCAATCTCTGGCATAAGTCGCGGCAGAAAAATACATATCATATGGTCGCAACAACACTGACACAGATAAACATGCACAGAGAGCCAGAAATGTCCCAAAAAAAAAAAATCATTGAAGAAAATTTGAAAAAGGAGTACGTTGCTGTCCTAGATGTATGCATGTCACATATTTTAGCACCGACATTACCTTTGAAACACCTATTACTTTTGCTCTGAGAATGAATCTGTAGCAGTGCTTTTTTTTGTATTATTGACATATAGTATCTCCCACTGGTAATCTGTCAATCTCGCTATTATCTCTTGCTTTCTCACCATTGTTGGTTCTCACATCTTTCTCTCTATCTCTTCCTGTGTCTGTCTTTTTCTCTCACACCCTGTCTGAACGTCGTTTTTTTGGGGGGGCTGATATGAACCTGTGAACATCTGCCTGCGATACAGTGGGAGAAACAGGCGAGAGAGACTGAGATGAGGTTGAGTTCATGTGAACCACCCATGGCGCCGGACTGTTACGGCCATCAGTAAATCTACCATCTCACGGCTATCAAAGGTTCACTCTCTGCCTCTGTGTCCGTTTATGTGTGTGCGTGTGCGTGTGTGTGCGTGTGCGTGTGCGTGTGTGTGTGTGTGTGTATGTCCATGTTTTTTCTGTGCAAGTCCTCATCTGTCTGTATGTGTGTGTTTTCTTCCCAAATAACATAATCCCATAAGAGGGTGGGAGAGACATTTTTTGAGGATAAGGGGAGAAAAGAGGAAAAAATGATGGTAGTGAAGAGAGAAAAGGCAATGCAGGGAGGGGGGGGAGAGTAGAGCAGGAGAAAAGCATTAGTAGTTCCAGCCAGCTGCCAAATGATGCCCTTGATTGCCTCTCTTCTTGTGCAGAAACAGAAGGTGTGAGGGGTGATTAGGCCTGGGCCCGATCCCTGATGAACAGATGTTAATAACAAAGCCCATGTTCATTGTGGTTAATAGCCAAGCGCGCCAGGGCTGGCTGCTGAGGCTAGGGGAAAATCTGCCTCCATAGCTCTTCTCCTCCCCTCTCCCTTCATGGGAGAGAGATAGGCTCCCTCTACTAATGTTTTGGCTGTACACTAACGTAATGAGCATGGTATTTGCAAGAAAAGGTAATGATAATCAGTCACGGGGGCAGAAAAAACACAGCAAATGATGGTGCGTCGCATTCAGGAGATAGAGGAGCTCAGGGTTTGTGTTGTTAACTTTTAGTTGATGATAGCCTTTTGATGATATCAGAGATAAAGGGATGTTAATAAAGCTGGGCTGCATGGCTGAAATCACTGTTGCCTCATTTTTGATCCTATTAGGCTATTGTCTTTAGGCAGTAAAGACAACAACTATAATGTGCGGAGGAATTGTCATAATTCAGTTTCATCAAAGCCAAAATCATTCAATTCTGAACCTTACAGAGCAATAGTCAGAATCTAAAGCTAAACCATCAAGTGCTAATAAGTTCAAAGTAACATTTTAAATATATGTTCTGTCAGGAAATATAACAGGGGTTAGGGGTCAAGCTGGAAAGTGTTAACAGTGTGAAGAAAAACACATCATCATCCCATCTTTGTTTACAAAAACAATGAAGAATATGAAGAACAGCTCCCACTACAATGCCACATCCTTCCTTCTAAAGATTACACAGTTTACTTATAAAACATTCAAATGCAATGAATTATTGAAGTGAAGCAGATGCTGTAAATTGAATACTTTTCCTCTGTTTCTATTGGTGAGGAAAAACTTGCTATTCTTCCTAAGTATGTATGCGGCAGCACCAATTCTCTTTTCTCTCTGTGTACACAGCATGGAAGGAGACTCATCTCGCACTCAAATATCTCCGTGGGGAATGGAAAGATGGCAGAGATGCATGCCGAGGCCACTCCTTTTTCTCCGGGCCACGGAAAGAGAAACATTGGCACCGTTGACAGGGAAAATGTGACATTTTCTCCACTGTGATACCTTACATCTTCAAAATTGATGCCTTGTCTGAACTAGGCAGAAGGAGGCGTAATGAATGTGGTTCTGTGACACAAAGACATGCCACCAGGACATTGTGGGATCTCGGCTCTGGAGAGTTCTGACTGGTTTGCTTTTTAAAGCACAGAGGGACAGCTGTTTATGTTATTCAAATTTAGAGGGGTTGGAGAAAATGTGTGTCCATCTACTGTAGCGAGACATAATAGTTTGGATGAAAGCATCTATTTCTAAAACCACTCTTTATGCTATTTTGGTCAATCAGACTACATTGAAAAGTATTTTCCATGACACTGCTTGAATTTCTCTTTATATACAGCTGAAATTTGGATAAATGATTGTCATTTTTTCAGTATTCACGCTGTCATCTCCACATATCAACTGACTCATTTGTCCTTTATGTGAAATCTTTCACTGGCAGGAGACCATGTTACTGTATGTGTGGCGTTCAAATAGACTCATGGGAGGTCATGGGAGTGCTAAGCTGACAGTCAAGGGACCAGCTGTCACTCATAGCCCCATCAACTGCCGCGCCACGTCGAATCTTGTGACGACCACATGACTACAATGGCACATTTCTGTCCTTTTTTTGACAGGTATGTATCAGCTTGATGGATTGGCATCACAGAAAATCTTTTATCAAGACCCAAATATCCTCCGTAATCATCCTCATTGTGAGCCATGAAGGCGCACACACGTTTTCTTATGGATTCAAGTGCCACTAAGGAAACCACTCACTTCAGAAAGTTACATACTGTGTATCTACATTATATACATATATACTATATATACATATATATAGTATATATGTACACCAGTTGTTTCAGACTGTCAGATGAGCTCAACTACACCTTCTTCGAAACCATATTCTAAACATGTTCATTTCAGTTTATTTTAAAGCGGATGCTATTCAACACTATTAATAAAATCTTATTAAATGTAATTATTATTATTACATGTATTCATATCCTGCACTGCACTGCAATCTTATTGTATTTTTGCTCTTTTACTTTGTTTTACTCCTTTTTCAAATCCAATTTTTGTATTTTTATATTGCCTTGTGTTTCTTTTATATCTTTCCTAAATACCATTCCTGTTTTATGTAAAGCTCTTTGAACTGACTTGTTGCTGAAAGGTGCTGTAGCCTATTATTAGCTGATCCACAACTTACCCACTTACCCTTTACTTTTAGCTGTTTCAACTTTAAAGTGGGGTATATACAATTTTGGAGAAATACAATATTAAGATACCATGATACAGAGCGAACAACAATGTTAGCTATGTTGTGGGTTAGTTAACTGTGCTACAGTTTCTGAGAGAGGACGACTCACAGCACACCAGCTCTAGACAGCGATACTCACAACTCTACTGCTATTTCAGCTAACATCACAACAACAGCATATCTGGGCAAACAGTAAAGTAGGCCTTTGTTTTTTAGCACACACACAGAACAGACAGCTAGCGGACCATGAGGAAATATTTGCTGAATTTGACAAGAAATGTCCTGGACTAGAACTGAATACCTAGAATCGCATACTCAACCTTTAAGTAAATATTTCAACTGTTCAATCCATTTTTTTTTTTTTTTACTTTAAGCTAACTGCTTAAACTTATCCGCTCGCTTGCCAACTAGATGCTCACGATGTGCATTTTATACCAACGCATGATACTTCATGCACCTAACAAGTCTCTGCTGATACTTTGTGAACCATTTCTTTTGCAAAGTTTATTATTTTCAAGGTCATAAAAGCCTGTGTGGCTGTAAGGGATAGTCACATGCTCACATTGTGCCAGCTGAAAATATCCCAGGGCACAAAAAATAAATTTGAATGCTGAAATTCAGTGATATCCTCCTTTAAAAAGAAAGAATTATATAGATGACAGCCCTGGTTCTTCCTTTAAATTGAAAGGAGACAATGCTAGTTAAGAGTTATATTCCCAGCGGTATGCTTCCTTTCACAGGCGTCAAGCACCGCTGTTTAATGTACACTCATGCCCCATCTACCTTCTCTTCCATTATTCCACTCTCCAAACCTCCGTCTCATGCTCTCTTTCCCCAGGCCCCATGCTGTCCCTCTCTATTTATTGAATACATCTTTTACTCTGCAACATTTTTCCACCTGAGCTGGCAGTTGCAACTTTTATGGGGGTGGTGCACACAGGGCCGCGGAGAGAAGAGGACCCTTGTATTTTCATTGCACGCATCATGCTCCAGCGAACGAGGGCCATCTAGGCTGAAATGAACAGGGAAGATGACTTAGACCTTACCTTTTTTTGTTGTTCTCTTGTTTATATTATTTAAGAAGGAGTGATAGCAGCACTTGGTATTGCCCCTAGTTCACTTCATGAAAAAATAACAACAAGTCAATAGAAGGCCACCAGCTGAGAGGAGATAGAATAGGGATTTAAAAGGGTAAGTAAACAGTAACCTGATCAACAAAACAATCTATTATTCAATGCCATTTTTGGCAAGATCAGTTTTTACATGGCCCCTATTTATCAGGCAAGCCAAGCAGACAAAACACATAAACAAGCTTTCAATGTGATAGAAAAAAAATCATTGAGGCGTCTTTGATGGTGACACATCACTTGTAACCATCATCAGAAACACAGAATAGAACTACTTAATGCCCATCAGGGGTGTTTTCAACTGTTTCCAATGCAGCTAGAGTACAAGAAGATAATATTAGCTCTTACTTTTTCTGCATGCATGACTATAACCAGCACAGTGTTAACCATATCTCACCCCCTTACACATCTGTGTGTCAGGTGTGTCTACAATTTACACAAGACACAATGTAAGTTCTGTCAGGTGCAACTTTCCAAACATGATGTAACCCTATCAGACGTAGGTCAAAACAGGACCAGTGTTGATGTGAAATTCACTCCATTAGAGTGAAGCCTGGCTTTGTATTCATGGCAAAGGCGAGGCTTTCCAGCAGAATTACACCAGCTTTGTGTAAATAATCAAGGGCTGACCTGTGGGGTTAAACCCCGTAATTGAAGTGATACTTCAAAGAGACGACTACCACCTTCTCTAGGCGGCAAAACGCTGCATGGAGCAAGCAAGACAGACGTGGGGGGGGGGCAGTTCACACACACAGACACACACACACATGCATAGACATAGACAGACATACACACGGGGCAAAAGAAGGAGGTAATGGGGTGCCCAGATTGGATGACACTGTGTGAGTGCCTATTCTGTCATACAAGTGCTTTCTCTGTCTCTCTTTCTCTCCCGTCTCTGGTAAATGGATGACCAAAATGCCAGATTGGATCTCTGCCACAAATGAATAACTGAAATGAACGTGTGATGCCTTCACTACCTCTTGTCTCAGTCATGTTGTATGTGTGCAGCCAAAGCCATGCTGCAATAAGCTGAAAGTATTTGAAAAAGGGTAAAGTTTTGAATTCGTTTTTTGGGCAATATGCAGTATAAGATTTAGTATATTCATTATGCATGCTTGAGTGTGACCCTAATGTATGGAAAAGGTGTTAATGGGGTCAAAATCTAAAAATGTTTTTTTTGCATATATTTAATGTCTTTTACAGTGTTCACATAAGCATTTATCATTTATCATTTGTTTACAATGACAAATGGGGTCATAGGTCACTATGATGCATCCGTTTATCATTTCTGTTTCAAATATCATCATCATTTACATGTTGTGAACCAAAATGATCTATGAAAATAATATAAAAACACATTGTTTGAACTGTTTTGCTGCTTTGAGTATGTCAAACCCCCACTGATCCAGGCAAAATCATAAAAATCTCATTGACCAAGGAAAATCTAGAAATTCTACAGCAAGAAAACCCCACAGAGCCAGAAAAATAAATCTTTAATGTAATAAATTGTTTCAGAACCCCAGTGATACAGAAAAATAATAAAAACATTGACCCATAAAAGCCCAGAGAAATAAATAAATACTGAACAATAAGCATGTTTCCCTCCTCCTGCTTTGACAGAATCAAAACCCCTCTGATCCAAGGTAAAAAAAAAATAAAAATAAAAACCCCAGTGGCCCAGAAAAATCTAGGCAAAAGTGATGAGCGATTGAGAAAATTTCCATCTTCCCTCTTTTTAATCAAATCCCCCCCAAAAAAAGAAAACTCACACACACAAAACAATGGACCAGAAAAATCTAGAAAATAAATCTGCAATGTAATAAATCTAAAAATAGTTAGTATCCTCCTCCTGCTTTGACACAAAAACCCCTCATCAAGAAAAAAAACCCAGTGACCCAGAAAAATCCAGAAAGATCTACAATGTAGAACATCCTGAACAATGAGGGTGTTTGCAAATTCCTTCCTTCCTGTTTTGACAGCATCAAAAACCCCTCTGACCCCCAGCCATCCCCATGGCGACAAGAGCCACATGCAGCCCAGATGCTGAGCTATTCGCACTAAACTGGCTTTGCTCTGCCACAGCACAATCGTCACTGTACCGCCAGCGCTCCATGCCGGCAAGCTCCAAGACATTTGCCCCACTGCAATTCAATTAGAGGCTGTAAACAAGTGACAAAGGCAAAGACAGACAGACGGGCAGTCACGAATGAAAATTAATCAGTAGGGTGGTGGTGGGTAAGGAACTGTGCTGTCTGTCAGGGCTGCAAGGAGTGACTGGCACTGCTGTAATCACTCATTTACAGTAGTGATCACCATAGTGCATTGTGGGTGATGGATGCCCACACTGTAGAAGTGTACAACCCACTATCTCCCTCATCCCCCCCCCAACCCCCAGCTTCACACACACCTCCAGCAAAGAGTAGCAACCAGCGGAGAGAGGCAGATTGATCCCTGGATTCTGTGTAGCTACGGGCCTCCTTCCCTCATTAATTCTGCTGATTCCACCAGATGGGAAACAAAATATTAATTTTATTCAGCCCTAGGCATGGGCTCTCTGTTAAGGTGTTCACTAAATCACCAGGGTTTCATCAGGATGCTCTGATATTGCAGCCTGGCTGTAAAATTGCCTGGCCGGTGGGTGGGACAAAGGTTCAAATTGTCATAAATGTAATTAATTGTATGGCAAGAATGATTAATTTATCAGAAATGGAGGAGCTGACGTGACTAGCCAAGATGCCTAGCCATGCCTTCAAAGTGGAAGAACATGCTCGTTTGAATTATGCAAATTAATTGACTCTTTCAATGTGGCATAAAATGCTAGTGCAACTACATTGCATGGTACATTAGTCTGTTCATCCAATAAAACTGCATTCTTTACAAGTGAATCCTTGACTCAGAGGGCTCTGGGATACAATTCATTTTCGGCACAGATGTGAGAGTCTGGCAGCATTTGGCAGAAGGTTTCAGGCGGAAAAGGAGGCGAGGCTGCAAAGGGTGGGGGGTGTGGGGGGGGCTTAGAGAGAGATGTACAGTGTGGATGTATATGTATGAATGTTTGGTGTTTGTCTACTGACCCCACTGAGAGCTACACTGGCATGAAACCCTGCACATTTGCGATGTAATATTAGTAGCTTCGGTGCACTGTGCTTTCAGTTTTTCCCCCCGTCACCCCTTTTGTTTCAGAATGAGATGACAACTTAGTTTGTTGGTCACATCTAAAGAACCATGGATCATTGATTTCATTGCAATGTTGCAGTGCTGCCCTCCCACCCGCCGAGCCATAGTGGAAACTGGCAATGACAAGGCATGTGCTCAAATGCACAATACACATGCATGCGCACACACAAACAAACACACGCCTAATTATAAGCACCGCTTTGCCACAGTCAAACTCCAGTGAAGGATGATGATTTCCTAAAAGGCACAGAAGTACGGACAAATAGACAATATGAAAATTTTCATTCCAATATTAAGCACCAAACATGTGAATATGTATCATTAACTGCAAAACTAATCACCATCAAAAGTAAATTGTCATATCATAAGAATAAATCAAGATAGGATTCACACAGAATCATTATTTCAACACTTCATTTGGCCAAATATTTGCCTTTAACTGTCCAGAATTCTAATATCATGGTGGACAATTCAGTTCAGCATCTACATCAGTACCACCTCTGCCTTTTATCCCCCGTCCGAGTTTTGTGCCACACCTTATTGGAGGCTAAATATCTTGCTTTATGCCCCCTTATGAAATTAAATGACACTACACCTGCCGTTCACTTAGCAGCATAGAGATGGCGTGAGGAGGAGCGCTACCTTGCCACCTAATGAAAGCCCAGCATACTACTCTTACAACACTGCCCTCCACCTCCCCCATCCCCTCTGAAGCCACCTCCTCACCGCTGCAGCCGCTCTCCCCACCCCCACTTTGATATACATGTGTCAAGGCAAAGTGACAAATAGCACATATTAATTAGGCACTAGGCCGGGCGAGATTGCTGTTATTAACGGTGGAAAGGGGTAAGGTTGGATTTAATTGCCTGTGACATCAAAGTCAAGTGACTGGTATTTCAAGCATCATTTAAAATGTTTCATATTGAGGCCATTGTACTCACATAAAAAACATCTAAAAATATAAAGGAGACTGATGGGAAGGAAAATACCTACATGCTTTTGCTGCAGCTATCTGGAAGCTAATAACATCTCTCCCCTGATAAATTGACTAGATCCTGATGGAAAGTATATTGTGGTTGCCCCTGACTGACTATCACTCCCTCTCTCCGATTTGCCATGTACTCTCACGTATTTCATTCGCTTTTTATATCATTTGTACACTGGGAAAAAAAATCATTTCAATATCACGTACAGATGCGGAGAGAGTAAATTTGCTTGGTTGGTTTGGAAAGCAAATGCAACAGTGTTTTTATTACAGAGTGCGTCTGCTAAAAGATAAATGAGAAAAGCCAAATGGATAAAGCTATTGTTGTTGTGTTATTACTTTGTGATAGTGTGTGAATGCTAAATAATAGGAGCTTTTGTATAAGATTTGAAGATGAAAACAAGACTAAGCTCGAACAAAAAGAGATTAAAAATGTATTAAATGTACTACTCTTGAAGCAGTACTGAACAAATGCCACTGCATTTATAGTGTTGTATGAATGAAATGAAATGTTAAACAGATCAAAAACACAGATTTAACGCTTACCTACATTTTCCAGGTTGGAAAAGGACTGCTATAATTGGCTGTGTGTCGTGATGACTGATTATTTGGGGCCCCTATCAGATTGTAGACAGTGCTTTTTGCTGTTAACTGTTGCCATGGCAATGCTGTTCTCCTGTTGGGCGTTCTGCTAACCCTGAAATTAGTGCAGAGGTGTGGCGCCACCCCAAACTGTGCTCTACTCCTTTGCTGAGCTGCCCTGATTTGCTGTCCACAACAACCCAAAAACCTGTTGAAAAGATAAGCTCCTGACACTCCCCTGGAAGCAGTCGCCGGCTAGACGCCCCGGCACTCCAAAGCAAGGCAGGTGAAAGTGATAAACAGCAGATATACCCTAATAGTCAGAACCATAACACTCACCCACCGTAGTCCTTTTAAAGGTTTTAGAGGTTTTCTTGGATATGGGACAGTTCTAGATGCTTCTAACATCTGCTTGTCACAGCCATTCCACTTTTACCATCGGGCCTGGGCTGTCTGGAACAAGCCCCAATGGGGTCCCTACAGCAGTCCATTCAGACCACTGCTGTCACGCTCCTGTCTACATTAATCTGAGGCCCTGCTCAGTGGAGGGCTTATAAAAGCTGAACACTGGTCATTACAGGACATGGTGGCCATGTTGAAAGCTCCACTTCCTCTTTATCTCGTCCCATTCTGGTCTCCCATTTAGCAAGGCGCAGCAACTTTTCGTGGCAATGACTTCATCCTTCTTCATTTTAATGGCCCGTTAATGCTAACATCGTCAGTACCTCCGCTCTGCATGGAAATAACCAAACCCAGTAGATAGAGTGCCATTTCTCGGCACTTGTGCACGCAATAAGACACACCAGGTGCGCTCAGTCTCAAATTAGCCGATCAACAGGGAGGCAAAACTGGCATCCTGATGATCCCAGGCACCAGCATGGCACATCATTTAGGAAATGGCCTATTATTTTTGTGCAAGCATTAAAAATAATTTACTGTCTTTAAAGTCTTTGATTTCCCCAAAGACATGACAAAATGTACAACAACTTGATATAGGGTGTATTGTGTTGCAAAAAACAAACTAAGAAAACACTGGAGGGGAAACTTAAAAACACCTACTAGTTATGTAGGTTATGAAATGTGAATTCAATACTGCGTGTGGTGTCAGCTAAATTTTCAATGGGTGTAGCCTACATTAGAGTCAACATATTGCATACGCTTTTATTTAGATAATGTGCAATAAAATAACATGTCTTTTATAATGGAAACTTTAAAAGAATCATACATTCGTGCAATAAATCTTCTGCTTGCTATTTGCATTGTTATAATCCTATCTTTGCTCTTCACCTGGTGTGAGCACATTACATGTATTCCATCAACACTTATACTCAAAGCATGCATACTGTACAGAATATGAGTATACAGGGTCCTTTTCTACATTAGTAATGTGCCATTATGTTGCTCTTGAGTAGTTTACCCCTCTGTACTCCAAGGGCACCACACAGCGACCCTGCATGTGAACACGGGAGTTTCTAAGATACATTTAAAAAATACACTCCACAAAATATATAAAATATATATAATCCTAATTGTCTGTGCAAAATACAACAACATTTTTGTGTTAGACACCCCTCAAGTCTGCATCATCATCTTTTGTCACGGGTTTGCATCATGCTCTTGCAATGATGAGTTGGATTATATGATGACAAAGAGACACAGAGAAACAGACAGTGAGAGGCTAGTTAGCCACAGTGCACTCATGGGCCACTTGGAGAGGTGAAAAAGGGGAAATACATATTGATAAGATGTGGCGGTAGGCCCCTGTAGTCCCTGTCCCAAGACAGGCCGCAGACTGGAATTATAATGAGTGGGATTAACACCCCCCTACCACTGCTGTTTCTAACCCCTCAGCCCCCCTACCCACCCCTCAACGCACACTCACACGCACATTTATTCCCCACAAGCACTTCTACTCTAGAATCTGCCCTGCACGACGGACAGGAAGCCAAGTGCCAGCGAGGAACATACTGACATTAATTAACAACATCTGACACAGATGCCACGCTTGTACTCGCTCGAGAGGTGGTCCAGCACATTATTTCATTTTGGTTATTTCCTTTCATTTTTTTCCTCCCCTTTTTCTCTCCTTGCTTGATTCACTTCTTAATCTCCTTGACATGCTGTCCTCTCTTTGCGTTAGGAATGCGAGGTTTGAACTGGCTTTGAATGCAATTAACTTTCTACTTGTCAGGCACTTTTGTTTAATTTTGAATAACCCTTTGCTCATAATAAGAAAGCTATCAAATCTCATAACAGAGATACATGCGGTGATATTCATCGACATTCACACCTTGCTTTGCTCTAATCTATTTGCTCTCTCTGATACCCCAAATATTGTGACACCAGACACAACACCAAGGCCCCAGTATTGCGGGCCCATTGCTCAGTGCGCCACCCAGAAGCACGTTCACAAAGAAGAGCCATTTCACAACACGGCTCGGGGAGGCAAAGGTCAAGCTTTCAATCAAAGGTAGAGAAATAAAAGGCTGTCAGACGTCTGGTAATTAGCCGGAGCTTCTACTGTGCTGAGTTGCACCGCGCCAACGCGAAGAGTGCAAGTGACACATATGCTCAATCCCGTATCAGCACCACTAATCAGCCGACCTCAAACTAAAATAGATGTGTGACTTGCCAACTTGTCTGCAGACGTGTTGATAAGTGGCACATATGTCAAGCCATTATTTGTGATGCAACTATGAGGGAGAGAACATGCCAAGTGCTGCAACCGTATACTGTACAAGAACAAAGAGCAGAGGTGAGGATGGGTAATAATCCCTTGCTGTCTTGAGGGACCGTTCACCCATCAGGGGCCCCTGCATGCGTTTCCCGGAGAAGGTCTGAAGAGATGTGGCATTTTCTAAACTGGCCAGACACTTTCTGCCTCCTCCACTGTTTCTCTTTGGTGGCAAGAATGACCTGGACTCCCTCCTGACCTGCCTCCGGTAATGACCGTCGTATATCATGTCTTAAGTGCTGCAGCCCTCGTCAGCTGATGTCGCCGGCCGTCCAGTGCTCATTTCCATCTGACCCACAGAGTCCTGGACTGGGGCCACGGCAGGGAAATTAAAAATGCATCATGTGATTCATCTTCTGAATGACTCCAACCACATAAGGGACCTGATCACTGGGGATAAGTCATCACAAAGGACCTTGATGGCTATCCTGTCTGGTTCAGGTGTCAGCTAGTAATGCTAAGACTTTGTTATGATTTGTTCAACAAGCAAAAAGAAATGCATTATTGTCAAAACTAGACACATTAGTGCAGAGGGTCTCACAATTCAGATAATGATCATAATCATAATGACCAAATATGGTGTTTTTTTTAATAATCAGCTCAAACCTTCCAGACAACATGTAAGAACAGCTTTGAATTTCACTCATCGGTGATCAATAATATCATATTTGCTGACATGTTGACAGATTTAATTTCTCCTGAGCTGGAGGATAAAACACCTGTCAATATTACCAGAAAGTCCACAACCCAGAAGCTGAAGGGGTGGGGCTGCTCAAACGTTATGCTGCCGCCACCTGCTGGTAAGCAGCTTTTGAAGCCTTCTCCCCCTCCCCTTTTCTGCCATTCAAACTCACCAACCCCCCAAAGTAACCAACAGTAAAAAATCTCTCCTGCCTCCAGCCTCACTCACAACCTTTTTTTTTTTTTTTTTTTTTTTAAACAAATCCCAAAGCTGGAGAAGTGTTTATTTTTTTAGCTTGTAAAAAATATTTCCTTTCACCTTTTAAAAACGTGTCTGGTGTGTCCACATCATTTGAGTAGAAATATGGGCCTGTGTAATTCTATCACGCACAGGGATGGGTGCAGACAGGGGTGGGGTTGCAAATATGAAGGTCAGCAGATAGACAAATGGTCAGTGATGGTGGAGGATATCCGGTTTCAACTTCTGCAACGTTAATTATTCTATAAGGAAAAAAGAGCTCCTCTTATAATGAGCAGGCACCTGATGAGGAGGCTATTGTTGCCCGCACAAAGGCCACGTGTTTTTCCTTAAATCTCTTTAAGTCGCCACTCAAACACTCCTGAGGCATATCTGCAGCAGGCCCGGGTCCAAGAACAGACAAAGACAGTTCTCAACCATTTATCTTAAAGCTGGCATAAGGTGCCTCCGCCACATTACTCCAAACACTGTCTTTTCAATCGAATAAAATAAATTCTAGTGCTCTCACTAATGGTCACATCGAACATTGACCACGGGAGGTAAGTCTAACAAAATTAGTATGCAAAAGACCTGCCCTCGCGAGGCCTATAATTTCCTTGCAAATGATTTCTGTATTTTAGGATGAAAGGGGGGGTAAAAAAAAAGAGAGAAGACAATGGCATTTCTGAGCGTGCATGTGTGTGCAGCCTCCAAATAGAAAAGTGCATTTAAATAACTTAACCCGCGTCAGCAGGTGGGATTGGATGAAATAAGGTAAAAATGCAGAGTGGGGAAAAGATCCGACACTCTGCATCTTTTGATATTTGGTTGATAGGCTTTGGCATGACGCCCCGACGGTGTGAGCTGAGGACAAAAACAAGTGCCTCAGACAGCGTCCAGCTATAAGAAAGCACTGCGTATTGCTCTTTCGCCTGCATTATGTGCAGCGGGCAGGCTGGTTTGCGGCATGCTGTGACATATTTTTCATGAGTTAACTTAATTAAACGTATATCCGCCTTACATTGTTTTACCCAGACAGACCTTTAACTTGGAAATAAAGGTCTCTAATAGCACCCAACTGCCTTTCAGAAAAAAACAACCTTTTTCGTTATCCGGAGAAAAGGGGATAATAATAGGCTAATAATAATAATAATAATAATAATAATAATAATAATAATAATAATAATAATTACAACAACTCTTTTAACTAACTTAATTAAAATATCTAATCATTTTGCTGAGCTGCACAGGCCTATATGCTTCATGCAAGGCGGCATTTATTCAGACCACGAAGTCCTATGAATGTTAATTGCACCGTTTCCGAATCATAAATACTAACATAAATCATCGGACTATACAATATTATGCTCTACTTTTTATGTCCCCTACGTGGTCTGCAGGAGTACATCCTCATCACTATAAATCACATCCCTGCAGCTTCCAGGACTGGTTGCAGGGGACCGAGCAGTGCCCGCGCACTTTCCACAGCTTAGAGACCATTTCATGGTATTAATTTTAATGTACTTAAAAGATGGAGCTGCACTTCCCATGTTCGATGTCCATTTAGTAATCAATCATAACTTATAATGTACATCACGGTATATTAAAATCCGGCCTGTGTAATTGTAACTTCTGTGATAAGTCATTTAAATAATCGATGGCAGAGAGATTCGTTAGAACTGTAATAAAATGTTTATTATTATTATGATTATTATTATTATTGTAAGACTTCCAGCTTTAATCTTAAGAATTGCTTGTCGACTATTTAATATGCAAGCAGTTGACAAGCAGTCAAAATATTTATCAAGTGTTAAAACGTGTAGACAATGGCTGTGACGGTAAAACCTTTTCTTTGGGAATCTTCAGCATTTGCACCTAAAAGTTCTTTAATTTTTGTGACGTGTTTGACATCTTTAAAAATTCCAGATAAATTATTAAAATTGCAAATGTTTTTGGTGACTGACATTTTCTCTTCTAGTTGGCTCCTTTGTTTTAATTTTAAAGAATGATGTGCATTAAACGTGATTTAAGTTGAATTTTAAGTAGAATTTCAATCTTTTTAAATTAATTTTGGGGTCATATTTTATTAATACTTCATAAGACCTATCGGTTTTTCACATTAATAAAACCAGAAAACAAAGAAATTCGGCCTGCATTTAACTTTTTAAAGGCACAATGTCTGTGGTGATATTGTGAGAAACACCATGTGTCGTTATGTCTAAAGTCTGCAGTATGAAATCCTATTTATTCCATGGCAAAAACTAAACTAAAAAAATAACTTTTATTGCATAAGTCACTTCAAAAAGAGGAAGTAGAGTTTAAATTTGACACCAATACAACAATTTAAAATCAGAGACAAACATTTATTATTGCATTCTGACCTTTTTTTTTTAACACTTGAGAGTTCAAAGATAAGCTTTTCTTCAACCAAACTGTACATTGTGTCTGTTTTCTGTGCTCCTGCATACAACAGCAATGAGTACAGCAGAGTGAGCGCCTTAGCCCTCCAGTGTACACGTCTCTCTATGTGTCTGTGTCATAACCTCCATCAGGGTTTCATATTTCCCTCTTCCCTCATCTGTCCCAGCATGGTAGCCTTAATATGCATGTCTCCGTACCGACACGCTCTGACTAAATGGCCACATTTGCACATCTTTTTTGCAGCCTATGTCCAATCCCCTCACTCCGTTAATGTGAGTTAATTTCTTCCTCCAAAATAATACTTTGGCAAATCATTCTTACAAAGTGCTACATCATTTATTGTGAGGACTTCGGTGAACTTCTTTGAAAAATTAATGCTTTTAATTTTGGTTGATGGCAACATCAGTGCAGCTCTGTAAATTGCACTTTAATGAGATTTTGCTACAGGGGATAATCTGCAACTGACAGAAAAAACATCTTGAAAACATCTGTAGACCTATGATTTCACTCTGACGATTCTACCCCCTGTAAATCTCGGAGCTGAGGGATGAGCAGAAAAATGGTCACTTGGTAAGTACAACTTTATGTTCCAAACTGCTCAAAGTTAAACTACAAGAAGTAAATTTAAAGTATGCCTTATCATTCTTCTGAATGGGCAAATGAGACAGGAAGCAGATGCTTATAGAAGGGGCTTGAAACTTGAGGAAAATCTAAATAATATTCATTATCAACTTGTGTCCACTATAACATGCTTAAATAAGCATAACTGACAAATGTTCAACTTTAAAAACATCAGACACAGCAGGCACTGTGCACACGTACTGAAAAAAAATCCAAATCATAAAAAGAAGAAAAAATGTACAGTCTGATGTAGAGATCAAAAGATTGTCCAGGCTGATCATGTACCAGAACAGCCAGCCAACTCTAGCATCTGATGATAAAAGAAAATGAGACAAATTCCATGGAGATATTATAACATTTGATCATAAAAAAAATAAATAAAAAAAAACAACAAAACCAGCTCTTACACCCTTGCAACCAATCCAAATTGAGCCCATCTGAAGCACTGTGGTGTAGATTGCCTTCCTTGGGGTGTCTGGACAAAGTCCCATGGCCCAGTAACTCTTCCAAGGAGACAGATTTGGATGCCGTCCAGCAAAAGTATGGACCAGATCATCTGCAGCCCGAGCTAAGCCAAAGTCCCTCAAATTAAAGCTGACACATTCAATCTCGTCAATATGGTACTTTTAATGTGTCTTTCTCACACTGTCACCTGATCTCTTTGCAGCACCATGTTAATCTCATCTCTTTTAAAGATTGTTTTTTCCCCCTCTCTGCAGCTTTAACCCCACTGCTCTCCATTCAGTGTGGAGAGAAGTGGCACTGAGAATTTGCCAGGTGAACTGTGAATGTCTCATTACTGTTTTATAGATGTGTCCAAAATGTCCACCTGGTCTGCATTTTTCTCATTCGCTCTTTATTTCCCTGTCTATGTTTTGTCTCCCTCTTGCTTGCTCTTGCTGTCATGGAAACAATAGCTTGCCTGAGCTAATTACAGAGCAGACAGCAACCTGCAAGGTGGGCTGTGGCGGTGAGGAATGCTTGTTCTCATAATGAATGCAACACTGGATTGGAGGCAAGTGATGGAGTCCCACCCTGTCTGATTTGGTCCCGCTTTCTGAAATTCCTGACATTTATTGGCCCATCCTTATTCAATCTGTAAAGAGCTTAATGTTTTCCATGTGCAACCTCACAACCCTGCAGTGGAGGAAGACATGTTTCCAAATGTTTCATGGTGAGAGTTTGTCTCCTATGAAAGCGGTTCCTTCACTCCTCTGATAACAAACTTTATTACACCTGTTGGACTACACACCCTACCATGGCAATTTGAGAAAAGACAAAATAGTCCCTACTGGAGGCTGAGGAGAGATTTTAGAGTTGTATTAAACTAAAAGTGTAACAATAAATGTTGTGTTCACAGTTTCATACTCCACTGCAACCATGCTTTTCACTTCTGTTTTCCCCAACTACTTTGTTCCCCCAAGAGTGACACAATTAAATCAGCTCCAGTGATTGGTGCTGTGGTCAGTGCCAAGTTGGGATCACGCTCCCAGCACGGTCCTGGGTCTTCTGCGGCTCAAGCAGACAACTCTTGTCTGGTTGGTGGCCGAGCTGCGCTGTCGGGATGGCAGCACCTGTCAGAGCCAGGCGCATCATGCCAGCGTCTCGCTAGGAGCTCCTGAACCCAAAAGAAATGACGGCCTTGTGCTGCATAAATGTGGCATCTCTCCTCTACCACAGAGGCTTCAACCCCCGAAATATACTGAGCTCAGCTGCTGAGAGCAGTGTGGAGACACAGTACAGTGTGTGTTGGTGTGTGATTGCATGCCTGTGTTGTGCAAGTTGGTCTTGGTCTCTTGCTCTCCCTCTCTGTCTCTCTCCATCTCTCGCATGATTTCCCTGACTCGGGCTCCCCAGGGGTTAGTCATCTTGGTCATCAGCTCCACTCGCAGGTCAATTGTAGCAGCAAGTGGTCGGCCAAACAATGCAGAAAAAAGAAAAAAAATTGTTATAGCCATGATCCACCGCCGTGCTCGTATCACCAGCGCATGACAAGATCAGACGAGAGAGCTGACCATAAACAAGGCAATGAGTGGTGTGAGAGATTTGCTGAAGCACTTAAAATGGATGAAGAGAATATGTTAAAAAATGGAGAAACAGAAACCGGCTATATACATTTGCATCAGGCGTGCCTCTCTGAATCTTTGAGTGACTGAGGCAGGCTTTTTTTCATGCTGATCTCCAGTAGGGGAAACAGTCCTGCCGGGGCAAATTAACTGGAGAGCCTTTGCACACAGGCCCCATAGACTAATGAAGAGGCCTAGAGGATATTTGCAGGGTCACACAAAGGAGGTGGTATAGATGCTGAATGAAAATTGGGCATTAAGCAAGATGCCATGGGTAGCTTCAGACTACTGCAGGCCTTGCTTCTAGGGAACCATCACTGAAAGAGGATTGCCGTACTCTTTTTTTTTTTATTTATTACATTTCTTTCAAGAAATGAGATGATTATTCACAGAATATCTGCATGTTTAGTAGAGACACTGTCATCATTTCTCTTACCCTGCAGACCCACAAAAAGAAAAATTAACATTTATTCAGGGCCACAGGACTTTTATTGGCTCCATATGCAAGCTGCAAACCCACAGGAAATTTCAATTTGAAGCCACTTAACTTCAACACTATTGCAGTCGTCTCCAACAATGAGGCATTTAGGTTTTAAGTATTAAGAAGGAATCCCAGAATGCCAGTGTCAAACGCTGTATACCAGTCAAGTGCAGTGGCCACGAGGCATCACTGTGAATGCTGGCATCCACTAATGCTTTACAGCACTGCTAGTTACAAAGGGATTCCAACTGTTTGCCCAATATGAGGTAAAATGAAATTAATATCACTGACCATATATTTTGTACTAAGTCCCACAAGCTATTGTGATTCAGAAACCTGTGGTGTAATATTACAGCAGTTGTTGAGTTACTGTTGAGTATTTGAGGATTATAATAATATTAAAAAAACATTCTTTTTATTTCTTTTTCATCTATATACAATCTACTAATAGCACGATTTAATGCAGCTATATTTCCTTTGAGCAACAGTATTCTTTACAGTTTAGTTTCTTACCATGAATATGCTGTGTAGTCATTTTCCAGTGGAGATATTATTCAATTGTTCATCCGATTTGAGATCTCTGTGTTTTTTGCTCAGCCGAAAAGAAGCCGCAATTACAGAATCTAACTATCCGTTTACTTGATGAATTCTATTCCATTTCGTGTTGTTTGATAAATAAGGAAATACGTCAACGCTTGCTCTATGTATAGTAATTAAAGTGAAAAATACTGTCACAATGTAAATCCTTAATTGGACTCCCAGAGAGATATTGAAAATTTGTCTTTAATAATAGGTGATGACTGGGGACAGAAAAACAAAGCTTGTAGAAATGTGGCCCTGGAAGTTCCATTAATCACAACATAGAAAACAACCAATTTAGCATAGCTCATTCAGGGAATCACCAGGCCCAGGTAATGCACTTTTAATCATCTCACTTCAGCACCTCAGTACAACGGTAAAATAGAGAGAGAAGCCTCACACTCTGGGAGGATAATGTTTCTCTGGGTGTTGCAAAATGTTCAATTTTAATAGGACACAATTAATAAAGAGTCGGTAAGAGGTCTGCCATCCTTGGACTACATTTGTGCTATTTGTTATACAGCTAAAAAAAAAAGGCTGGTGAGCTGGTCATCTCAAGACTGTAAATACCTCCAATAAAATGTATGTCAGCGACTCCATAAACTGTGTGCTAAGTATCCAGGCAGGACCTTATTAGCAGGGGTCAATGAAATCATATGTGTGAATTGACCTTGCATTCCAGCGCTTTGACAAGTTAGAGCTGCGCACTCGGTAAAACAATCTCGCATCAAAGATAAAAGTTTTCTGGTGTTTACTATTCTCTCATTAACAACGCTCCCAGCCATCTGTGAAGTGCCGCAAACACACCTGCTTCACCCTGGGCTTGTAATGGCTTTTCTCAATGTGCATGTGGGTCTCCAACTATCTCAAGGAGAGGGGGCTGTTATAGACCTGTCATTCCAGGATCATCAACCAGACGCACAGCACCTTGTATTCCACTCGCATAATTATGGATATTGTAAAGCATTCAAAATGATCAATTTAGCAGGCTCTGTCACCGGAGGAGTTATTAAGCCACTTTGTGTTGATTTCAATGTTCATAATGTGGTGTTTTAAAGCGCACCCAACTGCGAGAATTTGGAGCTCTGTTGCAGAACATGGACTTCTGCAGCTCGAGGCAGAAGTATATTTGTTAGTGGAGTCATTTTAAGCAAAATCCATTTTGTTTGGGCTGAGGCCAAACTCAGCAAAATGTAGGAAAAAAACCCCAACCTTCCCATGCTGCCATCCACTATATTCATTATATTCAATTTCTTCTACTCATCATATAAAGCCATTGATGATTTATAATAATGAGCTCAGGAAAGAAAGGTGGAATATCTGAAAATAGGTTTTTGGTCATTATTAATGAAACTGGATTGTCCTTAAGAGGTGTAAACTTTACAGGAGCGATGCAGCTGTTAAAGGAACAGAATGACTCATTTCGAAAAAGAACTCTCAATATTATTGCCACCTTTGAAGTTCCACACTTTAAAATGAAACTGCCTCACGAAACAAGAAGCAGTGAACCACATCAGGTGCTGAGATGAATGAACTCCAGCAAATGAACTTTGGCAAGACCCCTTTGGATCCTTTGAACTTGCTATAGGGTCTGTTTCTGGTCTGTCAGGGGAGGGTGCAGTGTTGTGGTCACTCTGTGGTATGGTCATCAGGCTTTGGCCCCTCTGCTCCTCTCTGCCAATGTATCTGTTTCCAAATGGGACTGACGCAGGCCTTAGACGTTCCCTGCTGAGGTCCTCTGAAACCAGAGACCCTTGAAGTGGACGTCTGCCTGTGTCCAGTCTGCTCCCAGAAACCCTTTCAGATCCAAGGACTCCAAATGTGGCCTGCTGCATGAAGACATTTTGGACACAGCCTGGTCGGTTGGTTATGTCCCTGCCCCCGACGCCTTGGCCCTCTGCACACCACCACCACCACCACCACCACCACCTCGACCACGCTAACCACCAGCAGCCTCTTGCAGACCAGGGAGCAGACCACCCTGGGCTGGTCAGCAACCCCTGCTTACACCTGCCATAAAACTTAAAAGCTACAGTCTCATCCCCCAGCTTTGAAGTGTTCAAAGCATAGCTTACTGACCTTTGATGCGACTTTGGCCGCAACACATGTTTTGCGCCCATGTATAAACGCAGGCCTCTCAGTAGACAAGGCGGGATTGTTTACCTACATGTGCAAAACGTAAGGGCCAATGCATGGCAGCCATGCATGGAGCCTCTATTCCCACATGTCAAGTTCCCCATGGTGGGAAGCTGACATAAGTCGAGCCGGACACTGCTTTGAGCTAACACATTCAGCCACCATGTGTTCAGCATTACTTAAACCACTTTCTCTATGCCCCCGCACTGACCACCAGGCCACAGTCTTTCTTAGATAATGATAGGTGCAACACTTGCCTTTGACATTATACCGTACTGGCTATCCAGAAGTGAAAATATAAAATACTTTTACTCAGTGGTGGAATATAACCAAGTACTGTTCTTATGTGCAATTTTGATATACTTGTGCTTTACTTGAGTATTTCCATTCCACACTGCTTCATACTCCTACTCCACTACATTTCAGAGGGAAATATTGTACTTTTTACTCCATTTAGTACATTTATTTGACACGTTTTACATAAAATGGGATATGATAAGCTTATATGATATGATGCAGTACTATACTACTATTCTACCCAGTAGTATACAAGGCATCTAAAATTGGCTCCACATGGACGACTTCATTAAAATTCTCATGTATTTGTAAGTGATAAAAACAGACAAATATAAAGTGATAAAAACAGACAAATATAATATGCAATAATCATATTTTGATTATATATTTATTAATAACACTGTGAAGAAGATTAACTTAACTAATTCATTTAGGGAATTCTATTTGCTGGATTTGTTTTACACACACATAAGGCTGATAGATATGCAAAAGTGGAGCGATGGTGGAGTGATGGGCTGCCACGTTGTGGTGCCTTGGGAGCAGTTAGGGGTTATGTGCTTTGCTCAAGGGCACCTCAGAAGTGCCTGAGAGGGGAGCTGGCACCTCTCCAGCTACAAGTATACACTCCATACCGTGGTCCATGCTGAACCAGTGACCCTCCGGTTCCCGAGCCAAGTCACTATATACATTATTTTACACCCAACGAAATTGGTAATTGTGTCCCCTCTGCCCAAAATTCAGACTTACGACAATTAAAATCCAGTTTCATTTGTCAGCATTTCCATCCAAGCTAGTTTCCTCCACAATTCCAAGGATGTGATTGGGTTGTTGGATTACAAATCAGTAGCAGATTGACAACACAGGTGAGGTTGTAACTAATCTTTTGGGGGGGTGGTAAATATAATATTATTACTGAAATGTATTTGTAATTGTATAAGTATGTATAAGTAACTAGTTACTGGGGAAAGTAATATTATTACTAGTAATGCGTTACTGCCCAACACTGGTAGGTAGCACCAAGTATCGAACCATCAAATGTCTGGTCAGATGCGTTGTTTTGTTAACTTATTCTTTGTAAGTAACAGTAACTCATTACAGCAAATAGGCCCCCCATGAGTGATACTATTAATACAGTATTATATCTGATGGATTAAGGTTTAAGCAGTATTTTACTTTTGTAGCTGGTCAAAGTAAACTGACATTTGATATACTGTTGAGTAGTTTTTATCTGTAACAATACATGATTTTAGAAGTGTTGTAAGAGCCACTATGTCTTCTGTAGGAAATCTTAACGAGCCACTAATGGAGTTAAATGTGTTTCACTCTGAGGTGTTGTGGGGTAGAGGTTTAAAGTGATATGATATGGAAATACCCAAATAAAATACAAGTACTACTAAAAACCAGATCTTGTACTGGCATTGTATGAAAAAAATTCAAAAGGTACCCTGTGCTACTTCATGTGCAGTATAGAAGTACATAATACTTTTGATTATGTGCAAATTCACAACTTAATTTGAGGTGGAAATATTATACTTCTAACCTGACACCTGCACAGAACGCTTGTTGTAACTTTACAGATTTAAAATTGTTTATAAAAAACTACCCAACAGCATATAAAACACCAGATACATTATTAAAATGATTTTTATAAATGTACATAAAACAGTAATATAAAGCTCTGAAGTGATCATGCATTTACCATTAAAACCAGTCAATTTTGCTGCTGAGACTTCTGTTCTTTGGCTTAAGTAAAGGTTTGTGTGCAAGACTTTTCCTTAACTGTCTACATAACTGAGTATTTTTACATAGCTGTATTGCTATGCTACTTTCACCGCTGTATATATTATTTTCAAGGTTCAGATCTCAGCAGCATCAAGCTACAAATGCATGTAAATGATTTAAAATTGTATTCTATAATTCTGTTAAATGTAGCATGCTTTGTTACGCTGATTTCCATAATATATGAGTGTTGTTTTTTGAGTCCAAACTTAAGTGTGATGAGTTATTGGTGTCTGCTGGCATCTTAAACTTGCACATAGTTACAACTGCAATCATGTTTACTGTGCACATGTCAAGGATTATGTTTTAACCCTCTGCCTCTTCCTCTTTCACAGATAACATTGCAGCATTCACTGTACATTATAAATAGCTGGCTGTTTTACAAGGCATTAAATATTTGACAGAACAGTAAGCTCATAATTACACAAGACCATGGCTGTGTATAAATGTCAAACAAAGCAGGCTGATATACAGCCGGCCATAGGGTTTACATGCTTCACATGCTAGTGTCTGAATGACAAGGCTCAAGATGATGTAATTATAACACGAGAGCCTTTATAAGTGCGTGAACCGTCACAGTATGCACACAGAGTTAAAATAGCACACGCTTGAGTCTGGAATAACCTGGCAGCAAAAACATAGGTTCCCCTTTATTTACACAGTGTGCACCAGACCTGCTGTGCATGTAGTGTAAGTACACCAACAATGAATCTCAATTACAGTGCACATAGAATAAGTTGAAACATGATCAAGCAGCAAATGCTTTCTGATTTTTTCTGTTCCATTCCCTGCACCAATCAGAGAGCTGGCTGCACTGATGTCAGCCCTGTCCCTGCTCAGTGGAGCCAGAGGAGCTGGCCTTTTGCTAACTATAGACTGAGAAATCCCGAGCGTGTTTCTTTAGGCCTCGGGGCTGCACGGCCCACACAAATGTTGATGAGGATGAAACGGCTCGACTGCGTGGTGTCTGCACTGTGACCTATGGAATGTGCCTTCAAAGAGGATTCTCAGGCTGCGTGAATCTCTCTGAGGATTTCAGTCTCACGGGCACTGAGTTAAACCAGCATTTATTCACTTGGGTTTACCCAGCAATTTATAGTAGGCTACGAAATGGATAGTGCAATATGAAATGTCATACCTGGTCTGTGTTGCTTTTCTTTGCCCAAGCAGCCAGTTACATGAATCCAAGTCACTCGTGTCCCTTTACTGTTGTCTCCAGTCACCATTCACAGAACCAGAGGCCTGAAAAGTAGTAGTAGTCGTATCACGTGTTGGTTTGCAAAATGTTTTAAACTTTCACACATTGCACACACATTGACCCAGACAGGAAGTCAAAGCACCAAACCGTATTGTCCCTCAGCCCAGAATGCCTGGACAGTATACGGCACATAAGACAGCAGCACCGACGTTTAAACAGTATGAGCGAGAAGCTGT
This sequence comes from Dicentrarchus labrax, assembly GCF_905237075.1. Taxonomy (NCBI): domain Eukaryota; kingdom Metazoa; phylum Chordata; class Actinopteri; family Moronidae; genus Dicentrarchus; species Dicentrarchus labrax. Next base: position 14,955,132 of record NW_026136709.1, on the reverse strand, counting down.
CAAGTGTGGCTGTCAACACCTCTATTTCAGCAGACATGACAGGCCCTTTAAACCTTGATGGATATAAATCAGGAGGCCATTTTGAAACAACAGGGTCATATTCAATCCTTGTTGAAAGTGTGTGTGTCCACATAAACCCTGCCAGCATGGGACTCCCCGAGGGGGTACGCCGGCCTCCCATTCCCATCTCTGCCAGGCAACAATTTCATATCTAATTCTTCTAATTGTATCCAATAATCCCTCATTACTGTTAATTAAAATGGTTGCCCTTTAGACTAATCCAAATGTCTGCTGTTTTTGTTTAACTTTGAGTAATTAATTTTTGGACTGGAGCATTTCTATACAGAAATCTGGGTTTTGATGATGAACTGGAGTAAAAATATTCTTTTTTATATCTTGGTCAGAAAATGTTGTTTAGGGCCTTAGATGGTAAAATTAAACCAGCTTAGATTTATTGTTCTAAGGGACTTGTATTGCATGAAATATACAGAAACCAAACGGTTTTTGTCTTTCCAGATGACTACATGGCAAACAATAGAAAAATATGTTTTTTTCTGACATTACTTAGTAATAATTAAGTAATAACACAGCTTAGGCTCTGCTAAATATCATATGCAGCATAACATTAGACCCTATGCCAGGATAAACAGGTGAGGAAACTCTTTTCTGCTTATTAAAAGGTGAGTACACTCAGTTTAAGTGGGTTTATCCATCCACTCCATCCCTAGTTAGCAAGGGAAATCAAGCACAACAACAAAACTTCCGTTCTTTTTCTAAATCTTCCGACTCCTCTTTCAGAAATATCCAGCCCCTTCATTCCTTTCACTCCAATGGGACTCTACGGAGAGCCTTTGTATTCGGCAGATCAGGCTGTGTCCACTACTCCCACTCTTTTCAATAGAGAGTAAGAGGACTGCTAAGGGCTGGAACGACAGTGTTACCCATGCAAGCAGAACATCCCTCTCTTTTTGTGCAGTGGGTTGGTGAGGGGGCAGTGGGGAAGGATGCGGTCAGTCTGCTCCGGGATAATAGAGGGCTGGGCAGCTGCCTTTGGCACAACAAAGGGACTAGTCTCCTGTTAGCCCTGTTTACTTTGGTGTTGTTTCTATGCCGCCTGCGTGTCACGGTACCTGAAAGGGCGTATGGATAAAAATGTGCGTAGGCCTTACAATTGAGACATTTCAGACACCAGCTTCCCCAGGGCCGCTGTCGGTTTTATTACAGGCAGAAAAAAATAGTTTAACATGACTTTATTTCTATCCCAGGTGAGCAGGGGTTATTTTCCAAAAACACGTCTGAGTCAATAAAGAAAAAATTGTTTTTTTTGTGATTATTTGAAATAAAACAGCGCCTTAACCCGTGCAGTCACTGGTATTTCTCTATCCGTTAACGTGCGATTATGAGGAGCAAGAACATACAGGGATATAGTGTGTAAATATGCATGAAAGTTTGGGTCTATTTGTCTCAAAATGTTTTTTTTTTAAGCGTCAATCTTTCGCTACAAAAAAATAGTTTAGATCTATTAATGCAAAAAAAAAAAAAAAAAAAGCAATAATTCAGGCATAATGAAAAAAAAAACTTTGTTGTAAAGTGCTTTTAAGGTCACTTTCAGCGACACAGGCTGAAGAAAATGGCTCTCCAAAATCTTGCCAACACTTAAAAGTCAACATCGTCCATCTTTTCTTCACGCAAAAAGCCTTCTTGAGCCGAGCCTTTGATCCCTTTGATTTCCCCCCACCCTTTTCCTACGCCAGATCTGTTATGCGCTAAAATTCTTTAGTTTCCCATAGAAACGTGTCCTTTTCGCGGGGATATTGATGTTTTTTTCCTCGCAGGGGTTATGATATGGTGAATCAGAATTCCAAAGCCGGGGGACAATACTTGCTTTCATGCTTGTTTTTTTTTTCTTTCTTTCTTTCTTTTCTTTTTTGTGCCTTTGTCGGGGTTTGTCTCGTTGTTCAAATCCTCATTTCTCAAATGAATACAAATATTTATTCTGTGAATGTCTGAGCTCCAGTCACTTCGGATGCTTTTCAACTATTAAAGTCTTTGTTGGAGCAGCAGGTTGCAACGCCAAGACGCTCCAGTGTGTGGACGCGGAGACAAGTCTGTCTCTCTCTCTCTCTGTCTGTCTGTCTGTTTGTCTGTCTCTTACATTCACCCCCACACATGCACACACACACACGACTTGACTTAATGCACCCTCTTAATATTTACTTTAGGCACCTCACTCCATGGCAAAGTTTCTGAACGCACCAGTAACTCAGCCAATGCCTTGCGCACAGTTTAGAAATGATATTGATCCGGATTTTTTTCTCTATGACTTCCAAAATACTAATTCATTATGAATCTTTCCTTTCTGCAAAAAACCCACTCTATTTGGACTCACTTATGCCCTGTTGTGCAAATACACCCCCAAACACACACACACACACACACACACACACACCTCAGACATGGATCACAGATGCTAACTGGAAGAATACTGAACAGAAACCGACTTGGCCACAGCTAACAGCTTCAAATTCCTCCAGTTGGGGTATTAAATCGACACCCAGGCCTTTCTCAGCCTCTCCTCCCTCTCCTTTCTGCGGGCTGACATGTCTGATAGACCACGCTTTCTCTCCGCATTGTCGCCCTGTCATCTCAACAATGTACATCTTTGGGACACCAATTTCAGAGGCCTTTGATCTGCAGACCGAAAGGAACAAAGTTATGGAGAGAAGGAGATGATAGAGGAGGATTTTTTTTTATATCCTTTTACTCTCCCCATTCAGTCCCTCAGAATTCAGAAAGACAGAAATGGATTATCAGTGCAAATCATAAAGAATAATCCTCCCTCCGCTGTCATCTCCCATGAAAAATAACTATAATTTTTAAAAGGCAGCCCACATTATGAATGTACTTAATTCTTCACGCTGCTACTGTATGAGAAAACAAACCACCAAAAGTCCTGCAGGGATACACACGTGTAATGTGTTTACAGTAAACTCACTATTGACTCTCTGCACAGATTCTGATAACTACATGTTTCTATAGCTCCAGCCTCTTATGGATGTATAACATACTATAGCCTTTAATTATTGTGCAAAGAGGGGAAATAGAGTGAAAATATGACTGAGAAAGTGTCAATTTGCAGGTCTTTCTGCAGGCTAAATGATAGGCATATGAAATTCCAGACATTGCCTTTGTGCCCTTCAGGCCGCCAAGAGTCTACATTTCAAATCTGCCCCAAACATTAATTATGATATTCTGGCATGTCTCGTGGGAGATTTAACATTTGACACAGTCTGGTTAAATCCATGTTTTCCCATTTCTGATCTTCACCTCCAAGCACACTGTAATATAGAAGTAAAGGGTGCAATAGCTCCTCTTTGGAGTAACATGCATATCCCTGAAATGTGTTGGAGGGCTGCTGCTGTAGAGCTCCAGTATGCATTAGTAACAGTGTACTGGTGCCAGAATATACACAATTCACCTTTTGAAGGCATTGAATCAATGGCAAAGAGTTAAGATATCACTCACTTATTAGAAAAGTTGATTAAACTGGCTCAGTGCCAGTGCCAGGGCATGTCTTTAAAGTTGAAACATTAGGCCTTAGATGTTTTTATTTGTGTTTTATGATTTTTATTTGGTCCAGTTTACGGATTTATTCTGTGGTCCAGGAACTGTATTTCTGCCTAATTCAACCTTATATAGCTAGAACTGGTAACCTTTAAGGAGACTGTTATGCATCATGCATCTGTATGCAGCTTCTTTTTTTAAAACATATGTCAACCCTCATCAGTGGAGCCATTCAGTTTCACCCAAATACTGCATGAGCCTCATTCTTGTGGTGCAGTACAGACTAGAATCTCAAAGATACAAATTAAAATCACATGTACTTTCAACATTACATCTATATTGTGTAAATCTAGGTACACATGAGCAAAAATCACCCAAAAAAATGAACGCTGACGTGGAAATGGCAACACCTCCAACACCCAGCAGCGTAATTATCATCATATAGAGTCCTTTGATGAAGCTTTATGATGAAGAAAAGGGGGCTTCTGCTGTCTCTGTTTTCCATGTCATCTCACACGCTGCCACTCATGATAAATGAACACATTCCTGCTCCCCTATAGGCTGCGAGCAACGCAATCATGTCCCTCCTGTCATAAACAGCAGTCGTTTTACTGGCTCCGTTAGTATTTCTATCGCTCCCAAGCAACTTTCCCGCAGTTTACTGAGTGAGTGCTGAGAGTAACTGCAACACAGAAATAAAGATACTGTGAAAACTGACAACTAGAGTGTTACAGCGTGTCAAAAGCCTGTTGGAAGGAGGGCCAGACTCACTATGCTGTTTAGTGGGTGCATCAAAATAACTCCCCCAGTGATGCTACACATATCTGCGTGCATTTATTTCTCTTTATTGGTTGATTTATTGAATTATTTTGGGGTTATTAACGTGACTCATATTTCTTGCAGTTATTCGCGTTGTAGTGTTAAGTCCAACCACTAAATGTCAAAATATGTATAGATTTGGTATCAGGATGATTGACAAGTATTGCACTGGATAAATAAATGTAAAGTTATTACATTAGTGGATGAAAATACGTTTCTAAACGATTAAAAAATGGAAAATATTAACCTTTTATTCTCTATTTACACAGTGTACCGGAATTAATCAGCACTTATTTACCTATAATTGGTTGCGCTTTTAATGTGAATTATAAAAAAGAATCTTAATTCAGAAGGAGGTTGGGGGTAAAGTTAAATTGTGTGATATTTGATTGAGGGCTATGTTCTTTTTATTTATTTATTTTTTAAATATGGCTTGCTCGTTTATTATTTTAATGAAAAGAAAATCTGTATTTTATTTTATTTACATTGTTGTTTATTTGAGTTACAGTGAATCCACCTTTGTATAAATTACCACTACATGACTGTATGTAGGCCAGTGTTTGTTTACAGTCAAGTCATGAGAGAACAACGACAGAAACCTGGAGGAATCCCACCTCCGAGAGCTCCACTGACCCGTATGTCCATCCAGCAGAGATGTAGGTAGACCTACGCGGTGACATGAATGGTAACAAGTTTATCCCTCCCGCAATATGAAGCATGAGCGTCTAGAAGCATCACGGGGGTCCTTAAATGCGTTTTAAACGTGTTTACAGCACACAGAAGCGAGAAATTAATCACCTTTGCAAAGTAGCATTGGCCCATTCAGACACTTTGCAGTGCATTATGGTAGTTTTTGAACACTTTCTTTAAGGTTTTGTCTAGTTATTGCATTGCCTTTTCTTGGATCTCCATCACGCCATGTTTCAGAAAGAGGGGTTTTTTTTGTGTGTAGATCACCAAAAAGTTTACAAACACCTAAGAGCCACCGGCGTCCTCTCCAGTCCATCTGACTGCGAACATCCATCCGCTCAATAGGACGTGTCACGGCAGCGCATGTCCCCTCACAAAAGACAATTGTGATTTAGACAAACATTGGGGGGAAAACATAAAGGCAAAGGTCAAGTCCTCTTTCAGTTCAAGTGTGCTCCGATTCACCTACAACACAACAGGGACAAAGAGTTGCAGCTACCTCCGTTTCTAAAGGGGGATGTGATTACCCGCTTTATGGCGGAGGAGGAAGATGCTGATTCTCAACCTGATTCACATGAAAATAAGAGGAAGAGCGTTCTCCACAAATCAGCAGCAGATTCTTCGGGCTCCTTAAAGGCGACCCCCCCCTTCCTCCTTCACCTCCTCTTCCTCCTCCTCCTCCTCCTTCTCCACCCCAAACACACAGAAAGACAGGAAGAGAGGGAGAAATTACAACCTGAATCCCTGATAGGATATACAATAAACAAATTATTATTATTCTAATTATCATGACCGAAAGAAAAAAAAATACGCATCTACAATTTAGGCACTGGGTAGTGTGTTTTGTTTAGTTTTTGTTTCTTTCCTTTTTTTTTTTTTTTTTGTATTATTATTGCAAGTTCAATTATTTCTAGAACAGAGGGATTAGAAGAATAAGTAGTGTTAATTGCGCGGCAGGTATAACGAGCAGGTCTAATCCTTCTTCCCCCCTCTTTGTATTGAGTTTTTGTGGGCTTAATGAGTGGCAGGTAGGGCTGCTTCCTGCTTTCTCACATGCTCAAATAGGCCTCTCACTGCTTGCAGTCCTGGACCCTGGCTGTGTACAGGAAACAATTGATTTTGAGCATAAAGTTAATTATGCCTAGAAATTAGACAGCCTTAACGTTGGGTAAGGACTCAGAGGTTGATTTCCTGACAGCTCTTAACACACTCTCACATATCATTCACCCATGTGCGTTTTTACTATAGGCTGAGCAATAATGTGAGGGGAAAACGACACTTACCTCGTCTGCTCCTTCACTGGTAATTCTCTCTCTCTTTTTTAGCATATATATTCCTTAAAATAAAAACAGAAATGTCGCTCTACTGGTATAGTCAATTGTATCCGAGCCTTAATGGTGAATTTGGAGAAATAAATGGACAAAAAAATCCTTTGGGCTTTGCTTCTGCACTGGACTGGGTAGTTTCCTAGGCTACACAAATCAGTATTATGAAGATAGCCTAAGCTCAAAGAATGTCACAGTGGTCGGCGTATTATTGAAACCAAGAAAAAAATCTTATTGGAACTTTTTTCTTTTTCTTTTGATGAATTAACTCATGGACAAGGCGGATAAGCCCTCGTATAGCGTCTTCTGCACTGAAGTAGGAATAATAAAAAAAAAAAAAAAAAAAAGAGAAAAAAAGAAAAAGTGCTGCTTTGTGTTTCTTTGGACAGAATCAAGTGCCTTTAATTCTTCTGCGCCTTTGAAGACTCTCCAAAATAAGACCTTTTTACCCAGAATTATTGCGTAAAAATGTACTATTACTATTATTAGTATTATTATCATCGTGGCTGCTGAAAAGAACAGTGGCAATAAAGTTTTCACAGACAGATAAAGACCCGCTGACCTCTCTGAGAGGGACTTTAGCCTACATATGGTTTACGCGTCAAACTGAAATTGCCTGCCGCTGAAAGGGGTTTTTCTTTAATTCTATTACCGGACGTGGGCTCGCTTTGTTTCAATACTGTCGTATCAAAATGATTGACAAAGTAATAAACGCGTCATGCTGCTGCATCTGATTATGCCGCGGCATTTGCATTGGACATTGAGGGGAATATGACAACCTTGACACGCTGGGGATTTGCTCTGTCAAATAAACACGTCTCCAAGGATCTATATTGTTGCGGTGACAATGCCTCCCCGTTCATTGAATTTCAAAAGTATTTCAAGTTCGTGCATTGCGTAGATCAGCGTCAGGTTTTTTTTTTAGTGTGCGGGGATGGGCAGCTCTGGCGACTGTTGGGTTTTAAAGAAAGAAAGAAAAATAACAATATGAACGAATAAATACATGGTTGGCCTGAGCGGGAATTAACTCTACGCTGGCGACACTCTTCTATAATTAATATCTCCCCCTCCTCTCCACCTCCTCTTCCTCTTTCTCCCCTTTCTTCGTTTCACAGGTTCAGTCCTCCAAGTACCTCTTGACGTTGTAGTGGTCACACAAGCTGCATGCACTGCAAAAATATCCAATTTAACAAATCATGCATTAGTGTTTACATTTTTTTTCCTCCCTTGAAGGCAGTGGAAAATATCCCAGAAGAATTTTCTTTTTTTCAAAACTTGCTCTAAAAATTCTCAAAATGCGTATTAAACAAATATTTGAAATTTAAAACTACAAAAAAATATAGAAATAATATATTTATTTGTGTTTGTAAATATTTTTGTGCAGTGTAATGCTGCTGCAATGCTCGCAGAAAATGTTATTCATTTAAAATATATATATATAAAAAAACATTTAACACTTTTTTATAGAGGCTACTGGCATTATAGATGGAGGCCATTTATATCCCATGGCGTGCCCACCTACAGCAGGTGATCCTGATGTCGTAACGTGTCAGCGGTGGCCTGACATAAGTATAATAATAGTTAATAGAGCGTGATAGGGAGAATGGTATTAAACCTAACAAAGATATGTCAAAAGCAAAAGTCTATGTCTTCATTAGCTTGATCTCCAAGGACCGTCGAACATTTCATTAGTTTGTAATTTATGAATGTTTGACAAATATTAAAGAGTATGTAAATATGAGAGGCATAATGTCTTTCCTGCGGGAGATGGCGAAATGACCCAAAGTCTTCGATACTGCTAGACTGATCACATGCATTATGTCTCTCCTCAAACTGTGCATTTGCTTGTCTATTTGGAACATATTTCCCATCTGACGTGTGAAATAGTGCAGATAAACCAATGATTCATAATGTTGGCAGCATTTGCATCCCCTAATACTCTGTGTTATTTTGATATATGATGATATACTGGCTCTTTTATCGAGTGTATAAAGGCACTTTTGCCATTATGGCTTTGGCTAAATCAGTAGGAGGGTTTTTGTCCTAAAACGGTCCATTTCCTTGTTTGTGAAGCACTTCCAAAGGAAAAAAAATCGTTATTTTATTTTTATTTCTGCGACACTGGCTATCTCAACTTCTTAACTCACAAACATGGAGTCGCTTTGTTCTGTGAACTTGAAGCAAAAGGCCTCAGCAACTTTAACATTTCTGTCTTTAGTAGAATTTCTTTCCTTTTTTTTGTTGTTGTTGTTGAATTTGAACACACCTGTTCGCCATGACTGTTGCTTTTCTCAGATATTAGATACAAACTCTCTCTCTCTCTCTCTCTCTCTCTCTCTCTCTCTCTCTCTCTCTCTCTCTCTCTCTCTCTCTTTCTCTCAGATCACACAGAGGTCAGCAGAAGATGATAAATTCAATTTATGATAAATTACTGTAGGATTTAATCGCCAAAGGGCAAGTCCCCAAATTCAGAATCATTCATTCTGCATGATGCATGGCCCACTTTTATCAGTCTGAAGTTTGAGTAGCTTACATGAGCTTTTTTAAATATTTGTGTTTATACTAGGGTGTGAAATCTGGAATGTTTTCCTTTATTTTGTTGTTATGAAACAATAAGCATTTATTTAAAAATCATGACTCATGTGGGCCTGTTCGAGCTCTGCAGGGAGAAATCCAGTGCGCCATCAGATTACTGTTTATACTGTGCTGCAGCAAGGAGAACTGCACTTTTTTTAAACCCCTTGTATTTCCCTCCCTCTTAATATGCACATGCACACATGATGTCTGAATAAACTCCCAATAATATTTAGATCTATATGTTTGCACATGTCTGCAAGTGGCAGCAACAAGTTCTTCCACATACATGAATCGACTCGCATTAATGAAGGAAGTCATCATGGCCCTCGCTCACTCTTTCAGTTCAGACTGCGAGATCAAATGAGAGAAGGAGATCTCAGATCAAAAGAGACCAAATAAGCGGGTCGCTGATTCATTCATGCAGCTGCATTGAGACCAAGGCCAACAGGCGTATCATACACTGAAAGGGAGCTGCTATTCAGAGTGCAGGTGTGAAGTATGTGGCACATTCTGCCATATAATGTGGAGGTTGTTAGAAATCCGTGTTCGGGCCTATAGGCTACTAGGGGGCTGATTCGCATTGGAGGGAGCCCGCTCATCTATGAAAGTAAAATAACTTCGTTTCCTGAAATCTGCGGATGACGGTAATCCTAAAACCTGGGGAGTGAGGTGGAGGGTGTGGGGTGTGGGGGGTGGTCTATAAGGTCTTATTGGCACAGATCCCCCCCCAGCCTCTCCGGATTGTGACTTATGTGAGGTTTGCCTGCTATATACAAAAGCTACCGCAGGGGTGTAGCCTTAAACCTGCCTTAACTCTGCTTGCTCACCTTTTTATATGCGGAATACAGTTAATTTAGCTTTAAAGGTTGTCATAAATCTTTATGACGGAAACTCGTGGTAGCCTATACATCACAGGCCATGTGATCTTGTAAATCCCCAACCGCCCCCCCTCCTTCGGAAACTAACCTTGGGTGATATCAGAATAAAATATTCAATATTCATGACAAGCTTTATGGTTGTAGTTAACTTGTGGGTGCGCATAGTTTGCCCTTTCACCTCTCTATGTACACTCGATCAAAGTCGAAGAAATAAAGTGTAATGCTCCTTTACGAAAAGAAAAACAGATTAATCCTATAATAACAGTTAACTAGATGGAGGGGAATGAAGAATATAACTGTAAAGTAGTGGGTGTCTTTGGAGATTTTAGCCAGATTTAATTAATTTATTATATATTTGATTTATTTGTTGATCATAAACAGTCAAATCAATGCATCCTTTTCTTGGACCAGTGTTCCCAGAATGCCAGCTCTATTATAACAACTCTGTCCTACTTTTCCGGTCTGTTTCTGGTGGCTCTATTGCACCTGTCTCTCTGTCTTTCTCTTTATTTTCCAAGCCAATTTCGGCCACTTCATTCTTGATAATTATGACCTGGTTGGTGTTGGAGGTGCTGATGGTGGTGTTGGAGCGTGGGGTGGGCGTGGAGGAAAAGGAGGAGGAGGGAGGGAGTGATGAGGGGTGGTGTGGAAGGGGGTGAGTGAGGCTTTTACTCCTAGACTGCTAATCCCCCTATTAAAAGGGTTTTGTTCAATAATGCCGGACAGTTTCCGGAAGTAGGATTACCGCCTCCATTATTTTACAAAGAAATGATATTTCACACTCAAATGAGCCTTAGGATGCAGCAGTGGTGGTGAGAGGGCCCTGGAAGAAATGAAATGGATTCATTTTCTTTTTGTTGCGCTTTGGAAGTTCAAAACCTCCCCCTTTTCTTTCTTTCTTTTCTTTCTTTTTTTTTTTTTTTTTAAACATCATCTCTTCTACAATTAATGAGAATACGTAGCTTATATTTCCTGTGAAACTGCGGTTTCCTGTTCTCTTTCTTGGAGTGGACTTGCATTCGTGTGGCTGCTCAAGTGGAGACTCTCTTCCTCCTCCTTCCTCTCTCTCTCTCTCTCTCTCTCTCTCTCTCTTTCTCTCTCTCTCTCACTCACACACACACACACACACACACACACACACACACACACACACACACGCATGCACACCTGTTCTTGATTCTTGACCCCAGAGCTGATATCAGATCAGAGGTTGTCACTCAGCTGAAGGTGGGAAGCCCCGACGAGTGAACCCAACGGGATCAGTTGTTAGAGAACATCTCTTACACTTCTAACTGTCTGTGCTATCCAGTGTCTGCGCGCCGGGAATGGAACTTTTACAATAAAAGTCATTATATATACATTTTACCTCTGCTGTGGTACAAACATGCACTTCACTTTACACTTTAAAATCTTTGGATCCAAGTTTCTTTGCAACCAAACCGACTTGTGCCAACTTCTTTGTAGATGTTTATATTTGGTAAAAAGCATAAATTGTTACGCGTAAAGGTCACTAAACTATTGCAGTGCATACGTGCACAATCTTGCAACAATGGCGCATGATTTTATTTTTCTTTGTGGCTTCTAAATGAATTTATTGCTACTTCTCTTTGATCCGTGGCTGCAGTAAAGATTAAATACTTTGGCTAAAAAATAGAGTTTGGCATGCCTTCCTGACTCATGTTTTAACTCTCCCCCTCTCTCGCTTCTTCCTCTAATGAAACAACCCTTTAAATGTTGCCTATCCTTCACTTTCAGCGCTGAATGGAAAATGTTTTTACGCGACTCAGTTAGTTCTTGTCCATTTTGACGACTGGAACTAAAAGCTTTAGACGGCCCAATAGAGAGGAGCCCAATAGAGAGGAGCCCAACAAATCGGTGACAAAAGGCTTTCCGTGTCATCAACGTCGTTCAGACGACCTAGAAGAATCCCTCTGATATCAACTTCCACTTCAAAGACTCCCACTTTCAATTGAGATCCAACTATCTTGTTGTTTTTTCATCCTTCCTTTGTTTTGATTTTTTTTTTCTTTACGCACAAGAGCTGGTGCCAAAAGAGGCATCATCATCTTCCTCTATTTGGTTGGTTTTAGTGTTTATTCTTTTCTTTCAGCTGGGCCTCTTCCACAGAGCAAACTGTCATGCACTTAACCAAACTCTATAAACGTATTGTAGCTATGTTGTTTCCACCCACTTCTGCCTCAGTCAAGGCAGGAGTAAAAATGTCCCCCTCAGCCAAAAAGTTTTCCCAGCGCATCAGAGCTCTTCGGGTTTTTCGGTTAGCTGCATGTTTTCACCCCTCTTCAGACTCATTTTACGTTTCACTTTATTTTATACTAATAAAAAAAAGTAAGAAAAAAAAGTTATAAAAAAAAAAGCTTAAAGCGAATTAATTTACATGTCTATTGCGAACATGTGCAGTTATCATTATAGGCAACGAAGCTTTAATGGTTTTACATATTTCATGTATAGAGCCTAAAATATGATTATGATTAAAGGTATCCATTGAGCAGTTCAGTTCTCTAGCAGTGCAAGTCTATTATGGTGTGGGACAACTGCGTTTTAGCGGCTTCTCCTTTGATTGTCGTAAAGTAGGTCTGCAGCAAAAGAATATATTTTTCTTCTTTATACTGCCCTCGTCTGCAATATAAAGGACATAGATTACCGTTTCCTACCCCATGGGAAGCAAATATTACATTCTTTAGAGCGGGCTTTTGAGTCCACGGACTTGGCCCCATATCATTTGAGTTTGACTTGGCTATTGCTATAGAAATCTTAATTCACCATGAGGATTCACCGTCGTGAAAAAATGGCTCTTTGTACGAAACGCCCTTTGAAGTCTGGATCAGAATATTGTAGCCCTTCATCAAACTGCATCAGACCACAGTCTCAGCTGAGAAAGTAAGACTTTAACACAAGTGGAGCGCAATTTAAGTTTTTTTTTTTTTCCGAGAAACACTTAAGAAATAAAATCTTTAAATGTAATGTAAGGGACATTACATTTTATTTCTTTAAATTATAGCATCTGAAAAGTAGACATGGGTAGAGCTGTGTTATGACTGGAGCTTTCCTACAAGCGGTGTGTACAGGGAGCAACAGTTTTTTTATGGAAATGTTGTATTAAGACATAAAAAAGGAGAAATTTTTCAGATATTCCTCAGAAAAAAAAAGATACATTTTAAGATAATAGATCACCGGCTGGAAATTCCATATAGACCCGAATGGCTCAGCAAAGTTTTCACTTTAGTCATACAAGATTTATTCAAAATACTCACAAATTACAAGGCAATTCGGTACGCATTTTGAGTGCCGCTGGATTTCAGATATTCAAAAAGAAAAAAATATATATATTGACGACAATGATACAAAACCACAAAATGCCCACTTTGATAAAACATTTATAATTTCACGGTCGTATATCAAATACTGCAGGCTTATGAAACAGCTCGATTGTTGACCCTCTGCACAAATGGAAAGAAAAATGCTGTAAACATAAAATGTTTGTACAAATAACTGCAGTAATCGGTAAGAAACTGCTTTGAGACAGATCCTTACAAAACTATCAACATCAACACATCGAAACTTACAAAATTTACAAATGTACATTTATGCCCTAACTGAAACATGCACTTTGGTTCGATAATAGGCCTACAAAAAAATCCTTCAAGATCAGATTGAAAAATAAATAAAAACATATTGAAGTCAGAACTCGAATTTACAAAATAATTTTACACCAACATGCCTAGCCTACAATAAAGTACCACATCTTCTAACGGATTTACACGACTCTCTCCACAAGTGGAGCAGTGGGCCGTCAGGGCGTGTAGGCACTGAGCCAACCATTTTGAGTCGCTGAGGTTTGAAAATATATTCTTTTATTGTGCCTAGAAATTAGCACGTCTTTAAGGTTTGCACATTTTCCTTCCAATGTGGTTAAAACGCGTCTCTTGGCTCTGGGTGTCTGTTTGGTGGCTCATCCAAAAAAAAAAGGGGGGGGACCAGTGGGCCTTCACAGGCGTATAGGCACCAAAAGCCAAAACCATTTTTAATAGTTGAGCTTTTGGAAATGTTCTCTCACTTGTGACACCGCGTTTTGTTTGAGTCCAATTGGGTTAAAACGCGTCCCTCGGTTCTGGGTTTCTGTAAGGTGGCTCGTCTGTGGGGTCGGGTGTGGAGGGCCCGCTGGGCGGTGTCTGGGCGCCGCTGGCACCTGAACTGTGGCACACGTACCATTCACTTAAATTCGCGGGCTGGGAGGCTCCCACCGGCTCCGACAGCACCGATGAGCCTCCTGGCTCCCGGCCCAAGTCTGAGGAGGGGGAGACCAGGGACGGGGTGGATGACTCGTAGCCTGAGCTGGGCGGGGGGGACTTGCAGTGCACCTTCATGTGTTTCCTCAGGGAGCTGGGGTGTGTGTAGGACTTATCGCAGCCTCTCACTTTGCAGTTGTAGGGCTTATCGCTGGTGTGGACGTGGGAGTGCTTTTTCCGGTCACTGCTGTTGGCGAAGCGTCTGTCGCAGCCGTCAAACTCACATTTGAAGGGCTTCTCACCTGTTAACAGGAAGGGTGACACAATACAATATATATCAATGGATTCAAATAAAAAATCAGGTTATTTGTTTCATTATTTATTTATGTTAGGCACATCCTCCCAATTTTCTAGAAGACTGATAGTGAGATAAAACTCCAATCTTTAAATACACTAACAATGTGGGTAGCCATAGTATGGGCACAAATGGGCTTAGAATAAACTAAGCACCAAGTATCTGTGACTAAAAAAAAAAAAAAGGTTTTTATTTTTAAAGCTGGTACAATTACAGCCACTTTTATTAGCCATCTTCTTGTTATTTTCATATATATATATCTTTTTTTTCTGATTTAGATTATATATTTTTTTGTATTTACAGTAAACACACCTTTACCCCCCACTTGCACTTTTAAAAGTTTGCCTGTTTGGACAGCCCTGCCATGAGTCTCAGTCTGGTGTAAACAGGAGGGCTGAACCCCTACTGTCCTGGGTCTATACCTGGCGTCTGCATGCATCAAGGCATACGTCAAAACAGACAAGCTATGAGCACAGACATAGCAGGCCTAAAACCAACTGAAAAGCATGATAAATGAAAGTATCGCCACAGCCAGGCTTCACCTACTGTGTGCTAACGGCAGCCTGTCTGCTATTTGAAAATCCTGCAAAATGGTTATGGACTAGGTTCTAATTTTTGCGTCTTAATAACAAGTATTTCTACCTGATTATGACAAGGCAAAAAAAAAAAAAAAAAAAAAAGAGAGAAAAAAGACAATCTGAATAAATTACACGGAAATCATCCACTGCTGATTTTTCTTCTCCGATTAAAGCTTTTGAGAATATGTAATTGCCTCTGTCTAATTACACTTGCGGGTTGAATATCAATTTGACCTTCAGCTGTTGGGTTGAGAGAGCCAATCAAGGATATTAGTGTAGTACAAGAAACCGTCGAGGAACAGACCCCAGGGGCAGCCCCAGTCATAACCACACTTTCGGATAGGTTTTAAACATGATACCAAAGACCAGGCCCCTTGGGAGTCAACACACAGAAATAATTTAACAGATTTGTACTTAGGTAATGTGAGCAAATTATATGAATAATACATAGGGTGCAGAAACGGAGCAGAGGGG
Source organism: Dicentrarchus labrax (assembly GCF_905237075.1). Lineage (NCBI taxonomy): Eukaryota > Metazoa > Chordata > Actinopteri > Moronidae > Dicentrarchus > Dicentrarchus labrax. Next base: position 14,939,625 of record NW_026136709.1, on the reverse strand, counting down.
GGAGTGCCATGCAGCCATCGCTATAAAAAAAAGGAATGTAATCATTGTATTCATTTACAAGTCTGACTCGACATTTTGAGGCCTTTTTTTTTTTTTTTCTTCTTCTTCTCTCACTAGCTCCACAGCACGTCACTGGGCCACAGACGCAAGGAGTCGTATTGGGCTATTATATGTTTTTAAAGTGAAAATCAAGGAGCTGCATTGTGCACACGTCAGTCATTACAGACGCAGTCAGCCTCTGCCAACCTGTTGGTGAATTATTTTAGCCGCCTGCACTTGTCAACTTGTTGCTTTGGCCACAGGCTATCAAAGAGCTGGTCATTCCAATGGCATGCTTATTATTTCACCATGCATACATGTCACATCACTAAGAAATAAGGTTATTATAAGGCTTCAATACTCGACTGTAAAATAAAAACACTCCCTTCTGTGTAGCTTTAAATGTAATATTGCAATGACTCCAACCAGCTGTTATTATGAATATGAGTGCTATTAAAGAGAGCAGCAAGTGGCTGGAAAATAAAAATAAAAGCATCACCACCATATCATCATATCAGTGACACTGAACGTGAAGATGCACCTTTGCAACTTTGCCACAGCAGTCATGTCTGGCGTGCACTAAGCTACATGGACAAGATCTGACGTGGGCCTCAGTCTTTGTGCTGTGGTGTAAACAAGAGGTTGAACCGTCAAACGCCTGAGTGAGCTGTACCATAATCCCCAAACCATTTGTAAAAACTTGTACTGATGCAACTCCTGGCAAACAGGTGGCCCAGTAGCTGTTGCGTGCTGATGTGACAGCAGCACAGGCTGATTAATTGGCATGGCTCATCAGTGTATATTTTTAATGCGTAAAATCAAAGATATTTTAATTAAAGCTCATTAAAAATAAGCTGAAAATTATGCAAAACGTGACTTAACTAGTGTCTGGATAGTATGCAGAGCCGACATTTGATTTTCAACATGCGATCATTTGCTTTAACACATTATAGCGCATTTCCAACATTTCTGCATTTTCCTTTTTACGAATACATAGCCACTGACCTGTGTGCGTCCTTTTGTGAATCTTAAGATTCTCGGATCTTGCAAACACTTTCCCACAGCCTGGGAATGGGCATGGAAACGGTTTCTCCCCGGTGTGCACTCGAATGTGATTTACAAGTTTGTACTTGGCTTTAAATGGTTTGCCTTCCCTCGGACACTCTTCCCAAAAACATATATGGTTCGCCTGCTCTGGTCCTCCGACGTGCTCCACCGTCACATGCGTTACCAGTTCATGCATGGTGCTGTAAGTTTTAGAGCAAAGTTTCTTCGGCGAGTGCTCCGGCTCCAGCCACTTGCAAATCAGCTCTTGCTTTATCGGCTGCCTCATGTAGCGAAAAAAGGCACCGGCTCCGTGGTGGTGGTGGTGGTGAGCGCTAAGATTCATGTTCAGATTCAGACCACCGTAGCCATGCAAAGGCGAGGCGGAGAACGGATCAGCCCTGGAGCTTGCTACTTGACTCAAGTGATCAGACCTTACATACATTTCTCCAGGTAGTCCTAACCTTATTTGTCCATTCAACGCTTGGCCACCCGGTGATCCGCTAGAAGGCTGGTCGTGATGGAGTCCAGAGAAGAGGGTATGGTTCCCAGCGTCAGGGTGATGACCATAGTGTCCGGGATAGCTACCTGTTGTTGAGACAAACATTCCGTGGTGAGAGGCTGAACCAGCAGTCTGGTCAGTCAGTACTGGCATGGCTTGAGCTGTCAGATCTCTCCGGATGAGGAAATCCCTACCTGCGGATAAAGCCTGGGCCGTGTGAGACATAGAATAGGGGACCGATGTCGCCTGAACCGGGCCAAAAGCTCCCGTTTGACTGGAGACCACTTCACTGTGGCCTGCCATATGATGATTGTGGTGGTGGTGATGGTGGTGGGGATAATGATGGGCTGGGCTGATTTTGAGGGCCGCGGAGTGCCCCATGTGTTCTGGCCCGAATGGACTCGGCCCCAGGCGGGGTTCCGCAGTAATCTCCCCAGGGTGCGAGTGAGCCATTGAGTGTGGATGGCTGCTGAACCCCGGGAAGCCTGTCACGCTCTGAGGGGTATGGTGGTGATGATGGTGATGGTGGTGAGCCCCTGCCAAGTCAACTAATCTCAGCGCCGTGTTCCGTTTGGAAAACGTAGGGTCCATCACGGGGCTTCCCAATGCATCCACGCTCATTACTTCCTAATTTTAGAATAACTTGACAGCAGGCAAAATAATAATGATGATGACAAATATATTTTAATCGCAATGAAAAATAAAGAAAAAAGACTTTATAAAGTTAAGTCTATCTGCAGACTACATGGAATCCCATTCGGTTGAGAGGCAGCAGCAGGACGCTTTGATACTGAATAGAGATTCATGGTAGGCGCTGCAGCCCGTGGAGCTAAACAATCACCCTGCGCTCTAATTGGTCAGAGCTCGCTGATTGACGTCACCAGTGACAGTTTCCAACGTGAAGAAAAATGTCTTAGTGACAGCGAGCAGCCAGCACGCATGCGCAGTGCCTCAGGCAACGCTTGAGAAAAATAGTTGTTATGCAAAGGTTATTGTACAATAAAACTCCTAAAAAGTTGATCCAGATATACAGTCGTCTTTCTTTTGTCAAAGCGAACAAAGGCTGCGCGGCTATGAAAGACCAATTTCCCCACTTTGATTATGCAATTACAAAACAGACTGCCTCGCAAGAGTATGCATATTGTCCCTATAAAAGTTGTAAGGATCATAAATAATGCAGTGATATCTTCATTTTGCCTCGCAACGTGTGAAGGACAACTTTACGCACAAATTACGCACAACTTTACGCACGTAAAAGATCGGCGTGAGCGGAGACAAAACTTGTCAACTTAACCAAAGGAAAACTCCACGTGGGAGTTTAAAATAGTCCGGAGTACATACCATTATTATGCGCTAAGATAAATACCCATATTTACATATCCAGTCGTTAGCTCTTCAGCGCGCACTACAGTGCTGACTCCGCGCTCTGCTCGCTGGGATCGGTGTGTGTAGGAAGTGTGAATAGGGCGAGCTGCGGCCATTGTCCCGAGGAAAAAAAAATTTAATGGACGGGACCTGTTGTTATGATCCGGGGTAATTTTGCTTTAGACCCAGGACGGCAGCAGCTGAGGGTCACAGGAGGTAGTGCCGTTGCAGACTTAAGTTCAAAATAAAACGTGTGTGCACTGTAAGTATCGGTTACTACAATATTATCCTACAAAGTGTAGTACTTGAGCTTAGTGATTCCTTTATTCTTTTTGTTTGAGTGCTTAAATGAGAGATATTAGTTATTCTAATCCTAACAACATGCCATATAAATGATTTACCAGTCACTCATGGTTATTTTTTCCATGGACTTTGTCTTTTTAAACCAGGACTATTTATAAAATCCAATGTGTAGTCATTAAAATATCGAGTAATGTTTGGATTTTACTGTACACGGTTTACAGTCTGCAGTACGGTGGACATTGTTCGTCTCTGTAACAAACATGAATGGCCGAAATATTTTACTAATTTACTTGAATATCACAAATAGCAAATTTAGATTTTTTTTTTTTGTCTTGCCATAGTGATACTTATATAATTAACAGTTATTACTTTAACACATGTGACTTTATTGTTTCAAGTGTTTTGAGTTATATCTGGTGTGTTGCAACCAAAATTGTGTTACCGACCGCTGCAAATTTTGGGGGGGTTGTTTGGACTGAACACTTAATCTTTGCAGTTGGAGACAAAAAATAAATTACTGTGACCTTAAAGACGGTCACATAGAGTGGTGATCACTTAGATGTCAAACATGAAGTGTGTTAATGTGTTATTTAACTTCTACGGTGAAGTAATATGTGGGGGTTGTGGGACTACAGCCTGAATTTATTGTCACAGGCGGTCGTTAATATTTAACCATAAAATATTTAATCACGATCTTTAAATTTTCGTTGATAAAAAAATCAACTGGACATGATGTGAACTTGTGTTTTTGGAAGACTGAATATATGTTGTTTTCATATTTAAACCAAAGCAATTGCCTTGAATATGCTGAATAATAGGACACTTACTCACTTGGCTCATATTCTTATATGAGAAAAAATAAATACAACGTTATTCCTCTTGGTTATTTCTCTGAATTGACTTGTCAAAATCGTTGCTGACAGCGTCATATCCAGCACGTTAGAAATTGAGTCAATATTTTGAGACATGACGGATCCAAAAGATGTTTATTAAATGGCCTTTGCGCATGGGGTTCATGAGGCTCACAGCTGTAGCCTTCAGAGGCATCACCGCACCAGCGTAATGCAAAACTTTGAAGTGCTATTTCTGGTCCAAGTTGTGCATGCACTCACTCTTGAAGACAAGTAAGCAGGGGAGTTGTATGAGATCCCAAACAACAACAAAAAGAGCTGAATATCGCAGAGAGGTCTCATAAAACGCTGCTTTTGCTGCTTTGGCTAAGTGGCTTTCACTGTAAATCCTAAATAGCTCCTGGAAGCCATTTTATATTTTACAGTATGCTTCCAGCACATTAGGATCATGACACTAAACGGTTATTGGCCTTTTAATCAAGACGCATATTTTACGCATACAAGTTAAATATGTTAGAATCACTTTGAGACACATAAGTATCATAGACACTTTAAATACACTTGCAAAGTTATGTATAGTTCCAACAGCTCCTTTCTTGGAACACAATTTCCAATCTTGCCTCACTTGTTGCAAGTCTGAGTATATGAATTCCAGTCTTGACTTGTTCAATGATTTGCCTTTCTTACCGTTTTCCACCTGTTGAAAGATCCCTCCAAATTTTGCATGGCAGAGTAGTGGGCTACCTAAAACGTCGGATCAAGTTGTAGGTCTACTTGTTAAGTTGAGAACAACAAAACTTCCCCTCTTTCCTCGGTCTCCTAAGACTGACTTGGAGAATGCCTTGTAGAAACTAGCCTAGTTGCCAAGAAGATATTTTAATGGTTTGCATGGCACGTCTGTGCATGTGGCTTTGAACTCTAGCAGCCGGAGGTTCCTGCAGAGAGCGCCGCAAATCCCACTTGATAACTTCGACAACCCACAACGTTTTGCACACAGGCTATGCATCACTGGCCTGCAAGAAGAAGAAAAAAATGAGTAAGTTGCACAAGCACAGCCAAAGCGTGATGGATACATTAGGCATACTAGTGCATCCAAGTTAAATACTGGCCTATATATTCAAGGTAACCTTTATGAACGTGGGGTGCTGCTGGAGAGCACGATGATGTGGAAATCTAAAGCACAGATGTTCCACGGGTGTGAGCTCCAGCGGACGCAGAAACATTGTGTTCAAGGGAGACAGAGCTACAAAACACACAGAGTGCGCACAAGACAACACCAGGCAACAAAACAGTTATGTGGATTCCCTTCCTGAATGAAAGGGATAAGTTGATAATAACAGGCCTTTAAAGGGAGCGATGACAGTGGGTAGACTTCATATCAAACCTCAGGGTTTCCCAAGGGACTTCCTGAGAAAAGACGTAAAACTCTTGTCTGCATACCTGTACCTGACACGCATAATGAGGGTCCACCTTTGAAAGCTATAAGGATTTACTTCACCCTCCTGCCAGTCCATGGTAGTTGCAATAAAGAGAGAGAGATAGAGAGATAGAGAGATAGATAGTCGGGCTGATTAATTGCACAAAACGTCACCAATTACTACACTAAACGGTTTGCTTGGTAGTAATGTCCCCGTGTTAACAAAGACAGTCTGACACATTTTCTTTATTAACACCTTCTTTCAGTGCGTGGCTGCAGAACGTGCTCTGACTTTCTACGGGGGCCGGTTGTCTTGCGTTTCTCAACTTTTTGTTTTGCTGTTATTCAGCCTTTTAACCAAATTCACAGTCAGCAATCTCACAATATCTGGGATTGATGATGCAAAGAGGCCAATAGAAGTGTGGGCCCTGCACCGTGGATTGTTATTTGGTGAGTGGATGTTATTGGGGGGAAAGGGGCTCCGCCAATGAGCGCGCCGCTCCGGGGCCACATGACTACCCCCCTCCTCTCCCATTCATCAGGGCTGGACTGTGTTGTCTTTTCAATTCATTTATCTGCAGGAATGATTGCGACTATCAGTCTAGAGCTCACCGCCTGACTGAGGAGGTGAAAGTTGCGCCACAGGAAGATAAACCGCAAAAGACAATATTGCATGTATATACATGATTTTACGCGTGCATCGGATGAACGGTATAGGGGAATTCCTCGCGTCTTAAAAAGTAAACAGAAAATCGGTGGATTTGAGAGTTTGCTCAGTCGAGTGAGGTCCAAGAGATAGAGAGAGGGGGAGGAAGAATATCTGTGCGTGATTTTGTGATTTCTGCTCTCAGTCGTCTCGGCGAGTCTAGACTGAAGATGCTCTTGGACGCAGGACCGCAGTATCCCACCATAGGAGTCACTACTTTCGGCTCCTCACGGCATCACTCAACAGGCGAAGTCACAGAGAGAGAAGTGGCGTTGGGGATAAATCCGTTCGCGGATGGGATGGGCGCCTTCAAAATAAACCACAGCTCCCACGATATTGGCTCCGGACAAACGGCGTTTTCCTCCCAGGCGCCCGGCTACGCAGCAGCCGCCCTGGGACACCATCACCACCCGACCCACGTTGGCTCTTACTCCACGGCGGCTTTCAACTCCACCAGGGACTTTCTCTTCAGAAATCGGGGTTTCGGGGATGCCACCGGGGCGCAGCACAGTTTGTTCGCCTCCGGAAGTTTCGCAGGGCCACATGGACACTCAGATGCAGCGGGGCACCTGCTCTTCCCGGGGCTCCACGAGCAAGCGGCGAGCCATGCGTCTTCCAACGTGGTCAACAGCCAGATGCGGCTGGGCTTCTCGGGGGACATGTACGGACGGGCCGACCAGTACGGCCACGTTACGAGCCCGCGGTCCGACCACTACGCATCGACCCAGCTGCACGGCTACGGCCCCATGAACATGAATATGGCCGCACACCACGGAGCCGGGGCCTTCTTTCGATACATGAGGCAGCCGATCAAGCAAGAGCTCATCTGTAAGTGGGTCGAGCCGGAGCAGCTGACAAATCCCAAAAAGTCGTGCAACAAAACTTTTAGCACGATGCACGAGCTCGTGACCCATCTGACGGTGGAGCATGTGGGGGGACCGGAGCAGACCAACCACATCTGCTTCTGGGAGGAATGCGCCAGAGAAGGAAAGCCATTCAAAGCCAAATACAAACTTGTAAATCATATCAGAGTACACACCGGAGAAAAGCCCTTTCCGTGTCCGTTCCCCGGCTGTGGCAAAGTATTTGCTCGATCGGAAAATCTAAAAATTCACAAAAGGACTCACACGGGTAAGATCCGCACAGATTGAGCGCTTTTTACTGCCAAAATCCAATGCTGACAATGTCCCATCCAAAATATGCATGCGATCCGGCTTATTATTTATTAGGCAGCTGGAGTCTCCTTCACTGGCATGTGATTCAGTACAGTTGTCAACAGAAAATATTTCATTTGCTGCTTCTTCTTTTTTTTTTTTTTTTTTTAGAGTCTTGTTATTTTATGTTATTTGTGATACACATTTAAATTTAATTAAATGAATTAATTCACGAGTCTAAATGGGCTCACTCCAATTAATTCGCAGTGCAGTCTGTAAGTAAGTAGATTATAGTTTTGTCAAATTTATAAAAGTAAAAAAAGGAGCCCTTTTATTCTTCACCATTATTTTAAAAAATCTTGAAATAAAATATTGTATAATGTGGATTTTTTTTTTTTTGAAACCCAGTGTTAAACGTTGTGTGTGTTTTTATTTTGTCTTTATTTAGGTGAGAAGCCTTTTAAGTGTGAGTTTGAAGGCTGCGACAGGCGGTTTGCAAACAGCAGTGATCGCAAGAAACACATGCACGTCCACACGTCGGACAAGCCCTATCTCTGCAAAATGTGCGACAAGTCATACACACATCCCAGCTCCCTCCGAAAACACATGAAGGTAAAAACCCGATGCCTTGTATTTGCTTGTCTTAACAGAATTATAAAATGTTATAACTGTGAATTTTGCTCAAATGTGTTTGTGTAGTTTATCTAGTCTGGAAGTAAGATATAGACATATTTCTATTGTGTAATATTAGGGGAGGAGGTTACAGCATTTATTCCAGAAAATAGAGAAACATAAGTTAATTTGCTTTGACACTTTCTTTCTTTTCTTTTGACCGACAAATCAGATTAAGATCTTAATGGGAATAATAATGTTTTGGGTATGCTTTGTTTAAGAATTTTGCAGACAGATTAGGACTTTTAATTTGTTTTGATTAATTTCTTATGGCATGTATTTGTACGAGGGTACAAACAGCATGTGCAGGATGCTTTTTCAAAGAACGTTTCTTTTTTTCATTATTGTTGAAGGTCCACGAATCCACCAATCCGGGGCCGCAGCCATCTCCAGCGGCCAGTTCAGGGTACGAGTCCTCCACACCTCCCACCATAGTATCACCGTCCACAGAGAACCAGAGCAGCAGCTCCATATCACCAGCAGCCTCAGCAGTACACCACACAACCAGCCACAGCACGCTGTCGTCAAATTTCAATGAATGGTACGTGTAAATATTTTTGAAAAAAAAGAAAAGCGAAAAAAAGACTGCAGATTTAAAAAGAAAAAGACTGCTTGGAATCAAAGACTTTATAAAGTCAGCCAGTGAAACATGGACTGAGAAAACACGGGAGGCCCCAAACGATCAATTAAAGGCTGTCTTAATGTCAATGAAAGCGAATGCATGGACAAAAAGGAGGCGAGGACAGCCACCGAGTTAAACTTTTTTCCCCTCAAATATTTCTTTGAGTCTTTATTTTTACTGAGAGACTTTCTCAAAAGAGATCTCAAAAACGCATGCTATCTGCGGGCCTGAATTTTTGTACATAAGGATTTCACCAAGTTGGAAAAAATGTAATATTTTATTTTGTAAATAGTTCTATCACAGTTTAAGGGAATTTGTGAAAATGTGGTCCCTAGATATATGGAAAAATGAGATGGTTTTAAGAATATTGCGATGAATAGACTTCATTGAAAAGAATGTTATAGTTGTGAACCAAATGTGAATTATTCAGTATTACTACAGTCTACACGTCGACCTAACCGACTCTTAGTATTAATGTGCTTTTGTAGCCTATTCAGTGCAACATTTTCGTCCAAGGTCCAGTTTGAGTAGCACAGTATCATTGTTGTTATTTAATGTCATGTCGATAAATCGTGTAGTGAAAGCCTGAAATTCCGTGTCAATCTGTTTATGTACGTGATAAATATAAAATCTCTGTCAATTGCTTTGTCTGAAAGGAAGTATTATTACATGTAAGTAGCTCAATTTTCCATATTTATCCGCATGTAAAGGACCGGTAACATGTTAGAAATGATCGGTATTTATGGAGAAATGCGCTCGTATGTAAAATTTAGTTTACAAAAAATGTTTGGATACATTTCGTACTATATTAAAGGATTAAAAAATACAATAATGCAATGCGTTGGAGGTTATTGGTTTCATTGGTGTTTGAGGGTGATCTCAACATGGGTGCTGTGTGAAACTAATGGGTTCTTTATAGGCTGCATAAAAAATACAATCATTTGCTGCAGACTAAAGCAGAGGTGTGTGTGTGTGTGTGTGTGTGTGTGTGTGTGTGTGTGTGTGTGTGTGTGTTTTCTAGCACACTATTGCATTTAGCACGGTTTCAATGAAAGGATTTGTGCATGTTTAGCTGCACAAATAATTTTAACTCTTTACTGTGTGTGCATGCTTTTGCAGTGTGTGTGTGTGTGTGTGTGTGTGTGTGTGTGTGTGTGTGTCAGAGGCAACAGCTCATTTAAAGCTAAAGGTTATGTTCCAAACGCACTGTCACAACTTCCCTGTGAGTCAATAATAAGCAAATTCACTCTCTCCCCTTCTGCATCTTCTGTTTATCCAAAATTAACATCCAACACTTTGCCCTGCAGTAATGTGCAAATTAAATCGATTAATCACGGCGGTTGTTCCTCGGTGTAAACCGGAATAGTTTGCGTTACTTAATTGTTCGAGAATCTAATTTTCAAATCTAATTTATTTCCTTTCCTGCGTTTGTCGGATTTCATAGATTTAAAAGGGAGAACCGAGGAGTCAATGTGGCCCCCTCATTGTTCCTGGCTGCAGCTTGCTTGACCGCCCCATTAGGCAGAGATCACATCAGCAGCCGCCAGTGATCATGGTTAACACTGCCAGTGTGCACGGAGCCACGATCTGTCAGTCTGCAGCTCTGTCAAAAACAGCTCCACACACCCGAAAAGAAGCAAATAGCAATTTTAAACCTTATAAAGAATCTACACACACACACACACACACACACACACACACACACAGCAGCAGCAGCAGCACCAGCAGCAGTGGAGGTGTGTGTGTGCGCGTGCGTGTGTGCGCGCGTCTTTATCAGCCTAAAATAAGGAGAGAGAAAAAAAAAAAACATCCACGACTCCCACCATCTTTAGATGATTTGTTGAAATGTATTGAAATGTATTCATATTTTCTTTTCACGGACTATTAAATTTGGAGATAAATGAAGGATGGTAATAAAATGACTTTTTCGACTCTATTTAACACTATCTATCTGGGTTTCCAGTGCTGATGCCTCGCTGCTATAAAGAAGACGCACCCCGCGCCGTGTGAATGCGTCTGAGAAAAGTCACTTTGCAGCTTTTATAGAAAAATGTTCACATGTAAGTGGAAATATAAATAGTTTAAAGTGGATGTGTTAAAACTCAGCTCTGTGTAGTTTCTAGGCTGGCGGGATATTCCACACGTGCGCCAAATTTAAATATAAAACTGATGCCAGTGTGACAAATGTAGAGATAGACTTTAAAATACAGCCTAAAAAAACAAAACAAGAAAAAAACAAACCAATTTATCCGTCATTTGAACTTGAAAAAAACCCTCAGAGTGTAAAATTTTGCTTTAGAGTCCAGGCTGATAATGATGGAAAAAATACTTTCCAGGAATGTATTTGGAGTTTTGTTTGGACTGATAGTCATTTGCCTCATTATGGCCACAGACTTCAGTTTATCCTGCTTTTTATTTCCCTGCACATGTTTTTGCTGAAGACAGAAACTACAACGTTTCTATCCCCACAAAACAGCCAGGCGCTGCTCCTCTTACGTGCCAGTGCAAAGCATGAACCCTGACTATGCTGTTCAATTTCCACTTCGTGCTTCTGTCGTATTACTTTCCAGTGAACCTACACAACTGGTGTCGAAAATAAAATGCTCGTAAAAAAAGAGGAGTCGACGACAGGCTGCAGCGCGTCTCCTATCAGACTGCCTATAGAGCTGATGCTGACTCCAGATCAAATAGGAGCGCAAGGGAAAAACATCCACTTTAAATGTATTTACGCTCAAGTCTGGAAATGACAAACACTCAGATATCGGGAAAGCGCAGGCGCCAGCATCATGAATATTTATTACCAGCACTTGTGGCCAGTAAACCGAGCCTGACGTTTGTGTTACCAAGGTAGACACTCTGCAGCTCAGCTGCGCATCAAATATCACACAGGATGGTCGTTCATGTTTTTTTTTTACACATTTAAAAGTCAGAATTGTTTGTTTTACCTACAAACAACATCAGTAAATCGATGTAGGCGATAGTAATATAGCAAAAGTTTAATTCAAATAAGAATAGCCTTGTATTAATGCAATAGTGGCTGCATTTTGGAACTTCTGGTTCCTCTTCCTGACATTTTCGACCTCCTTGGGATTTTTCTGTTGAGCTTCCCTTTCAGAGACAAACGGAATATGGCTGCCCTGTTTTTAAACATTACAAGTGCAGATATAAATGCAACTTTTGGTTGGACAAAACTTGCAGCCACTGACACGCGGTGTATAGTCCAAGATTAGAAAGAAAGCTATAATCCGTGCCCCTTGATGGATGAGGTGCCCATGCATGTGCCAGCAGTCTGATCTGCATGCCCAGCTGCCGTCACTCAATGAGAACTAAATCGATAAGTTAAACATTTGCAGTTGGATTTAACTATTAAGTTTCCGGCTAAATGATCTATGCAAGAGAGAGGGGGACATGTGATATCTATTTTTATCAGCTCCAGAGTTTAATAACTTAAGAGGCTATGTACGCCCCCAAGTTGCAAGTCATGAAATGTCTTGCAAAAGAACTGGTCTCCTACAGCCTCCATCTGCTGAGCTTAAGAGTCCTAATACAAAAAGGTCAAATTCAAGTCAAGGCCACTTTCGTTTATTGGCATGCAGACATTTCAGAACGCCTCCAAGAAACCCTGTCGTATTTGCAGCCATAAAACGATTTCATTGCCAGACTCTGGGTAATGGAGCAATCCATCCCACAGTGAAGTTTGCATACAACGATAATCCAGACATTGATTTTTACAGAAAATGATTTATAATCTTCATGCATGGCAAGTGGCTGGTCATATGAAAAGCGCCAGTTGGTTATTTTTTCTGTTTTGTTTGTTGGTTTTATTTTTGTTTTTATTTGAAAGAAGCTCAAGGCCATCAGCAAAGACAGCACAAGGGAAATATATTAATGTAATGAATTAATGAATTTAAATATGTGTAAATATCCCTCTATGGCATGCCTAACTTAAACTTTAACTATTTAAATTAAATCATCCACACCTACATCAAACTGTTTAAAAAATAGATTTTCTGACTCATCCTGAATTATGATCCATTATTTAAGCTTTTTCTTTAAATATTTATTATTTGGAAATTAGCTCTTACCTGTAGTTTGAGTTGATCACAGGGGTTCCACATGTGACCGGAGCTGCTCTGGTGCAACTTTGCGTATTATGTGCTAAATAGGGTCCATCCATCTCTACAAATAAAATATCAAACTATTGTGAGTTGTAAGAAAAGAAACAACACAAATACATTTTAATTTCTTTATTTCTTTATTTATTTTTTTTTATAGTCTAAATGGTGTTTGGCTGCCTTATGATAATCCTGACTGCAGCTCATATAGTTCACAGCTCTTTTTATTTAACCACATCACTGATTGGGACATTAATCTCCGCTTTGCCAGCACGGTCCCATTGCCGTGGCTTTGGAGAGGGTTCGTTATAGTGAAACATTAGGCTCACGGTGACCCCCGTTGCATCAGTTGTGGTCTCTGACATGCTATTAAGTTTAGACCCGTGCAGGAGATTTGTGGAGGCGCTGACACGGTGTTGTCGCGTCCCCCTTTGACGTGTTGCTAAATGAGGCCACTCCAATTAGCTCTCTGCGACAGGGTGAGACCGGTGTACACCTCTGCGGAGAGGAAAAATAGTCCCTGTCTGAACCGCTTTTATTCAGGGAAAGTAGAGTGAACGTTTGGCGACGTGGTGATTCCCACCTGAGCTGCTCCAGAACTGGATTTGGTCAGTTATTGTGCAGTTTGTTGCGCCAGAAGTTCTGCTCAAGGGTACTTTGGAGGTGGTGGTAATAAGGGCTGGAAGAGCGGCTCCTTAAATTCAGGAAATGGAACCACCAACCGAGCTTCCGGTTACAATATCTGGCTTATTTTAACCCTTTTGCAACCTTTAGTTAAAGGACCAATCCGTGTTTTGTTTTTTGTTGTCATACATGTTATTGTCAATAACATGTTCATTCACATACTGAATATTAAACGTATTTACGTTTATTTTTTGATGAATTATTAAAAACATTTTCTTAATTGAAATATAGACAACTTTTACTAACGCTGTAGCAAAGAAAGAAAAATCCTTAATAACTTAAATATAGCTGTTAGTTTGTATATTATGAGGCCTGTCAAAGAAAATTAAGAGTGATGGCACTTTCTTGTGTTTCTAATTTTGGTAATAGAGCTACAGCCTTTTGTTTACATTTAGATGCAAGTGCAGCTGATTTGCTATAAGGCATAACCTACACCATAAAACATCTTTTAATAAATTCATCAGCCCGGAATGAAATAAACCCCACATTTAGATTTTACGTGTTTAAAAAAAGCGATGCATATGGTGTGTTAATGTACTGTTTCAATAGAGAGGTCTTCTCGCTTACAGAGCAGCTTGCAGACATCTGCTTATCTGATGAGTCTGATAATGACTTGTTATTTTGCAATGAGGATGACCAGCCAAAGATAATCACTGACAGACTTCTCCCGATCCATTCCACAAAGCAACGTTTTTTGTTAAAGTGCATCATAAGGTGGACCCCAAGGAAAAACATGGCTGAAACCATATGAACTGCAACGTTTTATTGGTTTATGGTGACATTAAGCCTGATTCGAACTGATGTTGCTTTGTATAACCTCAAATTTAAGTTCCAATTAACCTGTTTACTAGTGTTCTGTGGCATATGGTGTTTTAAATTAGCAGCAGACCCAAATTATTTGTCCCTGCTTTTATTTTGAACATCATCCTCCAAGTCTATGTCATTGCTCATCATCAAATGTACAAAAGCAGGAATTTCAAAAATTAGTTCTGTTTAGGGAAGGAAGACAGTTGTATAAAATAAACCCACAACCAACCTCTACCATAACTTTACTTCTAATTTTAATACATGATTTTTTTTTCTTTAACTCTGCTCCGTGCTGAGGGTGGTTTGGTTTTAGATTAGGGTTAACACTGCACCTCTTCAAAAAGTTGATGTAGTTAAAACATCCCAAGACACAAATGGCAGTGATAGTCAGAAACATCAGTTGTTGAATATTTTACCACCAAGCAGTATTTGTACACGTTAACACCATGTCAGCATATTTAACAAACTCACCAGCCTCTGCACAACCGCTTTATCTTTGGGTCGCCTGAAATTCATTGTTGTTTTCCTGTTGGGCTACAGCCCAAAACCTTCAAATATTTTTCAGAGACAAGAGGCTATAAATACAGGTTGTTTTGCTTGCCTGTTGTTTTGAGTGCAGATATTTTAACTAGAAATGGATTTCATTTTTTTTTTCCTTTCCTCACGAGTAAATCATTTCAGAGAAAAACACGTGTGCAATGAAACAAACTGGAATCACAATTCCTCTGGTTAGCTGGCTCGTGTACGCAGGATTGCAGCTATTTTCAATGCTATGTTAATATCCACACTTTTTTTTTTGCAAACATTTGCTGCTTTGTAATTGTTTTGGCTCAATGTTCAGTTTGATTCTGATAATGGAAGTACATCCATCATTAGTCCGTCCATCCATCATTAGAGTCCAGCGTGCACTGTGGCTGTTTGTGCGTTTGTCATGCTAGTGTGTGCATCTGTAGATATTTTCCATTCCTTACTATTGAAGCATTTCTGACATCAAGCCTATTCAGAATGGAATAAAACTGTGGCTTTGTCATCAAGCCCAAACCCTAAACCCTGTAGTAACATTTTACAACTCAAAGAAAGCATGTCGATAGATAGAAACTTACATTCTCGCTGCACATTTTCACTGACCTTAACAAAGACCTATACAGGCCATTCTGACATCTTGTATCCAGTACACAGTATCAACAACAAGAGAAACACACTGACTGATGCAATGCTTCAATCACACCAGATATGTTCCACCTCTCTGCAGTGCATTCATTTATAATTATACTGGCATCACAGAAAGAGAGTGATTAAAAGTCAGATTTGGCAAACAAAATGTGGTATGTAAGGTATCATCATAACAGTGCGCTTGGCATTGAAATATTTTTCAGCAGCTGCATCAGCAGGACACAGGTGGAAATGCAACTTGACTGGTGATGGGTGCCAAGAAAGATCTGGAAGCTGAATGTGTCTGTGTGAGAAAACTGGCGACATGCAACACGTTATTGAAAAGTATGATGAGAAAAGAAAAAAAATAAAGAAATCTCAAATCCTGCCTGCAGGAAACCTCATTTGGTTAGTGCTCACTTAATATGAGCAGCAGCAATACATGCCTGTGGAAATTAAACGTGTTTTACTTCATAAAAGATGCTAAAATTTGATAAATGTAGCAACTATTCCCCGATGTACAACTCAGTTGGACCTGTGTGCAGCAGCTGCTGCTGTAAGTATCTCACAGTTCGATTTTATGTCTTTGACTCTCGATATCACAGTTAACTGAGTGATACAATGTGGTTTGGGTGAGAATAGACGATGTAACGGGGTCACATCGTTTCCAGAAGCTGCAGTGACCTCGGTGCTCCCGGTGTGAAAGCACCTCTCTAACAATATTAAATACATTCCAGTGGTTTTTAAAATTATTTTTAGGCCATGGAGCCAAGTTTAAAGAGCAGAGCGTTGAGACGCTGGGAGGTAACTGATCGGTTTCTTATCAACATGCAGGGTAATGACACACAATACGCCAACGTACTAATGTGTTGACTAAAGGGCTATTCTGTAAAATGTCAAATACACACCCCAAGCAAAAAGGTCCCTTTCTAACATCTTGATGTTGCAGTACATTTGCTTACATTTTGATGACTCAGGGTGCAAAGGATCTTAAAAAACAAACAACAACAACAACAACAAAAAGTGTACCATTTTAAACATGCTGGCAGACAAGAAATCCATCTATTCTAACTGAGTGACCAACCATTTGACAGTTGCAACTGTGGTCATTCAATTTGTTTGCTAATAACAATTTCTAAATAAAACGTCTTGCTTTTCCGACATTATAAGGAGCCTGTATCCCATTAATTCCAATTGCTCTTTGCTCACTCACGGTTTGATTGATAATGATTGGCCCAAATGTGCTTGCTCCAGGTGTTTGCCGTTTATTATTTTTCCACCCCTTTCAATTAATCACTAATTGGTATTTCCACCTGCAATGGAAATTATACCACAACTGTGGCCAAAAACCTCACACTGCCACTCTTTGGGTAGAAAATGCATCAAAATATTTATCGTCAAAATGCCAGGATTTTTTTATGTTTACACGATGAAAAAGAAAATATCTTAACTAAAACACACTACTAAAAATGCATATTTGTTGAGTCATTGTTGCTTGCACAGCATGACACAGTCAGTGTTCAAGGATTTTGAAATTAATGACAACAAGAGCTGATTTCAATGCTTGCCATGTAAGGGGATTATGTCTAAGGTCACTGTGTGGGATGTAACATGATATTTGATGTCTGCATATGGAAACACTTCATTGTCACAGTGGAATGTGTTTGAATAATGTTGCATTAATAAAGACTTTTTCTTGCAAAATGTGTCACTGCAAGTCTGAATTTGCTCTCAAATATAATTTAACTCTGCTTTTTTCCCCTTACAACACTGCTACTTAGTAAAGCAGAACTCTAGTGTTCAAGCACTGAGGTCTGGAAAAAAACACCCAACAACACTGTACTCCACTGAAAGGGCAAATAAAAGCGCTCACAAAAAGGTCAAGTCTCTCAGAAGATCAAATTCTGAAAAAACAGGGAGGCTTTAACCAACTAATAACATCTAAATTTGGGGGAAAAAATTGCAGAAATGAAGACTGAAATCTAGATGAAAGTTTGTGTTTCTGGAGCTCAGAGGAAAGCAGCATTACAACTAAATGCAAACCCACATCAGAGCATCGATGTTCGCGTTGCACAAGTAATGTTGCACTGGTGGTTTATGGCTTACTGGGAACTTGTCAGCAGCTTTTGCAGTTTTAAAAATGAATGTGGAAACTTTGCATGCGCAGAAAACATTCAAGATGGATTTTCTCCAGCAAGACTGCAGTCTCTTAATGCTATTACTATAACTATCATATATTCATATATAATTATGGTTTCAATTCACTGTGTCTGTTTACTCATAGCAGGACTGGTATTTAAGTGTCACATGACTTGTCTACAACCACTTGTTTGTTTTTTTTAAACATATGACAGCCCCCTGCACTGCATCCACACTCAGCTATTTGGTACAAAGCCGCGCGCAGCAGTGGTTTGTGTCTAATGGACAAGTGTTGATTTGTCCTTAAAAAGAGGCATCCAGCTGAACTTCTTGCTAAAGGTTGTTTCCAAACTTATGCGACGTAAGTATCCATCTGTCATCGCTTCACAGAAAGCATCATCAAACAGATAAATGGCGGCATGTTGCTACCTAATGGCGAGCAGAATGATTGTTTGAAAAGCAGCTATTTCTGCAAAACGTTTTATATATATTTTAAATAATTAAAACGCAATTTGTAATTGAGTCTCAGTGTTGAAACTCTGTCACTGGACCAAAGGCTTTGTTTATGTTTTTATTTATGTGACTGAGGATCTTTTAAATGTAAAAAATGACCAGCTGAGGTGTAAGAGTAAAACATCTTATCTAAATGTTTTTCTTTATTTAAGAAAAATGTTTTTTCCTAATTTAAGTTTTTAATAATAATTTATAGTTAAATAAACAAATCATTTACTGGTTCCAGTCACACAATCTTTTCAGTTCTGTACTTTATAGGTCTAAAATTTTAACCTGCCAGTGCTTTGTGCTGAAAGCAGACCTTCTTTTTGTAAATGTAATAAATCATAACCCCCTATGATATTAGGTATTGAACAGATAATACAATATGAAGTAATGAGAGAGGAAAAAAGAAGAGGATTTCTTTGTACTTTGTGTGTTCACTCATAGTGCTTTACACAGGAAGAGAGATTGAATCAGGATTAGACCCATAGAAACATATCTTTAAAATAGTGTTAGCATCAAGGACTGCAAGTTAATTATAACCAGTGAGAGTGTGTGTGTGAGGAGGGGATTAGTGTTTTGATCCCTAGCCTTGTTAAACAAAATGGTGACGTACTGTAAGGTTTGAACAGTTTATCCCACTGGGTTACAGGTCGATTCTGTACCGCTGCAGCCTTTGTTCTCTGAGCCTTTAAGAGTAGACGACATATCATGCACCTGCTTATGTGAATTATAAGTGTTATAATAATATATAAGGATGCCAGAAGTATTATTTAGAAAATAAGTGTGTTACTGCAAGGTTGCAAACCAGCATTCATGACTTCTTAAAACAACATCACCTTTTGAGTCAAACCTAAATGTCAGATTGAGTCTAATGTTTTGTCATGCACTTTGTATAATAAGATATATGAATGCTACAGAGGACCATTTAGGATTATTTGCATGCCTATTTTTGGAGGCCTAGATTTGAGTGTCTGACTGATGATATGTCATTGACTCATAAATAATTTCAAAGTTACATCACTCCGTGGCTTTAAGCTGCGTCTGCTACAACCCAGCCCAACCTCATGGCCACGTGCAGCGTTTCAATAAATCACTCATTTCTGACACTTTTGCTGATGGTGTTTGACTAAAACCTCAAACACCCATTACAAGAACTTTTTTTTTTCTCCTTCCAAACATATGTTTCAAAACAGAAAAGTTAAAAAATATAATTCTCTGTATGTTCTAGCTTTTAAAACTGTTTTATTTGTCTTTGTCCTCTGCAATTAAGTTCATTCAAGTTGAGGATTGTTGCATGTGCAGATGGTTTGGAGGAGCATCAATCTCTGTCAGCGGTGTAATAATGCAGACATTCCATACTGGGACACTTCATGAGCAGAGGAGGCACATGAGAGGGGGAGTTCCCTAAATCAAATAAAGGCTTGTGTTCTGGCTGAAGTCTGAGAACCAGCACCCCGGTGAGGATGCAGTGGGAATGAAATTATACACAGCCCCCCGGTTACACTGTCTGCATTTTTACACATTACAGTTATAGAAACGTTGTTAAGGTTTATCAAATAAAATTCAAATGTAACATGAAATGAAACGTTCATCTTTGTGATGTGGAAGTGAATATGAACCAAAATGCATTTAGAAAATAATTGCAGTTTAATATTAAGGTGGTATTATTGTAAAAAAGAAAAAAGAAGACTTTAGTCAGTTTGGGCCACAGGCTTTCCAAATGAATGCTTATCAACATTATAGTTAGATTTCATGAATATTATGGGAAAAAGGTGTTTTGAGTTCCCCAAATCTTGCCAATCTTACCCCATTTTGTTACAATCATTAAGATACATCTCTATTTACACCATTTCCCTACCTTTCTGGAATCTCTTATAGTGATCTTTCATCCACTGATCAATCTGAAACATGGATTCTAAAGCCATAAAATGTTGGCAGAACTTCTGATTCAACCCCTTGTACCTCCCTTGACTTTGGGTCCTGGCTTGATGTTGACATCACATGTAGAAAAATTCTCAAGCAAAAAACTGGAATAACATGTGGAAAGTATTGGGGCTGCAGGGAGACATGGGATGGGGAATGATAAGACTGGATGCCCTTCATCTTTCCCTCTGAATACTGGCCTAAGTCAATTTTACTCTCAGCGTGAGACTTTCTCCAGCCCAAGTTTTGAGTAAATCCAATCAGCTGTCCGCAGGATTGAGATGTAGTGTGTCAGTGATGACAGAGTTCGCTGAACAGGGAAGATGCAGTCCAGCATTTTTACTGAGACAACACTATAAGCTCCTCCTAAAACAGTAATGAATATTTAAAGAGAATTACACTTTAACACTTAATGTACATAAACACATTATCAAGTATTACTTTTAGTGGAATTTTACATAATTCACTCCCCTAGGATAAACCTGGTCATACATACACAAGTCCATTACAGTTTCAATAAATTAAAACAAATCAAAACAAAACAGTAAATTAGACCAAACTCTTTCTGATTTAGACACCAAACATTTCCTCAAAGTTTTCAGAGACAGGTTGTTGTTTTTTACAGTCACATTTGTAAAATAAGTGTGTATATTTACACACCCTCCGTCATGTTTTCTGTGTGGCGACCAGAGAATTAAGCTCTGAGTTTAGTATGGCATTGCTTGGGTGCTTTGGCATAGCAGCATAGCATGAAATCCCTCAGTCTGCCAGGTGCGAGTTCCCAAATCATACATCCCCCAAATGTGCATCAACAGTTTTGACAGGTGAACTGTACAGTGCTATTCTACACTCAACAGTACTGCAGTACTCCGGTTCCAAGAAGACCAAGCACACATACATCACATACAGCCCACCCACCCCACATGCTCTACTTGATTTTTTTTTATTTGGGCACCTTCCCATCTCCACCCCTCTCTCTTTCTTTTCTCTCATTTTTTTGATTGGCTTGATTCCATGCTCATTAGCATGTCCCATTATCTTCTGGAATATTCAGGGGAATGTTTCCAGTTGCTGCCATTCCAATTATTATAATATACAACATGGTTCATGACTTTCAAGTTTCTGGAAGTGCTTCAGCTTTTTGTCAAGGTCCTCAGTCACATGTGAGGGCTGTAGATTTTTCAAGGGCATCTGTTCAAAGCTGGCCCAGAAGAGAGACAACGCGGCAAAAAGGGGATGGGGGGGGTGTTGGAGGAAGAAGGGGGGCGCTGGGCAAGCTGGAAAGATCCACCTAGAATTTGTTGAATCAAATCCTTGCACCTGGATATAATTGTCCTGCTGCTGTGCTGGGAGTTGCCACTGCCACAAAGAGACCAAATTAGTGGCTCGAAAATGGCGACCTGTCAAGACACGCAGCCTCACCTGGTATCATATTTTACCAAGACAAAACGCTTTCCTTGCATTGCTGGTTAATGATTATTTTGTTTACGGGCTCGGATAAATACACCACACTGAATTGCTGAGATGATGAGCATGGAATCAAGCTGCAACAACTCCAAACAATGCAGCAGAGTGTAATAGCTTCTCAAAGTGCTAAATGAATCATTTCCATGTGAACTAAATCAAATGCAAATGGCTTTGTGTAGTATTTAAACCTTTTTTCCTTTTGTGTAGATTTATGTTTATTGGTTCATGCACTTTTAAAAAAAAAGATGTGCGGTTCAGATAAGTCAACATCTGGTTTGGTATTGAAAACAATGCTCATGTATTATCTTTGTAGATCACCATGTGAATACATGGTAAACAAAGGATTTACATAAATACCCAATCATCTACAGAATTAACGTGTAGTAATAGTAATCAGACTTGTGGGTGCAACCAAACTTTAAATCACTTCTTGTGTAAGATTAGGAAGTCCTTTCATCTGTATTTTTTCAGATCTATAACTTAAAACACACTAAGCCATTACATGTGCAAACTCACTTATGTGCTGCCGCTTTGGGTTGGCCTGCTGATTGTGTGAAGGGAAAATAATATTACATCTTCTTAACTAAATAATGCAGTTTACCGAGATGGCAAGGATAAAGAATTACAACCCTGGGGGGTCCGGACAATAACTACTAACATTGATGAATCTTGTGGAAGATAACACCAGGCCTAAGCATTCCTCTAAGAATATTAATAGAATACCCTCTATTTATATTCCTACATAAATTCCAGCTGTATGTGAAGTTTATGGTATTCATTTTCGGCCGTGACAAATTAGTGTTGTTACATTGCAAAAAAAGATTATCATCTGTTTTTTAATTTAATTTTTAATCTTGGCATGTTATCCAGTGCAGAAAATACCATAATTTATCACACTTTTCTCTATAATCTGGCCACTTTGCAGTTTGTATCTCACACGGATGAAAGATTATACAGAACTTTGAAATAAAAATGAGTCTTTCAAATTCTAATCAAAATCAGATTTTCGAATTAAAACCAGTTATGTTATTCAGTTTTATGTGTTGAAGTGGAGGAAGACTTATATTCTGTTTCCATGAAGCTTCATAGGAGTGCTTTTTTGGGTTGGAGTTGGCAGGGTGTTTAAAGCAGAGTGGTCAGAGTATGGTTAGGTGTATAATGGTTGCTGGGTGAAGCCATATAAGCAATGTGGCAGCTTCATGGCCTTTCAGTGTTTTCAGTGGGAGAAGGAAACATGTTTTGGAGCTGGAAGAAAGTCGACAACAGAGTAAGGAGTGGCTCTTTGTTGCTGTTTGCTTTGTTGTTGCACAGTCACATTTTTTGGACTAGAGGCAAAGCTTTTCAAAAGCGTACTTCACTGTCCAACTATTTTTACAGTGTTTGAGTCAATTCAAATTCATGAAATCATGTTTCAGGCCAGTGTAAAAACATTATAGTCACCTCATTTGACTTTGATGCATACTTTCTAGCTGAAAACATTCCCAGAACCATTTATTGTAGCATGAAAACGAGAGTTCTCAGTAATGCAGGGATAATATGCATCCAGTTGTCTCATTCACAGACGATAAAAGAGGTTTTTCAAGGAAGAAATTGCTAAATCTAGAGTAATCCATCACTTTTTCTCCGTCTTTGCACCTGCATGGTGAGGGACATCCTCGGGGGGATCGAGGCTATAGACAGTGTGGTGCGTAGTCTAATGGTTGAATCAGCTGGCAGGTGTGCCCCAGAAGTTTCTCTGCCACCTGCACACTGGACAGTCCATAAATGGTGTAACTGTTGTATTGCTTAGCTGGACAGAGAGACACACCTGGGCCAGGCTGAATTAAATTCTTAATAGGTCGGTCTTATTCTGCAGGAGGAAAAAAAAAACATTTTGTGAATTTCTGTTATCTCCTTCCCCACATTTTCAAGCCTCACATGGGCCTCAATGAAGATGCAACGGCATAAGGAAATGAGCTCATTTCCAAGATAATAATTATTTGTTTTCCTTCAGTTATTGTTTCAACCACAAACATTCTTTATTGAACTGCAGGGGTTGATAACATCTGGAACATCCTCTAACTGTGAATTAACTTGACTGTAGCTATTATATTTCAGAAATCAAGGAGAGACATTTCTGTTTTGATTAATCATCAGATTGTCGAGGATGTCTGATGGTCCTCGAGGATTACTTGTTGGCAAACCAACATGTGAACAGTAAATGTGGTACTGAATTGCTCATTGAATAACACACTACATGGATTGAACAGCAGTCTAAAGTGGCTTTGAGCTAACAACGATGGAGATGGGCAAAAAAAGCCCGGGAACACCAATATTTTCTTGTAAACTGGAATAAATTGACCCCTTTCCTCCCCCAGAGTCTAGCTGTGGAGCTTGAATGGCCATTAGTGCCATCATAAAACAAATGAATCCAGCAGAAGATCCAAACAAGCGGATGCTAATTTCCAACGACAAAAATTCAAAGTAAGCAATTACAAGGAAAAAAGCTTCAGGTAGTTATATCCCCTCTGCTCGTCTTGTTTGTGTAGAAGTTTCTCAACATTTCATTCAAAAATGGAACTAATCAGGTCACTATCAGTGTCACATTCTGCCTCTGTTTGATTTCCTTTAGGTTTTACAGATTCGAGAGCCACATTTTTAATATATCAGTGTGTCATTGTTACAATAATAATAATGTTATAATAATGAACCAGTGTTATTGCCAATGTTTCTCTGTGGACAGACCTTGCCATTAACCCTTTCCCCTGCTGCGAAGAGGCTGTTCTTGCTTGTGCCCGTTCACCCTATTTGGAATCACTCTACATTAATTTACTGTAAAGAGCAGGAAGACAAATAAAGACCGACAGCAGCACTTGCATATTGTCAACCTAATATGGATTTCAATGAGGCAGCTAACAACTGAAAGAACTTACCTAGAAGATACACAGTAGCTGTATGTGGATGGTGTTGCTAACTGCTTAGCCTTGCTGCTGTCAGCTGCAGATAGTCTGTAATTGTTTACTATTTTTAGGTTCAATTGGAGATTAAGATATTTTTAAATTGAGGCTTTTGGTGAGGCCTTGGTGTATGTTCTTGCTGTCGTGGAGTATGCACTGAGGAAATATGCTGTCAAGTGCAAGTTGTTTAATTTGATATGTTCTTTGCCAAGCCCCTAGGGGAGGCGCTGGTATGTGAGTTGGCACGGCGGCCACAGTTGGATTTGCAAATCACATGACACCCACTGGCCCATACACAGTTATTTAAAAATAAATAACTAACTATAATACAGTCTTAATTTGTGCCATTATGTCCAATACAAATCTCAAAAAGCTGTATGAATTACAAAACAGGGAAACCCGAGGAACTACTTCAACATTAGCCTGGTAAGCAGCCTTTATCCAGCAGCCAGTTCTCTACCTTATGTACCTTGTAGGATTAGCATTAACAGTGCTTTGTTAGCAGAAAGCTCAAATCAAGCACTTATATGCAAACTCAACCTAATGAAATCTTCTTGTGGATGCACAATCTTTATTGACACTTTATTAATAATAAAAGTTTAATACTACACAACACTGTCATCATCATCATACCTCCACACACATGACTACTAAACATTCAGTATTTACAATAATTACAGTTTAATAATTGCAGTAATTACAATTCATTATAAAGATTACATTATTGTAATTTGTTCTTCATTTTCAACTTAACAGCCTCATCACACAAATCCAACACTGTCAATAAAAACTTTTCTATGTAGAGTGACTGAAAATACAAGGCTGGTTTTTAGTAGATCTCATCATTAAAGTAATAAATATGCATTACATCTCACAACTGTTTGTTTTGATAATGTCACTGAAGCTACTTTTACTAATTATGATTATCTTTAAATAATAGGTGCCAAAATGTTTTATGAGTTTTAAAGATGATAACATGAATAATCGTCCTTTCTTGTACGTAAACGATGCATCTGTCTTATTATTAATGCCGTGTGAATAATTTGCCCTTGTCACAGCTGAGATTTGTGATTTAAGTAAGAACAGGCAGTGGAATGGGCGGAAAGGCAGATTTACGGACTACTGTGGTGATGGCTACAAGCATACATAAAATGATCAGATGTTTATCTCCTAGAAGATATCATATGCAACTACTCAGGGTTGATTTTTGAACCTGATACAAATAGAAACACAGTCTTTGCTTTCTACACAGAGCTCCCAAGCCAGCCGGAGCTCCCAAGTGTACTCTTTGCGTGGGCCAACCCCGTCTGCGGCGCATTAGTTTCTAGTTCTTGAGATTTAAACTGTGGCAGCAACACATAGTGTAACAGCTCCCCAGAGAGAACCAGTGATTGCACTCCAGTGCATGAGGTGATATTATGTTTAATGTGTCGGTTTATTCCTTGAGGGGTTTCCTAACATCTGGTGTGCTTTTAATTCTTGGGATGCTCCCACTTCCATGTCTTTCACTTCTTCTGAGTATCATTGGTACAGAACCTAAACTGCATAGGTCAGGTTTATTTTTACAGTTGTCAGTGTGGTTGTCATTATCAATTAGGTAAAAGGAAAGTACACATTTCTTTCCAGTTTCCGCCATTTTGTTGATTTTGATCAAAACTGTTTTTGATCCAAATATGGCAACATATGCCATCTGGTGAAACAAATAGTATTTGCACTTTCATTTTAGGACAGTGGTTTTAAGTCTCAGTGTTACCCAGCCTCACAGGTACCTAGAGCAGCTCTCTGCAGCCGTCCCTTAGTTAGCCATCCCATATTAGAGGCCAGCTCCCTGCAGTAAAAGACCCTGCCGGAAACTGGGTTTGATTTGTTGATGTGAGTGCGCTGAGGGCAGAGTGGGGGCCAAGCATTAATGGGATCGAGACAATAGGCCATCACTAATCAGAGACCTCAAGGTTGCCATGAGGTTAATTGTAATGCAGGTGGCACTAGGGGAGGGGGCGAATAAGAAATGTCGACTCCTTTACTGCCTTGGCGGCCATTGTGTTCTAACATTAAGCCCTGGGGCTAGGATTTGGCTTTCTCTCTCGCTCTTTCCCCTGTGTCCTCTTTACCTTTTAATTTCTTATTATCCGCTGATTCCCATTCAACCTCCATGGGTTAAAGAAAACCTTTTGCCACATGTCAAAAGGAAATGTTAATATTGAGCCTGTCCTGGCTGTTGTGATGCGTGGCAAACCATTGTGGGGCTCCACTGGTGATTCAACAGTGCATTTCACATTCACTGGAAGCACTCCTGTTGCATCATTGTTATTTGTTTAAACTGACAGAAACAGCAGACCCTGCTTGCTTTTGTGTCAGTGAAAGACCATCTCCAAACAAGAGGCAGGTCATGAATACACAATAGGAAAGTGTCTTTAGAGCAGCATTTGTTGTAGGTTTTGTTGTTCCTTGTGACCATTTTTCCGGGAGGTTGGACTGAGCTGCATTTACCATTGCTCATGTTTTTCGTGTTTTTCCTGTGAGCTGTTTGAAATGTGGAGTTTACAGAGAAGGGCACATCACTAAAACATTGAGTTCATACACTACAAACATTGAATGTGTGTGTGGTCAGGGTTACCCAACCCTGCCTCCACGAAATTACATTTATCTTCTACTGCTGCTTTTTATCAATAGAATAAAGAAACCTTTTAAATAAGTTAACATATCCGGAAAATGTTCACTGACCATGTATTTAATTTAATAAAATATCCATATAATATGCTGACAGCATGATTAAAAAATGTATGGTTATGTTTACACACCAATAGCACTTAAGGTTACGGTTAGGAAGAGATTGTGGTTCTGGTTAAATACTGAACAAGCCTAAGAGTCAACAGCCATGCTAGGAGCTCTGTGAAGCTGTATTTAGACACAGTGGTGCTTTGAGTTGAATGCTGATGTCATCATGCTAGTATGCTTGCAATGACAATGCTAACATGCTGATGCATAGCAGGTGCAATGTTTACCCTTTCATCATCTCAGTTTAGCATGCTAATGTGAGAAGTATGTTTACAGTAACTCCATTTAATTCAGCTAGGTCAATTTGCAAATGCATCTTTATTTCTTTGTACCAAGGCATATTTAACAAAACCACAGTCTTTCCTTTATCCTAACCAAAATGCATTTTAAAGTCAGGATGCAAACTTTGGTCGGCAGTTTCAAAGTCTTGCCCACCATCCACTCCAACCACCAATTTCCGTGACACACAAGAACTTTGTTCCCTGCAAAGGTTTCCACCAAACATAATCCAGGCAGCAATTACATTTCCCTCAAAACCAAACTGGCAAAACAAATTAGTTGTAAATGTAATTGGACAGAGCTGGGGCTATAGCATTTGATTAAATGATTATAATCAAATATCAGGTTTCTTTATAGATGTGTAATTGGTTAAATTAACGTGAGTATCAATATTTGCTTTTTGTTTTAATCTGTGTCTCAGTTTGCAGATCGGATTTGTTATTATAGTGATTAATCATTCCAAACCATCTCTTTCATCTTATTTGATTTGGTCCCTTTGATATAATAATGCCCTCTAAAGTTTGACTATTTTTTTTCTCCTCTCCTACATTTGCTCTCTCACAGCAATACAATTTTTGCCCCGACATTTGAAACACCACAAATGCTGTGGACTCATGTCATCCAAGTTTCCACGGCCAACCACAGCAGCTCTAGCACTGGAGATCATAGTGACTTTTAGCAGTTGTAAGCTCTTTCCATCTCTTCCCCTTTGCGTTTGAGAGGGAAGGGGTCAGCTGGAGTAAAGGGAGGGAGGTGGATTGCCTTGAAAGACAAACATCTCTGTGTCTGCCAACCTGCAAATGGCCCCTGTGTTTATTCAGCTGAGGATTGGACAGCAGCCAGAGCATCACTGTGGCAGACTCCTTCTTCCACAGCATATGTGAGGGCAATACGTTGAAATTTGCGTTTGATACATGACAAATGAGACGGTATTGAACAGCGGGGATGCTGGTAAGGCATGGCTGGATGAGGTACAGCCGGTATGGTGGAGGTAAGAGGAGGCACGGGGGCACCATGTTTCTGCCAAGATATTTCCTCGTCAAACCATCGTGTAAGGGGAATTGCTTTTACTGATATTTATGTCAAAAAATGATTGATTTAAAAAAAAAAAAAGGTAATGTGTTGTTATCTTCTTTACTGTACATGTACATAAAAAAACTCCCATTGACCGAAGGGTGGATCTCTCCACTTGTCTGCTCTGATCACCTGTGCTGAAAATGCTAATTAGCCTCAAAGCAGCCGCCTTTCGTTTAGAAAGCCTTTGCATCTTGCATGCAAAAATATGCATTTCAGCTTTATTTTTAATCCAAGAGTTTCAAACTTGCACCATCCAAATAGTATTAACCTGGTGATTATACAGTACACTGGCTTTAAAAATTGCAAATGTTATATACACCTTTCATCTTTCACCCACTCCATGTGACCAAGACCTTGGTCTGACAAAACCAGATAAAGTGGCATTATTCCAACTATGGGTTGATATTTACCACATTTATCCGGATATGTGACATTGAGAGGGACAAGCAGAACCAGCAGGGCGATTAAGGCCCTATTATCACCTGTGCCTCCAAGACATCCGTGACTTCGCCACATATCCACATGGGCAGGAAATCTGTCGAGCAGCGACTTTGAAATCAACCTCTTACGATGAGTTGCAATGTAAAGCACTTTGAAAAGCAAGATGGTGCTTACCTGAGCAGATCATCTGTCGTCACTACACGTCTTTGGGGGGTTGGTCGATCACATCCGTCAAAGTGTTTAGGAGGGTTCGTATCAAGCGGAACATTCTTTCATCTCGCTTAAGGAGGAGTGTGGCGTTTACGCCTCCAGCTAAGCTCTGATGTGACACTTCCGTCCTGATCGGTTGGCCTTAACTGGGGGTTGATCAGCAGCTCTCACATTCAATCAGAGTGGAACCTCGTGTCAGTGTCAGGAACAGGTTTTTAATCCAAACCTTTTCGCAACTTCACATCGCAGTGATGTTCTTTCAAACTTAAGTCGCAATTGCAAGAATCGGGTGAAGCTAAAGAAATTAATCTGGATATTGAAACTGTATTTTTTGAGGGTTTCTGATTGGTTCCGTCATATTGTAGCGATAAAATACAGAAATCTACGTATATGGAGGCTAAAGCTTGTGTCAATGCAATGCTTTTCCTGTTTATAACTAATAGTAATTCTGCCTTGTTTACACAATAAAAATATTGCAAATCTTGTACATTTATTATAACTTATGCTTATCATGCAATATAATTGCTGTTTTTTGTGGTTTGACAGGTTGGCAAACCATAAAATTATTATAATTGAAGGTTTACAGGAATCTGTGAGTGATGACTTACATGTTCAGGAATCACTATTCCATTTGTTGATTTGAAAGCATAGATAACAAGATATATATTGATTGACCACTAATCACATCTTTTTTTGTGCGTCTGAGGGCCTAATCACTATGATGGTGCAACAAGTCTCGTTCTTAAGGAAATCCTGATTGTATGTCACCGGGGAGGATCTTGTCTTTAAAACGCCATCACATACCATCTCTCATCTTACATATAGCACCTATTGGGAGGTGTAGACTGCCTTAAGTGAGACTGTGAAATCCCTTGAGGCTCAGTGATGGAAAATGTGTCTAAATTCTCAACTTGACACCCAGCTTCTGCCACCTCTGCTACTGTGGGATCTAGTGTCTTTGGGTGAAAGGGATGTCACAGGTTATTAACTGACTTCCTTGCAGCTACTCGAGCATAAACACAAGAACGCCTTCATTAGAGGATGTCTCCATTTAAGATGTATAGGTTGAGTAAAATACATGACCAACTATCCCCTGATAGCATTGATTACACTGTTTTAAATACAAGAGTGGGAATGATGTAGGTGGATAATTGTGTGCTTAGTGAATAAATGAAGTTGCAAAAGCCATCTGGTACATTTCAATGTAGCATTAAGGAGCATAAGGGTTTCCTTTTTGCTACTATTTACCTGAACAGGAGTGAAATGTTTTCACGTTGTTTGTACTGAGGCAATAATGACATCTCACATGTGTATTTAGCACTTAGTCTGGTTTCATTATGTGCATTTACATTATGTACAACACTGAATTATACTACTATATAAATGGCCTTGTGACAGGGAAGGAAAATCTCCAGACTCCCTGCCTTCTTTCCAGGAACCAACCAACTGGGATGGTTTTAATGCCACAACATGATTTGTATTTTTACATTTGCTTTACATATGATTATGTTATTACATATTTTCAGTACGCAATCACAATCAGGTTGCATTACAGGGTTAGATGTAATCCCAAAGTAATACAAATTCAGCTCACAGCTAATGATATTCATGAGGTACAGCGTGCCCCGGCGCTCTGCCTGTAGCTTGTACCTATTGTTAAGCCTTCCTATCTTCCCCTGAGGTATAGGCTAGTGGCAACATTTAAGGAAATGACATAATCTACACTTATGCATAGTGCAGAAAAGCTGTCATTGAAACTGAAACTATTCCGGGCTGGTTTGTTAATGTTTGCATGATATGAAACGTCGTCCTCTTTTGGCTAGGAATGGCTAGGGAATAGAATTTAACTCTTTATATGATTAAGTCTTACATGAGGTATGAACTTATCCTTTAAGTAAATTATTAGGAAAAAACTGCTTGTGAGATGTGACAAGCATTTTCCTTTTCTTCCTAAACATCAAAGCGGCTCAGTCTGTTGTTATCCTTCATGTCATTATCAAGAGCTTTTCTAAAGGACATGAAAACTCGCAGCCCTCATCTATGTCACTGCCTGCCATTTAACATAAGACAATAACCTCCTTAAGTACGAGACTGAGTCTCAGCTCCGCCTGCATTAGGTAAAAAAAGGCTTGTGTAATTAGTCTTGCACTATAAATCAAGTGGTGTGAATCTATTTCGCCATGCCCTAATTGAAAGTGCTCTCTCTTTTTTTTGTCGGTGCTGTAGTCGGACACAGAGCTCCATCGGATGGTGATAGATGTGGAATCCAGCACAAACAGTTTGAACCAGTCAGGCCGTGATTGATCAGTACCCTCTGGGATGTCGGGTGGATCTTTCTCCTTCAACCAGAAGATAAAAGCCTTAACGACTCTCCAGTCTTGTTGTACCTCCCAATTGTGTGTTTGTGTGTGTCTCTCTGTGTGTCAGTGTTTTATTATTTCGCAGTGTTTGACCTTGAAGGTTCTGTGTGCATTTGGGCTGTGATGTCTCAATGATTTCTCTTTTAAGTGCCAAAATCCGCCTTTTATGCGCTATTGATGCTGCTGTACACACACTACATAAATGCCCCATGGAGGAGGCCATTTGCATGAAAATTTAGTTGATTTATGACTAGATTCTATAGCATTTTCTATAATCACCCAGCACATTTTTGCAGGGGCTTAGTAGTGGCCGTAGTGATGCCACAGTACAGTGCTGTAACCCAACTTCAAAGACCGTTTTGTTCACACGCACCCTCACAAAAACACAGGGTGACTTCACTGGCTTCCAGTGGCAAAGGTGGACCAGCTGGGTTGTTTTGTTCTCCACTTGTGTTTTTTTTCTTCCTTTCTTTCTGTTTTCCCCCTCTTCATCGTCCCCAGTTGTTCTCCAATCTTTTTTCCTCCGAGCATTTGCTCCGGAGATTTACACTTGCTGTTGTTGATAGAATAAAAAAAAAACTGCAAGCAGGAGAGCGGGCGATGCTGGTGATTCAGGTTTGCTGTGTGGTATTTCAATGAAGTCTAGGCTGATTGTCCTATAGTGGCGATGGATGTGGCTTTTGGAAGTGGAGGTGCATCGGAGGGGATCACTCGGCATCTGGCCCAGCACTCTTGTGTCACCGTGACCCTCCTGTGGGGGAGGCAGTGAGGGCCACAGTAGGGGGTCCCACTGAAAAGCAACATAAATTTCAGAGGGAGAATCAATAGACTGTGAGAATTGTAAGAGATGCATTGGTTTGGACTCTCTGACTGTGACCCTGGTACTTTGCTATATCGAAGCCGGCGAAGACACACCTACAACCCTCAACAGTGAAAATAACAACATAAAACAACAGTGTGTACGATCCACTAAAACTAGACGGTTTTGTACATCTTTCGAATATCACGCTAACTCAACTAACCTACTACCAGTTCTGTGCCATAGCTGAATTCTAGGGATAGCCTCTGAGAAAAAAAAAGGAAAAAAAGTCTGTTACGTGGGGGAAACCTATTCTCCCACAAGATGTATAAATAGCTGCAGCCATGGCTCTCTGTGTCAAAGTTAGGACACTCAGTGGGGTGCAGACTTCAAAGCAACCAGGGATTTCTCCAAAACAACTGCTGGCAATTTCGAATCAGCATTCCCTCTGAAAGCAATGTAACCTTTCACCTGTATTCTGGCATGAGATAACTAAAGGAGAAAATGTCAAATTCTGGATATACAGTATAGTTTATATAATGAATAAAAGGGAAAGCTGTTTATTCAGAACCTGAGAATGGGATCCAATTTCTATTAGAAATGTCCTTAAAATTCTAAAAATACATTTGGATGGATATGTCATTGCATGCATACATAATGGTAAAACAATTGCTTTTTAGTTGGGCTTCGGCAGCAGATGTCATCTTAAGAAACTGAAAACACAGCTGATCAGGCTTCAAAAGATTCCTTTTTTGCCACTTGGTGGGAAATGAAAATGACCCAGAAGGGTTAAAGGCCAAAAAACATGTCAAGAATTTCCCGAGAATATATTTAAAGCAGCAACAAGAACAGTGAAGCTCTTAATTCTAATTTGGACAAAACATGTGTGTTATATTTGTTTTGGTCTTCAGGCCAGACATTTTAATTCATTGTAAGCAGAAAAAAAGACAGAAAGAAAGAAAGAAAAAAGGAAATACAGAAAGAAAGAAAAAAAAGAAAGAAAGAAAGAAAGAAAGAAAGAAAGAAAGAAGAAAGAAGAAAAGAAAGAAAGAGTTAAGCCTATTCAATGAAGACATGGGGTTAACATGGTATTGTGTCTTTGATGGAGTCGGCCTCTGGTGCATTGTGGGTAGTGGGGTGCTCTCTGGCCGCAGCAGGATACTGTCCAGTTTTCAGGTGCTGTCGCTCTCTCCTTAGTCATATTAATTATGGGATAGAAAAACTCTAATCCCTCAGCCTTTGAAGCGCTAGGCCACTTTTCAAGGCTACACTTTGGACTAGAGCTGAAATATCACACACACACACACACACACACACACACACACACACACACAGTGTATACAGGACACAATGTATGCTATTCCATTATATAAAAGATAGCATATGCACATGTATTTTTATGCTTCTCGTATTCCACTTTAATTGCTAGTAGGACTGTGATTTAGTGTGTTTTTGCTGATGACGATCTTCATGTGACATTACTAAAACTCTATGGTTTTATCTACGCAATTAAACCTGTACAGCATATAATTTGCTCCCTGCATTAGTTCACCCAAATGCTTTGCTGTTAGTCATTTAGAATTCGGCGCCTGCAACATTTTTGAGCTATGAATGAATACAATATCGATGTTTAAGTTATTTTCAACAGTATCAAGGTGCACTGTATTCACGTTTCAGCTCCCCCATCGCAGGTGAGTGCTCCACAGAGAGCAAAAATCATTCCCAGAATGCTACGCTATGAACATTCCCTGAATTTTACATTTTTCAACTCATTACCCATAATCTTCCCCTTACTAATCTGTTCAAAGAATGATGTCAGCATTAGCAGAGGCAATACGAGGATCTCTTGTTCCTTTTTCTCTTTTATTAATTTACTAATACTGTTTGTTATTGTGTCTGAGAACACATTCATGCAGATGGAAAGTCCTCTCCTCCAAGATCAAAGTGGAGTCCCTGCTGAACGGTCATACAAGACTGTCACCCCCATCTCTCGTAAGCAGACTGTGGTCCAGTCTCCCCTCTGTAATCAGATCTCAGGCCTGTGCTTCATGGAGGAAAACAGCCACTGGAGATTGGCAGCCTACAACAGGTTTTATGGCTGTTGTTTCAGGTGGGAGGCAAGTTAGTCGGATGGATGACTGTCAGAGGGATTTTACACTGCCCTCTTGTGCTCTGACACATACTGTACTCCCTCTCCCCTGTTCACGCTGACTAATTTTTACTGCTGTATGTCCCTGCAGCTCAGACGGCACAGCAGCAAACAAGAAAAGAGGCAACAGTGCAGTTAAATATTATGTAAATATTATTCAAAATGCTGAGGGATATGAGTTTTTGTTGAACTGTTCAGTCATTTTTTGAAAGCTGCAGGTTACAAAAACATACAGAAACAGTGACGTGCATTCCTGGTCCTAATACCTCTGAATGAGCTTACTTAGTCCTTATACAAAGGGATTAGTGGCATATTGCTTTTGCATAACACTTTTACTTACACCTCACACTGCTTCTTGGGTAAGAAATTGTTTTTTTTCTATTTGTTTAGGTCATGTAATAATAAAAAAAGCTGACCTTTTACTTCAAAAGATGTGCATATTATTTCCCTCTTTTAAAAACAAATATAAAAACTGATGGGGTTTTTTTTTTTCAGTTCTATTGAAAATCAAGTCAGTTTTTGAATAAAAAATAAAACCTGAATATTCTTTTCTATTAAGACTGATTAAAAATGGTAGAAATTCTGAGCTGCACTCTTCCTGCTCTGCCACATGTCAAAAGGATAGAAAGGAGGGTGAGGAGGAATAATTGTTTGATCTGTCCTTTTGCCAGTCGCTGCCCTAATCACTCAAGACTGATTCAGAAAATGCAGGCTTGAATGTCAGAGGGCCTCCTGTGGAGAGGTGGAGCATTTCAGCGGCTTTGGACAGCCGTGCCCCGGTAATCACCACTCTCAACCTGGCCGGGCACTCCAGCACTCCCCTGATTGAGCACCTCAATCTAACAAGGTGCTATTGCTGGAGCTAGAGATTCTGCCAGGTTTTGACAAACCAGTGGATTGTCCCTGATCATCATGGGACATTGCTTTTTTCGCAGCTCAACCATGCAAGCTGCAGGCAACCTCAGAGTCAGGCACACCTGCCAGTGCTCTGAACGTGAGCGCTGCATGGGAAATTAAAAATGAGCTTGAAGGTTACCGTTCTTTAATAATTCCACATCATTTGAAAGATACATCTTGAGAGATCAGCTTGTTTCCTGTCATGTCGTACTGTGGAGCCATTTTGGGGATTTCAGTTTACATTTCCCCTGTGATTTCTGACTGCTACCACGCTTCCTCTGACCTTGTTTCTGTCTGTGACACCAGGGCTTGCCCTAAGGGAATATACATCCTGATCTTAGCAAGATAGCAGCATGTTTACAATTACCTTTAACCTTAAGCTTTTGCCTCTAGAGATGTAATTGATTACAGTAGCAAGCTGCAGTCTTTCAGTCTTTCAATTGTTTTTTAAGATGTAGGACAGATAGGGCTGAAACTAACAATTAATCTCATTATCAATTAATCTGCCAATTTTTTTCTCAATACATTTTATTTGATTTGAAATGTCAAAAAATAGTTAAAGAAACGCCATCTTAATTACCCAGACCCCGAGGTGACATCTTCAAATGTCTTGTTTTGTTCACAACCCAGTCCAAAACCAAAAGATGTTTGGTTTACAATGATATGAAAAAGTGAGATTTTGGCATTTTGCTTCACCCCCTCCACAAAGATATAAACAATCTGTCGATCTACTCTGATTAATAACCTAACTGTTTAAGCTTTATAGACAACAGTGTAACACTAGAGCAATGTGTTCATTTCTGCATTTTGCTAAATAATATCCCACGGATCGAAATAACTATAGGCACAATGAGATGAAAATGAGCCATATGGCTACCCACACAAAAACAAACCAATACTGAGCATCAAAACACAAAATAATCCTCTCTCCAAAGTGTAAAATCAGCCCAGTTGTTCTCCACACCTCATCAATACAGCATTATAACATGACTAATATTAGCTTCTTGGCTTGTAAAAATGGTTACTCATAAAGAATTCATGTATTTTACTTCAACATTCTGGGACTGTCCAATGAATATTTATGCCAGTGAACAACTCTCAAAGCAACTGTAGATGTAAAACTTGTGATGACTGGTAACTGATTTCACACTCCTGTGACTTTTGAGTTTCAACAGTCAAAATGGATTTTTGCCTCAAGAATCTGTATGGGTCCTGATAATGACTGCAGCTGTTACAGTGCATCATAACGTCAGTGAGGGATCACAGGTCTAACTGGACAGAGGGTCATTCAAAGTTTGACATAAATTAAGTAAAGGAAGTGTAGAAATACAGTTAATTTAAATAGGTGTTTTATGTTAAAATCAGATGAAAGCTGATACAAAAAGCAATAATGGTTTTGTAAGTCTTACATTTAACACAGTAAAGGTAATACAAAATGAATCCCTTAAAAAATAACATGTCTGAGGACTGTAGTGATGTCTAGAGTAATAACCTTTATAGTTGAATTAGGACAGTTAAGTGCCACTTCCTGATGGTTTTAGCCTGCTTAAGAGGTTAATTGTAAAATCCTTCTCATAGCATTTTAATCCATCATAACACAGCTGCGGAAAAAAAGGCTAGAGTTTTTTGAAGGGTTCAAATGCATTTGGAGTAACTACTAGCTGTAGGATGTTAGGCAATGCATTCAGAAATTATGATCAATTGTAGTTTTTACAAAGCTGGATTTAAAGTGTCATAAATGTCTCCATTCAATGGGAAATAATAGCCTTGTACAGACTTCCGAGAGTTGAAATTCATTGTAGCCTTGCCTCGAGTTCTTTAACCTCTCATCCGTTCTCAGCTTAATATAATATTGTTGATTTATCTTTGATATATTTGGAGCTGCAGGCATTTTCCCGCTCCTATTCTGAAATGAATAGATGGTCTTCAAGGGTGTGGACGGGTGTTTCATTATTCTAGCTGGCTTGACTGTGAATTGTGGCAAGAACGTGGCGGTCACTCCATCAAAAGGAATTATGTTCAGTTTCTCACAAAGACATTTGTCATACAGGGACAGCAGGTATTAGAGCAATGAAAGACTCTTAACTCCTGTTAAAATCAGCACCTTGGACTTCTTGCTATGGGAGCCGAGGGAAAACAGCCACTTGGTCTCCTGCGTTCATGGTGGCATTTTCAACGCAGATCCTCATAACTTGATGCTGAAAGTTGATTAATAGTACATTTAGCACAACTCACAGCCTTCTTCTCGGTAATAAATTAGGGTCATTAATCAATAAAGAGCACAGCAATTCCAGGAGACAGGGGACATGCTGGTTCCTAATAGAAAAAGAGAGGAGTGCCGCTCAGGCCTTTCCCACCATTGACCACCCTGGCTGAGGTGTTCATTGTGCACCTGCCTAAATCCAATTAAATGACATAATTAATGAACATCTTTCTCAACAATAATGGGCTTTGCCTCTCCGCCAACCTATTGATTTGTTAGTGACAAACCAGTTAGGATAGCCTGTCACTGTCAACTTGATGATTTACAGGGTTTCTATTACTTTATAGATTAAAAGTTAGACTAAAGCTGGTATTTTGGGTTAAAATGTAATTAAAAAAGGATTTACTCATTGAAGAAGAAAAGATTTTGATATGTGTCTAGCTGTTAAGATGAAATGTAAATGTTTCAGGAGACTCTTTTGATAGAAGCAAAGATTTAATGTCTGGTATAGCGAACAATATGAAGTGGTCCAACAACCAGGACCAAGAGGGTCCCTTAATTAATTTAAGCGAAGGCTACATTCGTTCTCCACAACATCCAAAACCACACAATCAATTAATAACGATAAGGGAAGTATAGTTAGGAGATACAATTCTACACTGGCAGAAAACAGTTATGTCCTCGAGTAGTGGATGAATGACTCTCAGGTTTGCCTGGCTACCTGAAAAAGCGCCTTCCCCATCCAACGCTGTCCAAAGCTGTCACACTGCCTCTGCTTCATTCAGCTTGATTAATGATAAGCTGTGGGGCACAGCTAGAAGGTCTAGTCTCAATTATGAAAAAGGCAGTAACTAGTCCATTGTGCTGATGCCTTTATTCCACTGACAACGCTGAAAAATAGCAATATTTCTAATCAGAGTTGAATCATTTATCACGCAAGTATTGGCGTTCTTTGACTCCCTGCCTCATCCATCCAAACCTGACCTATCCTTTAAGCCACAGAGCAGCATGCTACACCCTTTTTATCCTTTATCAGTCATTCTCGTGTTAAAATGATTTGACTCTAGTCATAGGCGTTGCTCTTTCTTATAAGAAATAAAACACTATGTTGTGGCAATCTCCTAAACGGCTATTTGCATCTCTAAAGCATTTGCCAGTGTCAATTTTGTATTGTAAATAAATTTGCCTGAAAAAGAAAAGACGCAACTTTCCCTATTTCACCATTAAATTCACAACGCCTAGAGTTTATAGGGTAAGATAAGTGAGTTTAATATGCACTGGAGGGTAAAGAAAATATTCTATTACGGCATGTAGTGTAGAAATTACCCCATAAAGAAACTAGTATGGCAATTTGGGGAGCAATTTTTAATATGGTTTTTATGATGCACAGTTCTACTTATGGTAATGAAGTTGTCATTGTACTTGTTCACTGCTGCTAATGCAGAGCCCATCTTTCGATTTGTAGGAATTAGACTAAACTGTTACGAATGAACTTCATTAATGCTGGAATGAGAAAAAACATGTTATTGCATTTCTGGACCACTGGCTCTGGGATTGTGTGTTTTATATTGTTTTGATCTAATTTTGGAGTTTGAGAGAAAACACTCTCTTAGGTATATAGGACTGCTCGAAAATACAAACAAACAGCAGGGGATCGTTATCTATTCCGAAATGGATACTACACCAAAGTCTCATTGAGAAGAGGGATGGTTTGGTTTACGATTGTTACTGAACTAACACTTTATCTAATCTAATTCTAGTATATTTAGTGTCACATGGGCATCAATTGGGTATAACAAGGTGCCGCTCTCATAATTTCTTAGCCTACATGGGTCTAAATTTAATGTGGTAGCTTCTTATCATTATAAAAGGAAAGCAAAGATCAAGCAAACCTAAAATCTGGAAGGAAAAAAACATAAAAGGAACCTGTGCATTATATTATTTTATTGACAAAATAATAATATCTTGTCCATCATCAGTAATTGCTCCGCCTGTCTTCAGAAATGTAGTCGATGTAAATGGGGGTGAAAGCTTTCTGGGAAAATAATAGTAGATGCAGGGACTGAGTCGCCCCTTGCGTTTTAGGAGTATTTAACTTAATGTAAAATTAAGTAATTAAGAGGTAAATGTATAACTACAGTAATTATACCACATTTTGATTAGCATGTCATGGTCATTATGTAATCATTCTACCCCCTCTTGATACCACTGGACCTGCATAAATTCCATACATATAATTCATAATTCAAGGGATTGTCATATTTGTATAAATTCTATATTGATAGCATCCTCAGAATGACTGCTTTGTTTTGTATACTGAAATGTCCCCAGTGATCAATGTTCCTAAACAAATCAGAGAAAACTCAGTTAGCTTACTCCAGTCTGGCGAGTGGAAAAATCAATGTCCAGTGTCAATACCAGGTGGAGTAATTACCTGTTGAGTCTTCATCCATTTCAAAGTGAACACTGAGCTTGGCTCAATGAGTACAATCCCTTAATCTTATTCCGTTCGCTGATTAGGAAACCCGGAAACGGTCAAATGTGAGTGGACAGATGTTGGAATTCAGGTTTGATTTTTTTAATTGCTTTGTACTCTTCAGGCACAGTTCTCTCTCTCTCTTCTTCTTTCAATCCATTTAACAAATAGATAATGCTGAAATGTCCATTCAAGGATTGTGGTAGACAGCCGTTCAGTTCATTGTTTTTCTAGAAAAATAGAAACAACTGACGAGTATTAGTGTAAGGTTGACCAAGCAGCAATCAGGCACAAAAAGGCATCTATTTAGCAGTCTGAGTGTTTTTATTTTTACAGCAGTGGAGTTGCGCAGTATATTTAGAGTGCAGGTCTGGCCAAAGAGGAAAAATAAGACTTAAAGTCCCCCTCCACTCAAAACTGTGTTAGGCTTATTGTTATCTCACTTGGATGTTTGCCCTTCACAATACAGAATGATGTATGTGGAGAGTTTAACACACATTTATCTGCTGAAGAGGCGTATTAAAGGTGAGTTTAAAGCATTTGCATACAAGCATGTTTTGCTAGTTTGGAAGACAATCGTACAAGTTGGTACAAATTTTAATGGGTTAATTTAGGTTTTTTGTGGAAAAAACGTCATTATTATTGCAAGCAATTCCAAGAAAGTTTATATGTCTTAATGTCTGGAGGGGTAGCTTTAAAAAAGGAAAAGAGCATTGCACTCCTATATTAGTGGACTCACAGAGGACAGTTTAAGAAAAGGATGGAAATTGATGCAGCAGAACCAGATATATTGTCTTTCTTATTCTATGCCTTCTTCTTCTTGCCTACAATACCCACAATGCAACTCGACCACTGTCACATGGGTCGGAGATTCTGGTGTGTTATGGTAGTAGCGGTAAGCTCACTTCTTTCGAAATACACATCCCCAGATTTTCTCATTTTCCAAAACTAACGTTGCCTGAAGTGCATCAGTTTTCTCACTGCTCCCCTGGAGCCACAAAAAACTTTATATAACTTTGTTTCACATAAGTAGCAACACTCCCCAAGACCTGTAAACAGACAGACTTTTGACAGACTGAATTGGACTTCTCCAAGTCAAAACTCCTGCCTCTTTTGCTATATATACACACTAGGGCTCAATATTATAATATACTAATCAACAAATGTTAATAAACATAGTACAGCATAAAGTCTAAATGTGTACAGAGAGTTCATTAAATTCTACCAAAATGGATCAGAACCCTTCTCTAAATCTCATTTGGCACATTCCCACAGCAATGCCTCAATACAAGGAATCTGGATCACCTGGTTCTGGTTTGGTAGTTTCTGGGTCTAATGTAGAGGATGACCAAGTGCAGCAGAGAGGAGAGGTTGTAAAACCAGTTCAAATGTGATAAAAATACATAACTAAATCTCTGTTGTGTTTCTGGATGCACATAGCAGTAGTATCATAAATGCATGCAGGTTTGTGCTAAAAAAAGGAGCCACAAGTATCAATTGCCAGCTAAATGTTACAAGACATGCCGGCAGTGTGTGAGTGTATCTTACTTTGGAGGGCAGAGGGTGACAGTCTGTTTCCTCCTTACTCTCTTTTTTGACTTCTCTCAGTCTTTATCTGACACTTGTGAAATAAGGGTATTCCAACTTGTCTCTAAATGCTGTGACATTTGCTATTACGCATTTCAGAGAGTTGTCTTTGGCGATTTATTTGCAGGTTTGGAAAATGAATTTAACATCACGGGATTAGAAAGCATAGGATTTATTATATCCATCACCATAGCACTGAGTGACACTAAGCTGTCTTTCAAGCATCCAAATGATACTCTCAAATTTAATGAGATCTTAAGCCCTGCCAACATATAATTAAAAACGTTGACACAGAGAAATAAGAATGCAAAAATGTCTCCCAGTACTCTGCAGTGAACTTCAAGCCACTATGCTTAGCAAGTACGATTCATTAAATACATAAATAGTGGAAGTGCGGTACGAGGCTATCCATTATTCACCGCTGTCTTGCAACTGTTTAGAGATGTCTTTATTTCTGTTCTCATAAGTAGAAATGCCTTTTATTTCATTCCCCGCCTCCTCTCAGTTTATAGACGGAACTACTGTTGTTCATAGATCCCTGTGCTGTGATTTAATCATTAATTTGCAGTCTGTCACTGTATAAACTCAACAAGGCCTTGGATGGATGACCCCCCATTTTTATTTGGTCTTTTAATGCGAAAGCCAAGTTGCCATCGACTGCTGCTTTGAGTATTAGCACTGAAATATCTCAGCTTTTGAAGTTTCCCTTCCTCAGGCCAGTTTTATTAGATTTTCACACTCAATGCCAGTAAGTATGTGAAAACTTTCCTGACTGAATTTGATTTTCAAACATTCAAATGTTTAATAATCCAGTGCATTCAGTAACTTTTGTTTCTGTGGTTTGTCCATTTTTTTGATTTTTTTGATTTTTTATTTAAAGGTGTTCTGTGGAGTTTTCTTATAAATAAACAACAGTTATGATTACATTCAATGTAATCAATGTAATTCACTGCAAACTTTTTGAATATTTTAAAACTGTTACTTGCTAACAGGCTTCTTCTTCCTTGCATTTGTTGGCACATCAATAACTTCTTCTTTGTGCATTACTGCCACAAACCATGATCAGTGGGATAGTGTGAAACTGACTCAAGCTCTTGTGTCAAGTTGTCCATGTGTCGCACATATGCGTGATATAAACAAAACAGGGACCAGCTCATAAAAGCATTCCTCCATAGTGCTACTAGTGGTCAAAAATGCCACAGGGCACCTTTAACGAAAAAAAAAGTCACCCCACCTTCAAACATAAAAGCCTGTTGTAATTCAACACAACACAATTTTTTAGTAGTAGTAGATAATAGTTATTAAAACATATTCATGCTTTCTGATGCTGATAAAACAAATCGTTTCATCTGTAATGTTTTGCAGGCCTATACTTTCAATTACGACCAGATGACAAACACACAAAATGTTGCTTCCATCAATAAGACAAACTCAGCTCACACTGGTATGGTCGAGAGAAGATCACAGATTGATCTTCTAATACTTTGGTCATGCTACATGACTTTTAAAATCGTCAGATAACTGCACTTTTCACACTACACAACTTCCTGTCTTGTAACTGGGAGTCTTGAAGTCATTGTGGTGTGAACACTATGGCTGATCAGTACCAGGAGGTCACACACTACAAGATCTTTTCAGAAGGGGTAATCCTGGAGTCTGTCTGGTCTCCAAACTACTTTTAATCAGGAGTCATTAATAACACCATTAATAACAAGCACATCATGTTTAATTAAGAAAGTAGTTTAAAAACATGCACACAAAGGCCAACCATTAACAGCATACTGCCATTAGAAACCGAGTACAATTAGCTGATAATTAGCCTGATCAGCCATTAATCAAACTAATAACTAACAGTAGTCAACGTCAGGCAACCTTAAACGTTAACAGTTATTAAGTGTTTCTGTAGTGGTGACAAATGTTAAAAATTAGACATATTAGCTGTTCGAATTAAACTAGAAGCTCCCTGTGCTGAACTCCCTTTAAGAAACATTACATATGAATCATTTGTTTTGTCCGTAACTCTAGGAACACAAAGCTCAAGATA
The DNA here is from genome assembly GCF_905237075.1 of Dicentrarchus labrax. NCBI lineage: Eukaryota > Metazoa > Chordata > Actinopteri > Moronidae > Dicentrarchus > Dicentrarchus labrax. The sequence goes on along the minus strand of NW_026136709.1, from coordinate 14,895,929 downwards.
ACAAGATAACAACAAGATAAACTCTATTCCTTACAAGCTTTACATGTTTTCGCTTCAACTCGCTCAGTCTCCATTGTAGCTGTGCTCTTTCAGTGGGAAAACAACATGGGAATGAGAAGCAGACCGATTCAGAAATGAAGATTTATTACTACAATAAGAGCTGGTTGGTGAATCAGATACACGCAAAATTGAACACCGACTCAATTGTGCGTGCGTGACGGGTTTTTCGGCTGTTGCCAAAGTAACTACCCCATTTGTTGTTTCCTGTCTGGTGCTGGAGAGAGAGGTAAGCCTGTGTCTGCTCTCATTGATTCTAACTTGTTGGATGGATATATCCAAGATACAGATCTGATATTTAACCTGCTAGATATTTTTTGAGCGCCTGGTGAGGCATCGTCGTGCTATCAGCGAGTCCTACGATTGCGTCTTTTAACAGTTCACACGTAGGGATTATCATCAAGGGAGTGAGCGCCGATTGGCCTCTGATCTAGGGGCTTTTGCCTGCGAAGTTACATTGATAGCACTGTGGTTATTAAAAAGAACGCAAATAATATGACCTATAACCTGTTTTTCTCAGACATCCTTCATCACGTATCCTTAAAAAACAACTTTTTTTCCTACTTCTGTCAAAATATCTAAAGCAATTAAAAAAAAAAAAATCTGTTTTCTGGTTCAGTACTCCAGCTCTTGGATTTTAATAGTCACATGCAGCCTTCTGCTCCCAGCAGGTGAGGGTGATGACAGGGTCTGGTGGCAGGCCAAAGCCTGGCTGGCACGTGTTGTGCCTTCACCCAGTCGCTTCCTGCCATCGCGAGCATATGGGTGGAGACATTGCTATCCATTGGCTCTTTACCAACAATCTATGACCTTTGCCCACAAACTGAGCAGGACCACACTGGACTTGAAACTAAACCAATCTTTCAGTGTTTTGTTTGAGTGACACTACTGTGTAGACCTGCTATGAACAAACACTGATGTATAAGAATAGAGACATGATGCTTGTTTGTTTCATGTCTGTGTAGATTGTTTTTAAAAAACTTTTTTGGTTTTCCTTGAAGTTATACTGTGCATTTTTGTTGTCCTGAAACTTCAGCACATTGTCTGACTTGTGAAGTCGCCTTCAGAAATGATTAATTAGAGTCCTTGAACTTGGACGATGATCATGCAAACAGATCTTTCCGTTCTCTCGATGCCATGTTTTCTCACTTACGCTTGCAGTGAGGAAGCAACGATACACCAAAGCTGGCTTGGTGTCTTCGCAACTGTCGACCTGAATATTTGTTATGGCGCAGACTGCAAAAACAGCATATGGTGTAGGCATTCATACAGTATTTTCCATTCAAGGTGGTAGTGATGCTTTGGAGCATTAGCTTTGCTGCAGTTCTTGCTTGTGCAAAGCCTTTTCACCTTTGTGTTGTAGCTGATTAAACCCAGATAATAATAGAGCCAAGACGTGGAAAAACCAACCCCCACCCCAAAAGCCCTTGCTGGACTTACGGTCTCGCTTACACTTTCAGGAGCTGTCGCTTTGAATCGGCGGAAAGCAGCCAGGCTGAAGATTTCCCACTGACTGGAGAGGAGTCGTTGGCCAGGCTTTCCTTGTCACTGGGAGTTAAGGCAGTCACTGATCCTAATGCTTACACTGTTGTTGCAGCATTCCAATTTTTAATCACTGCGTGACTTGTCAGACTTAATGAGGGCAGTCGGGTAAGAATGATCAACATACCAATAATGAGAACATCACAGGCTGAGGACAACTTCCTGTTTTAAATATATATCCAGGATGGTTTGTTGCAAAAAGTATAAGAAAACACGTTTTTCCTGAGTATGACGTAAACAACAGTAGAGCATGTTTCCTTCAGATTGATTGGTTGCTATGGTGACTGCTAACACTGACCATCTTATGTAATCATTGCTCTTTACATCAACCTTGCCAATACCAACTCTAGTGGGCTCACCTTTTCCACAAATCATGCAGACATGTTTAAGGCAGGGGGAAAAAACTGCATCTGTAGCTTTGATTTGTGAAATGTGAGCAAAATTCTGAACTGATTTATAATCTGCAGGTTTAAATAAGATGTAAGTTTTGTCCATATTGTGGACATGTGCAGGAGTCTTAATACAAAGTTTATCCTCTGTGTGTGTGTGTGTGTGTGTGTGTGTGTGTGTGTGTTCAGGCACCTATGTGTGTGTATATGTAAAGAAATCCAAGCCAAGGCTGAGTGTGGCTGGCGTGTGTTCTGTCAGATGTCTCTCCCCTCTTTAATCCTTTGTGTGTAAGAGGGTCAAGAGGCAGTCAGACTCCTACTGTAGTGGCTGGGTGAAACGCTGAAGGCGAAAGACTCTCGAGCTCTCCACCTTCAGTCACTCGTCTGTAACACAGAACTTGGCTTTGAAAGGCTTCCAGCTGGAACTCCGACACCAGAGAGGAAAATGTCAGTTTAAGGTTGACAAAACAAGCTGAGAATCTCCCATTTTTTTAGGCACTTTATTGACACATTTATTGAAGTTCAGTGTGCAAATACGCAAAACTTTAAATGTATGCTGTTTTTAGAATGTAAGTTCTACAAAGGAATAGAAACATTTTGTTATTAAATTTAATTTAAAGATGCATAACGAGTAATCTGTTGATTACTTTCTTGATTCAGACAAATGATGATGAGTCTTCAAATCTCTTGTTTCGTCCGACCAAAAAGATAGTGAGAGATATTTAGAGGTTTTCATTTTAGAAAAAGCAGCAATTTGGGGCATTTGTGCTTGAAAAATGACAGATAACTAATCTATTATTCAATTAATAGCTCTTGTCACTTTTCTGTCAATCCTCTATCAGTTAATAAACCAATCATTTCAGCTCTAGTTCAGTATTGCCCAATTGTGATGTTATTTTTTTAATTATAGGACAAATATAAACTAAAATTCAGCCAATGTTAGTACAGTAGGTAGTAGCAGTATATATTCTGTTTATTTATGCATAATGTACATGTGCTTTTTAAGCACTGGCCAAATGAGCCAAAAGTTAAGCCCTCAGAGAGTGAAATGGCAAATACTAGCAACAATAATAGCAATTTTAGGGGACTCAGTAGGGGTTAAAGGTCGACTAGCGGCGCCAGTGTGTTGCTGTCTCTTTTATTAATAAACAACATTCATTAAAGGAGGACTGGGGAGCACCGTAACTGAATATTACCACATCTCTCCCTTCTTTTGTGTGATAAGAAGAACCCTGGTGATTCCTCACATGGCTCCAAAAGCTACGGGGGAATTTCTCTCAGAAGCTGCCCCTTCAGCTCAATTCCTACCCACATTTCCGAAAGCTTTTCATTCGTATCCCCTGGAAACCGCTCCACATTCTTTAAACTCTCCTTCAAGAAAAAAAGAAGAAGAGGAGGAGGAGGAGGGGAGAAAAAAAGGCCCTTACACGTTTTGTTATGCCCTTTGATCACACGTTTATCTTTAAAACAGATGGCTGACCACCGTCCTGTTTATATCAACACATGCTTATTTGAAAGAGGGGTCCAGAAATTGGATTTAGCATCTCTTGAAACCCATGAATCACAAATCATAGAAATAAAAGGCTCATCTATTCTCACCAAAGCTGTTATGCTTTAAAGAAAGCTTAACTACCTCCCATCCCCCATAATATCCATGTCTGCAGCCAAGTGCTTGACTTGCTATGTCTAAGACAGTTTTCATTCCTTACAAAAGATAATCTACTAATATGATTACTGTTAAATTGCTGTTGTATAAATCAGACGGAATTATGTATACACAGTAAGGAATCGTCTACAGTCATTTTCACTGGCTTGCAGGTAGTGAAAGGTGTGAGGAGCTTTATTTAGCAGTGAATATAAGATGTGGCAGGTAATTGTATCTTAATAATGCAGCAAAGCAAAGTGCAACGTGAGGATTTCAAATGAGGGGCCATGTTTAATCTTTCAATCCATATTTATCTGAGGAGTCAAGAATGCTTTGCTAGGCGGCTACTGTACATCAAAAGGCTGTCAGATGTCCACAGAGGCTTTCAAGTGAACTGACATGCTCTTTTATGTTCTATAAAGTGGTCATTTATCGCATTAGCTTTTGTAACTGCTGGGCCTTAAAAGTAAAAGTATTGTTTTGTTGCATTTCAACGATGTTCTGTTCAGTTTTATTTCATTTTTAGACATCTTCACCGTCAGTTAGAAATATTTTCATCAAAATCATCACAGGTCACCTTGGAAACTATTCTCCTCCCCCCCTTTAACTCCTGGAAACTGACACTGCAGTCACTAACAACAGGTTAGCAACCTCTCATTAGTCGATGAGTCGGATGCATTTACGAGGTCATTTCTCTGGGACAGGGGGTTATGATGATGAATGGTAGCAAACCTCTGCCTAGACACTCTTCTCCCATGTCGCCGTGTGGTTGCTATGGTGGACGTGAGGGCAATTTAAGCGTCACCATATCCACCAGGGGGGCACCCCTCTTGGGTAAGTGGCTTTGCGATAGAAAGCTGACGCCTGCCACCGCCATCAAGGTTGTTGTCACAGGCAGTTCTTTAAGCACTGAGTCGCCATGTTAAGAGATGAAAGTTGCTGTGAAAGAGTGAAGGCGAGGACAAGAATTACAGGGGGATAGGCGCCTGGAAATGAGTTCTCAGAATGTTGCTTACACGAGAACATGCAGGAATATTACCTAATCAGTCAAATCCTCCCAAGCTGACACCTCTTGTGAGACACCCAATGATACCCCATGGAACCCCTGTGCCCCCCACCCGTGGCTCAGCCCTGAGGGAGCCCCCAAGAGAGAATTTGTGGTTTGGAGGTTCTCCTTGACAGACATTCTCAAAATTACTCAAATGATTTTTGCATACAGTGCACTATCTATCTACCGGGGGCACTTTACCCTCAATTAAAAGTGCACCGGTGAAGCTGCATATTTTGCATTTCATAATAATGCGTGTGTTAAACTGAAGGTGATCTTAATAGGATTTTCTGCGGTTGGGAACCAGAGATTAGGGGCTTTATATTGCGGAGCTCGAGTATCTGAACAGGGGAGTGTTTTAATCTGAACTGGATTAAAAATGCCAGACTAAAAAGTTAAAGGACAAGACATCAAAATGAAATGCCCATTACCTCTGCGTTTTAAAAGGTGTGAGCTAGCACATTACATGTTAATATCTGTTGGAGCTCAGAGTGTGTGTGCAGGATTTTCTTTTTTTTCTTTCCAAAATGGATGGCAATTGAAGCTTTAACTTTTAAACCAAAATCAGCATTCAATAATTCAGCTTGGTCACAATTTTCTTGCTTCTTGTAGCTCTTACAGTGTATATCTTTTAGAATGTATATCCTACTTTTAACATTTTAAAGCATTTTGTCATCATCATCATTCTTACAAAAAGTTATTTAAGACCATGTAATAATTCAACTGAACACACACACACACACACACACACACACACACACACACACACACACACACACACACACACACACACACACACACACATTCTTGCAAATTGTATGCTAATGACTGACCAGAAAACATAAAAGGAAAGCGCCGGGATGTGGTCTACCTACAGCTGTTAAATATATAATCCATCTGTAATCAAATTTGACAGTTAATCAAGTGAGGCATTTGTAATGCAGACGTTTGGACAGACATAACTAACTCCATCAGCGTCTGCATAATAAATGTATGATTTTAATGATGTTTCTATTAAGCATCCCTGCTCACTTTATAAATGATTTGATACGTCTGCTGTTTATTTGTTTTTTGGGTAGCTATAGGTTGTTGCTAGGAGCAATAATTATGATGGAGTGTGGTGTGAGGTGGAGGGGGTCAGCAGAGAGGGAATTTAAGAGAAAAAAAATGTAATTACTTATAGATGGGTTGAATTCATTTCTAATGATATTCACTGGTTTTGCATGACAGCTGCCAAGACCCATTCAAGAAAGGCGGAGAGTAAAGGAGTCCTTTTGATGGCAGACAAAGGGGTCTATCATTTACAGAAAGTGGGTTTCGCCACACCAAGAGGGGAGAGTGTGCAAGTGACACATCAACAAAACACGGTGGGCTTCCTGTATGGGCTCCTGACATCCACAAAGCCTGGGACATGTGTTCCATCTCTTCAAGATGAAAGAGCGAAGGCCCTGCCTGCAAAGTGCCAATTGTTTCCACCTAGGTCTGCATCTGAGTGCGTATGACTGAATACAAATATGGTCCACATGTGTGTTTAAATGTGCGTGTACATGTGTGTTGATATGTGTAAACATGTGCTCATACTCCTGTGTGTGTGTGAGTAAGCATGTATATCCTCGTAGTGCAGTATGTGCTTGAGTGGTTGATTTTTGGTTTATGTGGAAACTCATGCTTACAAATTAATTACTACAGTTACTAAATAACACAATCTTAGGTTTCTTTTTGTGACAGTTGTGTATTAGAGGTAAGAACATGTTTATATGTTTATAATATGTGAAAAAGGACTACTGGACAACAGCTAAGCTTTCCTAAAAGATTCATCTACTTACTGTTATTGTTACTTATTGTTTTCTGTGTGCAACATCTAAAATCCCAATAGCAAATATCACACAGTCTGTAATTTAATGCAAAAGTCCTTTGAAGAAATGCATAAATGAATACCAATTGCCAGTTGTTACTGTAGTTCACATTTTTCAATCATGTTGCTTGGATTTAATCCATCTACCACTTACAGTATAGGCCTGCTTTTACATGTCAGATGTAGATGCAGAAGGAGCAGATACTAAGGCTCTAAGTTTATTTTATAAAATAATGAAGGTAATGATAATTGAATGGTGGCAATACATATAAATTACAGTTGATCTTTTTAATATAAAACATTTCTATCCATCTTTTCTTGACCTTAAATGTTTTTTAGCGGTATAACACAGAAAGTACCTCATGAGAACTGATACATTAAGACTTTGTTTCTTTTCTGTTTTCCTGTGGCCTTTACAGACAGCCCTTCCATTGTTCTATTGTGGAGCAAACTTAAATGGTGACATATATCTCTAAAGAGAGCCATTGTTTTAAAAGGTTCAGTTGCAAACTATCATAAAAAACCAACAACACACCAGAAACTGCTCTTCATTTAACTTCCTGTGGCTGCCACATCAAACAAAAATATGTTTTTCATATGAAACTTCATCAAATAAAGGCCACTTCACTAACATATAACATAACACAAAATGAGGGCTCACACTATTTCCTCTTTAGTCTCAAAGCTTGACTCTTGTGAATTGCTGACAAGCTAATCTGTGGCACTCTCAAACCGTTAAACTCCCAGTATCTCTAGAGTTGACATTACATCTTGTTGTGTTTGTTCTAAGGATTAAATCCTCAGCGTATCCACACACTCCTTCCAGACATGGATCACAGACTATTACACACTCCTTCTTCCGGATGGATGTTCCTGTATCTGCCTGAATAGGAGTAGTGCCACAAAAGGTTGGCCAATTTAATTACATGTATAGACAATTGTCCCCTCCTCTCAAGGCCTAACAACTAATCATGATACTGGATGTGCGTCTGTGATTCCACTATGTCTCCCTTGCTTTCCAAGAGGGTCAGGGGCTTCACCGGTTAGCCGCTTTGACGAGGTACCCTACATTGTCTCCTGCCTGGAAGAAAGAACCCTTCGCCTCATCTCAGTGTCAAACTTTAACCTTTCTCAACTTTAATTACACTAAGTAAGTTTGGAGTGTGCCGCGGTGCTGTCTGGCCGACTCAGCTCCATCCCTGTGCTGATGGGAAGCCTGCATGGGTGCCACGGCCCCCGCTGCCTCTGACACACTGACGCTACACAGCACTGACGCTGATGCTGACGCTTGCTTTGGCTTGCTTCCTGACCATGCAAACACGGGCACAAACACACACACGCACAGCAATGAAAATGTCCATAGGAGCTGTATTCAAACAACATTTAGAGATTTCCTGCTTATATTGTTTATTTGCAGGTCAACAAATTCATAAAATGTGTTTATCTACATCACGGGACGCCACTCAGTTCAATGCGTGTGTGTGTTTATGTGTACATAAATGCATATGTAATGATAAAGCCTTAGGAAGGCACTAAACAACAACCACTGGTTAATAAAGTCGTACTTAAGCCATCCTGAAACAGATGAAGACAACATTCCTTCATCATAGCGTAGATGACCTTTTTATACTGAGGATCTGCACTGTGCCAATAACACCATTTGGTATTTTTGTTTGTGTGTGTGTGTGTGTAAGAGAGAGAGAGAGAGAGAGAGAGAGAGAGGAGGAGAGATGAAGAGAGACGGAGCTTGGGTATGTTTGCTCATTACTCATTCCTCTGCAGGGGTGAAATGGCTGTTTTTTCCTGTTATGTCATCAAAACTTCCACTTTGGTAATAAAGCAGATTTTCGTGTGAAGGGAGTGCCATTGCACATAAAAAAAAACCAACAACATACATGTATGAGTATATTGTATTTATCTACGTTTTCTCCTTTGACATGATCTGCATCTGCATGTGAAACTGCCCATTCATCACTGGACTGCTGTTGAACAACTATTCTAAGCAAGTAATCCATAATCCTATAAAGTGACAGAATGGACCTAAAAGTAGGAAAACCACATTCAGCAGTGGTTCTAAAAGAGCAATATAACACAAAGCAACAAAGCAAAGTAAAATACGGCACAATATCTGAAAATCCGGCATTTTCTCCCCACACTCTGGCCTTATTTTTAACACACATGTTGAGTGCTTGACTCTGACAGTTCGATCGATTCACAGGTAGTCGATTGCGCCACTCACATGTGCACCCTTATGATAAAAGGCCCTTTTAGAGTCATCTAATTCTGATGATGAATTGGACTTCCATAGAAAGCCAAAAAGGAGTTACTGTGGTAACCGCATGGCCTGTCAATCACTTGCAATCAGCCTTTTTTCTCTGTTCATTGCTTGATGCGTCAAGATTAGGACCTTCTCCGTGGGGGGCTTCAAAACACTCAGAGGAAATGAAGAACCGTGTGGAAGTTCTACGGCTGATGTTTGGAAACTTTGCAGAATGTGACCCTTTGGCTTTGACTTAACTTGAAGCTGAGAGAAACCAAAAACTTGACTTTCTACTAATGTGGAGTTACCTTAACCCAATTATACATCAAGAGGGCACACACAAAAAGCTGTGATAAAATGAATTCTCAAAATTACGACTGCATGCTAACCTCTTGTTCTCAATCTCTATGGTGTCTGTGCTCTTCATCTACGTCAGCTACAGAGACAGCATGTGTTTCTGACCACAGAGGCTTATAATGAAATGCCCACATTAAGAATAGAAGGTCATTTAAATGCTAATGCTTTCCATGTATAAGTGTTAGGCATGGTTTGAAAATGTCCTACTGTATACCATAATAATGACGCAATCTTTAATTGCAGATATTAGAAGCTGCTTTTAATAATAACCCCAAAATAACACTACATGTATGTTTGTGTTGGATGGATTGCGTAAGCTTTGTTTTCTTGTCTATTGTGGTTTTCTGGAATAACTGTGGTCTTAAGCGAGCACAGGCTCTTTTAATTAGGTTACATTTTAGCATAGCACACTGGCAGCAGTTAAACATTTAGGGGAAGTGCAACTAATTCGCTGGGCAGGACTATGAACTGTGGCGTTACATCCTTGAAGAAAAGGGGAAAAGCCATATAACAGAAGCACACAGGCTCTAAAGATCTTAATTCCCCATTAGTTCCTTATTCTCTCCAGTGACAAAGACGGGGCCCTTTCAGTCTTGTGTTCCCTTGCATACCAAAGTCATTCAACAGAGGAGACCTTTACCAAGAGCAATGCTCTATTCAAGCCATGTTAATTACAATTTTAAACCATTATTTGTTTCAACACCTGGTTAACCTATTCAGACCTGTTTAAATCCTCTTTATTATCCCAGGTGTGATGGGAAGGCACTAAGGAGTGAAAGGGTCCTGTGTGTACCAGGAACATAATCAACCCAGCACTACATAGTGCTGAATAGCTTTTGGGATAAGATCAGATGTTACACACTCCAGTCCTCAAGTAAAATGGTGCTAGGTGGATTATGTCTGAAAAGAGGATTTTGTCAAGGATGTGTCCTCAACTTTTCTTTTTCGGCAGTAAAGCATCATGAATAGCACACTGCTTCTTCAGCAGCTGTATTAGGACTAGAAAACTCAATTGCAGGCTTAAAAGCAATTGGCTTTGTTGTGCATTTCTGTGCATATATTTGTGTTGCAGTTAGAGGCTTTGAGACCAAGAGGCCATGCTGCGTCATGAGGATGGATGGCGTTTCTATTACAGGACGTGGTCATAGAAAGGTCTCCTCATCTTCTAAGCTTCTTTTCTCTCTCCATCTCTCACCTACTTTGAAGTTGTAGTCAGTAGTTCCACCATAGTCCTCCATCCATTATGATGTCATTAACACAGGCTTTACACAGGAACTTGACCCCTGTGGAGCCTTTGTTACTATGGCCACTCATGGCTTACCTGTCTTAGGTACTTGTTTGAGGATGATCCCATTTCAATAGGAAATATCAACAGAGTGGCATAATAGGACAACATGATGGAAAATGGGGAAAAACACATGAAAAAGAGAATATTACACCATCATGAGAGCTTTTTTTTCTGACTTCGCTGAATGCCTTTTCTAATTTCCTGGCCCAGCACCTACATCCACAATGGCTAGAGGCTGTTTGTATACACCTCCTGCTGTGTGGTTCAAATATAGTGCAGACTTCAATATAGTAAAGGATAGCCACACAAAGTTCTGATTAACGAATTAACACCCTCTAATAGCCCTTCACCATCCTCCCTTAAATGGATTAAGGCTCCTCTCTAACACTTTCTTTTGCACAAAATTTAATTAAGATTTAGATTTGGTTTGAACATGCCAGGACAGATTCACACTGCATTCATGATGTACTTCAATTAAGGAGCAAAGCAACTTAAGCTGCTTCACCAATAATTAGACTATCTCCTTTTTTAAATGGTATCTAATTATGCTTTATCCCTGTGTAATTCAATTTCTTTGTAGGTTACAGCATGGATACTGGGGACCATCTATTTACATTTTAAAGGTCATCTTCTCCAATTTTGGGGTTGTATTGAGTGCCATCCCTTTAAATACATAGCTTTTTTATAGCTTTGTAATGCAACTGCACATTACAGCAACAGCAAATATTCAATTAGATGCCACTTTAATCCTCCACCATCCCTGACAACGTTCTCTCAGTTAGCATCCAATCAACAGCTACTCAGGAAAATATGTAGAATAAATAAAGCTTCATGGCAAGTGTTTACATACATGATGGGTTTCCAAACAGTATTTTTTTTGTCTTTGTTGACATTTGGTCTCCTGAGGTTATTGCCCATGTATTTGAATAGTGATTTAAAACAACAGAGAATGTCCTGCCCAGTGTTAATTTACTCAAAGCAGCAGGGGTCGCTGGCCTGGCCACTGACCATTACACAGTAGGACAGGAGTGTCCAGCTGACTGTCCTTTTAATCGACAACAGCAGGCCTAAGGAATTTAACAGCATGGGATTCACCATTTTTCCCCCAACAAATAACGTTTATGGAAGATTTACGAGTTGCCGGAATTGTCTGGGCTTTCCTCCCTTTCAGTTCATTCAATTAGAGGCTGTGGATGTCTTGGTTAAAGGGGGTGACGAGACAATTGAAGGTGTCATCTAATTATTTTAGCCCAGCGCTATGCAGAACCACTCCCGTGCAGGAATCCCTGGCCTTGGCTTGGTGATATGAAATAAATGGGTTAAAGCAGCAGGGGTGATGCAATATGTGGCTCTCATAGAGATGTTCCCCAACCTCTAGCATCTTTAAAGTGAATCATGGACCTGCAGGACTGCAATTTGATTAGATAGAAAATATATAGTAAAAGTAAATCAAATCACCTACTTTATATGCACGTTTATGAGTAGACTGTATCTTGTAAGGTCAGATACTGTACAGGATTCACTCAGTGTGCCTCCCACATCCACTGCTCTTGAGAGCAGGCCAAAGTACACAGGGCTGTGGTAAAGAAATAAGTGATCCATGTCCCAACTCCGTCAACCCATATGGAAGTTTCAAATGCTTTGCTTTAACCCAAGCCGGCCAAGGAAAACCGGGATTAAGAAGTCATGTGAACGGTGCAGAACGATAGCAGGAGGCCACAAGCTGAAGTCTGTCCTGCAGCCAGGTTTTTCCCTTGTTTGTAAATTAGCTGTGAGTAATGAATTCTGGGAAGCTGCCCTGCTGCAGGGTTGCTCCCTCGCTGCCGGACCCTCCCATGCTCCCCCGTCGATATTGCCTTCCCAAATCTGTCCTGATGTTCCTAGTCTGTCAGGAGCTGCCCCAGGGGGCAGTGCGATAGCCCGCTCGGCCTGCCCCCTTCCCCTCTCTGGGCCCAAGCCAGCTGAACCGTGTAAGTCCCTGCCATTGCAAACATGGTGACCCCAAACGGGATTGACAGATCGCAGACCGTGGATGCTAGGCCACCAGTCTAGTGACATCAGTCTCCACTGGTGGCAAGTAAACTGCTAGCATGAAGTGCTCACATTGACAGTTTGGGGTTTGCATTGATAATCAGCTACATAATGCCAAAACTGGAAGGACAAAAAGAAAATCCAGACCATGATGGATTTACTTGTGTAAACAACTGTTTAGCTGAAGAAAATGCTTTTAAATTCAGTTTGCGTAAGATTTACACTGTATCAAATTCAAAGAACATGCTGCATTTCCCTGTTTCCTCTGTACTACTACACTTATCCTAGTGTCTGTAAAAAGCCTTGGCTATGACTACCACATGGGTCCCCAAGCGCACATTAGAGAGCCTGGGGGGTCCCTAAGTGTCACCCATGAAATCAGGATGTTAGGGTATG